>NC_051067.1:74670679-75400679 GCF_004664715.2 Peromyscus leucopus
CCAGCCAGATCAATGACTCTGGCAATGAACTTGCAAGTAAAGATGAATGGACTGAAGGGTAAGCTGTGTGACTCACGGGGCCACACTACCGCTTTCATGGAAAGATTCTTCTCTCTCTCTGTTTTGTTTTTGTTTTTGTTTCTGTTTTGCTTTGTTTGGTTTTTGGTTTATTTTTTATTTTTTTTAATATTGTCTCTTTCATGTGTGGAATCTTATTTTATTTGGACAGAAACTAAGCAGAGAAATAACAGAACTAAAAGATGTTATGGTTTATCTTTTAGATTTGGTTATGTTTTGGGGAGGAGGTCGCAAGGGCAGAGGTCCAGTGTGAGGGGACCAGGAGATGGGTGGGATCTGGATGCATGATGTGGAATCCACAAAGAATTGAAAGTTTTTTTTGTTTTGTTTTTTAAAGAATATAATGGTACAGCTGGGCAGTGGTGGCGCACGCCTTTAATTCCAGCACTGGTGAACAAGGCAGGCAGATCTCTGAGTTCGAGGCCAGCCAGGTCTACAGAGTTAGTTCCAGGACAGCTTGGGCTACACACAGAAACCCTGTCTGGGGGAAGGGGTTGAGTATGAGGCACACACCCGTAATCCCAGCACTCTGGAGGTAGAGAAGGGAAGATCGGGAGTTCAAGGTTATGATCAGCTACATAGCAAGTTTAAGGTCAGCCAGGGTTACAGGAGACCCTGCCTTAAACAAACCTCAAATCAAAAATCACGTGATGGCAGGGTGAAGGGAGGTGGAATAGCGTTTTAGACAGAGGGGCTGTGAAAGCCCGGTAGGTCACATGTAACCCTTCCCCAGTTCCCATTTCCTGCTCCTCCCCCCACCAGACACTACATTCTTTTTGCTTGCTCTCTCTCTTTCCCAGCTCTCCGAGGCCCTGGCCCTGCCCTGTGTCTGTTCCACTCACTGAATTTTGTATGTGTTTTTGTGGACCACAATGTCTGGCTCTTGAACGATTATTTCATACATGTATGTATGTGTCTGTGCATGTATGTGAGGTGCACCTGCACGTGCAGGGGGGCATGTAAACGTCTGTTCATGTGGCAGCTCCCTCCCTTGTTTTTTGAGTCAGGGTCTCTCCCAGGCCTGGAACTCACCAGCTAAGAGAGGCCAGCCGTGGAGCCCCAGGGACCATCTGTCTCCGCCTCTCCAGCCCTGGGATTACATGTGCGCACCACGCGATCAGCTTGTTTCACTTGGGTTTTGAGAGTCCAAGTTTAGGTCTTCATCCCTTCCCAGCGAGCACCTCACAGGCTGAGCCACCTTTCCAACCCCCATTTCCAGGTTTTGTTTTTTTTTTTTTTTCCAGAATCTTCTCAGCATCATACTCATTTCTCCCCTGCTAACTCAATACAGTCCAGAGTAGACTCTGCCTGCTTTGGAGAGTGTGTTTGATCCTGTTCTAGTGATACTTGGGAGCAATGGCTCAGGGATCCCCACCTTCTCAGGAACCCTGAATTTATGCTCTGCTCCATAAACCTTAACTCCAGAGCCCAGGCCACTCAAGGGCTCTTCAGCCTGGTGACCACTCAAGAACACCCCCCCACACACACACACCTCCACAGGAGGAGGTAGATGGTAACCAAGTTCACGTTGACAGGAAAAGCAGCAATATCGTCCAGTCTAGTCTGCCACAGTGTGCCTCAGTTTCCCCATCTGCTCATCTGAACCTTCTTTACAGGAGACACTAGGGGAGAATTTCTAGATATGCAGGCTGTAGCATGGCCACTCATACGGAGAACTCCAGGGCTGCAGCATTTTGATGATGCAGTTCCCTCTGATCTGTCCAAGCTCTTGTAAGCAACCGGATACACCCTGGTTCACAGAGTTAAACTGGGATGGAATCTTTTCTTTTGTCTGTCCTTGGTTCCCTGCCTGCGGTGAACAGATAATTTCTTGTAGAGATGGCTCAGCCGATAAGAGCACTGGCTGCTCTTCTAAAGGATCCAGGTTCAATTCCCAGAACCCACATGGCAGTTCACAACTGTCTGTAATTCCAAGATCTGACACCCTCACACAGGTATGCATGCCGGAAAAGCATCAATGCACATAAAATAAAAATAAATAGGGTTGGGGATTTAGCTCAGTGGTAGAGCGCTTGCCTAGCAAGCACAAGGCCCTGGGTTCCGTCCTCAGCTCCAGAAAATAAAACAAACAAATAAACAAATAAATAATAAAAAGAAAGAAAGAAAGAAATTCCACATGCCTTTAGTCCTAGCACTCTAGAGGCAGGGGCAGGTGGATCTCTGTGAGTTCGAGGCCAGCCTTCTCTACGAAGCAAGTTCCAGGACAGCCAAGGCTACACAGAGAAACCCTGTCTCAGAAAACAAACAAACAAACAAGAAAGAAATTCTAGATCTTGGGGAAGCAGGTTGGCTCAGCGGGTAAAAGTCCCCGCTGCCAAGGTCAATGGCCTGAGTTTGATCCCCAAGCCCACAGGATGGAGGCAGAGGAGCGGCTTAACGTCTACAAGTTGCCTTTTGCCCTCCACGTGTGTGTTATGGTGTGTATGGGCTACTCACCAACACAAATAAATAAACAAGCAGCCGTATTTTAAAAAAACAAAAAAAGCCAGGCAGTGGTAGGGCATGCTGGGTTCAAGGCCAGCCTGGTCTACAGAGAGAATTCCAGGGCTATGTGAAAAAAAAAAAAAAAAAAGTAAAAAGACATTCTAGATCTTTCTCAAAGCCTCCCTGAAATCAGCCAGGGCCACAGTCCTGCACCTGACTGAGTACACTTTCTCCCTGTCATAGACTAAGATATTCCAAAGCTTCCAGACATCAAGATTCTTGAGTAAATTCAGGATCCGCCCCCTCATGGGTCCTGCCTCCACCTTCCCACCCCAACGTCCCCTGACAACTCTCCACCCACCCTAACTCTCCTTCAAGCCTGAACATCTGCTTGTAGGCTGGGCTGGGGCTGGCCTGGGGTGGGTAGGGTGGGGTTTGGGGTGGGCACCGGTGGGCTGGGCTGGGGCTGGCCTTGGGTGGGTAGGGTGGGGTTTGGGGTGGGCACCGGTGGGCTGGGTGGGGTGGGGTAAAGTGGGCTGAAGTGGGCATGGGTGGAAGGTGCTGGGTCTTACTGAAAATCTCATCGAGGTCCGGATTCTTTCTGCAGACGAAGTTGCTGGTCTCCTTCTCTCCACCCACCCCACACCCCCTCCATCTCTCTGAACACAGTATTTATTTGAGTTTGGAGAATAATGAGGTCCCCGAGGTCGCACACAGACATCAGCTCTCTAATCAAAGCATAGCTGTGGGATTAAAGCTCTATTGGCTGTGGTGTGTGAGGGCGCTGGAGCTGCAGCAGGACCACCAATCTGATCTGGGCTATGGCCTGGCTCTGGGTGTGAGAAGTAATTAGCTATTTTCCAGGAGCCTCCCTGGGGTGGCAAGGGTGTTGATCCACCCCTGGTCCTCCCTGGTCGGTCCACTGTATGACTGAGGGTGACTCAGGCTGAAGGGAATACTTGAGGGCTGGGGTTTCTGGCTGGCTATGGCTGAATCTTGTGCTTTAGAAGTGGGACCCACAAACATGGAGATAAAGTTCCCAGAGGGAACCCTACTACTGGGAACTAGGTGGGGTGCTACTGGGAACTAGGTGGGGTGGCTTGAACTGAACCCCTGTAAGACGGAGGTCCATAAAGGGCAGTCCTCGAGAGCCCCTGGGCTCCAGTTGCTCAGGACGCTGAGGCAGAAGTCTGGGGCCAGCCCAGAGTACATAATGAAACTACAACTCCATTAAAAAGTGGAGGGGTCTCCCATCCAAGTACTGGGACTTATGCAGGGACGCTTGGCTCAGTCTGGGAGGAGGGGACTGGACCTGCCTTGACTGAGTCTACCAGGTCGATCTCAGTCCTCGGGGGAGGATTTGCCTTAGAGGAGGTGGAAATGGGGGTGGGCTGGGGGGAAGGGAAGGGGGCAGGAAGGGGAAGAATAGGGGAATCTGTGGCTGTTATGTAGAACTGAATGGTATTGTAAAATAAAATTAAATTAAATTTAAAAAAAAGTGGAGGGGCTGGTGGGTTGGCTCAGTGGTTAAGAGCACTTGTTGCTCTTGCAGAGGACCTGGGTTTGATTTCCAGCACCTACATGGTGCTTACAACTCCTGTAGCTACAGTCCCAGGGGATCTAATCTCCCTTCCTGACCTTGATGGGCACCAGGCACATAGGTGATTCACAGACATACATGTGAGCAAAACACTCATACACATAAGATAATTTTAAAAAGTCTTAAAACACCTATTAATAAGTTATTTTTAAAAAAAGACAGAACAAAACTGGGCAGCGGTGGCACACGCCTTTAATCCCAGCTCTCAGGAGGCAGAGGCAGGAGGATCTCTGAGTTCAAGGCCACCCTGGTCTACAGAGTGAGTTCCAGGACAGCCAGGGCTACACAGAGAAACCCTGTCTTCAAAAACCAAACTCTCCCCACAAAAAAGACAGAGCAGGTGGCTCAGCAGGTAAAGACAGTTGTCACCAAGCATGGTGACCATACCAATTCCCCAAGTTGTCTCTAACTTCTACACACGTGCTGTTCATACACAGACACACACACACTTCAATTTTAATTTAATTTTATATGCATGTGCTTGCATATATGTATACACACACGTATACACACATACATATATATACACATACATACACACACACATATATATGTATACACACACACACATATATATGCACCGTGTGTGTGCAGGACCCTTGGAGGCTAGGAGAGGGTGTGGGATCTGGAGTTACAGGTTGTTTCAAGGCCCCCAGGTAGGGCTGGGAATTGAATCAGGTCCTCTGCTAGAGCAAAGAGTGCTCATAACTACTGAGCCATCTCTTTAGCCTCAGAAACAAAAATATTTAAAGAAACAGAAACACCGCAGTGCCAGGTGTGGTGTTGCACACCTGCAGACCCCGCTCTGAGGAGGCAGAGGCAGAGGCAGAGGCAGAGAGATCAGAAATTCAAGGTTTTCCTTGAAGTACAAAACCACTGTAATTACCAACACTTTCACGCCTGAGGCTGGAGGATTGCCACAAATTCAAGGCAATCTGTCCTACATAGTTGCAGACAGCTGGCGGCAGAGTGAGACCCTGTCTCAGCCCTTCCTTCCATGAGAATTCCTGGAAAGCTGTGTCTGCAGGGACTGATTGATCAAAATTGATGTGGAGCGTCAGGATGCTGCAGCCCAGAGACCAATTACCTTATCTTGGGCTAGCGCTAGCCCTGGAACAGGTCCTTGCCCATCTCTGTATCGGAACTAACATCTGTGACTAACACAAATCTTTTCAAACCTATTAACTTAGCAGATCCTTATCTTCCACCAACCCAAATCTAAGAGTGTCGTCAGAGAGCGTCTTGGGCCTATAGAAAAGCTTCCCCCATCTCGATGTATCTACCTCTCTGATGTATCCACCAATGCATTTTATTTTAGAAGTTATTATTTTCTGTGTATAAGTGTTTGCCTGCATGTATATCTGTGCACCGTGTATGTCTGCCTGGTGTCTGTGGAGTTGAGAAGAGTGTGCCAGATCCTGTGAACTAGAGTTACAGCCGTGAGTGACCATGTGGGTACTGAGATTTCAGCCTGGGTCCTCTGGAAGAGCAGCCAGTGCTCTTAACCACTGGGCATCTCTCCAGCCCTCCCACCAGTGTATTTTAAACCTTGATTATGACTTGCTGTTCTGTGAAACTTCATGAAACTGTTTCCACATGGAACATGGAATTTGGGGTAACCTAAATCTGTGTTCCTGGGCCATGGTTACTCAGAATTGCTCCAGAATAAACTATCTCTTATTCCCTTTAAGGTGAGATGGGGTGTGTGTGTGTGTGTGCACGTGTGAATGTGTTTACACCCCATCCCCAGAAGACTCTGATGACTGGTGTTCTTATAAGGTAAAGAAGAGGTAAGACATGATACCTGTGATCCTGGCTCTCAGGAGGCTGAGACAGGAGGATTTTTGAAGTTCAAGGCCAGCTTCCACTGCCTAAGACAGACTAGGACATGGACTGGTTGGTCTTTGTCAAATCTAGACATGACCGGGAAGAGGAAACATGAATTGAGAAAACGCCTCTGTAGGTGAGCCTGTGGGGCATTTTCTTGATTAATGGTTGATGGGGAGGACCCAGCTCATTGCTATGTGGTGCCACCGTGGACTGGCGGGCCTGGATGCTAAAAGAAAGCAGGCTAGCAAATGGTGGTGAGCAAGCCAGGAACAGAGTTCCTCCATGGCTTCTGCACCATCAGCCCCTGAATCCAAGTCCCTGCCTGACTCCCCTCGTGACAGACTGTGACCTGGGAATTGGAAGGTGAAACAAACACTTTTCTCCCCTAGTTGCTTTTGGTCATGGTGTTTTGCCAAAGCAATAGAAACCTAACTAAGACAGAGGCAGCCATTGGAGTGATGTGACCACTAGCCAAGGATCCTTGAAGACACCAGCGGTTGGAAGAGGATAGGCACTTATTTTCAACCCCTGTCTTCTGGAACAGAGAGAAAGTGTATTTCTGTCGCTTTAAGACACCATGCATGTGGTCTCTTTTGAAAAGTTTTATTTTACTTTATTTTTTTTGTGAGTATGAGTGGTTTGCCTATATGTATGTTTGTACAGCACATGCGTGCCTGGTGACCTTGGAGGCCAGAGAGAGCATCAGATCCCCGGGAACTGGAGTTCCAGAAGATTGTGAGCCACCTCGTGGGTTCTAGGAACTGAACCCAGCTCCTCTGGAAGAGCAGCCAGTGCTCTTAACTGCTGGGCCACCTCTCCACCCTGCATATGGTCATTTGTTACAGCAACTCTAGGAGACCCATTCCTCCATGGCAGCTCCCCACACGGAACACCCCAAGAACTAGCTCACTGATAGCTGTGTCCTGACCATATTGGGTGGGCTCCAGGGGACCTGGGTGGACACTGACTTCTCTTTGACCCTCAAAGTCTTGTCCTTACTGCCTGTCACTCTCCAAGAGGACACAGTAGCCTGCCCGCTGTCAGCTGAGTCTGTCTTTCTGTTCCTGGCTTCTCTGCCCTTCACCTTGAGCCTAAGGATCAGGTATCACTTCCATCAATCTGCATCCTCACGTTTATCTGTGTCTCTTACTACACACACACACACACACACACACACACACACACACACACACAGAGGAGAGAGAAGCTGCAGGGTGTGGGAGGAGTACCTGTACTGGAGAGAGAAGCTGCTTGCCCTTGGAGGGATGTTAAATTTCTGAGACATCATCGAAAGAGAGAAGGCCAAGAGGGACCAGAGCCTGACCTTCAACAGACTAGACTGTTTGTTAACACACTTTATTAACACAGCAAGGGGCAGCCTCTCTCCCAAGAGAAATGGAGAGTTCGGCAAGAGGAAAGCTGGCCAGGACCCTTTACAGGGGCGGGCGAGGAGCTTTGGAATGAGGAGCTGTTGCAGCCGTAGGGGCGTCCTGCAGATCTATTATCCCTTCCTACTGGAATTGTTCACCCTAGGTGAGACAGGCTGTACCAGCAGACAGTCCTTTCCAAGGCAGGCCAGTTGCAATCTCACAGGAATCCTGTTTTTACAGCCAAGGCGCTCTCGCGTGGGGCACAGAACTGGGAGATGTAGGGCTTCCCCAACGCCCATGCTGGCTGTGGCCACAGGATGCGTCTCACAGACCATCTCTGCACTGCCCAGAGCTGTGGATTAAGAATCAGTTACGGGGAGCACCACCCACCTAGAGTCCCCTTTGTAAGGTCAGGCTCTGTTTGTGACTGTCTGGAGAACCAAGCCTGAAATACGTGAGTTTCTCAGATCATGGCCATATCACAGAGTCCAGGATAAAGAGTTTACTGTGGAGGTAACTCCAGAAATTGCCAGAGGAGAACAAGGAGGAGGGGGTGCCTTGCCATGAGCCAGGTGGGTCACTTACCCAGATTCCTCAGGGCAGGTGGGCTCACCCCCAGGATCTCCAGCCTGCCACACTCAGAGCTGATCACCTTTTACCATATTCAGAGGCCTGATACCTGTGAGATGCTCAGAGAACACACAGGGGACCCAGGGGACCGCACAGCGGCCCAGCCTTTGCCACAGATGCCAGCTGATGAACTGAGTAGAAGTACCACAGCTCCTTAAGGACACAGGACACAATCTGCCACTCTAAGCTGCCACATAAAAGCACCACGAGCCAGCCAGGTCCCCATGACACATCAGTGTGGTGAGCTCAACATCCTCAGCAAACCTGAATGGAGACATAGACAAGCTAGCTGGGAAGAATTAAAGATTCTTCTTGGAATTCCCTCCCTCCCTCCCTCCTTCCATTCCTTCCTTCCTTCATTTCATAAAGTACCAGATTTAGGGTTCAAGAGAGAAAATGAGAAAACTGTCCTTTCAGATATATTTGCTAGAAGCCCGGAGAGACGGCTGGGTGATCATGAGCACAAACTGCTCTTGCAGAAGTTCTGAGTTCCAGCTCCCAGCACTATGCCTGGAGGCTCACAACTGCCTAGAACTCCAGCTTCAGTATATGCAGTGCCTCTGACCTCTGTGTGCACATACAGTACAGATACACATACTTAAAAATAAAATAAATCTTCAAAAACATCTACATTTATTAGTCACCTCTCACACCGGGGCTGAAGTATCCCAGGCTGTTGATTACCACAACGAGGTGGGTTCTTAACATCAAAGAAGGACAGCATGGCAGCCTCATGAGGCAGTGAGGCTCCTCCTTACAGGTTTTTGAAAGAGGGGGTCCTATGCCATATAGACAATGAGTGGCCCATGGAGGTGCTCGAAGTCTTTCTTAGCAGGGCGTCCTTAGTTGAGTTCTCCTGGATGTCACAGAGGCATGGCTGTAGTAGCTCATTCTCTGGACTGTACAGAACATAGAAGATGTATTAATGACTGTTTTGTGTTCTCTATAATCTTGGAACATGCAAAGCCTTGCAGCTGAACAGCACACACCCTGGTTATATTATCCTACGTGTACAGATGATAAAAGAGAAGGAACACCACAGGTTAAGGGGGCATGCCTGGAACTAACTGGAGTGCAGTGATTCTATTCTTTGGGAGTAAAATTGTAAATATAAAATGAGTAGCTAAAGTGAGGCTACAGCAAGTATCTCTCTCTGTCTCTGTTTCTCTCTATATATTTATCATGTACTAAGTTAGGTTTAAAGTTTTGGTGAAGTTTGAGAAAGATAGGCTTTAGGTATAGGGATATGGTAAAGGTTTCACTTAGAGAAGAGTAGGTTTTCCCGAGTGGGGCCTGGGACACAAAAAGCAGCATCTGGGACCAAGCAGCTACTGCAGACTTAGCAGTCTGAGAAAGAGTAGATGCTTCAGAGACTGTCAGCTTCAGAAAGCACGCCTTTAATCCCAGCACTCGGGAGGCAGAGCCAGGCAGATCTCTGTGAGTTCGAGGCCAGGCTGGGCTACCAAGTGAGTTCCAGGAAAGGTGAAAAGCTACACAGAGGAACCCTGTAGCAGCAGCTGCCCCCGCCGGGTGTCAGTGGCTGAGACCCAGGGGGCTTTGTAGTGTCACAGGTGGCAGATGCTGAGAGACAGTGCGAACAGTGAGGGTCTGTGAGTTTTCTGCTGAGAAGAAGCCGCAGTGAGGAGCAGAGCAGAGATGCCAAGGGAGAGGCTAACAGCAGGCAGTGGCAGCGGCTGGGACAGTGCAGCAGAGGCCTTGGACCCCAGCAACAAAGCCTCCAGAGAAAAATGTCCATGGGGCGCACACCAGGAGGGCCAAGGATCAGGCGCCTCTGAGTTTGAGTGAATTCTGAGGACACCAGGGTCCCCGTAGAGATGGGGCAGCATCTCCCCAGGGAGGAACAGCAGTAGGGGTAGGTGCTGTGGACCCAGGGGAAACTGCTGGCTGACAGAATGCCTGGGTGGGACACTCTGGAACTCAGGCCAGCCTGGGCTCCCAGCAACAGGGTGTGGCCAGAGCCATGGAGCTGGCCTGGGGGCAGCATCAGCCATGCAAGGAAGGCAGCACACAGCGGATGCAAGGTCACTGGCAAAGCAGGTAACAGAGCTAAGGTGTAGTGGCCACGACTGGCCGAGGCTGGGTTTCCTCCCAGACCTGAGGTGCTGACTGAGAGCTATAGCTCATAGCAGCTGGGCAGCAACTTCAGCTGTACAGTGCAAGGCACGAGAGAGCCCTTGGGGACTCAGAACACAGGGGTCCTACGTGGATGGGCCAGCTATGGAAGGCACAGACAGACTGCTGAGGATGAGTTTGGACAAAGGTTTTGCTGCTACTTGGTATTTAAGAACTGGGACTGTAAAAGCTGAATGGATAGAGTCAGCAGCTAAAGTCACACAGCTTCTGTTTGCTGGCTGCATGAAGGTCTTTTTCAAAGAGCTCTGCAGCAGCTCAGTTATTGTGACAGCCACCTTCACCCTGGGGCAAAATTGCCTAAGGGAAGGCTGCTGTAAAATGCTGCTGTAACTGAGAGAAGTTTCAGAGACTCTTGTTTGGACTGAGTTGTTGCATACAAGGGAACTTCAAAAAGTTTTTGGTTGTGGGTCTCTTCATATTTGATACTTTAAGACTGGTATCAGAGAGCTTTCAGTGGAACATTAAGACTGGTATCAGAACTGACTTTTTGAACTTTTCAGTCTTAAGAAATGGGATGGACAGGAGTGATTCAAATGTAATGGGACAATTTTGATTTTACTTACAACTTTATTAACTGGTGACTCAAGAACTGTTTTGTGGAATGTTTGTGTAAAAAATGGAATTGTTGTGTTGTAGAAATGGAGAAGTTTGGGTTTTTCTATCTAGGATCAAGATGCAGCTTAAAAATTTATAAAGAAAAGGGGGAGTTAATATTCCTCAGTGGTGGAGGCCCACAAAGGTTTTCTAGTGAGATCTGAGTTTGCTTTACCCAGCAGGGCTGCATTAGAGGATTGCTTGACCATGTGAGTGGTTACCAGGTGATTGGAAAGGGTCTCCATTTGGCTGTGCTAGGGGGAGGTCTTTTGCTCCACTCCTTGGCATGTCTATAAAAGTCCTTTAGAAGAGACAGAAGGGGCCAGTGGATAATGATTCAGGCCCTTCTGAGGCTATCCCGTGTTTCTATCTGTTTTTCTTCCCTCTGTCTTTCTATTTAAATATTTCTCCCTCCTCCCTCCTCAAGAGTACCCTGGGGAAAAAGTGGGAGAAAGTCTCCCACAAAGAAATGGGTAGGTCCCCCACACTCAGTTTCTTTAATTAAAAAAAAAAATTCTTGCCCCTTGAATGGATGTTAGCCTGTATTAATGTACTCTGTGTTTTGTTAGCAATAAATGCAAAGAGTTCTTTTAAGAAATTTCTTTTTGATGTTTGCTAAAGTTTATGAAGTGTAAATAGTTCTATTAAGAGTTTACTTTTGGATGTAAGTTTGTAAGAATTGTAATTATTTGTGTATAGTAATGTGCATGCTAGAGTTATGATGTTAACCTGTTAATGTTAATGGTGATGCTAAGGAGTTCTTAGATTTGATGCAGTTGCATTAGTTTACTGATTTAAAAAAGGGCTTGGTGTAGCTAGGACTGCTGTAGTCATCTTAGACCCACTCTAAAAAGGCCTTTCCATCTTTATCATCCTCTACTCCTTTACTAGGAGGCCTAGCAACCATAAGGAGCAGGAGTGTTGCTATAATTATTCCAGCTATTTGCAAGCTCCTAGTGGAAAAGCAGCTTCAGAGCTGCATAGAGTTAAGCTCTGCACCCTCCCCTGCCAGAGGCTGGTAGTCAGAGATGGGTAAGTCCTTCTTGCTAGCTGTCAACCTAAGACAGAGTACAGTTGGTGGAAAGTGCACCTCAAAGACAGGTAAGACTGTCTGGTGGAAGAAGGTGACCTTAGATAGGCCCAGTCCATCTAAGGGGCCTGAGGGGCCCTTTATATTATTAAGAAGGGGAGCTGTGGAGAGCCACAAAGGCTTTTTAGTGAGAACTTACTCAGGGTCAGAGAATCTGGGTTTGCTTTACCCAGCAGGGCAGCATAATGGTATGATATGACCACAGGTGTGGTTACCAGGTGTTTTGAAGGGTCTACACTTGGCTGTACAGTGTGCTTTGATCTTGCAAGGGGGAGGTCTTTTGCCTCTCCCTTGGCATTTGTATAAAAAGCCCTTTTGAATAAACACCTAGCAGTGACTGGGTATAAACCCAGGGCTCTCCCCTAAGCTATCCTGTGTCTCTGCCTGTCTTATCATCTCCTTCTATGTGTCTATCATTTCCTCATTCCTCTCTTCTCCACCCAAGAACCCTTTGAAAGGTGGGGGCAGGTTGGAGCTGGTCTTCCACAGACTCCCACAGAGAACCCCTCAGCCATGCCCTGTAAGTAAGCCCTTAAACTCTCCATTCCCCCAGGGTGAACTTCAGTTTGTCATTGAAGTGGGGAGATGGCTCAGTGGGTAGTATCTTATGCTTGTGCACATGTCATAAGGACATGAGTTTGGTTCCCCAGTACCCACATAAAAGCTGGGAGTGGTAACACAGGCCAGTGACCCTGGAATCAGGAGGCTGAGATGGAGGATCCCCAAAGCTCATTGGCCAGTTGGCAAGACAAATCAATGAGAAACCTTGTCTCAAAATATAAGGTGGAAATTATTAGAAGAAGGTACTGGGTGTCCACCTCTGGCCTCTACATTCCACATGCACTCGTATACGTGTACACATCCCATGTCTTCCTATACACATACAACACATATATATATATATATATATATACATACAACACAGACACACAAACAACACACACACAGAAAACACCCTTCCACAAGCGTATACCCCTCCACCACACACACATGACAGGGTTTCACTATGTAGCCCAAAGTAACTTAAAACTCAAAATCCATTTGCTTCAGCCCTCCAAGAGCCAGGATAACAGATCTGAGCCACCATGCTTTATCTGTCCTTGTTAAACGGAGCTGGTCATTTAAGGTTCATCTGGTTCCTAAGCTAAAGAAAAGCCAGGGACTGTAGTGGGGTGACATCTCATCCACCCAGAGTGGCTTGTGGTCAGCTGTTGCCTTCTACCCACTAAGGCCCACTTTCCAATGTCCTGACTCCCTGAGTTAGAGTGGATGGGCCTGGATGTGGGGGTCTGTGCAGGGTCTGAGGGATATAATTAACTGGAAAATAGCAAGAGTGGACTTGTATGCAGCAGTTCTGCTCATGAAAGGAAGAAAAAAGACTTCCACAGATGTTAGTGTGGGGGGAGAGGTCAGGGTGAGTGCTGTTGGCCCTGGCTCTGCAGGTATGGTGAGGGAGGGGTGGAGATTGATGCTGTGAACTATTCTTCCCCCATGAGGGTCAAAGTTTCTGCATTTTATCGTGACCATGTCTTGCCTCTCTCAGCAGGGTCACTCATGCCCACCCTCTCCTACCTGCTGCTGTAGAAGTGGGGACGGGGAGTTTCTGTGAGGGCTAAAGTTGTTTTAAGTTTTAATTACTGTGCTTAAGAGATCTGTAAAACAAAAATGCCTCTAATCTGTGAGCCCCACTTACCAAACAGATGATTTCCTGGAATGCTGGGGCTATTGTTCATGTAAACAAGCCACGTGTTTTCACTTCAGTAAACATGGTTGGTTGTCCCAACTGCACAGGATGTGACTGGTCACACATAGGCATGTATGCTTACCCCCCTTTGGACACAGGCAGGAAGTATGTAGCCTTGAGGGTTTTGCCTTTATAAGCAATGGACTAATGTAATTTGTGGCTGTTCTCTGGGAGTCCTGGGTATGAACCTGGCCAGTGTCCATTCTCTTGGCCAGTGTTTATAAAACTTGCTTCAAATTTGGCAAGCTGTGGTAGTGGTCTTATTCTCACCTGGTGGGACTGACAGGTTCAAAGGGGATCCTTTAGAACATGGGCTCCCCCGACAGCAGACCCCAGGAGAGAAGCAAGTTACATGCAAGAAGCCTATAATTACTTTGTCAGGTGACTGCAGAAGTCCAGGCTGCAAAGGGACGGGGAGGCAGGGGTAGTGGGAGTATCCACCCAGCAGACTCCTTGAGCACATGGTAGTTCTGATGGTGAGCACTGGGGTACCTGACCCCCCAAAATGTTAACATGATCTTTCCAGCAAGTGTCAACTCAAAACTCTCAGCCTTAAAGTCCTGCATTAAGACCAAGAATGGTGGTGCATGTCTGTGAGTCAAGCATTCGGTGAGCTGAAGCAGGGGGATAGTGGGTTTGAGGGTCAGCTGTGCTACATGGCAAGACTCTGCCTTAAGAAAAAGCAAAGCCTCAAAGTAGGGAGACCCAGAAGTGTGGGGGACCCCAGAGGTGGGCCCAGGATTACTATGCAGAGCACCAGACCAAAGGTCACAGGGAATGGAGAATGGAGTTTGGGGCTGAGCCAAGGAAGGTTGTCTGAGGAGATGGCTCAGTGGGTATAGTGCTCATTAGACCAACGTGATTACCTGAGTTCAAATCCCCAGCACTCCCATAAAAGCCAGGCTCTGTGGTCCTAGCACTGGGTAGACAGAGGGAGACAGGAGGAACCCTGGAGCTCTTGGGCAGTCAGTCTAGGTTCAAGTTCAAGGTTCAGCGAGAGACCCTGTCTCAAAGAGCAAGCTGGGGAGTTAGAAGAGAAAACGCCAACATTGATCTCTGGTCTCCATATGCATGTACAACACACAGGCAAAAGTCCCCATACACACGTCTACACGTGCACACAAAACAACTGATGTGTCCACTTTGCTGGACCATGAGTCTAGATTCTTGGTGAAACGTCTTCTAGGATGTTTCTGTGAAGCTGTTTTTAATGGGTAAGATTAATGTTGGAATTGGAAACTAGTGCTCTCTGTCTGTCTGTCTGTCTGTCTCTCTCTCTCTCTCTGTGTGTATGTATATGTGTCTGTATCTCTGAATGTAGGCATGCGCATGTCATGGCGTTCTTTTGGAGGTCAGAGGACAGTCTTGGGTGTTGGTTTTGCCTTCTACCTTGTTTCAGACAGGATGTCTTTGCGTTAAGGTTAGGCTAGCTGGCCCAAGGGTTTCTCTGGATTGTCCTGTCTCCACCTCCCTTACTCATGCTTATACAGCAAGCAGTCCACCCACCGAGACATTTCCCGGGCCCTGGAACTAAGCACTGTGAATAAAGCAGATGCAATCTGTCCAGTCGGTTGAGATCTTAACAGAACAAGATGGATCCTCCCTGTATGAAGGGCTGCCTAGCCACCTTTGAATACAAACTGCAACAGCTCCTCCTTGGGTCAACCCCCCAGAGTCACAGTTTATCAAGCCTCCAGCATCATGTAGCCCGTTCCTTAAAATATCCCTTCCTCCTACAGATGGTTCCCAATGTACAGTGTGCTACTTCAACCTGACTGTGGTGCGAGAATGACCACAACATGAGGTGTTCAGCATTTCAGCATGAAGAGCCTTTGTGTCTGATGTTTAAGTGGGAAAGGCTCCTATAGTATCATATGTTCGAATACTTCGTCCCCAGTTGGAACTGTTCAGGAAGGATTAGGTGTGGTCTTGTTGGAGGAGGTATGTCACTGGATGTGGGTTTTGAGGTTTCAGAAACCCATATTTTCACTCAGCTCTCTCTGCCTCATGGTTGTGACTCAAAATGTAAGCTCTCAGC
The DNA here is from genome assembly GCF_004664715.2 of Peromyscus leucopus. Taxonomy (NCBI): domain Eukaryota; kingdom Metazoa; phylum Chordata; class Mammalia; order Rodentia; family Cricetidae; genus Peromyscus; species Peromyscus leucopus. The sequence continues at coordinate 74,686,253 of NC_051067.1, forward strand.
TACTGCTCCAGCACCATGCCTGCCTGCCTGCCGCCATGCTCCCCACTATGATGGTCATGGACCCTAACCCTCTGGAACTGTGAGCCCCAAAATTAAATAATTTCTTTTATAAGTTGTCTTGGTCATTTTGTTTTATCACAGCAACTGAGAAGTAACTAACAGCATCAGGTGTTTATGCCCAGCTATGGGCTAATAGAGGCATGTTTTTCAGCGGTAAGTTAGGCTGGGCTCAACTTGGACTTTCATAGTTTCAGTATATCAAGTGCTTTTGGGGGGGGGGTCAGGTGCAGTGGTTACACCTGTCATCCCAGCATGGAGGAAGCCAAGGCAAAAACAATTTGAGGTTAAGACTAGCCTAGGGTACAGAGTGACCCTGTGTCTCAAGATAAAATGCAGGTGTAGGGATGTGGCTAAGTTGATGGAGGGCTTGTAGCTCAGCTGGTAGAGTGTTTACCATGGCCAAAAGCAACTTGGGGAGGAAAGGGTTTATTTTATTTTATAGCTTTTAGTCCGTCATCTAAGGAAATTGGGCAAGAACTCAAGGCAAGAACAGATGCAAAGGCCATAGACGGTCATTCTCCATGGCTTGCTCAGCCTGCTTTTTTTTTTTTTTTTTTTTTTTTTTTTGGTTTTTCGAGACGGTTTCTCTGTGTAGCTTTGCGCCTTTCTGAACTCACTTGTAGCCAGGTGCTCGAACTCACAAAGACCGCCTGCCTCGCTCCGAGGCTGATTAGCGTCGCACCGCCCGCTCAGCTGCTTTCTTATACAACCCAGGACCAGCAGCCTAGGAGTGGCTTGTGAGATGGACCCACCTATGCCAATCATTAATCAAGAAAATATTCCATAAGTTTGCCCACAGGCCAATCTGGTGGGGGCGTTTTTCTCAGTTAAGGTCCTGTCTTCCCAGATGCCTCTAGTCTCTGTCAAGTTGACACATTACTGTTAAACCATAACCTTTCCTTTTTTGTTCATCCCCAATATCTTGTATTAATATCAGTATCACAGCATAAAACATCCCAACTTTTAAAATCCCCACTCTTGCCGGGCAGCAGTGATGCACAGCTTTAATCCCAGCACTTGGGAGGCAGAGCCAGGCAGATCTCTGTGAGTTTGAGGCCAGCCTAGTCTACAGAGCAAGATCCAGGACAGGCACCAAAACTACACGAAGAAACCCTGTCTCGGAAAAAAAAAATATTCCCACTCTTTAAAAATTCAAACACTTTAAAAGTTCAGTCTCTCTAAAACATCCAAAGTCTCTTACAAATTCAAAGCCCCTCTTCAGTCTCTTGAAAAGTTCAGAGTCTCTTAAAAAGTTCAAAGTTTCTCTAAAATATTCAAGGTCTTATAACTGTAGGTTCCTGTAAAATGAAAAAAAAAGTATTAAATACTTTATGCTCAGAGGGGAAAATCAGGGTACAGTCACATTCAAAGCAAAGCAAAAGTCTAGCACTGTGTAGAGCTCAATACTTGGTGTCTGGGACCCATTCCCAGTCTTCTGAGATCCAAAAGGCCTTGGCGACGGCACTTCCCTGGTTCCACCATCCTCAGCACATGCAGCTCGTAGGCTCAGGCCACCTATATTCTACACCTGCACCTGGACTTAGAGGTCATCCCATGGTCCTGGCATATCCAAAATGCTGGTGTCGCACCTTCAACAGTGGTCTCTCCTGGGCTCTCTTCGGAGACTCTGAGCCTGCCACATGGTGCTAAGCCTTGGTCTCTCTCCATGACCCCTTCAGCCCTGGAGTGCTACTGAGGCTGCACCTAACCAGTTGCCTCTCCTGGAACCAAGCCTCAGCTGCTGTCTGTGACCCCTCAGGTCTTCAAACACAGTACTGCATGAGAGACTTTTACACATTACCAACGTCAGCTGCCAGCATGAGATACAGTCTTGGCCTCACTCTGGACCACAGCTTGTGTGCTGACCACCAGGAAACACCTCCCAGAGATTTTTACCTCAACAATGCTGAGGTAAATGATCTCTTCTTAATCACCGCTAATTTCCCGGGCCCAGCTGACCGGCATCAGCGCCCCAATAAGCAGAGGTTTCACTCAGTGTCTCGGGTCTCTTGTTAATCACAGTTGATGCGGCCCCTGCAGCGTAGAACCACAGATTCTCTTCTTTTCCTTCTGCTCTGTCTATGCCCCAACTATGGCCGGATGTGGCAGCACACGCCTTTAATCCCGGGATTTGAGAGGCAGAGGCAGGCAGATCTCTGAGTTTGAGGCCACAGAATTTGGTCTACAGAGTGAGTTCCAGGACAGCCAGGACTGTTCAGAGAAACCATATCTGGGAGAAAAAAAAATCCCAACTATGAACCTATAATATTCCTAACCTTATTTGTAAGTTTTGAATTTTGTTTTGAAATCATGAGCATAGGCTCTCCCGCCATTGCTAGTTTTATGTCAAGTTGACACATGCTGTAGCTAGTCACCTGAGGGTAGGAAGTCACAATTGAGACTTTTCCTCCATAAGCTTGGGCTATAGTCAAGCCTGTAGGGAAATTCATTTCATTTTTATTCTTATCCTAGGCGTTACATCCCAACTGCAGTTTCCCTTCTCTCCCCTCCCCCCAGCCTCTCCCCTCCATCTCCCCTTTCCTCCATATCCCCCACCCCACCCCCCACCCCTGTCTCCTCTTGGAAAAGAGCAGGCATTACAGAGACATCAACCAAACATGGCATAGCATGCTACCATAAGACCAGGCGCATGCCACCACATCAAGGCTGGACAAGACAACCCAGCAGGAGGAAAAGGGTCCTACAAGTCAGAGACTGTCCTCGCTTCCGCTCTTAGGAGTCCCACAAGAACCCCAAGCTACTCAGCCATAACATATCTGCAGAGGACCTAGGTCAGAGCCCCAGAGGTTCCCTGATCTGTGCGAGCCCCCATGAGTTCTGGTCAGTTGATTCTGTGGGTCGTGTTCCCAAGAACCATAGATTCTTAATCGAAACATCACCCAAACAGCCCTGACGGCATCTCTGCTTCTGTGTGACTTCACAGCCGAGCCTCACATCACCTGCACAGCTCTAGGAGTTATCTTCAAAGCTCCCACAACAGCCCGCTAAGCTCTGAGCACTCAATGGCTTTTGTAGCCCAAAGTTCCAAAGTCCTTCCACAATCCTCCCCACAACAGCGTGGTCTGCAGAGCAGTGTACCCCTCTCAGTCCAATCTCTGTCTGAGTTGGCTTTCTATTGCTGTGATAAAGCATCTTTATCAAAAGCAACTTGAGGAGGACGAGGAGAAAAGGGTTCACTTGGCTTACACATTCTGATCGAGGTCCATCATGAAGGGGCGTCAGGGCAGGAATCAAGGCAGGAACCTGGAGACAGGAACTGAATCAAAGATCATGGGGAAGTGCTGCTTCCTGGCTTGCTCCCAGGGACTTCCTCTGTTTGCTTTCTTTTCCACCAGAGCCCCCCTGGGCTGGGCCCTCTCTTAATGAGGACTATGGGGGTCCAGCCCCTCGATAGTCCCCTCCCAGGGTCCGGGAAGAATCTACAACCAGCTGATAATTAATCTTTGATGAAAAGAAATGAATCTATGTACACGAAACTCCTTAGTCCATATACTTTATTATTCTGTGACAGTTATAAGCCTATATTCTGCTCTCATATTTAGGTCATCTTTAGCCTGATTTCTCTCTACACTTGTCTGCGATCCCCTCTAAGTTCTATCTTAATTCCTTCATCTAGTTCTGCCCCTTCTAGGTTCTCATCCATCTTGTTCCTTCCCATATCATCTCTTCTCCTGTCTCCTCTCTCCTCTTCTCGTTCTACCTCATCTTGTTCTTCCCCATCTGGCTCTTCCTCGTCTTCCATCTCATTCTTCTAGTCCTCTCTTTTAGCCCTTCAATCTACTTCTTCCCCATCTCAGTTTGTTCCTCTCAAGTTCTTACCCATCTAGTTCTTCCATTCTCTTTTTTCTCTCTGTCCACTTGTGCCCTGGGAGTTCTGGTATATATACACTTACAAGCAGTATTCCCTTAGCAGTGCAAAACCAGGCTTCCAGGGTCAAATGGAGGGGTGATAAGAATCACATAGGGAGGCAACAACCGTTAATTATCACTTGCAACCCCAAAGGGAAGTGACCAATGGAGAAATGAATTAACTAAAGGCTAAATTCAGGTAATATCTAAGAAGAGGGCTCTTATGTGCTCAACTATAATCTTAAACGTGGTTGGTAGGAAGTGTTAAGAATCTATAAGTTGCTAGGTCAATGGGAGAAAATAAAACTGTCTTCTTTTTTCCCCCGTAGCTCCTATCTGTCCAAGCTATCTGCTGTTTTTCTGCAGGGTGGGGGAAAGTGTGCTCAGTCACTAGGAACCTGTGTACAGCTAGATGCCTCTGGTGATAGTTAAAGGGAGATCTGGAACTGGCGGTAAGGTTTGGGAAAAGAGGGAGTAAGGCTTAATTGGCACATCTGCCAGGCCTTCTCAAACAGGTAGCCTGGATGCTTAAGTCTGTTCTTAGAGAGTACAGAGGTATCTCTGATAAGGTACTTTCCTCCATCTGGTGATGGACCTGGCCGGATGCTACCAATAATGATAATTACAGGGAGGTTTGAACTGGGGTTCTGGCTGAGCATAGCTGTTAGCACAGAAGTTTATCTAAATATTCCTAGAAGTGGTTAGGTAAGTAGTTAGAGGTCTATAAAGTTAGTAAGGCTGTAAGAAAGGAGGGGTCTGAGCTAAATTGTGTAAAGCTATTACTTAATGTCTACCTGACCTAGGCAGTGTCCCCTTGTGGAATTTACCTTAAGTCAGGAGACTCGCCTGTGGGTTGTTATCACTGTTAGTCCTCGGAAATTGGGTGACCACCTGGGTGATGTCTCCTTTAGTCCTTGAAAGTGGCTAGGGGAGATGTCTGATTCCAGAGAAAGCCTTTCCTGAGACTGTTCTCCAAATGCCTGGAATGTGTATGTCCAGAGAGTGATCAGTCTATAATGTTAGTCCTTCTTAGGGAAAAGTCAATTGGGAAAACTATGAAGGCACACATGATTTTCATAACAGAAAACAGCTGATATATATTATAACAAGCCAAGTAACACCAAAAACTCCTTGGGATTTGGCTTCCTCTGGAGGAATTCCTTGATCCCTCCAGGTAGTGACTTTGCCATAACCAGCTGAGTTCTTATGATATTCCTGCGGCCCGCAGCCCTCTCTCATCAATCATTAGTCAAGAGGAAGCGCTACAGGCTTGCCCATAGGTCAGTCCTGATGGGTGCATTTTCTCAGTCCAGTCCCCTCTCCCCAAATGAGCCTAGCCTATCTTGTCAAGCTAACATAAAAACTAGCTGGTACACCTAGCATGCATGAAGTCTGGATGGCACTTCCAACACCACACAAACTAGACAGCTATGCCTGTGACCCCAGCACTCAGGAGACGAAGGGAGGAGAGTCAACAGTTCGAGGTCATCCTCAGCGATATACGGGTTTGAGCACAGCCTGAGCATCAGACCCTGTCTCAAGCAAAGGAAAGGTAAAGACCCTTTCCATTTCTAGTTTGCTTGCCGTGGGCATCATATGCATATAACCCGATTGTCAGCTGAAAAGCAGGTATGCTTGTTTTAGTTCTGTCTCTATGGAAAACCCAGTTCTGTGGAGCAGAATTTCCAGATTGGCACACTGCATGACCCACTGTGCCCACTTTCTACAGCTGGGAACACTGAGGTCCCCCAGAGGCATGGCTGCTCAGGGTCTTTGGAGTCCCCGGTGGTTTTCACCCTGGCACACAGTTACATCCTGAAATGTCTCCTTTTGACAGCTGCAAAGTGGCTTTATCCATCAGAGAGAGGGGAATAACATCGGCCTTTGGCAGTTTCTGTCAGCAAGACTGTCAGGTGCCAGGCACCCCACCCATGATACCTGCGTTAGCCATCTCTCACTGTTACAGGACACGAACAGAAGTGAGTTCAAGTGGGAAGGCATTATATGCGCTCATGACTCACCTGAGGCCGGCGGCACAGTTCTGTGCTCTGGGCCTGAGGTAAAGTGGAACGCCACAGACAGTGGAAATGAATGGCCGGAGGCTGTTTCTCTCATGGTGACCTGAAAGCAGAGAGAGAAACAGCAAAAACAAGCAAAGACGAGATATGCCTCTCAAAGACAGCCCCCCAATGGCCTTGTATTTTTTTAGAGGGAGAGTTTCGAGATAGGATTTCTCTGTGTAGTTTTGGTGCCTGTCCTGGAGCTTGCTCTGTAGACCAGGCTGGCCTCAAACTCACAGAGATCCGCCTGTCTCTGCTTCCCAAGTGCTGGGAATTAAAGGTGTGCGCCACCACCACCTGGCGGCCCTGTATTATTAATCTTTTTGCCAACATGACACAAACCAGGGTCCTTGGGAAGAAGAAGAATTAAGGAATTGCCTCCATCAGCTTGGCCTATAGTCAAGCCTGTAGGGGCATTTTCTTGATTAATTATTGGTGTGGGAGGGCCTGGCCCACTGTGGGTGATGGCACCCTTGGAAGGTTGGTCCTGGGTTGTGTATAAAAGCAGACTAAGGAAGCCTTGGGGAGCCAATCAGTGAGCAGCACCCCACCACGGCCTCTGCATGAGCTCCTGCCTCGAGTTTCTATTCTGACTTCTCTCAATGATGGCCCTTGAGGTGCAGGATGAAATAAACCCTTTCCTCCACAAGGCGTTTTTCTTGCTGCTTCTGTTTGTGGTTTGGTTTTTACTCTCTGTGTGGCTGTTTGTCTGTCTGTATGTTTGTCTGTACCACTTGCGTGCCTGGTGTCCAAGGAGACCAGAGGAGGACTCTCCAGAACCGGTGTTAAAGATCGTCTTGAGTTATCATGTGGGTCCTGGAAACAGAGCTGGGTCCTCTGGAAGGGCAGCCAGTACTTTAGCCACTGAGCCATCTCTCCAGCCCCTGTTAGGTTTTGAGACAGTTTCTCTATGTAGTTCTGGCTGGCCTCGAAGTTGCTCTGTAGACCAGGCTGGCCTCGAACTCACAGAGATCCGCCTGCCTCTGCCTCCCAAGCGCTGGGATCAAAGGCGTGCGCCACTGTCCAGCCCTGAGCTGGTTTTGGTCAATGTTTTATCATAGCAGCTGAGAAACTGTTACAAGCCCACTGCCTCTATGTAGCTGTGCCTTCCACCTCCACCCCCTTCCAACAGTTCACTAAATTACACAGTGGTCAATGAATCGGTCCAGGGCGAAGGTCCGAGCCCTCGAGACACCTGGCTCTGAACCGCACAGGGGACGGAGCAGAGTCCTCACACCCCAGGCTTCGACCGCAGGGTTAGTTCAGGTTAGAGAGCGGGAGCCCCAGCGGCTTCACCCAGCTCCTGCTGCCGCCTGAGACAATGAGCTTAGAAGAGGAGGGTGAGATAGAGGAGCAGATCGCAGGTCTAGCCTGGGCTACAGAGTGAGACTCTGTCTCAAATAAAATGGAAAAAGAGCTCAGAAGTAAAGCCTCTGCGAGAATCCCCCAGTCAGGAGCTGGAGGCATGGCTGGGTGGTTGGTAGAGCTCTTGCCTCGGATGTCCCAGTAAGACACTAAGGGTGTGGCTCAGAGGTAGAGTACCCACACAGAATCCACAGTGAGGATCTTGGGGCGTGATTCAGCGGTAGAGACCCTGTCTAGAAGCCACCAATGAGCGGCTGGGGTGTGGCTCACTAGTAGAGCCCCTGCCTAGAGTCTCCCATGAAGGGCTAGGGCATGGCTCGGTGGCAGAGCTCCTGCCTAGAATCCCCATCTGGGACTGCTGTGACCCCAGCCACCTCCCCTTGCTGGCCCCTGTGGCCTACAGTGGGTTCCTATTCAGACAGGGGTGTAGTCCATCTCTAGCCCAAACCTAAAGACTTCTTTGATGCTGCCTTTCAGGTCAGGGAGTGCCATCGGCGACTTCTTTCTCCTCCCAAGGTAGAGCCGTTTGGCATCCTGTGTGAGGGGCTGCAAGCACGGAGGAGAAGTACCCCAGGCTGGGTTTCAGCCGTCTTTGTGTTCGGGAACTTTGTTTGTTTGTTTGTTTGTTTGTTTATCTATCCATCCATCCATCCATCCATCCATCCATCCATCCATCCATTCATTCTGGGAATGGAACTCGGAATTCCACATATGGTCTGCCAGTGAGCCACGCTCTCAGCCCTCTACATCTTGACATCATTATTGTCCATCATGTCACGGTTCAGCTGAGAGACTGCATAGCTCTGTAGTTACACCTGATGGGCGGTTCTAATCCCGTCTTCACCATACATTTCCCACGTGATTTGGGGTAAGTTATTTAACCGTTCTGTGCCTCTGTTTCTCCGCCTAGAATGTGCGAACAATGCAAACTGTTATGATAACCAGTGCTCCAGTCACGCCCCGGAAGCAGTGAGCACAACGCTCAGGCGTCACAGCTGCCCTCACACTCTCTTCTGTTCAGTTTTGGTTTCCTGGGTCCCCAGCATGGCAGCAGCTGGCTCTCCGTGGTGTGCGTGGGCAGCCCACTCCCGGCACAGTCCCCTCTTCTGTTCCCGTCGCCCCAGGGGCTCCGTCCATTGTGTCTGGGTTCCCACGCCATCTCTGCCTCTCTCTTTTGCACCTCAGCCTTGGGGTGACCAGAGCCCTTGCCTCTCGGGACAGCTTTCTAGCACTTTCCCCCCTTTTAAGAGATTGACTGCAATTTCTATAATAACATCACATTAGCCAGAAATTAATGTCCTCATTAAGACAGCAATTAGGCACATTAGCGTGGCAATAAAGGAGAAGCTTATGAAATAATTGCTGGTTCCAAAATGCCTTTAATTTAGTATTTTATACTGTGCTGTGTTATTAATTTTTTCTCTCGGCAGAAGATAATAAGAGAAATGTCTGAATTTGAACATTCTTTCAAAGGAAAGTGGTGCCTGCCCTGTAAACAGTTGATGTCTGTTTCTGCCATGCCCCCTGTCCTGTCCATGGAGGGCCAGGGGATGAAGGTGGACAGTGAACTGGGCACGCAGACCATCGGGGCTCTCCACCAGAGCACCAGAGGCAGCGTGGGCACCTCTCATCTCAGGAAAATTTCTTTGCCCTGAGCAACACTTGTATGTCTGTCTGTCGGTCTTTCTGTCTGTCTGTTGGTCTGTCTGTTTCCACTGGGCTCTATCTCTTGAGTTCAGAGGTGTCATTTAGTGATGTTTGGGGAACCCAACAGCTCTACAGGGGAAGCCCTGTAGCGTTTCCCACTGTGGAAAATGTACTGTCTTTTCTATCAAATGGTTAAATAAGACAAAACTCCGTTTTAAAGAAATTGCAGGCGTTGAAGAGATGGCTCCATGATTAAGAGCACTGGATGCTCTTTCCAGGGGACTTAGAATCAATTCCCAGCTCCCACATGGCAGCTCACAGTGGCCTGTAACCCCAGTGCCAGAAGGATCCAATGCCCTCTTCTGGCCTCCAAGATAGTAGGCACATCAGTGGCACACATACATTCATGCCAGACATACACATAAACAATTTTTTTAATTGCAAAGAAGTTGCTTGAGAGAACTCCAGGTTCCTCCAGTTAGTTCTTGAAATCCGAACATGTGCTCAGGGATGAGTCCTGTTCTCAAAAATTGCTTATCAGCTGCGGTGCTTGGAGTGAGCCGCCTGTGAAAGAGTGTGAGGCCACACTCTGACCACCTGGGTCAGGGCCCCTTTGTATTAGAAAGAAAAACGCAGCAGGAGCCCTGCTGGGCAGGCTTGCCTGCTTGATTTGGATATGTACCCTTCTGCAGAAGTAATGTGTGCCTTGCCAAAATACTTTGGATTATGTGGTCATGTTCTTGGGACCCCATATCCAGTTGATAAAAACAAACAGGTGGCGCCATAAATAGTGACAGGATCCTTTGAAGACGGACCTTTTGGGTTTTATTTCTGTTTTGTTTTGTTTTGTTTGTTTGTTTGTTTGTTTTTAAGGTCTCATTTTATAGCTCAGACTTGCAGGTGCAAAGGCCCTGGAGTAGGATGGAGCTTGAAAAATGCACATCAGCCAGGGAGCTGGTTTGGGTCAAGGAGGGAGGCAGCCGCAGAGGAGCCGTGTATGAGAGCGCCAGAGAAACGGGGCAAAGTTTGAGAAAGCACCAGACCTGCCCTGGAAGCTGCGAAGCTACCCATCCCTGTCAGAGATAATTATCTCCTGCCCATGATTCTGCCTGACGAGCTACATGGACGTCCAGTGGCTCCGGATAATTAGCATTAACTATGCTCCAGTCTACAGCTCTTGGTGTGTAGTCGCGTGAACCTGGGAGTCTCCCTCTCCCTCTGCAGACTCTTTCTCACATGTGGGACTCTGATGGCTGTGGGGTAGTCTAGGCAGGGTTCTGCTCCATGTCCCTCATTGCCCATAGGTCAGTGCGGGCTTGGTCACTTGACAAAGACCCAGCTCCTGAGAACAAGCAGGCGCGTGGCTTGAGGTTCCCATCCAGGCTGGCTCAGCCAGCAAAGTGCTTTAACTTGCCCAATAAGTCCACCAAGTTCAATTCCCCAAACCCTGAAACCCAGGACCCAGGTAAATGTGGACGGAGCCATGCCCTCTGACCTCTGCACTCACTGTGATGGCTAATTTAATGTCAGCTTGACACAGGCTAGAGTCATCTGAGAGAAGGGAACCCCAGCTGAGAAAAAGCCTCATGAGGTCAGGCTGTAGGCAAGTCTGTAGGGCATTATCTTAATTAGTGACTGATGTGGGAGGGCCCAGCCCCAATGGTTGGGGTCATGTTAATCCCACAGGCAAGAATAAGACCACTACCACAGTTTTTGAGCCAAATTTGAAGCAAGCTTTATTAAATACTCGCCAGGACAATGAACACTGGCCAGGTCGATACCCGGGATTCCCAGAGAATGACTGCAAATTCTGTTAGTCAGGTGCTTATAAAAGCAAAACCCAAGGCTAGGTGCTTCCTACCTTTGTCCAGTGAGGGTAAGCATACATCCTAATGTACTACCCAGATGGGCAGCCAGGCCTCCTGTGGGTTAAAGGTGACCTGAGCACACCAGTGAGGGAGGTTGCCCCCCCCCACTTTGTCCTGTATCCCAAGGAAATAAAGTGCACCTGGGACCTTTGTTGCTATGGTGACTGCCACAAAGACATCTGGGGAGGGGGATGCCCGACATCCTGCTCTCCACTCTCTGGGGCACTCCTGGAACTCCAGTCTCCTGGCTGACCTAAAAGCAGCCGAGTCCAGGAGTCTTTTCATGAGCCTGTCAGCCATGCAAAAGGAAAGAGGCCCAGCGGGCCCAGGGTGAGGTGGGGGGCCACGTGCAAGCCCACTGTGGAGGCTGAATCTGCCCCAAGCCTCTGTGCCAAGTGTGGCTGGGAGGGCATGTTGCAGGACCTCCAACCATCACTTACCTTTAAAAAGTTTTACTTTTTTTTTTTTTCAAGACAAGGTTTCTTTGTGTAGTTTTGTGCCTGTCCTGGATCTCACTCTGTACACCAGGCTGGCCTTGAACTCACAGAGATCTTCCTGGCTCTGCCTCTCGAGTGCTGGGATCAGAGGCCACCACCGTCCGGCCTTTTTTTTTTTTTTTTTTTTTTTAATTTTAATATTTATTTGTTTGGTGTGTGTGTGTGTGTGTGTGTGTGTGTGTGTGTGTGTGTGTGTGTGCGCCAGCCTAAGCAATGGCATTCATGTGCAAGCCAGAGAACAGCTCGCAGATACAGTTTTCTCCTTTCATCCTGTGAGTCTGTCAGGCTTGGCCGTTATATGCTAAGCCATCTCAATGGCTCACATCACTTCTTTGGTTTTTTTTGAGATAAACTCTCAAGTAACCCAGGCTGATCTTGAACTCATTACACAGCCAAGAATGACCTTGAACTCCTGATCTTCCAGCCTCACCAGTGTTGTGATTAAGGCTTGGGCCGCCGACATCCCCAGCTTCTTCGGTGCTGGAGATCAAACCCAGGACTTGGGGAATGCTAGGTCAGCAGTCTACCAACCTGACCACATCCTCCATCTCTCTCCTCCTTCTTAACCTTCCAATTCTGCTTCAGAACGAGCTCCTTGCTGGGGTGTGGCATGGGTCTGTTCCTGCCAGGTCTCCGGCCCCAGGAGGCCCAGTCTTGCTCTCTAGTTCCCCAGAGCTTCTCGGATTGGATGCCAGGCTCAACGCACCAACCTGTGCCAAGGGCAGAGTTAAAGGCCTAGTGTGCATCTTCAGCCTAGAGCCCCGAAGAAGGTGGGAACATGTGCCGTGGGGGCAGCGGAGAGTTTTGCTTCTAGTTCTTCTTTGTAAAAATCTGTTCACAAAGCACCAGTGGATCCGAGCTGCTCTGGAGGGGGAGGGGACGGCAGGGCTGCTGTTTGCAGAAGTGGAAATTTAATAAGAAGGAGAAACAAAAATAGTTACTGTGCTGAAGAGAGAGGAGGGGGACTGGGAGAGGGTTCCCCGTGGTGGGGACATGCAAAGGGGCCCAGGAGGCTCTGAGGGGTAGGAGGAAGGGGCTCACTCCTTGGTTGGGGAGCCCTGAGCCAGGGGACATCTATTCCCATTGGGGATGGTCTTTGCAAAATTTCCAGCACCCTGTACTCAGGCGATGGCTCCCAAAGACAGGACTGCCGAGGACAGTCATGCAGACTGCTCACAGCCCTTCTCTGCAAACAGTGATTTCATCTGTTCCCCTGGCCACACCCTGTGTCTGCCCAGAGCAAGGGAAGTCTGACAGAGCTATACAGAAAAGGTGAGGCCACCATCGGAGGACAGGCACACAGAAGTGACCGGCAGACAGACAATGGAATATTACTCATCCACAAAATGGGATGAAGCATTCACAATCCATGACAGGGGTGAACCTTCAGCAGCCAAGGCCAAAGGTCACAGGGCATGATCCCATGGTGCATGGGATGCAAGGATCAGGCGACCTGCAGAGGCAAAGACGAGGAGCAACACAGAGGACCCCCGCCAGTGCTAAGAGATGAGGAAGGCCTGCAGACAGATAGGGGCTCCTTCTAGGAAGAGGAACAAGCTCCAGGTTAGACAGAGGTCACCGTCACAGCATGGTGGATGTCCTCGGTGCCCCCAACGGGTCTCCATTTCTTATATCTTATTGTTACTTTAAAAATGTCTGTGTGCACTGGTGAGGTGCCTGAGTGGGTCAGGGTGCGTGTGGCCAAGACGGATGGAGCTGAGTTTGATTCCAGTGATGCGCATGGTGGATGGAATGAACCAAGCCCCAGGCTGTGCAAACACATTAACAATGTAGCGTGTGAGTGTGTGCACGTGTGAGTGTGTGTGTGAGTGTGTGTGCACGTGTGTAGCCCAGAGGCTGACCCTGCGTTTCCTGCATAGCACTTTGCTCCGAGGGGAAGCAGTCTATCTTTCAGGAAGATCATTGAGACACAGGGCACTCTTTTTCTTTAGAAAGTTTCATTTATTTTTATTCTATGCATTCTATACATGCATCATATTCATGAAGTTCCCTCAGAGGCCAGAAGAGGGCATGGGATCCCCCGGAAACTGGAGTTACAGACATTCTTATGCACCATACAGGTGCTGGGAACAAACCCAGGTCCTCTGCTGTAGCACGAATCCTAATTGGTCTTATAATAAAAACCCGGAGCCAGATATCAGGGTAAATGCTGAAAGATCAGAAGAAACAAGCCACAGCTACGTCTCACCTTGCCGAACTCCTCAGCCTGAAAGAGGTGATCCTGTCTCCATGAATCCTCAGACTGAATGCCCCTGAGCCGTTGGCTGAAAGGCGCCAAACTCCTGTCTCCTCCTGCCTTATGTTCCTTTCTCTGCCCAGCCATATCACTTCCTGTCTCAAACTTCCTAGTGCTGGAATTAAAGGCGTGTGCCAGCACTGCCTGGCCTCTACGTTTAATCTAGAGGCTGGCTCTGTCCTCTGATCTTCAGGCAAATTTTATTTGTTAGAGTACAAACAAAATATCACCATATTCTGCAATAATAATAGCAAGTGCTCTTAACACAACCATCTCTCCAGCCCCCAAGACGAAGGATATTAAGAGAGGTGAGATATCCCATCCTGCAGGGAAGCTCCTTAAGCTCAGCCAGGGTACAGCCTTCAGGAAGTCTCCCAAACTGACCAGATCCACTAGGGCATCCCTCCTGCAAGCATGCACAAACTGTAAGAACTGCGGAGAGACCCTCAGACAAGCTGAGCTGCCTGGAAGGGGCTCAGAGCAGTGGCCTGGAGAAGGTCCTCTCCCACCTGTTGAGAAAACTAGAGCTTCCATGAGCTGTCACCGCCTGCACTGGGTCTGCCTTAGTGAAGTGTCTTTGAGTCATTCCTGCTCCTGTAAGTCACCCCAGTAAAAGATGTTGGGTCACCAAGTTCAACTTGGGTTGACATTGTGCTTCGGTCCGCCATTATCTGCTCCCCACCTACTGTTCACATCTTCACAACTCCCTAGGAACAGTGTCACATGACAGATGTCTTCCTCCATCACGGCTGCATTTATTTTTTCACTTTCTTTAAAGGGCAGAGTTTCTCACTGGATCTGGAGCTCACTACATGGCTAGGACTGGCTGACCAGTGAGCCCCAGAGACCTTCCTGTCTGCTCCCCAGAGCTGGGATTACAGGCACACCCTGCCTGGAGCTCTTCATGGAGGTGCTCAAGATCTGAACCCAGATGTTCATGCTTGCCCAGCAAGCTCCTTCCTCACTGGGTCGTCTGCTGGCCACTGCAGGCTTCATTTATTATTATTATTGTTGTTGTTGTTATTGTTGTTGTTAATGAGCTGTGGGGGAAGTGCTTGCTGCACAGATGTGAGGACCTGGGTTCCAGTCTCCATCTGTGTGAAGCCAGATGTGGTAGTGTGTGTGTCTGAAGCCCCAGGGCTCCTGAGACCAGGCGGTGGGCGGAGTCAGAGTGCAGAGGCTCCCAGCCCAGCCAGCCTGGCATGCGCAGCAGTCAACAAGAGCCTGCCTCAAACAAGACTCATGCCTGAGGCTGTCCTCTGTGCTCCACCAGTGGTGTGGCTCCCATGAGCCACACCTACACGGAATTGATTCGGGGATCTCTGTGGCTCGGGGGACTCTCAAGCTCTGGGCTCCGGTGACCGCTTTGTCTCAGGGGCCCAGTGTGCACCACCACATCGGCTACACACTTTATGGCAATTCATTTCCTGTTGTGTGAACTTTTTCCTCACACACACACACACACACACACACACACACACAACTGGACTAGGTAGGTGTCTGCCCCTGCCCTGTGCCACACTCCCCATTAAAGGATCTGAGAGGGAGGGGTCAGGTGGAATTCAATCACTTACTCACTCCGCAAATATTTGCTGAATCTTAATATCACAGGAGTTGTGATGGGCAGTGAGTAAACCCTGTCCTGGGTTGGCACTCCAGTGGGCAGACTGACAAACAGCCCCCCAAACCCATGCATAGTGTGGTGCTTTGAATGAGAGCGGCCCTCTTAGGCTCAGGGAGCGACACTCTTAGGAGGTGTGGCCTTGTTGGAGTAGGCGTGTCCTCACTGGAGGAAGTGCGCCTCTGTGGATGGGCTTGGGGTTTCAGAAACTCAAGCCAGGCTCAGTGTCGCTCTCTCTTCCTGCTGCCTGAGGATCCAAATGTAGAACTCTTGGCTCCTCCCCTAGCACGGGGTCGGCTTGGCTCCTCCCCTAGCACGGGGCCTGCCTGCACACCATCATGCTTCCCACCATGATCAACTGTAGGCCAGCCCCGATGGAAGAGTTGTCATGGCCATGGTGTCTCTTCACAGCAATAGCACCCTAACTAAAGCAGACAGTAGAGGAAGTGATGGTGTTGGGGCACCAGAGCACTGTGGATCCTAACAATGTGCTGTCATGGAGAGGGGACTCCTTTTAAAATAAGATGGGCTCTCACCACATTGTTGATGCTGTCCCTGGGCTCCTGGGTGGGATCCTCCTGCTCTGCTTCCTTGGTAGATGTAGCTGGTGGCAGACACCTCAAGAGGAAGCAGATGGTGCCCAGCAGCAGGACTGGGGTGTCCTGGATGTCAGGGGGAACAGCCAGTGCAGAGCACTGAGGCCTTGTCCCTGAAACGTGCACTCTTCAACACTATCTTGTTTGTTCAACATCTCTGTGTAGCTCGCCCTCCACTCCGGCCAGCTCCTCCTCACAGATCCCCTCTCTCCTACTATTGCTTGAAGCCCTTGTTTTTTATAGCCTCCAATTTGTCATAATGCTATAACGCCAGCCTTTCTCGGAGATGGAGAAGGGAGGGTCATGGGGTCTGCTGCCTGTCAGTCCAGCTCCAGACTCATTGAGAGACCCTGTCCCAGAGGAATAAAGTGGATACTGACGTATCAGAACACCTGAACTCCTCCTCTGACCTCTGCATGTATGGACGCAGATACCCCTACACACACACACACACACACACACACACACACACACACACACAAATACCCCTACACACACACACACACACACACACACACACACAAATACCCCTACACACACACACACACACACACACACACACACACACAAATACCCCTACACACACACACACACACATACACACACACACACACACACACACACACACACACTTATCAAAGCCAAAACTAAGAACCAGCCCCAGAGTCGGAATGCAACATTGTTGTACAGGACCCACTAAGGCTCCAACGCGAGGGTGTGGCTCGGTGATTCAGTTCTTGTCCACTTTGTGCAAGGCTCTGGGTATGATCGCATCCTAGGACAGCTATGGGGACTCTCGAATGATCTGAACAGAGGAGACAGAAGTTTCCGAAGCTGGGATAAAAAGCAAACCCGAGTTTTGTTTTTTGTTTTTCCTCATTCACAGCGCTGGCTTGGAGCCCAGAGGCTCTGTTACTAGGCAAAGACTCTGCGCCCGAGCTACAGTGCGGTCCTTTGCGACATCCTTGAAAGTTTGAGTTCATATCTTACCCACCTCCCGCTTCCTGTCTGTGCACCTGGCGCAGTCCCCACGCCTCTCACTCCCCAGTTCTGTTTTGTGTTCACCTGGACTGTGCAGTCCTGTGTCCTGGTCTCCATGGCTACCCATGCCGTGGAGTATGTTCCCACTGACGCCAGAGGGCGCTCGTGAGCACTGGCACAG
This sequence comes from Peromyscus leucopus, assembly GCF_004664715.2. NCBI lineage: Eukaryota > Metazoa > Chordata > Mammalia > Rodentia > Cricetidae > Peromyscus > Peromyscus leucopus. Next base: position 74,703,256 of record NC_051067.1, read on the forward strand.
GCCACGCCCTCCTGCTCAGAACCGCCCCACTCCTGCCGGGCCACCTGATGGCAACATCACCAGGTCCCCTGCTGCCATCGCGCACATAGTTTATTTTAAACTTTTTTTTTTTTTTACAGATTTATTCATTTATTTTTATGTGCATGGGTGTTTTGTCTGTATGTATGTCTGTGAACTACATGCAGTGTCCTCAGAGGCCAGAAGAAAACATCAGGTCCCCTGGAACCGTAGCTACAGACAGTTGTTAACTGTCATGTGGATGCTTGGAATTGAACCCAGGTCCTCCAGAAAAGCAATCCGTTTTTTTCTCTTAACTGCTGGGCCACTTTTCCAGCCCGCTTCCCCATTTAAGACAGTCTCACTAAGTAGCCCTGGCTGTCCTGGAACTCACTCTGTAGAGCAGGCTGTCCTCAAACACAGAGATCTGCCTACCTCTGCCTCCTAAGTGCTAGGATTACAAACTGTGCTCCTCATCCAGTTTACAGACTTGGCATTTGAAGTCGAGCTGAATCATCAACCTATCATTGCAGTGTTCTGGAAGTCAGATTTCCAGCTAGGTGTCACGTGGCTGAGGTCAATGGATAGAAGACACACCCTTCCTCAAAGTTCAGCAGATTCCTTCTCTACTTCTTCAGGTGCCTGAGAGAATTCTGCCCCTGAAGATGTAGAATGATACATATATGATATTATGCTATATCACTCCTTGGTTCTCGGACTTTTCTCTAACTTCAAAGCAGGAAAGGAAGGGTTCGTCTCTCTGAAGCTCTCAGCAGGCTCACCCTGCTGCTGTTCCCATTAAGGATTTGTGTGACTTGGTGGTACCCAGAGGACCTGTGCATTCAAACTGGCAACCCCATCTGGTGTCCCATGCCTTCAACGCTCAGGCTGGATACGGCAGAAACAAGCCTTGGGGGGGGCAGGGCAGCACTTCTGTGCCCAGGAACCCCTCACCCGCAGCAAAGGTCCAGGCCCCACCCTGGCCACAGAGCCATGCATGATCTCTGAAGCCACTTTCCTGAGCTCATTCCTTCATCCAGCCTCTCAACTCCATCACAGTTTCCAACACATCAGCCTCCTCACTTTCCCACAGCTCACCAGGTGTGATCACGCAGCCTGGGCTGCTGGTCTACGTCAACCTGACCACAGCTAGAGTCATCTAAGAGGAGGAACCATCATTGAGAAAATGCCTCCATAAGATCTGGCTGTAAGGCTTCATCTTAGTGATTGATGGGGGAGAGCCCAGCCCATTGTGAGTGGCGCCATCCCTGGGCTGGTGGTCCTGGGTTCTATAATAAAGCAGGCTGAGCAAGCCACAAGGAGCAAGCCAGTAAGCATCAACCCTCCATGGTCTCTGCATCAGCTCCTGCCTCCAGGTTCCTGCTCTGTTTGAGTTCCTGTCCTGACTTCCTCCAATGATGAATAGTGATGTGGAAGTGTGAGCCAAATAAACCCTTTCCTCCCCAAGTTGCTCTTTAGTCATGGTGTTTCATCACAGCAATAGAAACCCCAACTAAGGGCTGGAGAGATGACTCAGTGGTGCAGAGCACTGGCTGCTCTTCCAGAGGACCTGGGTTCAATTCCCAGCAACCACATGGCAGCTCACAACTGTCTGTAACTCCAGTTCCATAGGACCTGACACCCTCACACAGATGTGCATGCAGGCGAAATACCAATGTACATAAAATAAAAATAAATCTTTAAAAAATAAATTTTAATAAAGGAAGAAAAAAATAAATCCTAACCAAGACATGACTCTGGAATGTTGCCCTCTGACCTCCACACACACCGTGACACAGGCACGACCACCCAACCCCACAATAAATAAGTAAATAAATAAACAAATGTTAAAGCCACTTCTAGGTGGCATTTTGTTGTATCAGCCAGAATGGGGCAAGGGTATTGTAACCATATCCTCACCTTGCTGCATACACACCCACAAAAGAAAAGCACTTCCAAGCACTATGGAGCAGGTCTCTAATCCCAGCACTGGGGAGACTTAGAGAGAAGGCTCTCAAGTTTAAGGCCAGCCTGGGCTAAACAGTAGGACTCTCATCTCAAAAAAATTGAGGGAAAATAAAAAGAGAGAAGCTTCCGTTGTCAAATCTTGTGGGTGATGAGGCTGTACACACAAAGTATGTCCCTGGTGTGATACACAGTAGGTGTTTAATAAATGTTGACCTATTGTACACCCTCTGGTTTAGGGAGAGTGGTGCCCTCAGTTCCCACACTGTCGAGGGGTTAGAAGTCTAAGGTGGACAGGAAGATGGACCTTGGTCACACTGTCCCCTGCACCCAGGTTCACTGGATGTCCTGCTCTGGGACACTGACTTCCAGGCTGCACTTGGCCCCTGGCCCACTAGCTTGAGGTTAGATTCAGCCAGTGGGAGGCACCAGGAGGAGGGTGGAGGGTGAGAAAAGGCAGTTAAGGTTCTGTCTCAGCCTGAACCTGCTGGGTGAACCCTCACTCCACAGCTTCTTCCTGAGCCTGTCCGTGCCTCCCCAGTTCCTGCATCCTGCCCTCCCCAGCATGGACAGTTCTCCACTGTGCCGCTCGGGCTCAGGCTCACCTTCCAGCCAGCACCTGCCCCCAGAGCTGGCAGTCAGAGCCAGTATCTTTTAGAACTCTGTACCAACCTGCTCTGAATACCAAATGGTCAGCATCATCAGTCAGTCCCTGTCTCCCCCACCTCCCTGGTTTGCTAAGCCGGCATCAGTGGGGAGAATGGAAGACACCAAAGACCTCACAAATGAAGCAAATTGCTGCAAATCGGATTGCTAGTGTCTTATCTCAGGTCACAAGAGACCGGAGGAGACTGTAGTTGCTGCAGAATCTTCTCACAGTTGGGGCAAGTGTGTAGGAAGCCAGGAAGCAAAGAGAAAGAGCTAGGGAGGAAGGAGAGAGATGGGGGTAAAAAAAAAAATGGCCAAGGGAAATGCAAGATGGCTCTGGGAGGAACCTTGCAAGGCAGGGCTGAAAAAGGCCTGAGAGTGAACAATGCTCTCCCCAGAGGGGGCCGCTCCAGCCAGGGACCCCTGATGCCCTTCCCATTTTCAAACCCTGTTGGCCTCTGGTATCTAGTTATATTTGCAGACCAAGCCTCAGAGGAGCTTGGGAAGACTGAGCATTAATTGAGCATCTGCTGTGTACCATGCACAAACGATACATTTTATGTGTGCTACCCCACTGAATCCCCACAGGGGCCAAAGGAAGCTTTCAATGACAGTCAAGGCCCCTGTGAGTGAAAAGGCCCCTGTCCCAGATGGCCTGGGCTTCTACAACAAACACCAGTTGGTGCTTTGTGTATGCACATACTGGAATGTGAGCACAGCAGCCCCAGGGCCTCAGCACTGGCCTCAGCACTGGCCTCAGCTCACCAGCCAGGTCAGGCTGGCAGACCTGAGAGCCCCAGGCATCTACCTGGATCCACGTCCCAGTGGGGGTGGGGTAGTTATAGGTGTTTGCCACCAAAGCCTTCCTGTTTGCAGGGCAAGCATTTTATCCAGTGAGCCATCCCCCAGCCTCCACAACAGGGCAGCTTTTGAACAGAAGTCTGTTGCTAAGGGCTTCACAGGCTGGGGTTGCCTTGGCTTCTGTGATCACTCACCCAACTCACCCTGGAGCAAACTGAGTGAGCTGGACATGATGGCACACACCTTTGATCTCAGGCAGAGGCAGGGGGATCTCTGTGGTTTTGAGGACAGCCTGGTCTACAAATTGAGTTCCAGGACAGCCAGGTTTGCATAGCAAGACCCTGTCTCAAAACTGAAAAGTTTTGCTTTTGCATGTCACTGAAAAGACACTTGAGTAGACAGTAAAAAGAAAGAAACTCAAAGAACAAGCTAACTGCTGATGAGCAAGAACCATGACTGTGTCTTCCCAGACCATGATCCCACAAAAGGGATTTACAAGAATTTCCAGATGGGGCTGGAGAGATAGCTCAGCGGTTAAGAGCACTGGCTGCTCTTCCAGAGGACCCGAGTTCAATTCCCAGCAACCACATGGTGGCTCACAACCACCTGTAATGAGATCTGGTGCCCTCTTCTGGCTTGCAGGGACACATGCAGGCAGAATACTGTATACATAATAAATAAAAATTTTTAAAAAAATTAAAAAAAAAAAAAAAAATTTTCCAGATGAAAACTTCAAAAGGATAATTGCAACTATGTTCAGACAACTCAGAAACCTGCCTGCAAAGCCGGAGAACGGAGACAAAGAGCAGAGCGAGATAAGGACATAGTCCAAGGACGACGACCAAATTCAATCAAGAGATGGACCTGGAGAAGGGGAGTAAGATAATGCTGGAAGCAGAACCAACTGAAAGCTTCCGGGAGCCAGCAGAACACCGTGTAGACAGAAAGTCAGGATGTGAGGCAGGGCCAATGGGAAATAAAATTTTCAGAGCAGAGGACAGGAGACGGCCTGGTGGTTAAGAGCACTGGCTACTCTTGCAGAAAACCCAGGTTCCATTCCCAGCACCCACATGGGGCTCACAACTGCCTGTTGCTCTAGTTACAGATGACTCGACACCCTGTACTGGCCACTGTGGGTACCAAGCATGCATGTGATGCACAGATATTCATGCAGACAAACACACACACAACACACACACACACAAACACACACACACATATATATATATATATATATATATATATATATATAAATAAATAAAATAAAAAATTTAAAAAGATGCCCAAGAAAATACCACCAAGTCAGCTGGGCATGGTGGCACATGCCTTTAATCCCAGCACTTGGAAGGCAGAACCAGGTGGATCTCTTGTGAGTTCAAGGCCAGCCTGGTCTACAGAGTGAGGTCCAGAACAGGCACTAAAACTACATGGAGAAACCCTGTCTCGAAAAACTGAAAGAAGAAGAAAATACCACAAAGTCAATAAAATAACAGGAATCAAAAACATCTTTCAATAATAATCTAAATATTAACGGTCTTGATTCACCAGACTCGACACACACTCGCAGATTTGAATATAAACATCATCTTTTTTTGTTGTCTCTAAGAAATGCACTCACCACCAAAGACAGACACCATCTTAGGGAAAGGATATTACAAAGAAAAAAGCGGTGGGGACTGGGAAATAGCAGGAATAGCTACTCTAAATATTGGATAAAATACACTTTAAACAAAAAATAACCAGAAGAAACAAAGAGGGTCACATCATACTCATCAATGAAGCAATGTTCCAAGAGGAGGCTACAATTCTATCTAGATGTATATACTCAACACAAGTGTTCACAATTTCATAAAACAAACACTGCCCGATGTAAACCCATCACTACAGCGATAGCCGGTGACTTAAACACTCTCATCAACACACAGGCCATCCTGACAACAGCCTAGGGAAACACTGGAGTTAGATGATGTTGCCGTCGCCGTCGTGGTTTAGTGGACCTACAGAACACCACACCCAAGCATTAGGAGTACAGGTCCTTGGGCCGGAGATGGCTCAGACATCGAGAGATGGCTGAACAGCTGAGAGAACTTGCCTCTGGCGGAGGACCTGGTTTCAGTTCCCAGGTCCTTCTTGGTGTCTCACAAGTGCCTGTGAGTCCAGGTCATGGGATCTGACCCTTCTTCTGGCCTCCATGCAAACACTCATAGGTACACACGTGACAAATCAAAACACACATTCTTCTCAGCAGCCCACGGAGCTTTCTCCAAAACTGATCGCACGTTCACACACAAAGTGCATCTCGACACTGAGATGAGAAAACTGAAATGCCATCCTGTAGTTTTTCTGATCACACAGAGTAAAGCTGGACAGCAACAGTAAGAGGAACTACAGGAAACAAGCAGCATTGCAACAGAAAATCACATGATCACGAGTCACTCAAGAATACAGGAAGGAAAAAATTTCAATTCCCAGAACTGAGTGAAAGTGAAAGCCCAACCTGTGAAAGTGTGCATGACATCAGTCCTAAGGGGAAAGTATATAGCATCACGCACCTACATAGAAAGTGTGAGCACCTTTAGTTCCAGCACTTGGGAGGCAGAGGCAGGAGGACCACCGTGAGTTTAGAGTAGTCTCGTATATAGTGAGTTCCAGGAAAACTTATGTAGTGAGATGCTGTCTTGATGGAGGCGGGGGGCAAGACGGTTCAGTGAGTAAAGGCATTTGCCACCAAGTTTGATGACCTGAGTTGGATCTTGGGACCCGCATGGTAGAAGGAGAGAACCTGACTCCTGCAAATGTCCTCAGACCTGCACATGGATTCTCCCTCTCCCTTCCTCTCCTTCCCACCCTCCCCTCCCTCCCTCCCTCTAAATAAATGTAATTTTTGTTTTAATTTGAGAAATTAAAAGCTTAACGATGTCCCTGAAGACTTTAGAGAAAGAAGCATCCAAACCCATTAACAGTGGACTGGAGGTCAGGCTGAGGTCAAAGTCACTAAACAGGAAAATGATGAAGAATCAATGAAATGCTTGACAAACCCTAAGCCAAATTAACCAAACAAAGAGAATATCCAGTGTAATGAAATTAGAGAGATGAGCAAGGAGATATTACAATGGACACCAACGTACTCATGAGGACACACTTTAAAAACCTATACTTCACTAAATTGGAAAAGTTAAAAACAATACATGGTTTCTAAGTGCACATGACACCAATATTAAACCGAGATGAAATAAATTATTTTAAAGGTTTATTTTACTTCTAGTTGTGTATGTATATATGCACATACACACACACACCACACACATACACACACACACACACACACACACACACACACACACACACGAGAGCAGGTACCACTAGTGGCCACAGAGGATATCAGAACTCTGGAACTAGAATTATATAGGTAGCCATGGGCCACACAGCACGGGACTAAACGTGGTTTGTTTGGAAGATCAGCGAGCCCTCTTGTCCAATAGCCATCTCTCCAGCCCTGAAATAAATCATTTAAATAGACCTATAACCAGCACTGCGATTGAAGCAGTATAACAGTCTCCCAGCTGGAAAGTCTGAAGAACGATGAAGTTACTGGGAGAAAACAGACCCTCACAGGACTAAACCAGTGACTCTCAGATACCCCAGGAAGCAGAAGAGGAGGGAGAACCAAACCCTTCTAAAGCCAGCACAGCCCTGCACTGACCCTAAAACCAGATAAATCCACCACCACCAACAAAGAAAGCACTGAGGAACACAGCTACAAAAGCTCAATAAACCATTCACAAGCTGGGGGCTGCAGACGGCTCAGTGGTTAAGGGCACCGGCTGCTCTTGCAGAGGACGCAGGTTTGAGTCCCAGCCCCCACATCCTGGCTTACAACCATTTGCAACTCCAGTTCCAGGTGATCCCATGCCCGCTTCCGGTCTCCATGGGCACCCAGCACATGTTTGTTGCACAGACATACACGCAGGCAAAACACCCACAGACATACACATACAAATTTGAAATTCACAAACTTCATTTGAGATCACATCAAATAAATCAATGAATATAATGCATCAAATAAACGGACTAAAAGGAACCACACGATCATCTCAATAGTCAAAAACAATTTTGACAAAATGCAACATCCCTTCACCATAAAAGTGAGGGAGAGGCAGGGGGTGAAAGGCCCATATGATAAAGGTTATATACCGCAAACCTACAGCTACATCACACTAAGTGGAAAAGGGTGTCCACTCTCTAGTCCTGTTCAATATGGTGCTTCAAGCCTTAGCTGGAACAACATTACAAGAGAAGGCAATAAAGGGGATGAAAACAGGAAGTCAGTTTCCCTAAATGTAGATGACATTCTTATGAAACCCTAAAGAAAACGCCAAAAAAATCTTAGAGCTGATAAAACACTTTCAACAAAGCAGTAGGACATAAAATTAACACACACAAAGAAAAATCAATACCTTTCCTATATACCAAAGACAAAAATACCGAAAAAGAAATCACAAAAAAAATTTCATTACACACACACACACACACACACACACACACACACACACACACACACAAGACTTCTACAGTGAAAAATTGTAAGACACTGAAGAAAGAAATGGAGGATACAGGGGAAGATGGAAAGCCTCTCACACTCATAGCCTAAGAGAACCAGCACTGTGACATGACCCATCCTACCCCACCACACCAAAGCAATCTGCAGATTCCATTTAATCTCATCAAAATTCCAGGGCCATTCTTCACAGACATGGAAAAAGAAATCCAAGGCCGAGTGTGGTGGTGCACACCTTTGACCCCAGCACTTGTGAGGCAGAGACAGACAGATCTCTGTGAGTTCGAGGTCAGCCTGGTCTACACATCAAGTTCCAAGACAGCCGTGACTATTACACAGAGAGACCCTGTCTCAAAAAAAAAAAAAAAAAAGAAAGAAAGAAAGAAAAAAAAAAAGAAAGAAAGAAAAAAGAAAAACATAAAGAAATAAAAAATTTATATGGCAGCACAAAAGACCAAAGATAAGCTGGGCATGGAGGTACATGACTTTAATCCTAACACCCAGAAGTCAGAGGCAGGTGGATCTCTATGAGTTTGAGGCCAGTCTAGTATTTATAGCAAGGTCCAGGCCAGAGAAGGGGGTGGGGGATGATACGGAAAACAGTCCTGAACAAAATAAAACCCCCAAACTATTGCTGGAGATATCACTGTATCTGATTTCAATTATACTACAGAGTCATAGAAGAAAAACAGTGTGGTACCAGCACAAAACAAACACCTAGACCAATGGACTAGAAATGAGAACCCTGAAATAATGCCATCATTTTGGCTACCTGATTTTTTACAAAGACGGTAAAAATACACAGTGGATAAAAGACTGAATCAGTGCTGGCCAAACTGGGTAAGTGTAGATGAATGAAACTAGATCCTTATCTCTCACTCTGCCTGAAACTCTACTCCCAGTGGATCACAAGAACTTCAACATAAGACTTCTCACCTTGAAACTGGTAGATGAGAAGTCTGAGTACACCCAAACTCACAGGTACAAGAAGGGACTCTCTGGATAAGACTCTGTTAGCATAGGATGGAAGACCAACAATTGACGAATGGGACCTTGTGACACTGACGAGCTCTGTACAGCCAGGAAACAGTCAACCGAGTGAAGAGCAGTTGACAGAGTGGAAGAAATACTTGTCAGCTCTTTGTCTACTGGAGGGTACTGTCTAGAACAGGCCAACAACAACAAAAACCCAGACATTAAAGAAATAAGAAACCCAGTTAAAAGTGGGGTGTGGGGATGGAGAGATGGCTCAGAAATTAAGAGCACGTGCTGCTCTTTCGGAGGACCCAAGCTTGACACCCAACATTTACTGAGAAGCTCACAACTGCCTGTAACTCCAGTTCCAAGAACTCACTTCTTCTGAACCCCAAAGGCTTCTTGGGTTCTATAGACCCAAGAACACTCATATATGCATAAATAAACAGATAAATAAATAAAATAAATAAATAAATAAATAAATAAATAGGCTATAGAAATGAATAGAAACATCTCAAAAGAAGAAAGCACAAGGCTTGGAAATCCTTTTTAAACTGCTCAACATTCTTAGCCAATGCCAATTCAAATCACTTTAAGGTTCTGTCACACTCCAGTCAGAATGATCATCATCAGGAATCCAAATGACAACAAATGCCAGTGTGGAAGGGACAAAAGAGAGTCCTTACACCCCGATTGTGGGAGTGCAGCCACTTTGGAAATAAGTCTGGAGGTGTCTTAGTTGCTTTGCCATTGCCACAATAAGACACCACAACCAAGAAACGTATAGAAGAATCGACTGGGGGTGGGGCTGCAGTTGCAGTTGCAGTGGGCTACGTTCCATGACATCATGTCATGGAGCATGGCAGCAGGCAGGCATGGCGCTGAGCAGTTGCTGAGGGATTACTATCATATCGTCATCGGCAAGTGGGGGCAGAGAGAACTACCTGGGAATTGAGAATGGGGAGGGCTTTTGAAACCTCAAAGTCCTCCCCCAGTGGCACATCTCCTCCAACAGAGCCACACCTTCTAATTTTTCCTAAATATTCCACCAAATAGAAACCAAACATTTCAAATACACAAGACAGATCCAAGCCCAGCCTGTGCAGATCCTGCCTCACCAGTCCTCAGGTGTGGCTCTGCCAATCTCCCCAAGAGGTAGGGTGGATGGGTTTTGGTCTCTCAGTGGATTACAGATGTTTGTCATCGTTTGGGGGGGGGTTGGTTATAAGTTGTCATTGGCCATGGTCAGGGAGAAAGCTAAACAAAGGAGATTAGATTTAGGGATCTCTTCCTGAAAGAAAAAAGGAGGATATAGTATAGAAATGATGGGATAAAAGGGCGGATTGTTGAGTGTACTTCTAAATCACCAATAGTCTCAAATATTTTACATTGGTATGGATTTTTGTATAATGATACAAATTTAGGGTTATGTTTGTTAGAACATACTATACATACATTTCTACTCTTGTTTAAGGTATTGTACCTATGCAGCTCATTTAACAATGGAATGTAAATTTCTAGTCCTTGAAAGTTATTATTACAAACTATTTAGGATAATAAAGAAATGCAGGTTAATAGTCACCTATTACAATCAAACTTGTAGTCATGTTAGGTATGTTTTCAAGGTCAAACAGATATATTTTAGACAGGTAGTCTTAAAACACTTCAGGGACCTACGGAATATGGCATTTAAGATGTTTTTAATAATATAAGGCTTTTCATGACAGTGAGACACATCTGCTCCTAGCAGTACCAATGTACTTCAGAGAAGAAAATGGGCATCAAAGAATCTTCATATGGAGTTTGCATTCAATGTGGCAAAGATGGCCATTTGGGCAAAAAAACTGCCCTTGCCTCAACTGCTGACAGTATGCTGTCCAAATTGGACAAACAGGACACACCAAAAATAGTGACTGCTAAACTTTGCCAAGACATGGAAGGACAGACCTTCAAAATATTCCTGATTCATAGAAAAGTCAGTCAGATATTTTAGGTCCATAGGCTGAAGATGGATGTCCCAGCGTTTCGGAGGAACCTTGGGTGACTGCCCAGGTAGCCAGCTGTTTTTGTCATGTCTATAGTTTTGGATGTTGTTTGCCCTGTACTCCCTGTTTACTCAGGTAATATTACATCCTTCTTGGTCTCTGATGGAGTTGAAGAATAGGTAGTTATAGTTACAGTTTTTCTTGTTACCAAATTCAGAAAAAGAAACTCACACACACACAAAATAAACTCACAAAAAAAGGTGTAAAGTGTATAAAGTTGAGAGACATAAAAGCTTAAACTGTTTATCTAAGAAAATGTTTTGAGGTCTAAAAAAATAGTTTTGGGTTGGTAGTACAGGTTAGGATAGAAAGTAAATTAGGTATAACACTTTGGACTCACCAAGATAGGATAGATAATGGAGTATTTTCTCTGAATTTGCCAAATGCAAATGGACTGGATATTGTAAATGTAATTATTACCTGATAATTGTTCTTATTGTATATAGTTTTACTGTGTTAGAGTTAAAACTCTCCTTTTTTATTTAGACAAAAGGGGGAAATGTTGCAGAATAATCTTTTTTGTACACTGTGAAGATGTGTCTTTGCCAGGGAACCTTCTGATTGGTTTAATAAAGAGCTGAATGGCCAATAGCAAGGTAGGAAGAGGTTAAGGCCAGACTTTAGGGCAGAGAGAGAAGAGATGAATCTAGGTGGGGGTATGACAGAGGAGATGGAGAGGAAACAGGAGGTACAAGATGGAAGAGAGGTAATGCCATGTGATAGAATGTAGATTAATATAAATGGGTTAATTTAAGTTATAAGTGTAGGGTAAAAGGGCTAGCCAAAGAAACACATCTTGCCCCTGACAAACTCAGCATGAAATCAACCAATCCCTGAGCATGAAATCCAGCCCATCTCTGTGCTTATCCAAGCTCAGGGATTGAAATCCGACCAATTCCCACACTGAAAATCTTCACCTTGAAAAATCTCTGCTCCTAAGAAGCCCTCTATAAGCCCTGTACCTGTTCAGTTGGGAGCTGCCTTTTTGCACCCTGGCAGAGGCAGTCAGTCTCCTGGATTCCTCCTTCCCAATAAGTCTCTTGAATGAGGTTTGGGTGATGACCTTCTTTTGTGTTAGTGGAGTTGGGCAGAGAAGAGCAGAGCTGTAATGGCTCTCTCACCAGCGTGGAACAGAACTGCTTCGTTTCTTCAGGGAAACTCCCTCAGCGGAGAAGAGCAGAGCTGTAACGTTTACAGGTGTTGCCTGGCTTCCGGCAGACAGGACACCTTTCCTTCCAGAGCTGTGACACAAGTAAGAGCTGGTTAGGAACAAGCCTAAGCTACAGGCTGAGCTTCCATAATTAATAAGAAGTCTCTGTGTCATTATTTGGGAGCTGGTGGGACAGAGAAAGCCTGCAACACTGAATGTTGACCCCTGGCCAAAACACACCTCTAAAAACAGAGGTGACAGTCAGTGCAGACTAACCCCACCAAACCAACTGCAGTTCACAAATCTCCCATCTGTCCTGGGACTTCAGGGATGTCAGCCTGGAAATAAAACAAAGACTCTGGAGTCAGATTGGTCAGCTTCCAGCCTTGACACATCATTATAGCTGAATAGCCTGTGGACAGGCACATTCTATGTTGTACTTTCCTCACCGCCAAGAGGGGCATACTTTTCAGCAGTTGTAATGAGTGAGGTGTCCTGGGTAGTGTCTGTCAGCTTGACACAAGCTAGAGTCATCTGGAAAGAGGAATTTCAATTGAGAGAATCCTGCATCAGATTAGCCCATGAGCAAGTCTGTAGGGCATTTTCTTGATTAATGTTTGATGAGAGAGGGCCCAGTCCACTGTGGGTGGTGCCACCCCTAGGCAAGTGGTCCTTGGAAGTATAAGAAAAGCAGCTGAACATGAGCCTGAGGAAAAAGCCAGCAAGCAGTGTTCCTCCATGACTTCTGCTTCCCTTTCTGCCCCCAGATTCCCGCCTTGGGTTCCCTCAGTGGACTATGCCTCAGAATTTGTAAACCAAATAAACCCTCCCCTCTCCAAGTTACTTTTAGTCTTCATCTTTATCATAGCAACAGAAACCATAAGACAAAAGTTGGTATTTTTGTTGGGGTTTCTGTTGGTGTGATAAAATAACATGACCAAAAGCAATGCAGGGAAGAAAGGTTTCTTTCCTCTTATAGGTTGTAGTCCACCATCCAGAGAAGCCAGGACAGGAACTCCCTGGGCATGACAGGCTGGGCCCTCCAACTTCAAACACTAATTAAGAAAATACAATCATGCTTGCCTACAGGAAAATCTTACGGAGGCATTTTCTCAGTTAAGGCCATCTCTTCTCTAAGACTCCAGCTTCTGTCAAGTTGACATAAAACTAACCAACGTAGTTGGTACCAAGATTGTGTGTTGTGGAATATCATGTTAAAGTGTGCTGCATTTTTCCTGCTGCTCCTGTTAACGATGCAAAGATGTGTTACATTAGTTTGATTAAATAAAATTAACCTGAAAGCAGGCGGCTGAGTCAGCAAGTAGCTGACAGGAAATGGTAGGGAAGAACTGCATGTAGCAAGGATGTTGTTGTTTTTTGTTTTATTTTATTTTATTTATTTATTTATTTATTTATTTATTTATTTATTTATTTATTTTTTTGCTGTTTTGCTCTTTTGGGAGGCTCGCCACCCAGCTCCCAAATAAATCACATATGGAGGCTTATTATTACTTATGAATGCCCAGCCTTAGCTTGGCTTGTTTCTTGCCAGCTTTCCTTAAATTATCCCATCTATCTTTTGCCTATGGGCTTTTCCTTTTTTCTTACTTCTGTAAATCTTACTCTTAATCCATGACTGTCTGTGTAGTTGGGTGGCTGGCCCCTGGGGTCCTCCTCCTTCTCTGGCTACTTCCTTCTCCTCCCAGATTTCTCCTTCGATATATTCTTTCTGCCTGGCAGCCCCACTTATCCTTTCTCCTGCCTTGCTGTTGGCCATTCAGCTCTTTATTAGGCCATCTGATGTTTTAGACAGACAAAGTAACACAGGTTCACAGAGTTAAACAATGCAACATAAACAAAGTAACACACCTTAAAATGCTATTCTACAACACCAGGGTCCTTAAGCGGGGACTAAGCAGAAGGGCTGGGTTTTTTGGAAGATGCCAGCAAAGGGGGAAGGTGAGCTACCTGCTCTTCAACCTCTCTGAGCAGCAGAATGCTACCTCAACCTTTGAATCCTGACTTCTTTAAAGGGATAGAGGTCTAGGGAAAGTTTCCCTTAATAGCTTTGAAAGAGTCAGTGCAGCAGGCTCTTGGTGCCTAACGGATGCTGGTAATGGTGGAGTTGTAGTCTCTAATTGGAACAGCAGTTGCTTAAGGAGCAGCCGCTGTATGTAATGAAAAACAGTCAACAACAATTGTGAGGTAGTGCTGTGAAGAACCGGACCATGTGGTGTTTGGTTTTGTTTGTTTGTTTGTTTGTTTGAATGTAGAAGATGGTATCATATGGCACATGGGAGGCCTTGGCAGGTTGGGCCAAGGTGCTGGTAGGTGAGGGAGACATGCCATGCAGACGTGGTAGGTGGTGGAAAGTCACTCACACCATGCAGACACATGTCCACGTGGAAAGTTTATTTTGGGGACAGGGGAGAGGGAATGGATGAAAGGAGAAAGGAGGGGAGAAGAAGAGAGAGGGAGCAAGGAAGTGCACACCTCATGGGAATAGAGTGGGGAGGAGCTTTCTCTTAAAGTGGGATTTACGTAAGATGATGATGTCAGGACACTGGCCAGGCCGGGTATTATCTGCTTATTGGCCAGGATTCCAAGAAGTCAGTCTGAATGCTAACAGAAGAGTTTGGGGCTTTGGCCCAGAAGGGTGGTGGGATGCTGTAAGCAGAACTATTGAACCATCCAGGAATCCAGAAGACAGTGGTGTCAGGAGTCATTCAGTCTGCAAAGGCCCCACTCGAAAAATCTCCAAGACTGTTCTCGTGATGTTTGGGCAAATAACCTGGTTGCCTTCTGTCCATGTCCTAAGAACTTACCTGAGGCTAAAATTAAAAGGACTAATTTTTATATGTATGTATGTATGTGATTTCAAGGAAGCCTTGAAACTGGCTGTGTCTCGAAGTTATCAGTAGTCACTGCTATGCAGGTCTTCAGTGAAAAAGAGCAAATAGAGCAGAAATACAAAATGTACAAACCATTTGGGGAAGAAAAGGGCACTAACAAGCCAGGCTGCAATTGCTAGCGGTATTAGAGCCATTAAGGAGGGGCCAAATTACACCAGGATAAAGGGAATGGTACCCTCTGGGCAAGACCATACCCAGCTAAGCTTCCTGCTTGTGAAACAGCATGAGTCATTTCTGCCCCCCTAAAGCAAAAAACAAAACCTGCAAATGTCATTCAAGGGAGGATCCACTCAAACAGAAAGCAGAAACTGGCTGCGTCATCCACATGTTTCTGGCTCTACAGTCACGAAGGACACATGAGTTAAGATGTCATGGAATCTTCCCCCAGGGTTTCAGAGAGCCTCTGAGGCCAGGTAATGAGTGGCAGAGGAGTCTACATAAGGGCCAGAGAAGCCATTGCATGAAGGTGTGAAAGAGAAGTCTGGATTGTGTTGGAGACCCCAAGATGGAGAAGCCAGAACCGTGATAAATCTGCACAGGAGGAAAAGGAGCCCTGGAGAGAGAAGTGTGTTGTGTCAGCAGAGCTGGAAGAGATGGAGCTTTGGGATTTGGAGCTTGCCCTGCTGGGTTCTGCTCTTGCCTTGGTCCAGCATCTCCTCACTGTCCCCTTTCTTTGCTTTGGAATAGTAATGCATAGTCTGTGCTGTTGGAAGTTGAAAGGATATAATTTACTTTTTGATTTTACAGGGGGTTACAGTTAAGAGATTGCCTTTAGGCTCAGAAGAGACTTTGGACTTTTAAACAGTGCTGAGACTGAAAGTCTATAGGGACTTCTGAAGTTGGACTAAATGCATTTTGCATTATGAGTCTATGGGGCCAGGGAGTAGGATGTGATGGTGAATATCTCCCATAGGCTGTAGCATTTGAATACTTGGTCCCCTGGTGGACGACTTAGGAGGTGTGGCTTTCTTGGAGGAAGTATGTCATTGACTGCATGCTTTGTGTGTTAAAAGACTCACACCTTCTCAAGTTTGTTCACTCTGCTTCCTGCCTACAGTTTGAGACAGGAGCTCCCAGCTCCCATTCCCGCTGCATGCCTGCAGCCTGAATCATGGACGATAACGCTCTGGAATGTCCACATAAACCCTCTCCTATAAGCTGCCTTGGTGTTTCCTCACAGCAAGAGAAAAGCAACTAAGACAGGAGGTTATGCCACGGAAATGAACACGGATCTCAGTGACTTAAAACCACAGGATTAGTTTTGGTTGTCAACTTGATTGGATCTGGGGTCAACTAAGAGACAGCCTGTGTGGTGTGAGGGTTTTCTGGCCTTCCCTAGAGTGGGTGGCACCTTCTGCTCCTAGCCAGATATAAAGAGCCTGAAGGAGAAGCAGTGCCTGTCTGGTTTTACTCCTTGCTGGCGAGTGCATGGAGCCTGATGTTGCCACAGTTGCCGTCCTTCACTGACAGAGCCAAGCTTCTTCAGCCTTGCAATATGGACTGAGCAGCTCTCCAGGAACCCTCCAGGCCTTCGGCACCAGATTGGGGCTGCTGAGGCACACAGCCTTGTGGATTGAGCAGTTATTGGGGTCTCCCCCTCTGCAGTGGGCAGACAGCCATTGCCGAACTGCTCAGCCTCTGTTGTGTAATCCAGCCTAATAACCCGTGTAGCAGGTACGCCTCCCATCAAGTCTGTCCTCTAGAGAACCCCGACAGGTGGACAGGTGCAACTGTCCACCCCCACTTCAGGTTTGTTGGGAGCCACTGAGGGGAGGCTCTGCTCATCATGAGCACTGGTGAAGCAGTCACTTTCTGGAACATTC
Organism: Peromyscus leucopus; assembly: GCF_004664715.2. Classification (NCBI taxonomy): domain Eukaryota; kingdom Metazoa; phylum Chordata; class Mammalia; order Rodentia; family Cricetidae; genus Peromyscus; species Peromyscus leucopus. The sequence goes on from NC_051067.1 coordinate 74,720,130, forward strand.
TGCCTCACTGCTCTGGAAGGTTTCTGTGGTCAGTTAAATGCAATAGCCTGGGAATGATGCCTGTAAATTCCACTCGTCACTTGTCACTGGAAGTAGTCACACACCCACCATCTCCCAGATGACAGCACACTCAACTCTAACTTTGTGCCCACAAGGGTCGGGGCAGGAAATACATGGCCAACAGTGCCATGAAAAGTGAATTAATGAAGATGGGGTGTTTGGAACAGTGGCCGAGAGCCCTCTTTTTGCATTTGGTGTTTGTGTGCAGGTGTGCAGATAGTGGCCAGAGGTCAGCCCTGGGTGTCATTCCTCAGCTGTCCTTTTTTGGGGGCACGATCTCTCACTGGAACTGGGGGCTCTCCATCTAAGCTAAGCTGGCTCACCAGAAGCCCTAGGGATTTGCTTGTCTCAACGTGCCTGACACTAGGATCACAGTCACGTGACAGCACACCCAGCTTTTTATGTGGGTTCCAGGGTGACACCATGCTTGTGCCCCAAGCAGTTTTCCAAATGAGCCATCTCCCAGCCAGGTCCTTAGGCGTTTGTGACTTTGTTTCATCAAGAAAAATGGTCTAGCCAGGTATAGTGGCGAATGCCTTAATCCTAGCCCTTAGGAGACAGAGGCAGGTGGGTCCCTGTGAATTCAAGGCCAGCCAGGGCTACACAATAAGACCCTGTCTAAACAAACAAGCAACAACAAAAACAGAAAGAGAGGAAAGAGAAAATTGGTCTGAGGTTTGTGATACATCTGTGGCATTGGCTGTAGAAAGCTGGCCAGAGGCTTAAACCAATCAGGAGGCCTAGTCACTGAGACTCCGGTTAGGGCACCAGTGCCCGACCTTGAGCTGATCAAGACCAGCAACTCTGCTCTGCCACCCAGGGCCTTCATTCAAAGGCCGGTGGCTTGAGCCTGCCAGGCAGGACACAGAAGCTGCTGACCGCTTGCTGCCTTTTGTGAGTGGGGACTGACGCCCCTTTTTTCTTGTGACTTAAGTCCCTTCGGGGGGAGGGAGGAGAATGGGGGTGCATTTTTAAAAGTTTTTAAGGCTGAGCAGGGTGACCTATCTAAGTTTGAGGCAACCTTGTCTACAAGTTCTAGGCCACCAGGAACTACATAGTAAGACCTTTAAAAATGCCTTAAATGGAGAGTCGGGAGCTAGAGAGATGGGTCTGTGGTTAAGAGCACTGCCTGTTCCTACAGAGGACCTAGGTTCAATTTCCAGCACCCACATGGTGGCTCACAACCTTCTGTAACTCCAGTTCCAGGGAATCAGATGCTCTCTTCTGACCTCCTTGGGCACCAGGCATGCGTGTAGCACACAAACATATAAGCAGACAAAAACACTCATACACAAACAAAATAACAAGATTTTAAAATAAAAAATGTCTGAGGTATGTGTCTGCATGTGTTTGTGTGGGCTTGCATGCAAATGTGGAGACTAGAGTCCAAACAGCAGGTGTCTCCCTGATGGCAGCATCCTCCCTGAGAGCTCTCTACCCCTTTCCCTCATCTTTCTGAATAAGGTCTCTCAGTAAACCCAGAACTCAAGGATTGCTAAACTGGTTGGGCACCGGCAGGTGGTGGTGGCACACGCCTTTAATCCCAGCACTCAGGAGGCAGAGGCTCTTTGTGAGTTCAAGGCCAGCCTGGTCTACAAATCGAGTTCCAGGACAGCCAGGGCTACACAGAGAAACCCTGTTTTGAAAACCCAAACCCAACCAAACCGCTGGGCTCGTGTCTTTGCGGCTGGCGCCTGCACGGGGTTGCAGACACATGCAACCGCATCTGGATTCGTTTGTTTTCGTTTTGTTTTGCATAGGTCCCCGGCTGGCCTCAGATTCACTGTGTAGCCAAGGTTTGTTTGAGCTCCTGTTTCTCCTGGCTCCGCCTCCGAAGTGCTGAGGTTGCACATTTGCAAAGCATGTTCCCACCCGGCTCATGCTTTCTTTTCCTTCTTTCAAAACAGGTTTCCACCATGTAGCTCAAACTGGCCTCAAACTGACGATCCTCCTGCCTCCACCTGCTGAGCTGGTAATGACAGATGTGCACGCATGGCCAGTTTACAGGGTGATGGGGCTCAAACCTTGGACGTTGTGCACACCAGGCAAGCGCTCTGCCTACTGAGGCACATCCCCAGACCATGCATGTGGGCTTGATCCTGCTGGAGCTGGCAGATGGCAGGAAACAGCACCAAAAGGCTGTGTCAGGATCGCCCAGCGGAGGATGCTGGACGTGCAGGCTGGAAGAGCCACTCTCACGGGTCGGCACGGGTCGGAGAGGGGCAGCCTCCTCGATGCTACCTCGTTTTACCCCATTTACCTCATCCTTATTCTTCAGGTCTCACCAGATGGTTCCCATCCCTAATTCCGAAAAAACCAAAGCTTCCTCAGCGTACAATTTCAACTCACTTCAAAGGTGGGAACGGAGGCCTCACGCACACTGCCCGAGGGCAGCGGGAGACGCGTTTCTGAGCCTGGCGCCCTGAATTGCATGGACGGATTACCGAGGCGGAGAGCACCCCTAGGCTCGCCCACTACTGTGGGGATGGGCCGGGGGACCCAATCCTGCAGGCAGAGTGGAGAAGCACTTACTTTACCTTGGACTCCACGCATGACACCCTCAATCAGTCCCTAAGCCCTGCACCCGACCTCCCTGCTCAGGAAAGTCAGGCAGGGTAAATTCAGGAGGATTTAGAGACTCACCAGCCTGAGGGTTGGACAAAGATTCACACACAACCCCGTGGGGGTCCTTAAGACTCTTGGTCCGGATAGGTAATTAACAGGCTAGCTGCTGTAGGCACCATGGTGTCTCAGGTGCCAGATTTCGGGTCAGAAACTGGGTCATTACCTCAGCGTATCCCCACGAAAGCCCCCAAAATCACAGTAGCTAGACTTGTATGTGCAGAAAGATTGGGTGCCGGCAGGCTGAAGCCTGACAGGACACCTCAAGTTCTGATCTGAGAAGGCAGTTATAAAGACCAGCACTGCTCAGCAGAGGGAACCTCGGCACAGGCAGTGAGGTGACTCACCCAAAGTCACCCTGAAAGTAGGGGTGCATGTAGTATTCCAAACCAGGCATGGGGATCAGGCCTCAATCTCCAGCCTCCCCTAAATCTTGAGCATTGTTTTTAGGCCATAAAACCCAATCTTAGGAGTGAGGTCACTTGAGCCTTACAACAGCCTAAGTGACTTCTATGTTATCTTAGGGTCAGGCCAATCCTAACACCCACAGGCATTACGTTTACCTTAGTCAAGCTCCCTAGACCCTAAATCTTGGGCATTATCTGAGTCAACAGTACCCATTCTTGTGAAAGAAGCCAGATGTCCTTGTAAGAAACCTCAATGTAAACATGTCTTAAATTGTTCTGTACTTGGGACTGAGTTGTTATAGAAAAACTTTTTCCAAAATTGTGCTGTGCTTAAATACGACTAAAGTAAAATGATCTGGGTCGGGCTCTAGAAGTCCTGGTCCAGCACCAGTTACAATAAAATCAGGCTGAGCTGAGTTTCATTCTTGTCTCTTCCTGGATCATTTTTTCTCCTGCCCGCTGTAAAGCCTGAAGGGGAATCACCACAGAGTCCTTGCCCAGCATGCACAAGGCTCTGGGCTCCATCCCCAGCAGGCCATAAACTAGATGTACTAGGAGGCAGGAACAGCAGAAGTTCAAGGTCATCCAGGCTATGTCTGTGTGTGGAAGTTTTGCCTGAATGTATGTCTACCAACACATGTGTGCCTCATGTCCAGAGACCAAAAGTGGATGTCAGATCCTCTGGAACTGGAGTTACAAATGGTTGTGAGTTGTCATGTGGGAATGGAACCTGGGTTCTTGTGGAGGAACAACCAGTCTCTAAACCACTGAGCCATCTCCCATCTCACGGGCTGGGAATGGAATGGAATGGGGCTATATAGCTCTCATCTAGCATGTGCAAAACCCTGGATTCTACCCTCAGTCCCACATAAAGCCAGATGGGGTGATACACAGCTATCATCCCAGCACTCAGGAAGTGAACGCAGGAGACCAGGAGTTCAAAGTCATCCTCAGCTATGTAGCAAGTTCGAGGCTGGCCTAGGCTGCCTTAGAGCACGTACATGCACATGTATAGCCCAGGCTAATCTGAGTTCCATTTCCAGAGCCCACATAGAAGACAGGCATGGTGGTTCACACTTAGAATCTCGTGTGGGAAAGCTGACCCAGGTGATCTCTGGCTTCCAGGCAGTCAGCCTTGCCTAACTGATGAGTTCCAGGACAACGGGAGATCCAGTCTCGAATCACAAGATGGACAGGTCCTGAAGAGTGATCTCAGAAGCTATCCTCTGGCCTTTACACATATGCACACAAGTGCAAAGAGACAGACAGACAGACAGACAGACAGACAGAAAAAAGGGGACAGGGGAGGAGAAAAGAGAGAAGAGCACTAAGCAATAGCCATGGCCTCAAAATACAAGCGACAGATTTACTGAGCGGCCATTGTGAGGCAGCTGCCTGACGCCCTTTGCCTGTCTTGTTTTAACCCTCACTAAGGTAAGAAAGCAGGTGTATCATCTCTGCTTTGGGAGACAGCGAAGAGAAAGGTTACAGCACAAGTCGGTGACACACAGTGAAGCTGCCAGACCATGTGTGGTAGTTTCAGTGAGGAGAGCCCCACAAGCTCATCTTGTTCTCCAGTTGGCGGAACTGTTCGGGAAGGATTAAGAAGTATGGCCCTGTTGGAGGAGGTGTGTCACTGGGCACTGGCTTTACTAAGGTTTCAAAAGTCTTCACCATTCCCATTTAGCTTTCTCTGGTATTTTTGCTTGTGTCTCAAGATGTGAGCTCTCAGCTACTGCTCCAGCACCAGGCCTGCCTACCCGCTGCCATGCTCCTCACCATGATGGTCATGGACTCCAACCCTCTGAAACCATAAACCCCAAGGCAAACACTTCCTTCTAGAAGTTGCCTTGTTCTTGGTGTCTTAGCACAGCAACAGAAAGGTAACGAAGATGCCGTGCCTCTAGAAGAGGGGGGCATGGATGAACACACAAGAAAGGCTGAGCCAGGCTAGAGACCGTGGCTTGGTGCGTAAGAGCTCATACTCTTACAACAGGACCTGAATCTGGTTCCCAGCACCTGCATGGCAGCTCACATGAGCTATAACTCCAGGGGATCCAATACCCTCTTCTGGCCTTTCAGGCTCTACATTTATGTGCACATGCCCACACACATATACACATAATTAAAAGTAGAAATAATGGGCCACGGCGCCGTATGCCTGCACGCTTTTAATCCTAGCACTCAAGAGGCAGAGGCAGGCAGATCTTTTGAGTTCAAGGCTAGCATGGTCTATGCAGGCTGTCCTGAATTCCAGGACTCATATACAGCCGGCACTCATATACACATCCACACATAGACATTATAATTTAAAAAATAAGTGGTGGTGTACGCCTTTAATCCCAGTACTCAGGAAGTAGAGGAAAGCAAATCTCTATGAGTTTGAGGTCAGCCTGGTCTACAAAGTGAGTCCCAGGACAGCCAGGGCTACACAGTGAAACCCTGTCTCAAGAAAACAATAACAATAATAACATGCATTTTTTAGAAAAATAAAATCTTGGGAGGTGGCTCAGCAGTTAAGCTGCTCTTCCTGAGGACCTTGGTTTGGTTACCACTACCCATGTGGTAGCTCACAACCGGCTACGACTCCAGTCCCAGGGGATCCAACGCCCTTTTCTGGCTTCCTCGGGCACCAAGCATGCATGTGGTATACTCATCACATAGACTTTTTAAAAGGAAAAAAGCTGGAGCTAGAAATGAGTAAAGTGCTCACCACAGCATGAGGGTCTGAGCTTGAATCCCAGTTCCTGTAGTCGCACTTTCTTGGGAAGCTAGTTCCCAAATAATGACATGGAGACTTCCTATTTATTAATTATGAAAGCTTGGCTTGTTCCACTAGCTCTTATATCTTAAGTTAACCCATTTATTTTAATCTATGTTCTGGTGCGTGGTCCTTACCTCATCTCTCCATACTGCTCATGCTTCTTCCTCCAGGTTCAGTGACTCCACCTTCTTCCCAGCGGTCTCTCTCTGCCCGGAAGTTCTGCCTACACCTCCTGCCGAGCTATTGGCTGTCCAGCTTTGTATTACACCAATCACAGTAATACATTTTCACACAGTGTACAAATATCCACAACATGCCTCGGCAGAAACACATCTTCACAATGTACAAAAAGAAAATCCCAGCACAAGCTCCCACATTAAAAAGCACACAGTGTGTGTCTATAATCTAGTGCCGAGGAGGCAGAAACAAGGATCCCTGGGATTCAGCAGCCAGTCGATCCAGCCAAGTGCGGTGCAGTTCAAGCTTAATCTCAAAACATAAGGTAGAGAGGCTGGGTGTGGTGGCAAAGGCCTTTAATCCCAGGAGGCAGGAGGAAGAGGCAGGCAGGTAGATCTTTGTGAGACCAAGGCCAGCCAGGTCTGCATAAAGTGTTCCAGGACAGTCAGGGCTACAGAAAGAAGCCCTGTCTCAAAAACTAGTGCTGCTGCTGCTGCTGCTGCTGATGATGATGATGATGATGATGTAGAGAACAACATAGGAAGATACCCAGATGTCAATTATCCTCTTTGCGATGCCTGTGCACACACACACACACAGGCACACATGCATGTACACACTCAGAACTAGAATAAGGCTATGTTTTCTTGATGGCTTGTGGAACCTAGTGGTCAATGCATTCTAAGAAGCAGGAGCTATGGTGTCCATCCTTAATAAATGCCTGCTTCATACCACCTGACTCCCCTGCGGACATGGACTAGGTCAAAGGTGGTGGTGGAAGCCCTTTCGTCCAGACAGAGGAAGGGTGCCTGGCACCCATTTTGCCTTCAAGGACAAAGTTAGACACCCCTGCTAGGCCAGAAAAGTGAAGGTGAGTTCTTGAAGCTCCTGGATGTTTACTTTTTAAAACATTTACTGCTTGACTGGTGGAGATGGGGACACAGAGCTCAGAGGATAACTTGCAAGAATATTGAACCCAAGGTGGGCAGGGGTTGGCAGCAGGCACTGTCCCTGCTGGGCTCTCATGCCTGGGTTACCGTCTGAAACCAGGCCACCTCTTCCCGCTCTCCACTTCTGTTCATCCAGAAGGCTGGAGCGATTCCCAGGAAGGAGGCATCAGGATCCACGGAGCTTTAGAACCACACACAGCAGCTGGAACACAGTTTTCCCCCCATTTTTTCAGACAGGGTCCACTGTGTAGCCCTGGAAGGAATGGAACTCACTATATAGAGCAGGCTGGCCTGGAATTTATCACAGCCAAAGATGGCCATGAACTCCTGATTGCCCTTTCTGGGCCTCCAAGTGCTAGGATTACAGGTGTGTCCCATCCATGTCGTTAGACACCGTGCTGGGGATGGCACTTCCAGCCACAGACTGTTCATGGAACAGCTGGGTCACGTCCCCTAGCCCTCTGACTTCCCACTTTTAAGGATCCAGTTATCTCTCCCCATGGACCAATGGGCCTCTAGGGCAGAAGCAGACCTTAGCCAAAGCTAGGTATTGAATTTGAGCCAGCCACAATAGAGGCCACCAGAGTGTGAGTTCTGGGTTCATGAGTTCAAGGTTATCTTTGGAGGTAGACATTATCCCCTTACCCCCCCCTCGCCCCCAACTGCTGGTTCCGTGTGTCCGTGACATCCAAGGTTGTCTTAAGGGTGCATTACAATACCACAATTCAATGTCAAGAGAAGTCAAGCGACTTGCCTAAGGTCACACAGCTAAGAAACGGAATGAGGCCAAGAACCCCCAAATTCCGAACTTCCTTCTTGACTAGAAAGCAGTCGCCTTGTGTGTGCCTGGCACCGTTTCGGATCACTGTGGGGTATCAGGATCTGAGGTGTGGCCTGGCAATAAGTGAAGCCAAGGGAACCAGCATTCCTCCTGGCGGTAACTCTTGCCCTTGAGCCCCAGCGCGGGCACCGGGTGAGGGTCCTCCCAAACTCTTGGCCTCCTGGATCCCCGCCTAGGCCTGTCAGAAGTGTGGAGGAGTCCTGGGCCCTGGGGAGCGCCCGCCGCTGCTGCTCATGCGCAGTGCGCGGGAGCTCGGCTGGCGAGCTGCGGGGTCTCATTAGCACCACCATCATTACCGCAGATTTATGTGCGAAGCCTCCCGCACGCCGGGACCGCTCGGCCGCTCCGAGCTCAGCACGCCGAGAGGGGACGGGGTCGCCGCGGGCGCGGCTGCGGGGCAGGAGTGCAGGGCGGGCTGGGGCGGCGGGAGCCGGCGGGTTCGAGAGCCGCCGCGCCCTTTCCGGCCAAAGCCAGAGCGGCGCGCGTCCCGGACCCGAGGTCCACCTGCAGGGTTGGAGGGATCTGGGGCGCCGACGCCCCACGCCAGTGATCCCCGAAAGCTCTCGCGCCCCGGCGTTGGGGGGGGGGACGGCTGCGCGGGAGAGGTGGGCGGCGCGGGTGCAGGTCCCCGGGCGGGGAGCGGGAGCTTCTCCAAACACCCCTTCTCCCCTCCTCCGCGCCCCACCTCCGCCTGCGAGACGGCCGCGGCCCCGCCTAGGGAGAGGGGGGACGGGGAGGAGGCGCTCCTGGGGGAAGGTGGGAAGCGTGGCGGGATGAAGGGGGTGGGGGCTGCGCAGTCCCGGGCGCGGGAGGCAGTCCTAGGAGGAGGGGGCGGGGAGGAGAGAACGGGGCTGGCCAGGAACCCGAGAAACGGAGCGGGAGAGCAGGCGGGAGGGGGGGGGGAGGCCTGCAGGGGTGCCGCGGGCGGGGAAGAGAGGACGGGGAACCGGAGGACGAGGCAGCGAGTGCAGCCTGGGCAGCACCTAGAGGAAGACACCTCCCGTGTCCTCCCTAAACTATCCCTAACTCCAGGCGGCGTCGCCATCCTCCCGCACGGAGGCGGCTACACACATCGGCCTGGCTCTCCACTCTCCTTCCCGCCCTGGCATCCGGGGTGCCAGACAGGGAGGCAGCACGCCTCTTCCATCTGTCTCCCAAGTCATCCGCCTCCCAAGGCCTCCGGGGCTGACCTCGGAGCCTCTCTTAGGAGAGACGGATGCTTAAAATTAGTAAGCCCCTCTGCACCTCTGTCCTACCTTCTGGCTGGGGGCCTGCAGGGGTTCTAGAGAGGGAAACTGAGGCAGGGCTCAAGGAACCGACACGAATCTCCTTACGCAGCCTGTGTCTTATCTTTGGACCCTAACCAGCCTCAGTCTCCTGCTCTGGGCTCGCCCGTTCCTCGGTGGGCAACCGTGGTGGCGGTTTCAAGGCCCCCCAGCCCAGCCTTCCTGCTTCGCCGCGGGGAGCTCCCAAAAGCCTGAAAATATCTTTAAATTAGGAAAAAGAGCTAAGCCGCCAGAGTCCTTTGGTCTATTAAAGGAGGAGCAGAGGCCACCGGCGTCCCCACCCCCCCGCTCGGATTTTGCATTTGAAGCGCAGACGGCGGGTCCAGTCGGCCACTGGCGGGGCCGCCGGGCCGGCCAGCCGCGTCCTTTTCAACGCCGACCCCCTGCCAGGTGTGCCGGAATTAGGACGGCGCCCCTCTCGGCTGCTTTCATCCCCCAGGGCGGCCGGGGCTCAGAGGCGCTAATGAAGCGCCTGGAGCTGCTGGGCTTAAGGAGGAGGCAGGAATTCTGGGCACTGACAGACAGGGTGGGGGTGTGGGGGTGGCGTTTGGAAACCTGTCTTGCGGTGCCCCAGGACCTAGCAGGCTTGTCCTGGGCAGAGCAGGACTGCCCACCCCTCGATCCCTGCTGGGTTCCTGAACCTCACTGGCTCCCGGAGCCTCCCAGCCTGCGGCAGCTAGTTCAAACTGCCTGGGTTCACTTCCAAGCTCCACTGAAGGGGGGGGGGGGGGGGGGTAGGGGGCGGGGCTCAGGCAGATCAGAGCCTCAGTTTCCCTATATGTCAAGTGACTAATCGTGATGGGACATACCGGTGAGATGGAAGGCTGAGTGAGACAAGAGTTCTAGGCCAGTTTGGGCTCCAGAGTGAGACCCTGTCGGAAAAAGCAAACAGAAAATGCCAGGTGACAGTTGAGCTGCCGAAAGGTGGTCACAGATGCACTGGGGTGCAACAGCACCTCCTTGGACATGTGCCTCATCACTGGGTCCCCTCCCAGCGCCCCAGATACAGACAGCGTGCGTCCACCTGAGGGGCTCCACTGCCCGCTGATGCCCCTCCCTGGCCTCTGTTCAGTGTCTCCTTCAGAAAAGGAACTCCCTGAGCTAGCAGCCCCTAACAGCTGTCTCTGTCTTCTGACCTAGGACTCCCCTGAACTCTGGAAAGCAGGGGCTGGGGTCTGGATTCTAGCTTGGTATTATTAGCTGTGTGAGTTAGGCATGTTGCTCTCTCCGAAGCTGCGTTCTCATTTAGAAAAGGGTGGATAGTATTGAAACCTACCACACGCCACTACAAAGACTAATTTAAAAAAAGGCCCAGACAGACAGTGCCCTACAGTACTAGCAGTCTCTACGACTTCGGAGTAACCTACCCACCTAGTCCCATTTACACACGTTAGCCCTCCTCAGAGAATTTAATATTGTTTTACCGTGGTATCCTTAGTGCCCAAATGGCACCATAACACACAGTAAGTGCTGGGTAAATACCAGTTAGTGACTGAATAAGCTAGGGACCACAGTCACCTCAGTCAGCTTCTCATCTGTAAGATGAACTTTTGGGGTATATATGGGCACAGGTTCAAGTCTGGCTACTTCCTGCTGGCAAGGGATGACATGGGAGGGGGGGCTGGGGGGGCAGCTAAGGAGGGCTAACCTTCTGTGTAAATGGGACTAGGTGGGTAGGTTACTCCGAAGTCGTAGAGACTGCTAGTACTGAAGGGTACTGTCTGTAGGGGCCCTTTTAAAAATTAGTCTTTGTAGGGGGTCTGGAATGGGAAGAGTGGAGATTCCCAACAGAACGGACCATAGTCTGGGGCCCTTGAGGATTCTCCAAGATAGATGCTCTTATGGTTAACTTTAGAAATTAGAGAGGCACACCTTTAATCCCAGTACCCAGGGGCAGAAGCGGGTAGAAGGTTTTCTGAGTTCAAGGACAGCCTGGTCTACATAGCAAGTTCCAGGACAGTAAGACAAATCCTGTCTCCAAAAAAAAAAAAAAAAAAAAAAAAAAAATCCAGGCTTGTGTGGTTGTGTAGGCAACATAAGAAGAGAACCCCAGGGGAGAGCACTGAGGAGGGGGAGGACTGTTATAGTTTGAATGGGTCTCAAAAGCGCCTTGCTGGAATCCATGCCTGGGATCCGCCAGTGCTGAGGAGCTGGCATGCTCAGTGCTAAACCTCAGGCCAAGCAACTGAGAAGTCCTGGATAGTACAAAAACAAAGACTTCGAGGCACAAAGTGGGAGAGGATGGGGCAGTCCCACCTCAGGGACATCTTAGAAAGTATCTTCCAGCCAGGGACCAGCAGCATTTGGTGTGAACCAGATGTGAGCAGGGGCCACAGAAGGGCTTGGGTTTCAAAGGGAGTATGGCTCAGCCTGATGTCTTGACTGTAGCTTCTGACCTCCAAAGCAGGGGGAGGAGCCCCTCTTCCAAGATGACTCACCTGTGCTGCCGCGCTCCCACAGCCTGGGGAGACGCCCTCCAGGGTAAAGGGGACAGTCTGGCAGAGGTGGCACCTGAGGACAGCTGTTTGCTCCTCTGCCTGTCAGTGTTTAATACCCTCTCCAGGCCCAGGCTACGGAGATACCTCAGGACACTCCCCTGTCTCTGAAAGCAGCATCACTCTGTGTCCTGAAGACATCCAGCTGGACTTCAGTCTCTCTGAGGCAGAATTGACCCTCCTCAGCTGGACCTGCTGGCTCATGCTCATTATGCCAACTCTTATTTGTTTGTTTTTCGTTTTTGTTTTGTTTTCTGAGACAGGGTTTCTCTGTGTAGTCCTAGCTGTCCTGGAGCTCACTCTGTAGACCAGGCTGGCCTTGAATTCACAGAGATCCACCTGCCTCTGCCTCCTGAGTGCTGGGATTAAAGGTGTGTGCCACCACTGCCCGGCTTCATTAAGCCAACTCTTGATCTCACCTCAGTGAAAGGGGGAAGGGAGAGGGGACAGGGCTCATTATGTCATAAGAAAACTAACCACTGGACACACACGCCAACTTTCTTTGTGCATCATCGTCATCATCATCATTTAGACAGGACCTTATGTAGCTCAGACTGGCCCTGAACTCACTATGTAGCTGAGGATGAACTTGAACTCCTGATCCTCCTGACTCCCCTTCCTTGAGTGCGGGGATTCCATACAGGAATGCACCATCGTAGCCCTCACAGGCACTGAGCTTCACTGGAGGCACCTGCACTAATGTGACAGCCTCACTGAAATCCCAGCAGGGATTTGGGTCGCTTTTAGAATGCTTGTGACTTGGGGGTTTCGAAGATGATTCAGTTGGTAAAATACTGTGCAGGTAGGAAGACCTGAGTTCAATCCCCAGAACCCATATTTTAAAAGTCAGACATAATGGCAGGCAATGTTGCAGAGGAGGCCGAGGCGGGCTGACCCCTGGAGCTCACTGGCCAGCCTAGAGAGACCCTGTTTAAATAGATAGATAGATAGATAGATAGATAGATGGATGGATGGATGGATGGATGGATGGATAGATAGATAGATAGATAGATAGATAGATAGATAGATAGATAGATAGATAGATAGATAATAGATGGATAGATAGATGATAGATAGATAGATAGATAGATAGATAGATAGATAGATAGATGATAGATAGATGATTGGTAGATAGATAGATGATTTATTGATAGATAGATAGATGATAGATAGATGATTGGTAGATAGATGATTGGTAGATAGATAGATGATAGATAGATAGATGATTGATAGATAGATAGATGATTGGTAGATAGATAGATGATAGATAGATGATAGATAGATAGATAGATAGATAGATAATAGATAGATAGATAATAGATGGATAGATAGATGATAGATAGATAGATAGATAGATAGATAGATAGATAGATGATAGATAGATAGATGATTGGTAGATAGATAGATGATTTATTGATAGATAGATAGATAGATGATAGATAGATGATTGATAGATAGATAGATGATTGGTAGATAGATGATTGGTAGATAGATAGATGATAGATAGATAGATGATTGATAGATAGATAGATGATTGGTAGATAGATAGATGATAGATAGATGATAGATAGATAGATAGATAGATAGATAGATAGATAATAGATAGATAATAATAAGATAGATAGATGATAGATAGATAGATAGATAGATAGATAGATAGATAGATGATAGATAGATAGATGATTGGTAGATAGATAGATGATAGATAGATGATAGATAGATAGATAGATAGATAGATGATAGATAGATAGATAGATAGATGATAGATAGATAGATGATTGGTAGATAGATAGATGATAGATAGATAGATAGATAGATGATAGATAGATAGATGATAGATAGATAGATAGATAGATAAGATAGATAGATGATAGATAGATAGATGATAGATAGATAGATAGATAGATAGATAGATAGATGATAGATAGATAGATGATAGATAGATGATAGATAGATAGATGATAGATAGATAGATGATAGATAGATAGATAGATAGATAGATAGATAGATAATAGATAGATAGATAGATAGATAGATAGATAGATAGATGATAGATAGATAGATGATAGATGATAGATAGATAGATGATGATAGATAGATAGATGATTGATAGATGATAGATGGATAGATAGATAGATAGATAGACAGACAGACAGACAGACAGACAGACAGACAGACAGACAGATAGATAGATAGATAGATAGATAGATAGATAGATAGATAGATGAAGGGCATCAGGATGGCTCAGTGAGTAAAGGCACTTGCTGCCAAGTCCCATGACCTGAGTTTAATTCCCGGATCTCACATGATAGAAGGAGAGAACCCACTCCAGCAAGTTCCTCTGAACTCCATACATATGCCATAACATTTATGCATCCATACACATCCATGCACACAGACACACATGAAAAATAACACCTAGCCAGACGATGGTACATACCTTTAATCCCAGCACTCAGGAGGCAGAGGCAGGCAGATCTCTGTGAGTTCGAGGTCAGCCTGGTCTACACAGTTAGTTCTAGAACAGCCAGGTCTACAAAAAGAAACCCTGTCTCAAAAAACCAAAAAAAAAAAATGCCTAAACCAGGCATGGTGTCACACACCTTTAATCTCAGCACCAGGAGGTAGAGGCAGGCAGATCTCTGTGAGTTCAAGGCCAGCCTGGGCTACAGAGTGAGTTCCAGGACAGCCAGGGCTACTTAAAGAGACCCTGTCTCTAAAACAAGCAAACAAAAAGAATGACATGTGAGATCAACTTCTGACCTCCATGAGCAGGAGCACACATGGATGTGCCTACACAGCCCCACCACACACACACACACACACACACACACACACAGGAAACCACGTGGCTTTGCTGTTCTGTACCTGCACCTTTCTGACTGTAAACTGGGGCCAGCAGCAGTGGTCATTTTGAAGATGAAATTTGTCCTGTGATCAGATGGACTGTGCATTCAGCAGTGGCTTACTGAGTGCTGGCCCTTGGTGACTGTGAGGCTCAGGCTGAGCATGACTGTGCTGAAGGACAGGCAGGCGGGGAGTTGCACACAGTCCAGAAGTCAGCTCTGGGGAGCTCAGAACGAGGGCCATGGACAGACCCGCTAACCTCGCTGGCCATCTTAATTCAAGGCACTGGTAATGAGGACCCACCGTGTGCCACATTTGGTTTTACGGTTTAGCAGTGGCAGCCTTGAGGCAGAGAAGATGGGTCAGCAGTTAGGTGCATTTCTGAAAGACCAAAGTTCAGTTTTCAATACCCAAGGTGGACAAACTATAACCGTCTGAAATTCCAGCGCCAAGGGATCCGGTACGCTCTTCTGAACTCCGTGGGTACCTGCACATATGTGCACGTAAACAGACATGATTTGTTTGTTTATTTCTCTATTTTTTTTTTTTTTTTCAAGACAAGGTTTTTCTGTGTAGCCGTGGCTGGAACTCTTATTTAAAAAACAAAACATGAGGGGCTGGAGAGAGGAGTGGATTAAGAGCTCTTGTTGATCTTGCAAATGACCCAGATCCAGATCCCAGACCGACATGGTGGCTCACAACTACCATTCCGGGAGATCCAACACCCTTTTCTGGCCTCTGCAGGCACCACATCCACATGGTACACCGACACACTTTCCTATAGAATGCCCACCCCAATAAAAAGCTAGACAAGCAAATAAAAATCCTCAGCTGAGTGGAGAACAGAGGAAGCTCTGGATGTGAGTGAGACTTCACTTGGCCTGGCAGCAGAGCAGTGGGGGAAGACAAACTTCAGAATAGACATGGAGGGAGAGGTGGACAGGCATGGGGGAGAGGTGGACAGGCATGGGGGAGAGGTGGACGGGCATGGAGGAGAGGTGGACGGGCATGGAGGAGAGGTGGACAGGCATGGGGGAGAGGTGGACGGGCATGGAGGAGAGGTGGACAGGCTTGGCTACAGGTCCAGATATGAAGAGTGGGATCCTTGCAGGGTCTGGGTAGTTGTCTGCCACATGGTATTGGCATTCCTCCCCCTGGGTCCCTGTCATTCCTGCTCAGCCAGACAGGGCCTGGATGTATAACCCAGGCTACCACACCAGGAACATTTCCAGTTCTCTCAGACCATGAAGGTATTACCTCAAAACTTAGTGGCCTACACCAAGTGTTTTTACCTCATACCTGTAATCTTAGCACTTAGCAGGCTAAGGCAGGAGGATTGTCATGAGTCCCAAAGTGGCCATGGGTGCTAGTTAATTTGCTGTAAACTTGACACAAGCTAGAATTATCTGTGAAGAGGGAACTTTAACTAAGAAAATGCCTCCATTTGGCCTGTAGGCCAGACAGTGGGGGCAGTTTCTTGATCAATGATTGATGTGGGAGGGCCCACAGCCCACTGTGGGTGGAGCCACCCTTGGGTGGGTGGTCTGGGTTGTGCTGTGGATTAATCCTCTTGTACACTGTAAAGATTTTTCACTCTAATCGGTTTAATAACATGCTGATTGGCCACTAGCCAGGCAGAAAGTATAGGTGGGGTGACCAAAGTAAAGATAATGGGACGAGGAAGGGCAGAGTCAGGAGTCGCCAACCAGAACCAGCAGGAGCAGGACACGAACATGTCATGTTAATAAAGGTACTGCCATGTGGCAAAGCATAAATAGAAATATGGGTTAACTTAAAATGTAAGAGCTAGTTAGTAATAAGCCTGAGCTATTGGCCGAGCATTTATAATTTATATTAAACCTCTGAGTTAATTATTTGGGAAGTGGCTGCCAGGTACTTGGAAACATATGGGCGGGAGAGAACTGTCCCATTACAGGGTTGTATATGAAAGCCGGCTGCACAGCCATGAGGAGCCTGTAAGCAGTGTTTCTCTGTGGACTCCGCTTCAGTTCCTGACTTCAGGTCCCTGCCCGGCTAGAATTCCTGCCCCGCTCCCCCCAGTGATGGACTGAGATCAGGACGCATATTGAAATAAAGCCTTTTCTCCCAGATTTGCTTTTGGTTATGGTGTTTGTCACAGCAACAGAAAGCTAACTAAGACCCCTGGTCTACAGGGTGAGATGCTCCTCTCAAAAAACTAAACCAAACGAAAGACCAAACAAGCAGACAATAACAGTATTTACTTCAGTGACTTTAAACCAGATGCATTTGTGACCCCAGTACCTGGGGGCCAGGCATCCAGCTGTGGTGCTGCTGAGGGCTCCTGGTTCGGGGTCCTTCACCAGGTGACAGAAAGGTGACAGCTGGAAAGTAGCTGGAGCAGAAGATGGGAGCTTGGGACATGAGCTGCCATGGCTACTGTCACCATCTGAGTGTGGCGTGCGCGCGCGCATGCACGCACACCCCAGACCCACGGCCTTCAATTAGCTCTACTTCCTGAGTTCCAGACCCACCTTCCAATAGATCAGCAAATGGTGGTCAGTGGGTGAGTCCAACAATGAGGGTGGAGTCCTGCTAACAGCTGCATGAGGGGACAAGTCTTGGGAGACGTCTCAGATCACAACCATGATAAAAATGTTAGGGAGGGCTGTGTGTGGTGGCTCATGCCTTTAATCCCAGCACTCAGGAGGCAGAGGCAGGTTGATCTCTGTGAGTTCGAGGCCAGTCTGGTCTACATAGCAAACTCCAGGACAGCCAGGATGACACAGAAAAATCCTGTCTTGAAAACCAAACAAACAAAAACAAACAAGACAAGGTCTCACTATATAGCTCAGACCAACCTTGAGCTCATAGTAATCCTCCTGCCTCAGCCTCCTAAGGGCAGGAATTATAAGAGTAAGCCACCACTCCTGCCTCATAAACAATGTATTCTAGGAATATAACTAAAATATTTAAATGTTCTTTCTAGAAAAAAAAAAAAAAAAAAAAAGAAAGGGAAGGCAGTAATAAAAACCAGAGGGAAACAGGGATAAGTGAGATACAGATGTTCTCCAACTTACAATGGGCAATATCCTGCTAACCTATTGTAGGTGCAACACATTATAAGCCAAGCCACTCAGTCCTTATTTATTTTTTGTGAGTGCATGTTCACTTGAGTGCACATGTATATGTGTGCGCCAGTGCACGGGGTCAAACTCTGAGATCCTTCCGCAGTGTCCCACCTTGTTTTTTTGAGACAGGGTTTCTCACTGACTCTAGAGCTCACCGGTTCAGGAGACTAGCCAGCCAGTCAGCCCCAGAGATCCCCCTGTCCCAGCTTCCCCACTGCTGGGACTACAGACAGGCCAACACTCCTGACTTTTCTAATGTGGGTTCTAGTGATCCAGCTGGGTCCGCACAGCTGCAGGAAAAGCACTCCACGAGCTTCTCCCCAGCCCCGAGTTTAACAATGTGTTTAATACATCTAGCCACCCAACATCCTGGCTCAGCAACCCAGGGCTGGTGACATCTGCACTCTCATTGCCTGCTGCCTCTGCCTGGGGGGTCTGATGGCCCGCACTGCTCAGCACGGAGAAGAGCATTGGACCACACATCCCTCAGCTGGGAAAGGTGAAAACTCAAACATCACACTGAAGCTTCTGTTGACCGACCTCATATTGCCTTTGCTCTGAGGCAAAGTTGAAAGATCATGGTAGTTAGCTCCATTTAGATGCTCCACAGTGTACACATGTCCCAAAACCCCACGGGGCACACTATAAATACACACGCTGTTTTCATTTGTGAATTTAAAATTAAACAAGGCTGGATAGATGGCTCAGCAGTTAAGAGCTCTTGCTGTCCTTGTAGAGAACCCAGGCTCAATTCCTTGCACCCACATGGCAGCTCACAATCATCTGTAACTCTAGTTCCAAAAGGGATTTGACTCCCTCTTCTTACCTCCGCTAGCACCAGGCATGATTCTAGTGCATATGCATGCAAAACACTCAACATACACAATCAAACAAGTAAATCTAAAAAACAAATAAATAAAATGATAATTAAACAAAAGTCCAAATAACCATGGACACATTGCAATTAAAACAGAAAAGATGGCAGCCAGGTGTAGGTGGTGCTGGATTAGAATATCAGCACCCAGGAAGTGGAGGCAGGAGGTTTGCCGGGGTTTGAGGCTAACCTGGGCTATGTAGTGAGATTCTGAGGAAGAGTAAAAGAGCAAGAGCAAGATTGAGAGAGGGTGCGTGTGTGCGTGCATGTGGAGAGACAGAGAGACAGAGAGACAGAGAGAGACTCTTTTTATAACCTAACTTCAGCAGTGACATCCCACCATGTTTCCCACATTCCCATGGCAGATCTCAGAGTTCTAGCCAGACTCAAGGGGAGGTGCTCGCACAGGGAATGCCAAGACTTCTAGAGAATTCCTTCTCCCTGCTGGCATACACCAACCCAAGCAGGCTAGGAGTCAGATGGCAGGGACCCCACTGGCTCATGCTCTGCATGAGAGAATATCAACCTTGTCCTAGAGGCGCCAGTGGCCTCCAAGACCTCCGTCCTGCAGGAGAACGGACTCATCCCTTGCAGAGGACCCAAGGTGCCTGCTGCACCAAGAGCCTGGCCTTCGACACACTGGCCTCTGGGAGACTGTGCGGGCAACTTGACACGAGCCAGAGTTATTTTGGAAGAGGGAACCTTAACTGAGAAATTGTCCCCACCGGATTTGCCTCTGGGAGCGCCTGTGGTACTTTTTCTTGGATGATTGATGGGGGAGGACCCAGCTGACCTGTGGGCAGTGCCACCCCTGGGGTGGTGGTCCTGGGTGCTGTAAGAAAGCAGGCTGAGCAAGCCATGGGGAGCAAGCCAGTAAGCCACACTCCTTCTGTGTCACTTCTGCTTCCTAGTTCCTGGCCTGCTTCAGTTCCTGCCTTGACATCCCTCAGTGATGGACTACTGCCTGAGAAATGTAAAATGAACACCTGCTTCTCCCCAAGTTGCTGTGGTCACAGTGTTTACTCACAGCAACAGTAACCCAGTAATCCGAAAGCAGAGGCTCTCACAGCCCTCCCCCTTCCCCAGTGCTTCAGAGCTCACCTCGAAGGGAACCCACCCCTCCACCCCAATCAAAGTCTCAGGGCTTACTTTGGGGAAACCCAAGTGCATCGGATCTTCGAATTTCTGCCATAAGCCGGGGAAGCTGAACACCCCAGCGGTTTATCATCTCTGGTTCTGGAGTTGGGGAGCTTCCCAGCCTTTGGCGCCCTCCCCTTGAACCTGTCTGGTGGGTGCAGAGTAGCTGTGGAGGGAAGTCAAAAGACACAGGCCCTGTCCACCAAGAAACTGCCATCTGGCTGAGCAAAGTGGATCCCTCGAGGTGGCCGAGGGGGACAGAAGCTTGATGGAGAAGGATGGACAGAGGCAGGATGGGAGGGCAGCTCAAGACCCCTATGACTCTTTAGGGCTCTGCTGGAAAAGGAGGTTGTACTGGTCATTTAAACAAATATGATGCTTATTTATTTTGAGTCTTCTCTCCTTCTACCATGTGGGATCCAGGGATCAAACTCAGGTCCTCAGGCTTGGCGGCAAGCGCCTTTATCTGCTGAGCCACCTCACCAACCCCTTACTGGTCATCTGTGCATTGCTGTGACAGAATTTCTGAGAGAGACAACTAAAGGAAGAAAGATTACTTCTGGAGGCTGGAGATATGACTTAGTCAGCAAAGTGCTTACCTAGGATGCTCAGACCCTGGGTTCCATCCTCAGCACTATATACACTGGACACAGGGGTACTTACCTATAAACTCAGCATTTAGGGTGTGTGAGCAGGAGATCAGAAACTCAAGGTCATCTGCTGCATGGTGATGTGAGTTTGAGGTCAGCCTGGGCTACTATGAGACCCTGCGGGGTTTTTTGTTTTTTGCTTTTGTTTGTTTGTTTGTTTGTTTTGCTAGACAGGGTTTTTCTGTGTAGCCCAAGCTGTCCTGGAACTCACTCTATAGACCAGAATCAAATCAGAGATCTGCCTGCCTCTGCTACCTGAGTGCTGGAACTAAAGGTGTGCGCCACCACCACCACCCCACCCCCCGGTGCCTTAAACTGTTTTACTGGCTCTTTTCAAACCACCAGGGAAGGCTGGTGGTAGGATACACCAGAAGACAGAAAGGCACGAGGACCAGGAGCAAGGTTTGACCTTCAAAGGACACCCTCTGATTGATCTGTTTCTGCCATGTATGTCCCATCTCCTAAAGAGTCTATTGACTCCCAAAATATTGTCACCAGATGGGGAGCAGGTGCTGGAGCATGAGTTCATGAGGACTTTTTTTGGACCCAAACAATGAGAGCAATGTATTTGTTCAACACGGCAGCTACAGCGAACTCTAAACTAGGGTGGCTCGAACTGAGGGTGGGGAGATGGCTGGGTGCAAAGGTCCTGCACATGGGGCAGGGTCGGGATCCCTGCACGCACCGCACTGAGCCCAGCAGCGTGGGCCTGTGGGGACACACCGCACTGAGCACAGCAGCGTGGGCCTGTGGGGACGCACCGCGCTGAGCCCAGCAGCGTGGGCCTGCAATCCAGCACTGCCCACAGTGGGAAGCAGGAGGGTTGCAGGGGCCGAGCTGCCTAGCCAGTTAGCTGGAACTGTAAGCTCCAGGTTCAGCCTTTGTCCCTGGGTCTCGTGTGTTTATCTCCCACCCTCTTCTCTCACAGGGACACTTGTCAGTGGATTGGGGCACATCTCAATCCACTGAGATATCACGTGGAGATTCTTAATTATGCCTTCAAAGATCTCATTTTCCCAAAGATGCTCACACTCGCTGGTTCTAGGATATAGGACTATCTTGAAGGGAAGCTAACACTTACCCCACGCAGGGAGAAAGCAGACAAGAAAGGATGGATGGGAAATCCTGTCTTCTGAATCTGTCTGCTTTCCTCTCAGTTTCTGAGTTGACTCCCCTAACCCTCCATGGTCATGGTATTACAAGGTGGGCGGCGAGGACATTTAGAGACCTCCTGAGTGGGACTGTGACCTTATGCAGAAGGCAGAGTCCTAGGACCTGTAGAGCAAAGACTCCTCATGTCTCTGTAAAAACAGGCTGGCTCCATGAGCTCAGACTTTCAGACTTGAAAACAATAATATCTGCTGTGTAGAAATAACCTGATTTACAGTATCCTGGGATTTTACTTTTTGGAGACATAGCTCAGGCTGGCTGGGAACTCGCTATGTAGACAAGGATGACCTTGAACTCCTAATCCTTTTGCCTCTGTCTCCAGAATGCTGGGATTCCATGGGCTACTACCCATCCTCACTACGTCCCATACTTCCATCACAAGCTCCCCAATCAGAAAGACAGTTTGATAGGCTTTAAATATTATTTATTTAAGTATTATAACTGTATGGGGGTGCAGGCATGCCACAGTCCTTCATGTGGAGATCGGACGACAACTTCCGAGAGTCACGCGTCTCCCACTACCGTGCGTCTCAGAGACTGAACTCAGGTCCTACAGCAGATGCCTTTTGCCTGCTGAGCCATCCCACCAGCCCAGCCTAGTTGGCTTTTTATTTTTTCCCCCTGAGACAGGGTTTCTCTGTGTAGCCCTGGCTGTCCTGGAACTCATTCTGTAGACCAGGCTAGCCTCGAACTCATAGAGATCTGCCTGCCCCTGCCTCCCCAGTGCTAGGATTAAAGGTGAGCTCCACCACTGGTCAGCTTAGTTTAGTGCCCTTTTGTCTAGTGTATCATCATCATCATCACCACCACCACCACCACCACCACCACCACCACCACCACCAGCAGAGCTGGGATGCAAGCCAAGACCTTGTACATGCTAGGAAAGTGCTCACTAATGAGCTAGTCCTTATTTTTTAAATTGTTTTGGTGTGTGATGTGTTCTTGTGTGCATGTCATGTATGCATATGTGTGCACATGTGTTCATGTACACATGTGTATGTACATGTATGCAGAGGTCTACCTCAATATTTCCCCTTATTTGTTTAGGTTTATGTGTATAATAGTGTGGGGGGGGGCACGCCTGTGTGGACACATGTGCCATAGTGTGAGAATGGAGGTCAAAGGGCACTTTTGTGGAGTCAGTTCTCTCCACTGTGCGGATCCCAGGGATTGAACCCAAGCCGTCAGACTTGGCAGCAGGTGACTTGACCCTGCTGCCCCATACCACCAGCCCCACACCTTGCTTCCAGGGACAGGGTCTGTCACTGAACTGAAGCTCCCTGGTTGGGTTAGACTGGCTGTCGCTAGTCCCAGGGATCCTCGGGGCTCCACCCCCCCAGTGCCGCTGTTAGAGACACATGCCACCAGGCCTGACTTCCACGTCCGTGCTGGGGATCCGGACTCAGCCTCCTTGAGCTAATACAGCAAACGCCGAGCTGTCTCCTCAGACAAAGCCTTTATCTCCTCATTCCTTCAGAGACAGGATCCTGTTGTGCAGTCCATGGGATGCAGCCCCGCTCCTCAGGGGTGCTGACCTCCCCAGCATGAGTTCTTTGCCAACATCTTCGCGGTCTTCAGTTTCTAGAATGTGCATCCAGGAAGGGCAAAGCTTTAGGAGATGGCCTGCATTGCTTGTACCTAGCTCAGACACTACACTTTGTGCTCACCAAACAGACTCAGATATTCTGTAACAAAACCCCTTCATCCCAGGGGGAATGGGCGCCGTGGGGCTCTGAGCAGCAATACTTAAACAGAAAGGCGACTGGAGGGGCCAGGATGTGGCTCAGTTGGTGGCACAAAGCACCTGGTTGGATCCCAGCACCACATAAACCAGTTGTGATGATACATGCCTGTGATCCCAGCATTCAAGACAGAGGCAGGAGGACCAGAAGTTCAAGGTCATCTTCAACTGTGTAGCTGTAAACCAGTCTGGACCACACAAGGTCCTGTGCCCAAAATAAATAGGTTCCCTCCTACAAAAAAAAAGGAGTGGGTAGGTGTGGTGGGATCCACATTTAAATCTCGTCGCTCCAGATGCAGAGGCACAGGGAGCTAGCTCTGTGACTTTAAGACCAGTCTGGTCTAAGGAGCAATTCTAAGCTAGTTAGGGTTGCATGGTAAGGCCCTGTTTAAAATAAAATTAAACAAACAAGCAAAAAATTAGGGTCAGCAAAATGACAGTGGGTGAAGACACTTGCTGCCAATCCTGACCATCTGAGTTCTGAGTTCAACCCCCAGAACCCACACTTTAAAGGGTGATTTCAAATTAAAAATAAACACATAAATAAATGAAAGAAAGGTCAGTTGGGATCCCAATAAGATGAGGATGTTCTGGAATGTTCTTTGGGTGACAGGGCCATTATGTATACACACACAGTCTCTCTGTCTCTGTCTCTCTCTCTGAGGCCCCGATCTCCAATATCTCCATGGAGTATTTTCCCTCCCCAGGGCATACAATGAGCCATTATTAACACATCCTAGTGAGCAGCCAGCCGAGTCATTTTCGGGGATCTATGTTATTTGTCCCCTTGGCCTAGAAGAGTTGGGAGGAAAAGTGGGTGTGAGCGGTGAAAATCTCATTCCATCACAGGAAGAACAGATGGAAAACTTCCTCCTCCCCTCTCCCCCACCTTTCAGGCTCAGAGGGAGGGACGGCGGCTGCCGACCACGGATTCACTCCTAGCAACGCAAGGCTGGTGAGTCTGAAAAGGCGGCCTGCTGGAGCCTGTGCGACCGTGACCCTGTCCTCCTGCCCACAGGCTGCATGCCCAGGGCCTCTGGGACGGGCGGGTTTGACGCCTTTCCAGTCCTGTTTTAATTTTTCCTTTTTCCTTCTATTCTCACTTTGTGTGTGTGTGCACACGCGTGCACTCACAGGCACCCGTATGTCTAGAACATATATGTGGCTCTTTAGCAGGAGGAAAGGAAACAGGGGGAGGGCGTGGTGATGGGGACATTGTTTTTTGAGACACGGAGTGTCATGAAGTCCAGGCTTCGAACTCACTACAGGGCTGTGGATACCCTTCAGCTTCGGCCCCTCAGAGCGGAAGCTGCAGCTGTGAGCCACCACAGCCAGACTTGAGAGCCAGCGTGATCAAAGCACGGGTTGATGAAAGTGTTACCACAAAACCCATGAGTTAATGAATACAAAATAATAAAAGGCGGGCTGGAGAGATGGCTCAGTGGTTAAGAGCACTAGCTGCTCTTTCGGAGGACCCAGGTTTAAGTCCCAGCACCCACATGGCAGCTCACAACTGTCTGTAACTCCAGTTCCAAGAGATCTGCACACTCACAGAGACACACATGCAGGCAAAGCACCAATGCATAAGAAATAAAAATAAATAAATAAATAAAGATAATTAAAAATAAGTAATAAAAGGATCTGAGCAGTAATGGTGCACACCTTTAATCTCAGCACTCGGGAGGCAGAGGCAGGCGGATCTCTGTGAGTTCGAGGCCAGCCTGGTCTACAGAGTGAGTTCTAGAACAGCCAGGGTGGTTACACAGAGAAACCCTGTCTTGAAAAACAACAACAAAACAACGAAATAAAACAAACAAACCAAAAAGAAAGAAACATTAAAAGAAGAGAGGCCGCCTCAGCCTTTAGAAGATGGTGTTCCTGTGGCAGGAGAGCTGAGGCAAATCGGAGACAAAAGGGGGAAAGCGTTCCTCTTAGCTCCCTCTTAGCCTTGGCACGAGCGGCTGTGGGTCAGAGGCTAGCTCAAGCTGCTGACCGGAAGTAAAACGACAGCATCTCAGCCAGACCAGCCGGGGCCGCCTGGGCAGCTCAGGCCTGAATCTGCAGTGCTGAGGTGGAGGGGGCCAGGGAGGCTTTCCGGAGCCCGGAAGCTTGGGGCTGCAGATGGGGGCCACTTCTCCCGCAAAAGGAAAAGTCGGCCACGTCTTGCCACGTGTGATGTCGCTGTCACCGTGTGCTCTTGTTGCTGTAACAAAATGCCCAATGTTTGGTAGTTTGTGTATAGTAGGAATGTACCGCTCAGGCAGACAGTAAATGGGGTGTGCTGGCTGCCATCCCAGAACTCAGGAGGCTGAGGAAGGAGGATTGCCATTAGTTTGAGGATGGCCTGGGTTCCATAGTGCCAGGCCAGACTTGGACAGAATGAGACACGGTCTCCTAAGGAAATCAAGAAAACTATACCCTCTGGTGAGCACACCGGGCTCTGGTGGGTAGCACCAAACCCAGGGTCGCAGAGACAGGCCTGCTTAAATTCAGTGGCTCACAAACAAATGAAAAGTCATGAACGTGGCAGAGATGTGTAGTGGGGGAGAGAGCTGGGGTGGGGGAGATAAGAGAGGACGGGGCAATGGTCAGAATGCACTGTGTACACACATGAAGGACAAAATAAAAAGCAAGCTAATAAAAGTGTAAGTCAAGGGCTAGCCTGCGGTTCGGTATTAGGGTGTTTACCATCCCAAAGCCCTGGGTTCCAGCCTCCCCACCAGAGAGAAAACAAAAGTATAGCTCAGTACACTCAAGAATTGTGTGACTGTCACCTCTTAATTCCAGGATATTCTCTTTACCTCAAAGTTGTTTGTTCACCTCCTCTACAGCCCTTGCAGCCTCTGATCTACCTTCTGCCTTCGTCTGCTCTAGACATTCCATACAGAGACCCAAACACTCAGCTCTCTGGGGCTGGGCTTCTTCTGCTCTGTGGCAGGTCAAGGGTCAGCTCTGTGGCAGGTTGACACTTATGTTCAAAGTCACATGCATCTTGGGTTCTCATTTTTGTATTTCTGATGCTGGGGGTGGAACCCAAGACCACACAAGGCCAGCAAGTGCTCTGCACTGATTGAGTTACAACTCCCTGCCCAAAATGGAGGAACATTGGTTCTGAGTCCCCTTTTATGGCAATGGAACCTACGCCAAAGACCTTAGGCAAGTTCCCTACCACTGAATGATAGACACCTGCAGCCCCTCTCTGGAGGATTCTAGACAAGGGCTCTACCACCGAACCATGCCCCCATCCCCTCAATGGTAGACTCTGACTGCCTTTCTACCAATGAGCCACGTCCCACGCCACTGGTAGACTCTAGGCCTGAGTTCAGTTAGTGATGTGCAGGACAGGTCTGTAACCTTCTATGTGTGCTTGTGTACATATGTTCATGTGGGGGGCAGAGGTAGGTACAGTGTGTTTTGTCCTCAATTGCTGTCCATCTTATTTAACCTAATTAAAATATTTATTATAGCCAGGTGGTGGTGGCGCACACCTTTAATCCCAGCACTCGGGATGCAGAGGCAGGCGGATCTCTGTGAGTTCAAGGCCAGCCTGGTCTACAGAGGGAGATCCAGGACAGGCTCCAAAACTACACAGAGAAATCCTGTCTCAAAAAAACATTATATATGTATAATACTTATTACAATATATTATATATATACTTATTACATGTTTGTGTGTGTTTGTGCACACGCACATGAGAGTGCCTGAGCCACAGTACATCTGTGGGGTCAGAGGGCAACTTCTCCAGTCAGTGTTATTCTTCTACCATGTCACCTCTGGTCTCGAACCAGAGGTCGTCAGGCTTCCGCAGCAAGTACCTCTACCTGCTGAGCCATCTTGCCAACCCTGCACTTTAATTTCTGAGACCGGCACCCTTATTGAACCTGGAGCTCACCCATTAGGCGAGGCTGGCTAGCCGTCAACCCCAGGTAGTCTCCTGCCTCTGCTACCCACGCCTGGGGTCACAGGAACACACTGCGGTCCAGGCCTTCACAGGTGCAGGCATCAAACTCAGGTCCTCATGATTATGTGACAAATACTTGAACAACTAAGCCATCTCCTCAGTCCCTCTAAGTTGGTTTTTTTAAACCAATATTTCACACTCATCACCACCATCTACTTCAAGATAGAAACCATTCAAAACCCCAGAAGTCTGTGTCGCAGGAAGCATTTTATACAAAGTCTCACTCTCCAAAGAGCTCTCCTCTGAGAGTGTTTTTGCCTCCACCCGTGAAAGATCCTTGTCACAACTAGGAGTCTGCTGCTGGCATCTAGCAGGTGGCAGCTAAGGATGCTGCTTCTGCCCCAGAGTGCCCCGGGCAAGTGTCTGCACCTATCCGCCATAAACATCCACAATGCTGCGTTTGGGAAACCTGAGGCCCACACTATCTCCGGATTGCTTCTGCCCGGCCTTAAGTGTCACAGGAAAGGGGTTATACAATGTCTGCTCTTTGTCCCCGCTATGAATTACTCCCAGGTGGAACTGCTGCGTGATAACAGTTTTGCTCAGTAGATCTGAGGCTGGGGAGTTCTGTAAACTACAGATGGGATCTGGAATGCCCCACCAAGGGCCCACATGTTCAAAGCTTGGTCCCCACCATGGAGCTTTCACTGGTTATTTTGTTGTAACTGTGAGGAAACTCCTGAGAGAACAACCCGGGGAGGAAAGATTTATTTGGTTCACGGTTTTGGAAGGCTCCCTCCACATTTGCTCAGCTGTGTGCTCCCAGGCACCTTGGCATGGCAGCCTGCTGAAATCATAGCAAACAGGAAGCAGGAAGAAAAAGAAAGGGGGTCTGGAGACTTGGCAGAACCCTGAAAGACAATTTCTCAGTGACCTAATTTTTCAAGCTAGACCTCACCTCCCAAAATTTCCAGAACCTTCCAATGCAGTACCCCCAGGTGGATAGCCACTTAGAATACATGAGCAGGCAGGGTGTGTTCATATTAAAGTCTCACTGAACTACAGGAAGATGGTAAAATGTTTAAGAAATGAGGGCTCAGCTGGCGGGCGGTGATGCACACCTTTAATCCCAGCACTCGGGAGGCAGAGGCAGTGGATCTCTGTGAGTTCAAGGCCAGCCTGGTCTACACAGCTAGTTCTAGGACAGCCAAGGCAACACAGAGAAACCCTGTCTCAAAACAAAACAAAACAAAACAAAACAAAACAAAACAAAACAAAACAAAACACCTCAAGAGGGCCACTGGGGAGACTACAGTTATCAGGAGAGTGTCCTCACGTCTCTGCTCTGGCATGATTGGCTTTGTACCATCGAATGTCCCACGGCTTTGCCCAAAAGCAACATGGCTAATAGGTTGTGGGCCAGAACCTCCTACATAAATCTGTCTGTCTGTAGGTCGGACACTGGCTATGGTGACAAGAAGAAAACACACACACAGCCACCCGAACTTCTGGGTTCTTTCGCAGAATCCAGTCTTCCAACAGAGCGGTGCCCGCGTCCTAGCATCCGCATCCGGCTGGAGCTGCAGTGACCCGGCTTCGAAGGGGGCGTGGCTTCAGGTCTCCAGGCTGGGCCCTCCTTCCCACTCACTGCCTCAGTCCCGTTCACTCCTGGGTCAGTACTGGCTTTCTAACTCCTTCAGCGGGCCTGGACGCGATTAGGAACCACCTGTTCCCTGAGGCTACAGCTTCCACCTCCATCGACCTCTCTCTGTGCTCATATCTCTCTTCCTCACACGCGGGGCCCCCTCAGTCC
Organism: Peromyscus leucopus; assembly: GCF_004664715.2. Classification (NCBI taxonomy): domain Eukaryota; kingdom Metazoa; phylum Chordata; class Mammalia; order Rodentia; family Cricetidae; genus Peromyscus; species Peromyscus leucopus. The sequence continues at coordinate 74,748,976 of NC_051067.1, forward strand.
TATTAGGCCCCTCCATACTGCCTCAGACCCCACCATTCCCTGCCGCCTGTTACAGCCTGGATCTGCCTAGACCTTCCTTGGCGGCACCCTCAGACCTCTGCTGTGAGATTCTTCTCTTCCAAAACCAGAAGAGCTCTCTATCTTCAGCCCCCAGCCTCCCATCACTCATCCTAGCCCGAGATAGCCTTGGAACCCTCTGGTTATGGGGCCCCCGTGTCTTCCCCAAGTGTCTATGTGACTTCCACCTTTGCCCTGCCTCCCGTGTCTCACCAGTGTTTTCTGTCACACACACACACACACACACACACACACACACACACACACACACACACTCAGGTGGTCTATCTTCATCACCTTCCCTGGGTCTGCTCACCACCCTACAGCCCTGCACCCTGTCGTCTACCTCGGCTGGCCACAAGCCCCACCCAAATCACCCCCAGGAAAGCATTCAAGGTCACCCCTCCAGGACCCTTCTTCCTGCTCACCTGCTCACCTGTCTCTTGATCCCTACTCTGAAGTATGTCCCGGTGGCATCCTGGGGCCTCCCTTCTACCCCCGCGCCCCCTAGCCCCTGCAACACCGAGTGGCCTTTCTCCTTCTTCCCCCCGCCCCCCACTTTCCTCTTTCCGCGGTCCCCATCTCAGACAAGCTCTGCGGTCTCCTTCACTCGGAACCCCCCACTCATACCTCAGTTTGCCCGGTCTCCGGCACACCTGGGGAGAAGGGCGGCAGCTCACCTGGCGGCCGCAGAGCAGTATGGCAGTGGCCCCTAGTGGTCGGGGAAGGAAGCGCGGACAACTGGGTTCCTGTGAAGCCCTGCCTCAACCTATCTCAATTGAACTCAATCTGCCCTCCTAATTCCTGCTCAGACTGGAGCCACGGCGCTCCGCAGCCCCCTGGACTCTTGCTTACTTCCTTACCTCCTCATAAACGCCTACTACTTGCCTGGAACAGTTCTGGACTGTGGTCTTACAGCCAAGGACATGAAATAAACATGCCCCGCCTCCCGGTATCCATCAGAAGACACAAATCAAAGACAAGAAAAACACAAAGGGCTGCAGATGTGGCTCAGTTGATGGAAAGCCTCCACAACATGCACTGGGCCTAGGTTCAATCCCTGGCATCGTATCAGACCTTGTGTGGTGCAGCCTACCTGTGAGCCTAGCCCTCCCACTTGGGAGTCACAGGGTTCAAGGTCATTCTAAACGATTCAGTCAAGGCCAGCCTGGGCTATGTGAGACCCTGTCAGAAAGAAAAGAAGTGAAGACTTCCTGCTAGCATAGCTGTGAGCATCTGTCTTCGGGCTCCAGTCAAACGGTGACTTTGGCTCACCACAGACTCCAATTGCTCCTGTGCCCGCTTTGCAGAGCTCACATGCACCCACTGTAAGAAAAGCTGCTGCACCGGCTGCCGGAGGCCTGCATCTGCAGAAGTGCACCTGCTGGGGACACAGCCCTACAACCATGTGTAAACAGAGGATGTGTGCACACCTGGACTGTTTTTTTTATAATCCCTGATCCATTCTTTGCACCTTTTACTACGATGTAAACTGATAATAAAGTTGTTGACTCAAAAAATAATGACAAAAAAAAGTTGTCTGGGACTAAATGCCTGAGATAAATCAATTTATAAAGAGGAAAGGTTATTCACTTATTTATTTTTGTGGTGACTGGGACAGAACCTAGTGTGTGGCAGGCAGGTACTGGACCCACTGTGCCGCATATCACACCAGAGACGCCTCTTTTGGCGCACAGTTTTGGAGGTCTCCTCCGTACCGATGTGGTCTGTGGTGAGGTAGCACATCTTTCTCGGCAGGAGCCGTGGGGGAAAACACACCATTCACTTCCTGTTCAGGAGGTGAAGGGGAGACAGGAGGAGAACCTCACAGTTCCTTCAGTGTCTATTGTGAGATATTTGTACACTGTGTGAAGATACATTGCTGTGATTGGTTTAATAAAGAACTAAACGGCCGATAGCTAGGCAGGAGGTATAGGTGGGACTTTCCAGGCAGAGAGAGAGGAAGCAGGAGGAGATAATCGAGGTGCAGAGGAGACACCAGGAGACACAGGATGGAAGCAGGAGGTACAAGATGGAAGGAGAGGTAATGCCACGTGATAGGACGTAGATTAATACAAATGGGTTAGTTTAAGTTATAAGAACTAGTAAAAACAAGCCTAAGCTATAGCCAAGCTTTCATAATTAATAAGAAGTCTCCATGACATTACTTGTGAACTAGCAGCCCAAAGGAAAGTCCAGCTACAAATGCCATCCTTAGTGTGGTGGTTTGAACGAGAATGGCCCCTGGAAGCTCATATGTTTGAACACTTGGTCTTGAACAGTGGAGCTATTTGGGAAGGGTTAGGAAGTGTGGCCTTGTTCGAGGAGGTGTGTCACCGGGGCAAAGTCCATACCACTCCCAGTTAGCGCTCTCTCCTTGAGCATGTGTCTCAGACGTGAACTCTCAGCTACTGCTCCAGCACCATGCCTGCCTGCTGCCATGCTCCTCACCATGCTGGCCGTGATAGAACCCTCTGGAACCATAAGCTCCAAATACACTCTTTCTTTTGAAAGTTGCCTTGGATGTGATGTCTGATTACAGTAATAGAGACATAACAAAGAGACTTTGTGACTCAAAGACCTCTAGCAAAGCTTCATCTCCTAAAGAGGTACGCAGCACCTCTCAACAGCACCGAGCGGGGGACCAAGATTTAACACAGGTGCCTGTGGAGGACACACAGCAAACAGGAACACTCTAAGGTGGAAAATGCTGTGGAGAAGGGCTTAGGAATGAGAAGGATGGGGTGCTAGGCACCATGGAGGTACAAAGGTTAAGGGGTACCATTGACTCTGTCTCTACAGCATCTCCTGAACCTTACCACCTCCCTGTAAATGCTATGTCAGCCTCACTCACCAGCCTCTCATCTGATGACCACCTCCCCCCGTCCCCATTTCTCTCAAGTCACCCCTATAATTTTTTTAAATTTGCATTGTGTGTGTGTGTGTGTGTGTGTGCGTGTGTGCGTGTGTAGTTCAGAGGACAACTTGTGGGCGTTGATTCTCTCCTTCTTCTGTGTGGGTCCCAGGAATCGAACTCAGGTCATCATGTTTGGCAGCAAATGCCTTTACTTGCTGGGCCATCTCGCTGTCCCACTCCTACAATTGTTTAAAATTGAAGCTAACATATCATTATGTAAAATTAAGTGCTAAAACCACTCCCAAATTGACAACCCAGAGTTTGGGACATGTGTCTAGGTCCACGGTGTTTCTACCAACCTCCCCCCAAATGAAAACCCTGTCTATTAGCTTCCACTGTCTCTCCCTTCCCCGTTCCCTGGCCACCACCCATCTGTCTCCATTTTTGGACATTTCGCATCAATGGACTCATGTACTGTAATACTACATGGCTTCGGACTCGTGGCGTTTCTCCTGCCTCCACCTCCAGAGTGCTGAGGTGACGTGTGCCACCTCACCCAGCTTGACTCTGATCCTGCAATTGCTCGGAGAGCCCTTCTGTGAGACAGGGAAGGCGACGTCTCCTCAGTCTTGTCTTAAAGTGTAGGTCACCTGTGCTGCGCCCCGGGGCTGACTTGCTGTTGCTGCTTGCTAGTCGGTGGATCAGATGGAAATCTTGAGTCTAACCTCCAAGTGTCCCTTCTGCACCTTCCCCACCCTTCCCGAGCTCAGCCGCACTCCAGTGTGCTCTGCCCTCCACTTCCAAGTCATCTGCTCCATTTTCCTTGCTGTTTCTGGGGATGGGGCCACTTCAACAGATAGGGTCACGGCAAGTGCCCCGCCCAGCCCCTCCCCGGGAGAGTCCAAGCCAGTACACTCTAATACCGACTTAGATTCCTAGCCCCTCACCGAGGGGTTTTAGGCAGCTGCTCTATACCCCAGCCCCTCAGACCTTCCTCACCGTCTCCATCGCCACCATCAGGGTCCCACTATCAGCATGGAGCCTGGACTATCGGAGTAGTTTCTGCAGTCGCTGGCGTCTGCTCTTGACCCCTTCCCTTCCCCCACAGTGGCCAGAGGACCTGTGAACACCTCAGTCCGTTGTCACCTTTCCTCTCTCAACAACTCCCCGTCGATCCCAGCGCACAGCTCACTAAACCAGCACCAAACCCATTACCTCCTCCCTCCTGCCCCTCCCCCTCCCTTTCACTGCTCTGTTCAATGCCCCTGCCTCAGGTCCCGGGCAAAGGCTGTTTGCTCTCTCTGGAGTGTCTTTCCTCATATTCCCACCCCAACCCTGTGGCTCCTCCCTTTTCTCAGATCTTTGTTCAGACCCCATCTTCTCAGAGAGAGCGCCAGGGACCTCCCCTAACTAAAGATGCCTAGCGCTGGGGATATGGAAGAGTGTTTGTCCAGGGAAGCCTCAGATCCCACTCCGGCCCGAGAAACCTGCCACCTCTTCGGTGTCCGTTTTCTGTCCTTTCCTTGGTGGAACTTTTATTCTTGCACCATTTATCTTTTATGCCTTTGCAGGACCTTGTATTTGTTTCACCAATTAGAACGTCCGTCCCAGAGGACAGGCACTTTGTTCGCTGCCATTGAACTACTGAGTTCCGGGGTTAAAGATGTGTCCACAATTGCCCAGCACTCTGTGAGGTCTTTATCATGCTGTTCACTTGAGTGGATACTGAGTGTGGCATGGGATGGAGCTCAGAAATTGCTCAAGGGACCCGGTATAGGGAGCTCCCAGGGGCCGCAGGAGCGCACCCAGCTCTCATGACAGGTCCACTCACGCCAGCAGGTGCAGTAACCCCACCCCCACCACTGGGAGGTGGCGGGCCTGAGACAAGCAAATAGGGAGCGCTGGGGACAAGAGTTCACTGAGACTGTGGGCACCACATGATGGCCCAAGGAGGGTACCATTATGCCTAGGACTGAGGTGTCTAACGAGCTAGACGTTCAGAATATGGGATCCTAAAGGTGTCGGAAAATATAGGGTACCTTTATGCTGGGACACTCTGGGCATAGGTGCCCTCTAGAACATGATGCTCAAAAGATGAAGTGTCGTGCCTTGTAAACTCAGAGGTACCCAAGACAAGAGACAACCTGTGCATAAGAATCCAATGGGACTAGATGTACAGAATGTAGTGTCAAGGAACGGACCACGTGGTCACTCTGCATAGAGTCCCGAAGCGAAAGGCAGGATGTTAGAAGGGAAGTGCGCTGTGTCAGGGCCTTGGGTACCACTAAGGAGTTAGGGGTTAGTGGAGCCCGCAGGGGCGAGTCTGCGCGCGCGCAGAAGCTTTGGTTCCCGGAGCCCGGCTGCCAGCGCAGCCTCCATTGCGACTGCGCAGGCAGAGAGTCGGGGTGTGGGGGTGACTCTTCGCGTTCACAGCCTCCTTGCATCCTTTGCCGCGTGAGCCCTGGGCCCAAGAACCCAAGAGCCACGCATAGGAAGGAGGCTGGCAAGCCAATCCGGCTGCCACCAGGGGCGCTCCACTGACCACCAGCTTTGGGGGAAAGGAGGGATCCGGAAAGCTGGAGGGGGAAGGGCCAGCCTGCCAGGATTTTCCCAAACTAAGCCTTGGTCCTTAAAAATAATATGCCACGACTTTTCCTCATAACGGAGAATGCTGGTTCGAAACACCTCCTGGATTGCTTTCCAGTAGTGATGGGTGGGCTGCTGGGAGAAACGGGAAGCTAGTAGCGGCATAAAGGACTCCTCTTCCTTTGGGCTGGAGGTGGAACCCAGGGCCTTGCACATGCTAGGTAGGCCACTGAACACTAGTCCCAGTGCTACACACACACACACACACACACACACACACACACACACACACACACCACGCGCGCGCAGATGTGAGAACAGCATGCTTTTCAGGGGTTCGTTAGTATGTCAAAGTGGGAAACTGAGGCACAGAGAGATGGACCCTCCTCTCTGACCAGAACCATCAGTCAGGCACACCTTTCTGCACTCAAGATGTGTCTCTGGTTCCCTGGATTCAGTTCCCAGGGCCTGGTCACTTAGGCTCTAGGCTGATGTTCTTGGAACATGGAGTCTTGGGGCGGGGATTCAGCACCCCACCTAAGTACTCCTACCTGAAGTTTGGGGACCACAGATTTTAGGTTTTGAAGGGCCAAGAACCCCTAGTCCTGGAGGAAAGGTGTGTTTTTAAAGAAGCAGGAACGAGAATTACACGGGCAGCTCCTAGTTCTACCCAGCCCTCCTAGACATCTACTGCTGCCTGCCTCCCACCCGACTCCGCCAGCAGCGCGGGCTGCTTAGAAGGGGTTTTTGGAAGCCAGGTTAAGGGCCTACCATATGCATTCAGGCTTTCGTAGATAATCTTTGTTCCTATTCAAAACCCACCCAAGTTCTGTGTAGTGACCGCTTCAATCCCGTCTACTTTCAAAGCCTTTTCTGACGTTCATCCACTCAGCAGACAGCTTGGTCAGCAATGCGTCGCCTTCCTTGGACACAGAGATGGACTTTTATCCCCTGCTCTAACCCCAACACGTCCCTTTCTCTAAAAATCCACATCAGAGTTTATCTGCCCTCCTAAGGCTTCAGAGTGCTAGAATTCAGCCGGACTTTGAACTCGAATAAGCTACCTGATTCGATATTTAGGCTGCATTTGGGTGCACTCCATTCCCCAAGAATCCAAGCCCGGGTTTTGCTCCTCCCCAGCCATCAATCTTAAGAGTTGCACCCATCTTTCGTAAAACGGATTCGCAGCGCGGCAGCTTCCAAGCCTCGCTCTTAGCTCTCAGGACTCCCCCTTCCCCAGCCCCCACCCTGCACTGACTTGCCTATACTGCCGAAGTGCCGGTTTTCTGGCACGAGTCCCGGTTTTATAGCCCCCACTGTGGGTCTTGGCAATGATAGCTTTGGCTCCAGGGATTTGGCCAGGTCGACAGCCTTCCCCATCCTGAGAGGGAATCCGAGGCTTCATCTGCAGCCGGGGCCTGAACGCAGCCTCTGGCCTCACTCGCTGAGTCCGACGTCTAGAATCCAAGCTCGGTCCGCTGCCCTACTTCTTCAGTCCATCAGCTGCAGTATAGTTCTTAGGTTGTGAAAATCTGCACCGGGCTTTTGCTCCTGCCAGCAACCTAAAATTCAATTTTTTTTCTTCTTTACCCACCCCCTCCAAAGCCAGACGCTTGAGGCGTTTATAGATACTAACCTCTCCTCCGCTCCAGCAGCCTGGTCAGCTCCAGGCCCCTGTCCGGTTGCCAAGGCTCTCTTCTGCTGGGGGGGGGGGGTGCCTCGTCCCATCCCGCCTACACTCCAGTCCTGGCTTTGCGTCCCTCCCTCGCTTTTTATTGTAGGTCTGGTCTCCCAGGGTAGCGGGATCCACACCACATCCCCTTCCTGTAGCATCACCTAGGATCCAGAAACCGCTTTTACCTGCAGGCTCCGTTGCAGCCAGCGCGCGGGATCCCTCCATACCTCAGTCCAGCCCTCATTGTGCCCCTCCCTATCGCACGTCGCTGTCAGGATGATGGGGGACAGCCTACGCTGTTGTCAGTCACTAAGCAGCACCCCCTCCGATCCTCCTGCAAGCCCGGGTCGGAGAACTCTGGTCCAGGTCTTGCTTGCTACCACTGCACAGGCTTGACGCATTACTCCGTCTCCCCGGGAAGAATCCGGCCCGAAATTTGCGTGCTTCGGGATGCATCTGGCCTTGTCGCAGCTCCCACAAGCGCCCCCCTCCCCGCCGCCCCTGCCCGCTCCGCCTAATCTGGACCAGGTTTTTGCGCAGTCCTTGCACAGCTCCCCATTTACCCCTCACCGGTTGGGCGCTTTCTGCACAGCACGGCTGTAGAATCCGTTCCGGTTCTTCCCGCTGCCCGTCGCACCCCACCACCCCCTGGCCCAACTAGGGGATCTAGCGCGTCGCCTCCCTCTGCCCACTTTTCCTTGGGGGAGGCGAGTGGAACTCCAGGCCGGGTTTCCGGGCCCGTCGCTGGGGAGCACGGGAGGGCTGCGGAGGCCAGTCCCGGGCGTGGAGTCCAGGCCAGGTTTTCGCGCTTGCCCGCCGCCCCCCCCTCCCGGAGCCGGCGGGCCGGGGAGCGCCGAGAGCAGGCGGCTTGTCATTGCTGGTGCCCCGCGCCCGCTCGCTCCGCGCGTCCTGCGGTGCCCACGGGCCCGGCCCCGCGCCCCCTGCTCCGGCCACCCCGGGGGCGCGACGCCGCCGCGCCTGCCTCCAGCCGCGTAGCCCCGGCCCCCGCGGGCAGCGCGAGCGGTCGGCGCGGGAGCAGTCGGCGCTGCGGCGCCCCCGCCCCGCCGTCTGCCGGAGACGCCCCGGCGGATGGGGCCGCGCGGGCCCGGGAGCGGCGCCGCCGGGCGGCGGGGCCTGCGGGGCCGCCCGGGCTGCCGCGTTAACCCTTCGCCCGCTGCCGTCCGGGGGCGCTGGGAAGTCGCCTGGGCACACACGTGCCGCCTCCGTCGGGGCCTCGGAGCTGCGGGGGAGATGCGGCAGCCGGCGCCGCCTCGGGGGGCTCCGCCTCGCCCCAGCCCCCCGAGCTCTGACGCCGCCCCCGCCCCTCCGCCTCCACGCCTCGCTCCCCGGGAGGGGCGCAGACCCGCGCGCCCGGGGCCGGGGCCGCCTCCGGAGCGCCGCGATCCGCCTTTTCTTCTCTCTCTCTCTCTCTCTCTCTCTCTCTCTCTCTCTCTCTCTCTCTCTCCCTCTCTCTCCTCTCCCCCCTCTCTCTCTTTTCCTCCCTCCCCCCCCTTTTAAATTTTGGTCGGTGGCGGCAGTGCTGGGCCCGAGGAAGGAAGGGACACGGAGGCCGCCCTCGCTCAGCCACCCCCTCCCCGCTTCCCCCTGGGCCGGGCTCCGGGAGATGTGCCGGGCGGGGGGCCCGGCTTCGCGGAGCCGCCGGAGGAGCGCGCACGGCCGACCCCGAAGCGCCGCTGGACAGGTGAGTGTGCGGGAGTCGCAGGCCACGCCGCACCTGGGCCAGGTGTGCGCGGCGAGAGGGGCGGGGGAGGCACCCCACCCCCGCCCGCCGGGGGCTCGGTGGGGGTGCGGATGGGCGGCCGCAGGGTGCCCTGCAGGGGGAGGGGACCGCGAGTGTGCCCGCGCGTGGCTGCGTGTGCCCGCGCGCGCGCCGGCCTTTGTGGGGAAGCGGCGCGGCGGTGCCTGCGTGTCCCCGGTGCGTGTGCGCGCGGGTGCTTGGCGCCCTGTTTGTGTAGGTGTCTGGGTGTGAGTGGAGAGGGTGCGTGTGCGCGCGGCGCGCGCGGGCCCCGGCTCCCCAGAGAAGCCATGTCGGGGGGCTGGCACCGCAGGATGCTGGGTTTAGGATTGTTTTTCTCTGGGAGGCATGGCGCGGGGGGATGGGGAGCGGGCTGTCTGAGTGTCGAGGGGGTTTCAGCCCGGAGGGGCGCCGTGGGCAGGACCGGGTGCAAGGCGTGCGGTACCCGGTTAAGCACCGATGGAGGCTGTCAGGTTGGATCTACCGAAATGAGCTCTCCCCTCTTCCAGGTGTTCCTGAAACAGAGCTGTGTGGTTCAGCTGTCATCGTCCCGTTTGAGGGTCCTGGGATGAAAGTCCAGTTCGTGTGTGTGTGTGTGTGTGTGTGTGTGTGTGTGTGTGTGTGGTGGGAGGGTCGCGTGTACTCCAGCAGTGGCCAGGAAATGCCCTCCAATGGCATCACTTCAGTGCGCCCCAGGCACCTATGTGAAGCCGGCACCCCGCGGGCACACAGCCCCTGAGCCCGCACATCCCGTCCCTGCACTTCTCGTCTAGGTCAGCTCCCAGCCCTATCCTGGCCCAGCATCTTATATACCGTGCCTTCCGGTCCCCTCACCCCGCCTCTCGGCCTGGGCATCCTCGTGGGTGTCCCTCCTGTCCCAGTGTGAACCAGATCCCCCTTCTTTCCCAGCCTCTGTGGGACCCAGAGCCAGGGTTTGTCTTCCCATACCCAAACATGTGGTGCGTTTGGGGGAGTTGGGGGAGGGGTTCAAGATGGCCGCCAAGATGGCTGGCAGCCTCTTTATCTCTGTCTGTCTCCCCCTCTCCGCTTACCCTCATGCCTCCGATAGAGTGAGGGGTCACCGTGGAGAGGGAGCTGGATGGTGTGGGGACAGGTGTGGAGGGCACCTGAGGGTGGATGTCTGTTCTGGGCCTGTTGACCTCCAGTGCTGCTGAGAGAGGCCATCGGTACCTGTTTCTCTCTCCTGCACCCCAAGGGCAGGAGAGAGTTAGTAATCCGACCCGAAGTCCAACTCCATTCTGGCCCCCAACCTGACGGCTCCTTGTGCCCCACTGGCTTCCTAGACCCTGGTACTACCCCATCAATCATGGAATGTCAGGGTGTTCCATTGAGGGTCCCCCTAGCATCCTCTTCTCCATCTGTCAGGCGCTGGGGACCGTGTGTGTGTGTGTGTGTGTGTGTGTGTGTGTGTGTGTGTGTGTGTGTGTGTGTTAGGGGAGGCCGGCTAGGACGGGTCCCAGCTTTGGGGACAGATGACTTCTTCTCCACACCCTGCCCATTAGTGCCGAATTTATTACTTAAAAGTAGGATGAAAACAGGGAAAATAAGAGACGGAATACAACCTTCATTATCATATCGAGAAAATTATCTGTGATTTTCCTAACTAGCAATTTGTCTGCCACGCCGTTCAGATATGACTTGCCCATTAATTACAGAGATGAAAACTCATCTGGGAGGCGGAAAGGGGAACTAATCCCATGGCTGGCGGCCTGGCACCTTTGCACCGAGCCAGCCACAGCCACGGCCGTGGATGTCTGGGTACTGGCCCTCCTGCTGGTTTGCCACCATCTCCCTCCTCTGGCTTGGGCCACCCTGTTGCTCTGCCTTCTGACGTGCTCCCTGACTCCTGTTCATGGGGTGTGGAGATAGCCCCCCGAGTTGGGGGAGGGTGGGGAGCTGGGGACCAGTGTGCACCTGGGCCACGGAGCCCGGGAGGAGGAGGTGGGAGGCCGGGACGCGAAGCTAGGCTTCTATTCCCAGCCTGCCCTGGGGAACCCCCTTCTCCTAGGGGGCGCTCTGGAAGCCCCACGAGGGGGGAGGAGCCGCGGACGCCTGGTCCAGGCGGAGTCTGTTTGCATCAGGCCCTCTGGTTTCCACCTGCACGTGGGACTGTCTGCCGCCAGTGTCTCTTGTGTCTGGGTGTCCGCTGCCCCACCAGGCTGGCAAGAGACCCTTTGGTGCGTCAGCCTCGGCTTGAGCATCTAACAGGAGAATAAGGAGGGTTAAGCGGGCCGAGAGCCCTGGAGTGTATACCCCTAAAGTGTTGTCGGAGTGGAGCCACCTTCCACTGCAGGCGGGGAAGCTTCTGGTCTCCGTTCCCGCCCTCTGCCGGTTCTCCAGCCAGACGTGGCCAAGGACACTGAAAGCTCTGGTTTCTGTGTGGGCTGCTCTCAGGGATCAGATTTCCAGTTGCCAGACACTTCCCCTCCTCCAGCTCCTCTGTGGGGATACTGGGGGAGGGGCTGGCCAAGGTGGGGGTTCCCTGGTGAGCTGAAGGTGCCCAGCAAGACAGCATGCCTCTCTGCCTGGGATGGAACCATATGGTTGCTACTGAATAGAGAAATTGGGGTCCTGGGGTTGGGGTGGGGGCTCTCCACATCCCGATCGTTTCCACTTCTGCCTGTATCCGAGTGTGTGGCTACTTGCCCCTGTGGGTCCGAATGATGCTTCCCTTGGTGAGTTTTGCTGCGGGGTGACTCTGGAGCAGCTGTCTGTGTGCACAGGACAGGAGGGCTTTCCTTTGCCCACACCTACTAGTGTAGGCTCAGCTGTGTGTCCCAGAACTGCTGGGAGCAAGCAGGATTGGCACTCCTCTCCAAGCCAGCTGCAAATACAGGTGCTTTTTCTGCTGGGCGCCAGGCGTGAGGTACCGCTCTGACAGTGGCTACTTCTCTTCCCTTGGCTCACAGCCTGACAAAGAGAAGGTGTGCTCGTGTGTGTGTGTGTGTGTGTGTGTGTGTGTGTGTGTGTGTGTGTTCGTTCTAGCGAGGATGGTCCTAGACTGCACACAGAGACCCTCACCCCTCAGGCTGCACCTCGGTGTAGAACGTGATGTCACCACCTCTCTCATCCCATTCCTTCACGTTCCTACCGTGCTGTTGGAAATCCCACCTTCTCAAAGGCAGTTCCGTCCAGGACGTGGCCCATGCACTAGGCTTCACACTGCAGCTCCCACGGCGCTCCTGGCTTTCTGTGGAGCCTGGGGCTTTCACACCTCTGTAATTTCCTGATTTATTGCGCCTGTCTGTTTACTGTCTGTCTGCCTGAGTAAGATTCAGAAGTTCGGGGATCTTGTTGCTCCGTGTGCTCTTGGAGCTCGGGGGCCCTGGAAGAACTCCTGGCTGAGCTGCATGTGGTGGTACCAGCCTCCCCTCCCAAGACTTGGAGGGCTGAGCATGGATTCAAGGCCAAGCTAGGCTGCAGAGGGAGACATTTTAATAATTTTAAAAAGAGAGAGAGAGAGAGGTGGCTCAGAGATTAAAAGGATGTGCTTCTCTTGTAGAGGACCAGAATTCAGTTTCCAGCACCCACATCAGTTCATAGCTCCAAGGGACCTGACATCTCTATCATTCCTGAGCACCTTCACTGGTGCTGTCCCCCGTCCCCCACACATAAACATGATTACAAATAATAAAGACGAGGCTTCTAAACTGAGGCAGGAAGGAGGGGGTGAGGCAGGCGGGCTGGCACTCTTGACTGAGCAGGAGGGTCCTTTCCTTAGAGTTGGAGAGGACCCCCTTTTCAGAAGCAGGGCCTGGGCTGGGTTAGCTATGCCACGTTCTTTGCATGCCTGTGCCCACCTGGGGACAGTCTTGCGGTACTCACAGGTACCTTTGTGTGTGAGGTTGTCTTTGTGGGAACATGGCTCCACATTACTGTGTGCTACAGGGGTTAGGTCCTGGAGTGGCAATTCAAGGAATACTTACCCTCCCCAGGGAGCTGGGAGTCCCTGAGTCAAGGTCTGAGCAGTTGCTCCCAAGGTCCCTTGGGCACTGACCCTACTTCTCCCAGGGATGGGGCCCTCCACATGATTTGGGTTTCTCTGGGCCTTGGGGAGTAGTAACCAGAATTCTATGTCTTGATCACCTCCCACTCCAAAGTGTGGGGGAGATAACAATTCAGTCAATAAATTGGAGGCTAAAAATAGTTCTGCAACGCCCCCCCCCAGCTAAAAATAAACAGTGACCCCCCCCACACACACACACAGAAGCTAAAAATTAGCTTAAAAGTCACAAGTGGACTGTGGGCCCCTGGTGGCCCAGTGGTGCCCCTGATGTTGGAGCCTGATGTGCGTGCCAGCTCTTTCTCTCGGGCGGCCTCTCTCTCCTCCCGGTGTGTCCCAGGCTGGGCACACACCTTCCTCTCTCTTACCTCAGCTTCCTGAGTGCTGGGATGACAGGCTTGGGAACCCACAAGCTCTTCGTGGTGTTTTTTATGAGACTGCTGTGCAATCTGTAGGGTGCCTAGCGACACCTTAGGGCTACACCTTCCCAATGGCAGCAGCACCCCCCACACACACACCACTGCACTGCACTCAGTAGCCTCTCCAGACTGACCCCAAGGCAGAATTGCCCAGTTGAGAAGTATATTCTAGGGCTCTGAGCCCAGGTTTGGTTACCCCCCTGTCCCAAAAAGCAAGATAGGAATTTCTGTGGGCTCTGTGGAACAGCTCTATTGCAAGTTCATCGTCCTCTTCACTGTAAAGAGGATGTCAGAAGCCCTTCTTAGCTCACCAAGGACAAGAATGGCCCAGAGCATATCGACTGAGGGGCACCCCCATTTAGGGACCACAAGTGCCTCGGGACTCGGGCATAGTCTGGCTGCCTCCCCACTGTTTGGATTTCCTCATTCTCCCTGGACCTGCTCTGTAAACAGGACCTTTGCACAAGCCACGGGTGGCCTAGAATCCCTTTTCCTTCCGTGGATTTCTGCATGACTTAGCTGAAGTGCCATCGCCAGGTAATTACCCAGAGAGGTGGATCAGTGGTTAGGAGCACTGGCTGCTCTTCCCGATGACCTGGGTTCGGTTCCTAGCACCCACATGGCCACTGGCAGCATCTGTAACTCTAGTGACAGGGGTCCCTTACCTTCTCGGGCTTCTGTGGGCCCCGAACACATATGGGACACAGACATACATGCAGGAAAACACCCATACATAGAATAAAAAAGAAAATGAAAAGGCAAGCCCCTCCTGGCTCTTCTTCCTGGCATTGTCTTCCATTGCACTAGTACATGATCAAATCTACTTCATTACCACCGTCTCCCCTGCCCCGCCTGGCTGACATACGGTCGATGCTCAGGAGAGCAGGAGTAAAGACTGCTTGTCTGTCAGTCTGTCTGTCTGTCTGTCTATCTTAGGTGGTGGAGACAGGACCCAGGTCTTCTGTATGTTAGACGAGTGTTCCACTCTGAGATCCTGCAGCCCCAAACCAAATGTTATTTCTGAGCCTTACAACCCTGTTATGTCACTGGCTGTGCCCTGCTGAGAGTCAGAATTCCCAAACTGTGACCTGCATATACATCTTGTCATTAAACTGGAAGTGTGGGCCTCCAGGATTTGAACCTTGGACCTGGAGATGCTATTCTGGGGCTTTGTCCTTTTGCTCTATTGAGAATCCATCTCAGAAATTTCCCTCTCTGGGCTTTGCACTCTCGCCCTGCCAGCATGCATCCATCAGAGGGCCAGGAGCATCCTGTTCACCTCGTCCCGGGGTCTTGGCTTCTAGCACTGATTTCTGCCATGGCATGGGAGGAGAGGAGAAGCTTGGTGGACAGGAACACTGGGAGGTGAACCCCCGCCACGCTGCTACTAGCTTACCATAGCAGAGAGCAAAGCGGGGCAGGCATGTAGGTCAGAGCTTCTTGGAGGGGGGGGCTCCCCAGCTGTGGCCTGGAGGAGAAACTGGCTAGAGAGCCTGGAAGGAAGTCCTCCCTAAGGTGAGAAAGACACAGGGCTCATATAAGGAAAGAAAAGGTATTTTGTAGCTCTGGATAGGAAGCTGGGCTGGACCTCGGTGTTGTAGGTTGGGTTTAGAGAGGTCCGGGGTTCACCTGTGGAGTGTAGAGAGGCTCAGCATGAGATCCACTGCTCAGGTCTGGTAGCGTTCCTGGACTGGGCAAACTTAGGGTGGGCCTGGCCCAGGGTCAGGGCCCACGTGAGAGGAGTCAGAGCCCTAGGGAAGAAAACCCTCATAGCCAAAGGCGTTGGAGTGGGGGCCAGAAGCAGCTAGCTTTTCCTGGCCTCAAGATATGGAAATGAGGTGGCGCAGTGGCCTCAGATACAGGGTGAGGTGGTGCAGTGGCCTTGAGACACAGGGGTGAGGTGGCACAGTGGCCTGAGACACAGGGATGAGGTGGCCTGAGACAGGGATGAGGTGGTGCAGTGGCCTGAGACACAGGGATGAGGTGGTGCAGTGGCCTGAGACACAGGGATGAGGTGGTGCAGTGGCCTTGAGACACGGGCATGAGATGGCGCGGTGTCTCTGAGGCAGAGTTGAGAATAGAGTTGATAGGCAGGGAGGGGAGGGGATGGCAAGAATGAGTTTCTAGGTTTGGTGGGGGGCGGGGGAAAAGGAAGAATAGACTGATGTGCCCCCTCCAGTCCCAGGACCACAGTCCACACAGGCTACTCTCCAGCGGAGACCTCTGCAGCAGAGGTGAACATTCACATGACATCTCATTCCTCTTTTGCTTAGGAATGCTTCCACCTCACGCACAGAAAAGGCCAGGGTCATCTCAGAGGCCACAGGTGCCACCGTCAGCCCCCTTCATCTGCCGCCTGCCTGCTGTGTTTCGGCACATTGCTGCCTCAGGACCTTTGCGCGTCCCTGACTGCAGCGGCACTCACACATGCCCCAGTCTCAGATGTCACCCCCACCCCGCGTGCCTGGCTCTTTGCGCCTGCTCTATAACAATCACCTACCCTGTGCCCAGGGCGGGGTGTGTGGTAGTTGAAGATAAGACCTTCTTCTCTGAGACCATCAACAACTGGGCTGAGTCTAACTCAGGGAGAAATCAGAGAGACAGTGTGGGAAAGAGGATGAATTACCTTAGGGGGAGACGGGGTCAGGTGTCGGGGTACCAGAGCTGCATGTATGAGGAGGAGCTGGAGGAAGGCCTGTGCAGGGCCCCTAACAAACGAGTCTGGCATGCTGTATTAGGTTACAGGGGCAATGGGGAGCCATTGAGAATGGTGGGCAGCCAGTGATGTAACTGGGTCTTCATTTTGCAGATATCCTGGACTTAGGGTAGAGCCTGGGTCTAGGGGAGGGGTAGATGATAGGAGACTAGAGAAAAGGTGTTCGGGGGTACAGGGTGTTGTGGGTAACTCTAGCCTCTCTGTAACACAGGGATGCTGGTGGTCAGCCGGGTACACCCCTAACCTTTACATTTTTAAAAGTCCATTCATTTATTTATTTTGAAACAGAATATCACAACCTATTTAATCCTGAATGGCTTGGTTTCACTTTGTAGACCAGGCTAGCCTTGAACTTGTGATACTCCTGTGTCTGCTTCCAGTTAGGGCAGCATTCTGAAGCTTTTCTACTGAATAATTACACATCCAGTTCCTTCTCTGCTGGGTGTTGGGACACAGACTCATACACAGCCCTGCAGAGCCAACCTCTGGTGTGAGAGAGAAGCATGTAATGAAACATCCAGGTTCCTTGACATAAGAACCACAAGGAAATAAAGAAATAAAAACAGGGTAGAGCACTGGGGTGATGCCATTGACAAGGCCTTCCTGGGCCCTGAGAAAGTGTGAGCAAAGTCCAGTAGAGAAGGGTAGCTGCAGGGCAAGGGGGGGGGGTCTGTGCAAAGGTCCTGGGGGTAGGGCCATGCAAGGGAGTTCATGTTGCAAGGATTGGGGGCCTCGGCGAGGTCTGAGGAAGGTGGTGGTCATGGAGTATTCCGAGCAGAAAGACAGAAATGATTCAGGTGCTAGCTGGCTAGCCCTGGCCTCACTGGAGAACGAGGGTAGGAGCCAGGGGGTTTAGGGAAGAAGTAACTCCTGAGCAGAGGTGGCCCAGGGACCCAGGACAGCTGTCTGTGGGGCAGGGTATTGGGAAGGACTAGGCTGCTGTCTGGTGAGTGAGGTACTGAATATGTAGTGGGGAACCTGCCCTCACCCCCAACCTCTTGGAGAAAGACATGTGCCCAGCACTCTCAGGCTCCATCTCCATCTCTGCAAGACCCCCTTGCTAGTTCCCATGTAGGGCCCAGGAGATGGGCCCAAAAGGCCAAGAGCCTGATCAGTTGATCCAGACCCAAGGCTCCACTCCAGACTGGCTCTGGCACTGGCCACTGTGTCTACCAGCCCTGGCTTCCTGGAAGTGCAGGCGGAAGTGGACTCCCAGCCAGCAACAGGAGACTCGGTGCCTAAGGGGTGGCTGCTCCAGGGACGGGCAAGTGAGGCCAGGAGGGGCCCAGCGCCCCCTTCTGGTTGCCTACCACCCCTACTTAGACACTCAGACTCCCACTCACTCAGCATACAGGGTTGCCGTGGCAACCGCAGGCTAGGGCAGGCTCCAGGCGCCCCCTCTCCTCTCCTCAGCAGCCGCTTCTCCTCCTGTCACACTCCTGTCCCCGCCCTAGGGCACCCGAGGACAGACCCTGCTGCACATGCCCTCTCTAGGCTTACGGCAACCACAGGACTCAGACACTGACATAAAGGCAGGTGTGTGGCCCCTTGGGTCGAGCCCTGGGGTGAGTCGCCATCCTTGTCTCCCCAGGGTCACATGGTCTGAGAAGGAGGTGTGCACAGGTGTGTGCACACCTGGTTCCTGCGCTGCCACAGTAGTGTCTCGTCCTCTCCCAACACGAGCACAGCGGGAGCCTGGGAGGGGTTCCTCTTCCTCCTGGTCGCAGTGTCAGTGGGGTACTTTGCTCTGGGCCGTGTGTGGGTGCTCAGTGAGGCTTTAAGCTTTTGGTCTAAGGAAGGTGGGAGCCATGGAGTGTTCTAAGCAAAGGAGGGACAGAAATGATTCAGGTGCTAACGAGCACCCTGTGACCCGCAGGGGGTGGGGGCAGGCTGGAGAGATTGAGGGTAGGAGTCAGGTTCAGGGAGGAGGGGACCGTGCTGGACAGAGACGGCACCCAGGAGAGAAGTTACCCATTCCATAAAGTGGGTCCTGCAGCCCCTGGCTCCGGTGGTGGTTCAATGAGATACATGGCAGCCAGGAGTCATCCCAGCACTTAGGAGGCAGAGGGATTGCCACAAGCTCAAAGCCAGCCTGAGTTGGAGATCCCAGGTGTGGCAGTGCGTCTCCATAACCCCAGTGAGGACAGGAGGATTGAGAAGTCGGAGTGAGCGAGGAGCTAGCCAGGCACTGCACAGAGCTGTTGAGCTCCAGGTTCCGTGAGAGACCCTGCCCTAAAGTAAGATCAGAGTGAGTGAAGACAGTGTGCTCTACCATGCCCTGACCTCTTAAAAACAATTCATTTAAGAACGGGGGAGATGGTTGGTTCACCTGTTGGGGCGTGTGTTCTGCTTTCCCAGAGAACCCAAGTTCAGTTCCCAGCACTTACCTCAGGGATCCAGTGCCTCTGGCCTCCCTTGTTATCAGCACTCATGTGTACATACCCTTACACACACACACACACACACACACACACTCGAGTGTACATACCCTTTACACACACACACATAATTAAAATAAAATTTAAATTTATATTTTCAAGACAACATCTTTTTATGTAACCCTGCTGGCCTGGGACTCGCTATGTAGAACTGACTAGCCACAAACTCATGGACATCTGCCTATCTCTGCTTCCAAAGTACTGAGATTAAAGGTATGTGCCACTGCACCCAGCATAAATTTTATTTTGAAATAATGTCTTAGGTTATCCAGGCTGACCTTGAACTTACTCTGTAGCTCAGAATGGCCTTCAGCTCAAGATCCCCTTGTGTCCCATGTGTGTCGTCGTCCCCGCACCCCCCACCCCACCCCCCACAACCAACACCTCCCTGGAGAGAAGGTTTGGGGAGCTTTTAGTGGATTGCTAAGGTTACGTGAGATCCTGTCATGGGCCTCATGGAGGTGGTAGTGAAAACAGGGCTGGTGATGTCCTCATAAGAACACAGAGATACACAGAGACCTCTCTCCTACACACCCAGGAAGGCTGAGTGAGGACAGGGAGAAGCAGTGTGCATGCTGGGCAGGGAGCCCTTGACAGAAGCCTGGCTCTCAGAGCAATGAGGAAGTTAGTCTCTGTGGCCCAGGACCCCAGATACCACCGTCCGGTGCTTAAGACTGTGTGAAGGAGTGTGGCATTCCAAGACCCTGCATGGTCCCTCCTGGAACTGCACAGATTGCTGCCCCTGCGTCAATGCTATTGAAGACTCAGTAACTAATCGTTAAGGGGATCCAACACCCTTTGTGGGAATCTGCACACACGTGGTATACAGATGCAGGCGCGCGCACACACACACACTTTATTTTCTTTTGTTCATTTTTTTAGAGAGCAAGGTCTCACTATTCATCCCTGGCTGTCCTAGAATGTACTCTGTAGACCAGGCTGGCCTTAAAATCCTAGAGAGATCCTGCCTCCTGCGTGCTGGGATTAAAGGTGTGTGCCAGCATTCCTGGAGAATTCTTGAAGTGTTTGCCCAGCATATGGCTTCCTAAACTTTTCTACTCACAATCCCATTTCACCTGAGAAATGGACACAAAAATCTAGTATATAGAGACACAAATCATACACTAGCTGGTCGTAAACCATAAGGGAATTTCAAAACAATTCTTTGGTATGCATAATAATAATTTTGCCATTTTTTAAAGATGAACTCAGGTGTGCATGCTGATGAGATGGGTGTGCTTGGTAGTTTTTACAGGCGGAATGAACTCTCGGCCGAGTTCTGCCAGTGCAGGACACAAAGCCTCCTGTGCTGTCCTGAGTCATTTGGAGCAGAATCACCCGTGCTGAGAACCAGTTTCACGTGAATACACAGTTCAAAATGACAGAAGAATGTTTGGGAGTGTTGAGAACTTGCTGGAAATTCTGACCTAATCTCAAGCCAGTATTCATTCAATAATTTATTATTTTTAGATTATGTGTATGTGTGTGGGTATGTGCATGTCCATGCAGGTACCCATGGCGGCCAAGAGACATGAGATGCGCTGGAATAGAGTTAAGGTGATTATGAGCCTATGAGCCACCTGATATGGGTGCTGGGAACCCAACTCGAGTCCTGCTACAGCAGTACACTTTTTTTTTTTTCCCCTGGGAAAGGGGAGTGTCAAGACAGAGTTTCTCTATGTATCCTTGACTGTCCTGGAACTCACTTTGCAGACCAGGCTGGCCTGGAACTCACAGAGATCCTCTTGCCTCTGCCTCCAGAGTGCTGGATTAAAGGCGTGTGCCACCATGCCCAGCAGCAGTATACACTTTTAACCACTAAATCATTTTTCCATCTTCCCCTCAAACAAGTTTAAAAATCAAACAGCATAATACAATCCAAAGACATGCTTAGGAATAATAGTAGGAAAATAATAAAAGTTCTTATTTTCCATAATGAAACCACTATGTTTTCATAACTGCAGAGAACTTTGTAAGGCTGGTCAACATTGCAGCGCACACCTACGGCAGTCTGGACTGAGAGACAAGGCACACAGTTCATAGGGGCTGCAAATGCTGTGCCCTCGGAACCAAGGCTCCAGTAAAGTCAGAGTGTAGCCCAGGCGAGCACTGTCAGAAATGCCTCCGGTTTGTGATCTGTTTGATTTGGATTAGTTTTTGGTCTTTGCACATTCAGACAGTTGATGAAGAGCTAGCAACTTTTTCACTACCCCGCCTTCAGTTGTGAG
Source organism: Peromyscus leucopus (assembly GCF_004664715.2). NCBI lineage: Eukaryota > Metazoa > Chordata > Mammalia > Rodentia > Cricetidae > Peromyscus > Peromyscus leucopus. The sequence continues at coordinate 74,769,732 of NC_051067.1, forward strand.
GCTACAACCCATGGTGTGAGAAGCTGGCTTCCCTGGCTCGCAGAGCCTTGGTCCATCCCTTAGCACTCAAGGGAAGAAGAGCCAGGCCTGGTGGCATGCGCACACAATTCCAGCCTTAAGAAAGCTAGAATAGCTGGGCGGTGGTGGCACCCATCTTTAATCCCAGCACTGGGGAGGCAGAGGCAGGCGATCTCTGAGTTTAAGGCTAGTCTGGTCTACAGAGCAAGTTCCAGGACAGCCAGGGCTACATAGTGAAACCCTGTCTTGAAAAACAAACAAAAAAGAAAGCTAGAAAGGCTGGGTGGATGTGATGGCTCGGACCGCAGAAGCAGCAGCTGCTGAGGGAGGTTGAAGCAGGGGTGTCGCTCGAGCCCAGGAATTCACAAAATCCTGGACATCAGAGTAGAGCCATGTCACAAGGTATAGAAACCAGGTGTAGTACACACACTTGCAATCCCAGCTTACAGGAGACTGAGACAGGAGGACTACTGTGACTGTAAGGCCAGCTTGGGCTACTAAAAACTAAGTCAAACACTCAGAGTGACTCTAGTTGATTACACTTATTGTACACGTGGGTGGTTTGGGGGCTGGGGGCACAGGTCACAGGTAGAATGAATGCTTAGCATTCAGGACGTACTAGATTCTATCTGTATACCAGAAGAAAACCCATGCTTTAAATTACGTCATATTGGCCGGGCGGTGGTGGCGCATGCCTTTAATCCCAGCACTCGGGAGGCAGAGGCAGGCGGATCTCTGTGAGTTCGAGGCCAGCCTGGACTACCGAGTGAGTTCCAGGAAAGGCACAAAGCTACACAGAGAAACCCTGTCTCGAAAAACCAAAAAAATTACGTCATATTTTGTATATATAGGAGTTTCACTCTTGTGTTTGTGCACCCTCTCGGTGCCTGATGTCCTTGGGGGTCTGAAGAAGGCATTGGATCCCCTAGATTCAAGTTGCAGGTGATTGTGAGCCGTCCTAGGTGTGCTGGGAGCTGAGCGACCCTGTGCAAGAGCGGGTCCTCTTGACCTTTGGGCCATCTCTCCAGCCTCTATGTTGCAATAAAAAAACAAAAACAATGATCCCTCTGCCTGCTGGTGGCCTAGAGTATTTGGACAAAAGGGAACGTGGGGACAGACTCCTGCCTTGCTCCCCAGCTGGGACAGGGTGAGGAAGAGCAAGCAAGGGGCTGGGCTTCTGAGATCTGGACCTGGAAGGTGGCTGCCACTGGTGGGTAGGAGGCTTTTTTGTGGTCTGGTCCTGCCAGAGAGTACACTTGTAGCCTCCTTAGGTCATGAGCTGTATGGGGACTCCCTCTGGGGCCTCTGCATCACGGATGCAGCCTTGGGGGAGGAGAGCCCCCCGTAATTACTTCCCACCTGGTGAGGATCTAAGTGGAGACTGCTGGTCTTACAACAGTCTAATAGTTTGCCTCCCCGAGGGGGCAGGGCTCGGGAGGTGGAGGAATATGGGTCTAGCCTAGATTGTTTCAAGCTGACTCAGCTTTGGGGACCTGGACCCACATGGGGCCGCAGGGGCTTCTGAAGCCTCCTGTGAGGGCAGTGCCCAGCCTTTGCAGTTGCTTTTCCTCCTGCCTCTGAGGCTAGCTCGGCTGCAAAGAAAGCTCCGGCTGCAAGAGGCGGGTGAGAACTGCCGGGACCGCCTGGGACGGAGAGGTGGGTGAGGGCCAGGGAGGCTCCTTCTCCAGTACAGAAGTGGCCTGCACTGTCCCAGGCCACCCATGTCTGGGCAGGGTTAGAGAAGAAGGTGGCTAGATGGTCAGGGGCCTGGCGGTGAGAAGAGAGATGGCCGTGGAGGGCACACAGGGGACCGGACAAACCTTGAGGGGGTAACTGACAGACTGCCACGTGGGAAGGCCACATCAGGGGTGGCTTGGAGCAGGAGTTAAAGGATGAGCGGATGGTGAGTTTATGGCACAGGATCAGGGACGGTTGTCCTCAGTCTGAGCCCCAAGTAAGAAGCCTGTACCTGGGAATCATGGGAGAGCGTCCCAGACAGTGCTTGGAAGCTGGGAGTTTCTGGGAGCGGGGAAGGGGCGGCAAAGAGGTGGGGTTGACAGGCCAGCAGGGTGGCACCTGAGGAGTAGAAGGAAGCTGAGCTGTGAGATGAGTCTCATCCCACGTCCTTAGCTCTGGCGGGGGAGGGGCAGAGGAACTAGACACAGAGGCAGACCTGCCGTGGAAGGGAGTGGATAGGTCTGAGACTCAGTCAACAAATAGAATTTCTCAGTATGTGCGGCCTACTCTAAAAGTTGGGTGTGGTAGTCATGAACCAAGCACTCTAGATCCCCAGATGGGCAGTTTCCTAACCAGATAGACAGTTACATCTGAGCAAAAGGACAGCCAGCCCTGTGGATAACTCAGGAGCTGAAGCTGCAGCAGAGGGGCGGATGCATGAAAGGCCGGGCAGGGCCCAGGCGGAGCAGAACGGGACAGTCGTTGGTAGGTGGTTTCTCAAAGACTTTAAAATGGGAGGAGCAGGATGGAGGCTGTGTTGGGGGATCCCAGACGGGAAAGAAGAGACTTGGAACATACTGGATTGAGTGGAAGGGACAGGCTAGGTGACGGTGGTGGGGTGGGGTACAACATGGTGCTTCCGCTATTATCAGGTGAGATAATAGAGGGCAGAGGGCAGGGGAGGAACAGCAAGTCAGAACCCATGATCCCAACTTCCTCTTCTCAGCACCCCTCCCACTCCGCCTGCCTGTCTCCAGCTCACCCCAGAGTCCCCTGGAAAGGAAAGAGGGGACTTGGGTGTCCCTGATCCCCTATCGGTGGCGCCAGCCAGCTGGATTCTAATTAGCTGCCAGAGCGGAGAGACAGGAAGCAGAGGCTAGGGGCGGGGCTGGATCCCTGCCCGAAGCCAAGGCTGAAATCAAATTGGACACCCTTGCCCTCCCTGAGGGACGGAGATCTCTGGGTGGAGAGGAGTGGGCGGGGCAGGGTTTAGGGGTGAGGGCTGAAGCAGCTTTGGTGTGGATGGGTGCAAGGCAGCCATGCTGACCTGTCAGGCTGCCCCCAGGGAGGTTCCGTTGGAGAAGAGGGACCAGAGCTGGTTAGAGTGACCCCAGAACAGGGCAGTGTGCACCCCAGCCCAGGAAGCAGAACAGACTCCCACTGGGCTTGCTGAGGTCAGCTCCTGCCCAGTATCACTCCGCTGTCCTCCCTCAGGCTGGTGGGCCAGGCCGTGGTACCCTGGTGATGCGGGGCGACGCCCCCCCCACAGTCCGCTGAGAGCCCTGCGCCCGCCCCTGGCCTTCGCCATGGCCCGATTGGCTGCAGCACTCTGGAGTCTCTGTGTCACCACTGTCCTCGTCACCTCTGCAACCCAAGGTAAGTGTGTCTGGGCTGGGGAAGGGCTGGGTCTCCAAACCCAGACGGAAGGTGGGAAACAAATTCTCTGGACCACAGCCTCCACCCCAGATGAAGCTGAACCAGGCCAGAGAGAACCTGGTGATGCCACCCTTGGCAGGCACCACTGAGGGGTGTTGAACTCCCAGCAGGCCAGTGCACTGGGTGCTGTCTTGCTTGGGGACCCCTAGGACTAAGACAGGCCTTCTGGGGGGCCAGCTATTCCTCTATCTCTCCCTCCCCCCGTCATTCATCACATCTCTGAGGCTCACTGGGACCAAGGCTTAATTAAAGCATGCCTGCTGACGTTTATTTAAAAACAACTAATTACCCAGCTCCGGCCTGGGATCCTGCACATGCCACAATTAGTGCCCTGAGCCTGCTGCCCACTGTTGACATTACTTAGTTACCATCCCCAGGTTGGGCACCAGCTGTGTGCAGGACAACAGAAGCTAAGAAGAGGTCTGCCGGCCTGGCCCCTTCCTAAAGGGCTCCCCTCCCCCACCTTGCCGGGCCCATCCCCTGGAAAGTCACTGGGATATTGTCAGCCTTGTTCTGAAGCCTTGGCAGAGTCCTGCTGGCCAGTGACCCAATCTTCCTAGTGCCCAAGTTCCAGGCCCAGCCCCTGCTAGGCCAGGAGGGGCTGCCTCCACCCCCAGCCCCATGTGAGCCAGCCCTCCACCCCCGGCCTCCCTCCCTGACAAGGGAAGCTAAAATTAGGGGAGGAAGCAGATGGTACGACAGGAGCACATGGGAAACTTTTTCTCAACTGGGGCTCTGCTCACCCCCAGAAACCCGAAGGCCTGGCTGCTAGAACCCCTGGGGACTCTGTCGGTCTCTGAAGAGGGGTTGGCTTGGCTCTGCACCATAGCACACACACCTTTCACGGCACTCCGCTTACCCCCAGCTGTGGCCCTCCCCCAGACATCTGTAGCGTCTACCTTCCTGTGCCCTGTGTGGCTGGGCTGCAGCCAGTGTCCCAGAGTGGTTACCAGGGCAGCTTGGCTCATGTCAGCCCTGGATCCTGAGAAATACCCTTAACAAAAAAACGAGCATCTCGTCAGCACATTAGTAGACATTAACTGTAGGTTAACCTCTGCGGTAGCAGAGAGACCAGGGACCCTATAGGTGCCTTGGAGCCACCAGCCTGGCCAGGAAACAGCAGAGCTGGGACTTAGAGCTATACTGTGTGGCTCTGATTGTCATAGGGTGTCCCCTCATGTGAAGCATGCTGCCACACCTGGGGATGGAGTGGGAGGATCAGGAGTTTAGGGCTAACCTTGGCTGCTTAGACTGTGAGACCACCTAACTATGTGTGATCCTGTCTCAAAAACCAAAACAGAAAGATTCCTTTGGTTTAGAGTCCCGCTGTCTGGTCCTGACCTGTGGGTGGGTGCCCATTTTACAGCTTGGGAAAACAAGGCCTGGGAAAGCCACTACCAGTAGCTATCTGAACTTAAGCATGCAAAAGTTAGACATGGTGGCACATGCTTGTAACCTCAGAATGTGGGGGAGGCTGAGGCAAGAGGACACCAAGTTTCAGGCCAGGCTGGGCTACACAGCAAGACCCTGCTCCCAGTAAACAAACAAAACAGGCAGGTATAGCTCCTGGTAGAACTGTTGCCTGGGTTCCGTCCACTCCTTGTGTGGTGTGTGGTGGTGGTGGTAGGAGGTCCCCCAGACCACTCTCACTTGTGACAAGGACGAGCAGCACCCACAGACGCTACTGTACTTAGGGACAGCTTTTTGCAATGAGAAGACAGATTCAGCCCAGTCTGGTGAAGGTGTTTGACATGGAAGAGTAAAGTTCTGTGCGGTTCTGCTATGACAGCATGTCCTGGTGTTCCCAGTCTCAACAGAAGTCCCATCATAGACTTGAGTGATGGCCTTCACGGCAGCCACCCGCCCCTGCAGAGGCCATAAGTCCTGTCATCAGGGCACATGTCTCCTAAAACTGCCACAGTCTTTGTCCCACCAGTGAGGAGAACAAAGGCCCACCATCATGGCACCAACCCAGCTGGCTCCTGCCGAGGTCTCCTCGGCCTGCTGGGGTGCCCTCCCCCCACGTCTGCACACAGTCTACCTGGATGACGCTGTGTCGGATCCCCTCTGTAGTACAGAGTGACGGCCCAGCCCCAATGTCCTAGCTGTTCAGGAGGCTGAAGCAGGACCACAGTTCCAAGGACAACCTAAGCCAGTCAGTAAGATGCCATCTCAGAAGGAAAGGTGTGGTAGAGCACTTCCCGAAGGTGTGTGTAGCCTCACCTCTGTTACTAGTATTGCAACAATAACAATAAAATGTACCCCAAATGCTCCCTTTTGTTAGGACCCTAGCCAGACTGCATCGAGGCCCTTTGACAGCCTCATTTTTAAATTGATCTCCACTGTTTAAAAAAAAAAAAAAAAGTTATCTCCAAGCCAGATGTGGTGCACACCTCTCATCCCAGTGCTTGTGAGGCTGGGGCAGGGAGGAAGATTATTTAGTGTTGTGGCCAGCCTGGGCTACCTAGTGAGTTCAAGGTCAGCATAGGCTACACTGAGACCTTCAGAGAAGGAAAATTTGTGTATGTGTGCGCTGGGTGTGTTGGCGCATGCCTATAGTCCTAGGGAGGTAGATGCAGAAGAATCAGTTCAAGGCTATGTTACAAGTTTGAGGCTAGCCTAGGCCACATGAGACCCTTGCCTTAGTTGGGGGTTGGAAGAGAAAAAATCCAAAAGACACTATCTCCAAGTACAGTCACTTTGTGAAGTACTGGGGCTTAGTTCTTCAATTCAGCATTAAGATTTTGGGGGACAGGGCTAGTGAGATAGCTCAGGGGAGCTAAGGAGTTTGCCACCAAGCCTGTCCTGAGTTTAGTCACCAGTATCATTGGCAAAAGGTACAAGTGACCTCCACATGCCCACCCTCGAACACACAAAATAAATGTAGAAGGTTGCTTGGAAAGGATCTGGGGTTACACAGTTGTGACTGGCCCACAACATCCAGGATAGTGTTCACTCTTCCCAGGCACGGCATTCGTTACAGGATGAAGAAGGTCAGCTCTCTCTGAGCCAGGCTACTCCTTCCTCCACAGGGGTTAAAACTCTGTGCCACTTTATAGTCGGCCTGAGACTCCCATAACCAGCTTCCCAGCCTGGCTAAAGCAGCAGGTTTTTTTCTTCCCTGGTGACTGTGACACTGTCCCCAACTGTTCTGCAGGCCTGAGTCGTGCTGGGCTCCCATTTGGATTGATGCGCCGGGAGTTAGCATGTGAAGGCTACCCCATCGAGCTGCGGTGCCCAGGCAGCGACGTCATCATGGTGGAGAATGCTAACTACGGGCGCACAGACGACAAGATCTGCGATGCCGACCCTTTCCAGATGGAGAACGTGCAGTGCTACCTGCCCGACGCCTTCAAGATCATGTCACAGAGGTGAGCCTGCTCCGGCTCCACAGCCTCACATCGGCTCCCTGAACACAGACAGCAAGCGAGATTGAGCTGCTCCCACGGACAGTGTCCCCCAGCTAACTCACCCCCAGGGAGCAGTGGTTCTCCATCTTCCTGATGTTGCGACCCTGTAATACAGTTCCTTGGATTGTAGTGACCCCCAACCATAAAATTATTTTGTTGCTACTTCATAACTGTGATTTTGCTGTTATGAGTTGTAATGTAAATGTCCGACATGTACACCCCTTCTTGGGGTCACAGCCCACGGGTTGAGAACCACTGCCATAGACCTTGCTCATCCCTCTGCTACCTCCAGAGACTTATTCAAGACTGTTGGTGGCGGGTGGGAGCTTGCAGAATCAAAGCAAAGGTATGCTTCCCAAAGAGAGACAGCTATTAATAACTTACACAAGTGTGTGTGTGTCTGTGTGTCTGTGTCTGTCTGTCTGTCTGTCTGTGGCAGGGTGCTTTGGTGTGCAAAATTGTCCTTGTGCATGTTGCAGGTATATAACTGTACAGATGGTGATTTCACGTCTGAATATGTGTGTGCAAATATGAAGCTTGTGTTTGTGTCTCTGAGCAGCTGTGGGTGTGAATAAGGGTGTACTTGTGTGACTAAAGAGGTGTCCCAGGCTGGGGCAGCCCACATAGGAAACTGCATAGCCTACTCAAATAGTCAGTCTGTCTAGAGCCTTCAGTTGCTCCACAAGCACCGCTCCGTGGCACAGGGCCCCTGCTTGCTCTCCTTGCCTCCACCTCGTCTGTTATAGTCCATTCTTCCTACACGGCAGGCATCAGTGAACACCTGAGTCAGATCCTTTCCCTCTGTTAGAACATTCTCAGGTTCCCACCTTCTTGCAAAAGCCAAAGCCTTCCTGAGGCTAGACATGCCTGTATGACCTGCCCTGACCACTGGCCCTCCTTTCCTGTGGGCTCAGTTCCAGCCTTGCAAGGCAGCTCGCTGTGGAGTGCTGCCTGGGTTCAGTCCTGATACTGCAGATACTTGAGCATGCATCAGAATTTGCATCCTGGTAGCCCAAAGGCTCCCAGTCTCCGGTTCTGCTCTGTCACACCCTGATAGGGTCTATGGGCCACAGCTAAGTGGCAAAGCCAACCTCTGGGTTTTTCTAGAAACATGAACCTATCCCTGCATTCCTTCTGCCTTAAATGCTGTCCCTGGGATCCAAGTGGCTGTTCTTAGACTTCCTTGTGGCTGTCTACCTAACTTTTACACACTCTGAAATTGCAGGCCCCCTTCCCTCCTCCTGACCCCTTCAGGGCCCTGCCTTCCATCCACATTTCCATCAGATATTTTGTGCTTGGTATTTTATCCTGTTTCCTCCCGAACCCTCACAGTGGTGAGGGACAACAAACCTTTGTCCCTCACCACTGTGGCTATAGCCAGGTCTACAGCAGGCATTTTTCACTGGATGTTTGAGGCCTGTAGCATGGGAGGAGGAGGAGGAGGAGGAGGAAGGCTGGGCCAGAGGAAGGGAAGGCAAGAACTTCACAGGACATCGGGTAGGCGGGGTGATTCAAAGTGTGCCTGGCCAAAGCTGCCTTGCCCCTTGCTCCATTTCTCCTGACTCCTCATCCAGCCTTCCAGCCCTGACTTAGGCCCCACCCATTTCCACAGTCTCCACAGCAGCTAAAACAGTCATATCTGCACACCTCTACACAGGAGGCTGTGTGTGTGTGTATGTGCAGTTGCTGGGCCAGGGAGCGAGATGAGACCTCAGGAGCCTCGTGGGGAAGGGCTTGGGGGCCTTAGCCCTGCTGCTTCTCCTAATGCTCCCCGTCTTGAAGCTCTCTGTGTCTATCAGGGTCACAGCTAAGCTGCTGGTGACAGATCCACCACTGGGTAGTTGGCCCCAACCTTCGCTGGACTGTGTTTCCACCTCCTTCAAGTCCCACCCCTTAAAGACAGATGCCACGCCTACAGCTCCAGGGGAGTCGGGGTGCAAAGCTGGGGTGCTGAGGGCCTTGCACATTCTAGATGAGCACTCTGCCACTGGACCACACTCATCCCTGAAATTAGTGACATTTAGTGCATTTACCAGCTCAGCTTAGTTGCAGAGCATTCCATCACTCCAAAAGGACACTCCATAAGCTTCACAGTCTCTTGCCCTTGCTCTGTTCTCTGCCCAGAGGTTTGCCTAGGCTCTCTCTCCATGCCCACCAGTCTGCCCTGTGCAGCCTTTTCATACACTCGTTACATTGTGGGTCAGCCACCATGTCCTTTTTCCTGGCCAGATAGCGTTCCATCACGTGGGCAGGCCACATTTTACCAACTTACCATCAACATCTCAAAACCCAGCACATTTTGTTCTGCCATTCCTCCGTGGGCGGACTTGGGTTCTCTCCCCCTGTTGGTGGATGTGGGCAATGCAGCAGTGAACCTGGGTGTTGAGTAATTGCTCACACTTGCTATAAATGCTGTAGGACATATTGCTGAGGACCAGGATTACTCAGTTGCATGAGGTCCCTGTGTGGTTTTTTGTTTGTTTGTTGTGGTGATTTGTTTTGGTTTTGGATTTTGGTTTTGTGAGACAGGGTTTCTCTGTAACAGCCCTGGCTGTCCTGGAACTCTGTAGACCAGGCTGGCCTTGAACTCTCAGATCTGCCTGCCTATTTACCCCCCCAGCCTCCTGCTGTTTTCCTCTGTACTTCCTGGTCCCGGGAAGAACTAGAGGCAGATTCAAGGTACTTAGCACTTGTACACACCTTGTCTGCCACTCCAAGGACCTGGGATGATGTTGGCTGCATTTCTTGTCTCTGATCGTGACCGAACACTGGACAGAAACAATGGAGGGAGGAAGGGTTCATTTTGGCTCTTGGTTTCAGAGTTCCATCCATTGTAGCGCGGCGTGCATGGCATGCCAGAGCACACACATTGTGGCTGCCAGGAAGCAGAGAGGGAACCGTGGGCATTCTGCTGCCTTTCTCCTCCCTCACTTTTCTTACATTAGTCTAGACCCACGTGTGGGGTGGACCTGTTTGCCTGGCTAATCCTCTCTAGCAGTACCCTCACAGATGTGCCTTGAAGCATACCTAACCAGTCTCCTAGGCAGTTCTAAACCCAGGCTAGCTGACAGAGAGAATGAACCATTGCAGGCACCTTGACAGGACACAGGCAGCTGTAGGAATCTGAAGGAGTGGACAGGCAGGTGACTAGAGCTGAAGATGCCCCCACAGGTGGGCACAGGCTGCGGGGTAGGAGAGCAGCCACCAGATGGGGACAGGTATCTCTGGTGGTGTCTTCTGGTTGTAAAATAGACCTCCTTTTCCGTGCTAGCCAGACCCCGAGAGACTAGCACAGGCTTGGGGTCGGGGACCCCGGTGGAGACTCCAGATTCCTCCTGGCTGTGCTGCAGGTTCAGGCAGTGTCCAGAGTGTGGCAGTGTCCATGGAAGAGCCAAGGTGGACACAGCAGGCACTCAGTCTTCTGTGAAAGTGCCCGTCACGTGTGACCGTGCGTTTTTAGTGACTGGCATGGGAGCTTCTAATTCAATTTAAAGGAAAATGCCAAAGATGTACCAGGAAATCCTGCCTCACAGCCATAGAGGCCTGTGGGAAAGAAAACAGGCAGGAAGCAAAGCAGACCCCACCCCAACCTGTGCCTCACGCGTCTTCCCACCTGGAGCTGTGCGCTAGCTTCCTGACCTGGAGCCTCCTGGGTCTGAGTCCATTTTCCTGTCCCCATAGGTGCAATAACCGAACCCAGTGTGTGGTGGTGGCCGGCTCCGACGCCTTTCCTGACCCCTGTCCTGGAACCTACAAGTACCTGGAGGTGCAGTACGACTGTGTCCCTTACAGTGAGTCATCTTGTTCCTCATGCTGGCTCGGGCCCTTCCCCCACAGAGCAAGGAGCCTGGCGGGCGCACCTTGGTCCAGCACACGTGTGCACACATCCATGGGGCTGGGCACAGACAGACGCTCGCAGGCTCGCTCCCACTTTTGACACATTCTTCTCACAGACACTTGCCACATTGGGTGGCTGCTTTCCCACACAGATGTGTCCCTCCTGTAGGGTGTCTTCAGCTCCAGTCACCTGCCCATTCCTGATCTGATCCTTCACATGTCCTTCACTTGCTAAAGCCCTCCAGCCACACACCTGCAGCATGCTGGCCTCTCTCTCTGGCCTTCCAACTGCGCTCCCAGCCTCCTGTTCCACACCCTTTCTCCTCCTGACCATGGACACACCTGATCTTTCCCCCCACACACCCTCCTGCCCCTTCCACATCATGAAAGCCAAAGACATCTTCCAAGGTTCCTAACTATTGGTTGGTTTATCGCTTACCCTGAGAACACTTCCTATCTGCAAAGGAAGTACTGCCATGTTGGAATGACAGTGCCCCCAAGAAGATGATTTTGGGGAGCCAAGAGCCTGACTCTCCTACATCTGACTGAGGGGGCAGATAGACAGGGTCGCTCACCCCAGCACCTGCCCCTGGCATCACCAGTCTCCCGCCCACCCCTCCCTCCATCGCCCTCTGTCCTCTCCCCTGCCTTCACATAGCCAGCCCGGAGGTAGGGAGGGCCTCTGGGCCAAAGGGGAGGAGGCAGGACCATCGGGGTGTCCAAATGAGGGGGCAGGGGAGCAGGAGACCGCCTAACTCTGCCTCCTCTCCCCTCCTACCCAGCTTTCCCCGCCCCACCCCTCCAACCTTTGATTTCTCCTTGCAGGTGAAGCCGGGAGGATGGGCGAACAGGATCACTCACTGCTTCTGTAACTTTCTCCTTTTAGTCTCCGTCCTTTCCTTTCAGCACCGCCTGAGGCTGCCTTCCACCGCCTGAGGGGGATGCCCGGCTGCTCCCCGAAGCCTCCCCACAGCACTGGGGACACTGCCCACCCGCAGCTGGGGCAGCAGGGAGGGAGGTGGGGAGTGACGTGTGTCCAGGACAGAGGGCTGGGCAGGTGGCTTGAGGCGCAGCTGTGGCTCCTGACTTGTCTGGCTCTGAAACCTGCAGCAAATGACTTAAAATCTCTCCGGGTGCTGCAGACGGAGGCGTGAGTCCTGGAGACCGGGAGTGACAAGCACTCAGCCCTGCGGCCAGAGTGCTCCCAGGAGCACAGCCCCGAAGGCAGAGGCCGCGACTTCACCCCCCAGCGCCCAGCCCCGAGCCTGGTCCAAGATGTGCTCAGTGATGGTACGGACGCTCTTTCCCGCCACCTGAGCCTCTTAGCTCCTCTGTGATGGGGGAGGGGTGCTTCGAGGAATAGCGGCAGCCTGGGACCCAAGCTGCTTTGTGCCCCAGGCCACAGGTTCTGAGGGAGTGGCAGCTGCATGGCCCCCTCTGTGTGGCTTCACTTCTCTGAACCTCAGTTTCCCCAGCTGTAGACAGGGTCCTGGAAGGCCTGGCTGCAGGGGCCTGCACTGTTCCCGCGCCCTCATGAGCACTGGCTGCTGTCACTGTGGCTACACTTCACTTCTAACAGTAATGAGTAATGTCATGGTCATTGGAATAGCAACATATAATAAACAGTTCTCTAGAACAGACAGGACACAAGGCTGGAAAAGTCCCTGGTCCAGGTTCAAAGGTCAAACCAAGATACGAGAAAAAAGAAGAGGCCCCAGGTCCTGAGTTGGAGCGTAGAGACCTAGAGCCGGGCCCCTTGTGTGTCCAGGAGCACAACCCAGAAAGATGGCTGTGGGGTTTAAGTGGGGCAGGGGATGGCAGCTTCAGACTGAGGAGAACGCAAACCTGACTGAGCCTTGCAGACTGTGCCCATGCGCAGGGTGGAGGTCGTGGGCAGGGCTAGCCACAGGTGCTTCTGGTCAGGCAGAGCTAGTCGGCCCAGGTAAACTATCTCCTGGACCCCCAGAGAATCGGGGCTCAGGAATAACTAAAGCTAAGAAGAATCCAGACACATGCTTCATGACTTTCCCTGAGCATATCCTGAGTGCTGGGTCCTGGGCAAGGCGCTGGGGAGCCAGGCAGAGACCCCTGCAAAACCCAAGCAGGGTGCCTGGCGGGGATCAGTCTGGTCAGCCACAGGGCCCTGGGCTTCAGAGGCTGGGGTGACCCCAGTGCTGGTGAAGGGGGCAGGGTGGGGGGCAGGGATCCCACAGTTGGGGGATCACTGGAGTGTGGAAACCCCAGACATTGGACTAACACTGGATTTGCTTTGCAGCTGAGCACAGCCTAACTCTCCCTTCCTCCCCAGGTGCCACCCGTGCGTCATCAAGGGCGGTGGGCAGGGCAGGGTGCAGCTAGGGCTCCTGGGCCCTTGGTGGATTGGGCAGAGCAGCTGAACCTTGAGCCCCCCCCCCCAGAAGTGTAGGAGCCTGTCTGCCACAATCTGTCCAGCCCAGTCTGTGTCCTCCAATTCTGTGCCTCTTGTCTCCCTACCCTGGCTCTGTCCGAGGCCAGGGGCGCCTGCCTGCCTGCCTCTGTTGTTCTGTGTCTGGCTCTACTGCCCTCTCTGTGCGTTCCGGGGGTCCGGAGGGCTTAGGGGAACACAGCTGGACTCAGGTGGGGCCTACTCAGCGGGGAAGGGGCTCAGCCTGTGCTCTCGGCTGGGAGGGGTACCCAGGCCCCAGACACTAAACCCCTTCCCGCGGCCCCCGGTTCTAGCAGGGGTTAGCACACAGGGTGGAGAGGAGCCCTGCGGTTCCTAGATCCCCACCGCCTGCTGTCACCCTAGCCAGAGTTCAGCTCCTAGCTGGGGCTCCTCCACACCGGGGCCCTCCCGCCTGAGGACCCTGTCGACCTGCCTGTCTGTACCATACCAGTCTTTTCGTCTCTTCCCTCCCGTGTGTCTCCCCTGTCCCTTCTCACTGTCTCCTCAGCACCTCTTACCCCATCCCACCCCCAGAAAAAGGGACTTGGGGGTGGGGGCTGAGATGATGTTACGGAAGGGGTTGGGAAAGCGGAGGAAAGGCAGGAAGAGGGGGCGTGTGGCCAGAAAAGAAACGAAAGCGATTTAATCTTTTTTTCTCTTTTTTTTCTTGCACATTTTTTTCAATTTGTTTTCTCTCTCTCTTCCGATGCTTAAAGTAGAAGTGGAGCAGAAAGGTAAACGCACTGTCACCACCACTGCCGACCCCAACTCACACTTCGTCCACTGTCCATACTCATGTGGCCCGCCCCTCCCACCCTTCTTCCCCCCCCCACTCGGTCCAGGGATCCCTGCCCCGGTGCCCTCCCAGCACAGCTGGGCCGGGCCTGGTGCTGCAGCACCATCAAGGCCAAGGCCATGGCCATGGGCTTCTCCACCCTCCAGATACTCACCGAAGCTCCTCTCTGAGCCTGGGCAAGACACTCACCCCACTCCGCCACCTACCCCTCTCTCTCTCTCCCCCTCTCTCTCTCTCTCTCTCTCTCTCTCTCTCTCTCTCTCCCTCTCTCCCTCTCTCCCTCTCTCTCTCCCCCCCTCTCCCCCTCCCTCCCTCCCCCCTCTCTCCTCACTTCTCTCTCTACCTCTTCTGGTCCCTGGTCCCTGCAGGGCACCTGACCTCATCTCTCATTTCTTTTGCCTTCCTTAGGAGAAATGTGTAAGCATCCAGGCGGGTGGGGAGGGAGGGACTCCCCAGCTTCCACAGGCACCGCTAGAGGCCTCTCTGTCTCTCCTGCCCGCCCTCCCTCCCTCTTCCTCTCTCCCCTCCTCTTTCTCCTTTCCTGTCCCCTTGTACCTTTTGCAAAGTGTACCGGTAGAGGGTGGTGGGATGGAGGGACATTCTTTCCTTTGGGGACCAGATTTCTCCTCTCTCTCTGGCTCCTGGTGGCCTAAGTTCCTCTGGTTTGGCGTTTCCAAGGCCCAGAGCTGTTGTGGAGCGCAGAGAACAAGTCTCCTCACCCTCCACCCTTTCTGACCAGCCGGGTCCAGTCCTGGGGAGGGTTGTCAGCCATCCCAAGCCCCTGGGAGGTGGCAGCCGGCCAAAGCCCTGGGTGGGTGGGGCGGGCCTCCTGGGTGGGCGGGGCGGCTCTGTCTCGGCACCTCGCGAAGCTGCAGTCAGGGTTTTCTTCCGGGCTGGTGTGGGAGGGGCCAGGGAGGGGGCGGGGCCACAGGCTTGCTCTGGGGACTTCCACAGGCCCCGTAATTTCTTGCAGGGAGCCCCATGGTAGTCGGTGTGGCTGTCTATTATGGGCTAGGGAGTGGAGGGTGACTGGCTAGTGGTAAGGCAGCAGGAAGCAATGGACAAACCATGACAGGGCCCTTCAGGGTCCCTTTCGCCTTGAAATTACGGTGGTCTGTGGAGGGCCCCTGCGGGGAGGTGGGCGGGGTCCCTCTGAGCTGCCCCCCTCCCCTCTCCCCTGCTCTCCTCAGTCAGCCCTGCACCGGCCACTCTTCTTGCAGGCTTGGAACTACGGCACTGGATCTCCTCTCTGGGTCGGCCTGGGGGAGGGAAGAGATGTGGGGAGCCGGGTGCTGAGGTGGGGTCCTTGCTGCCCAAGGCCCCTGCAGACCCTTCCTCATCTCTTCCCCTTCCTTGGGATGACCTCTAACTGTGTTTTTCCTCCCTGGTACCCTCTGACCAGCTCAGGCCCTCGTCATGAGCACACACCCCTGGCAGGGGTTTTTATGGGGTAGAGGGACCTGGGGAACAGAAAAAAAGGGTGGGGGCCAGGTAGTCTGGTCAGAGGGTACAGACATAACTGATGGGAATGCCAGGGCTTAGAGCCCAGGGTTAACTCATGCCAACAAGGCGGTGCTGCTGACGCCTTGGGCCTAGGGGCCTAAAACCAAGCTGCCCTAGTGCGGGGGTGGGAGGCACTACAGATTGTCCCCTCTTCTAACCAAGTTAGCCACTAGGCCTGGCTCCTACCCAAAGGTCCCTCACTACTGAAGCTGCCCACCATGCTGGTGCCAAGTCGTCCCAGCCCTCCCCGTGCCCCTGGGGCTAGCTGCTTTGGTGATGGACCAAGCAGGAGCAGAGAATTCACCATAGACCCACAAACACACACCCTACAGCCCTGGCCTGCCTGTGGGTTCTGTCGTGGAGAAATGAGAGGAGGTGCCAGCCCTCCTGAAGGGAAGGGCGTCTGTCCCACAGTGCTCAGGGAAGAGGAGAGGGTGGGCCACACTGACCTGCTGGATCGCTAGGGTAGGCTAGGAACAGGTGGTGCTGGGCTGTGAGGGGCAAGGGTGGGCAGGCCAGTGGTGCCAACGAGATGCAGTTGAGGTTTTCCTCTTTTCAGGGAATGGGGGGGTGGGGCGGGGCCCCCCACCTTTCTGACATCAGCGCTGCCTTGGTCCCTCCTCCCGAGCCGGGGATGGTCACAGGTAAATCGGGGTCCGGGGCAGGGGAGGTGGGGGCTGGCTGGGTGGGCGGGGCTTTATCCTAGCACCTGGTCCCTCCCTTGCCCCCTCCGAGCTGGACCTGGGACTGCCCCGGAAGGGACTCTCAGTCGGGCCTGGGCCTTGGAGTGAATTCTCTGCTCACCCCCTCTCTCCTCGCCAGCACTAACCCTCTCTTCCCAGGTGGTCTCCAGAACGTCTCCTTTGGAGCCAGGACTTGTGGACACCCCCCTCCTTGTCTCTCTTCCCTCTGCGCAGCTCCCCCCCCCAAGTGTCCCGGGAGTCCTGTCTTTCTCCATGCCCCCCTCCACCCTTGTACACCAGTGTCCATGTGCGCTTCTGGACCTCACCCCACCAGAGACCCTGCTGGCTGGGGCAGAGCTGGACTTCTCCCTAGCCTAACCTGGGGGCCGCTTCCCTCCATCCCTTCCTCCACTCCCTACCTGACGGGCACCAGCTGGGGGAGCCCAGACAGCAGCAGGGACCTGAGGAGAGAATAGACAGCTCTAAGCCTCCCCGCCAGAGTGGGTGTGGAAACATCACTCTACCTTGCAGCTTTTTGAGGAAGAAAGTGAAGTTTTTTTAAAAAGTCCATCCCTGCATGGTTGGTGAAGGATGGGATCCCAGCCCCTAGTTCTTCCACAGAGGCAGAGAAGGGAGGCCAGGGTGCTGATACCCGAACCTTGAGGCTAGCCTGGACTACAGCAGGGGTCCCCACCTCCCACCCCCTCGAGCCCAGTCTGGGAGAGCTCTGGCCAAATCCTTCGTCCCCAGCCTGTGGGGTCTCTAGCAGCCAAGGAAGGGAAGAGAGCACCATCTCCCCACACTAACCCTGCTCTTGATGGTCTCCAGGGGTCACAGCTCCAGGGAGAGGGGCAGCTGGGCAGGGCGGGACTCCCCGCCCACAAACCCCCTTCCCATCACCAGCCCGACAAAGCAACCATGACTGCAGCAGCAGGAGGGACGGCATGGTTTCCTCCCCGCCGTGTGACCAACTTGCCTCTCTCTCCCCTCTCTCCTTGCCTCTGCTCCTCCCCACCTCCTCCCTGCCTACCTACCCACCCGGCCCAGTCTTCGTGTGCCCAGGGACCCTGCAGAAGGTGCTGGAGCCCACCTCCACACATGAGTCAGAGCACCAGTCTGGTGCATGGTGTAAGGACCCGCTGCAGGCAGGTGACCGTATCTACGTCATGCCCTGGATACCCTACCGCACGGACACACTGACTGAATATGCCTCATGGGAGGACTATGTGGCTGCACGCCACACTACCACATACCGACTGCCCAACCGTGTGGATGGCACCGGCTTCGTAGTCTACGATGGCGCGGTCTTCTACAACAAGGAGCGCACGCGCAACATCGTCAAGTATGACCTGCGGACCCGCATCAAGAGCGGTGAGACAGTCATCAACACAGCCAACTACCACGACACCTCGCCTTATCGCTGGGGAGGCAAGACCGACATTGACCTGGCGGTGGATGAGAACGGGCTATGGGTCATCTATGCCACCGAGGGCAACAACGGGCGCCTGGTGGTGAGCCAGCTCAACCCCTACACGCTGCGCTTCGAGGGCACATGGGAAACGGGCTACGATAAGCGCTCGGCCTCCAACGCCTTCATGGTCTGCGGAGTCCTCTACGTGCTGCGCTCCGTGTACGTGGATGACGACAGTGAGGCGGCCGGCAACCGCGTGGACTACGCCTTCAACACCAATGCAAACCGCGAGGAGCCGGTCAGTCTCGCCTTCCCCAACCCCTACCAGTTTGTGTCCTCCGTCGACTACAACCCCCGGGACAACCAGCTGTACGTGTGGAACAACTATTTTGTGGTGCGCTACAGCCTGGAGTTTGGACCCCCAGACCCCAGTGCTGGTGAGGATGGGTTTTGAGGGGTGTGGGCCTCTTAGCGTCTCTCATTCCTTGACACCAGGATGTAGGCTCACTGTAGGCTGCTGAGGACAGGGAGGTAAAGCACATCATAGCTCGTGGCACACGCTGTCCTCACTCATCGCCGTTGCTCCTTCCGGGTGTGCCTGTCATCTTGGGGGCGTGAGGTTCATTGCACTGTTTTCCAGGCGAAACCCGTGCACTGCGTGGCTGAGGGATTATCTTGAGGATTGAACCCCAGGATTCTAGGCTCTACCCAGTGACCTGTGCGGCCTGGGCACAGTAGTTTGGGATAGTTTAGGGGGATGCAGAATCAGACTCTTGCTGTGTTCTCATTTTAACGCCAGCTGATCACTAGCCTAGAGCATCCCCAGAACTCTGGAGAGGGGGAGTTGGGCACCCGGGTTCCAGACCCCACAATCAAGTGTGTCACAGATGAGAGTTGATTACATCCAGACACTTTGACACACATGTCCGTCCCAGCTCTGGGAGAGACACCTTCTGGTGCATAGCAGTTCATTTTCACCCTCTTCTGAGTATATGGTCTGATGAACGTAGCGTGCCTCTGAGCACAAAGGCCAGGGACCCAGGACAGCTTTCCACTTCGGTGGGTAAGGAGGATGGCAAGGTGCCAAGGGGCCCTGTGCTCAGGCACATTGGTGGGCCTTAGGCATGGGTGTGACCCTGCCCTGTCCCTCTTACCTTCCAGGCCCGGCCACCTCCCCACCTCTCAGTACCACCACCACAGCTCGGCCCACACCCCTCACCAGCACAGCCTCGCCTGCAGCCACCACCCCACTCCGCCGGGCACCCCTCACCACACACCCAGTGGGTGCCATTAACCAGCTGGGACCTGACCTGCCTCCAGCCACAGCCCCAGCACCCAGCACCCGGAGGCCTCCAGCCCCCAATCTGCATGTGTCTCCTGAGCTCTTCTGTGAACCCCGAGAGGTCCGGCGGGTCCAGTGGCCAGCTACCCAACAGGGCATGCTGGTGGAGAGGCCTTGCCCCAAGGGCACTCGAGGTGAGTGCTGGGAGACACGCAGCTTAGCCATACAGGTGCTCTCTGCGGTCTGGCACCCAGGGAGCTGCCGGCAATCCGGCCACCTGCGTCAGACTAAAGTAGCAAAGCCAGTTTCAGGACAGATGTGGGACTGATAAGCAGCCCAGGTGCCCTGGGGGGTCCAGGCAAGGTTGAAAGAGGCTTAGTGGAGAAACCCTTCCATAGTGGATCTTGCCTAGGAGGTTCTAACTGCGAGGCTAGGGCGGGCTGCTTTGTGCCATTGTCCCTCCTTCTCATCCTCTGCTCTGTCTCCTCCCTCCTTCCTTGGCCCCTCTTCGTCTCCTTCCCTTTGACTTTCTTGTCTATCTCTACAGGAATTGCCTCATTCCAGTGCCTCCCTGCTCTGGGACTCTGGAACCCTCGGGGCCCTGACCTCAGCAACTGCACCTCTCCCTGGGTCAACCAAGTAGCCCAGAAGGTACCAGTAACTGCTGCCCTTACAGGCAGCCATCCAGTGCCCAGGGTCAGCAGTGGAGGAAAGAGCTTGGGAGACACAAGGGGTCTCCTGTTGCCCAACCCTTGCGTGGGAGGGGCCAGCAGAGGGAGAGGGCCTAGGCAGGTGGGGCGTCTGAAAAGGGCATGGAGAGCAGGGCAGGCCAGTGCCCAGCAGACCTGAGGCCCCATCCTCCCTGCCTCACACAGATTAAGAGTGGAGAGAACGCAGCCAACATCGCCAGTGAGCTGGCTCGGCACACGCGGGGCTCCATCTATGCCGGGGACGTGTCCTCGTCGGTGAAGCTGATGGAGCAGCTGCTGGACATCCTGGATGCCCAGCTCCAGGCCCTCCGGCCCATTGAGCGCGAGTCAGCTGGCAAGAACTACAATAAGGTAGGCACCTGTACCTGCTGCCACCCACAGTGACCAGTGAGGGACACCAGACCCCAGGGGCTGCTGGGCTTCACTTGCTGCGCTGCCTTGAGTAGTCCTCAGAGGTGGGGTTCCTCTGGGAGAGTGAGCACTGTGGCGGG
The DNA here is from genome assembly GCF_004664715.2 of Peromyscus leucopus. Taxonomy (NCBI): domain Eukaryota; kingdom Metazoa; phylum Chordata; class Mammalia; order Rodentia; family Cricetidae; genus Peromyscus; species Peromyscus leucopus. The sequence continues at coordinate 74,789,691 of NC_051067.1, forward strand.
GAACAGTGCTTGGAGTCCCCACCCGTCTCTACCTCCATCTCTGTCTCTAGATGCACAAGCGAGAGAGGACCTGCAAGGATTATATCAAGGTGAGCTCAGTGGGGTACAGTTTGCGGGAATGAGGGGAAGGGAGAAGAGAGGCCATCAAGACTGCCCCAGGGAACTAAAGAATGTGGAGGACTCGTGTGTATCGTCCCTGCTACACACAGGCTGTGGTAGAGACAGTGGACAACCTGCTCCGGCCAGAGGCACTTGAATCCTGGAAAGACATGAATGCCACAGAGCAGGTGCACACAGCCACCATGCTCCTAGATGTCCTGGAGGAGGGGGCCTTCCTGCTGGCCGACAATGTCAGGGAACCCGCTCGCTTCTTGGCTGCCAAGCAGAATGTGGGTGAGTACCTCAGTCACCCCAGGACCAATCCCAAACTCTAAGTATGTTGGTTCCCCGATTCTTGGGCCTGTGATTTTGCTGCAGGCCTCATGGTATAGCATGAACCCTGTCTGGGGATAGACACTGATAGCATGCCCTTTCTGCCCCTGCCCCCACAGTCCTGGAGGTGACTGTCCTGAACACAGAGGGTCAAGTGCAAGAGTTGGTGTTCCCTCAGGAATACCCCAGCGAGAACTCTATCCAGCTGTCCGCCAACACCATCAAGCAGAATAGCCGCAATGGTTAGTGTCCCGTGGAGTTTGTCCGAAAGCATGTGCGCACTGCCCACTTGGCACCTTGACCTTGGCTTTGTGGAACACATCGGGCGTATCTTTTAATCACGGTTTATCTGCCACTGGTATGGATATCCCAAAGCCCTGCGGAGGCCTGGGTTTGCGGGGGGAGCCCTAGCTCTAGAAGTCATTGTGCCAGAGAGGCTAGGGAATCTGCCCAGGGTCACACAGGAAGTAAAAGTGGGTCAGAGAGGCAGCCTGTACTGTATGTCCTGGCCACCGCTAGACAGCGGCCTTGTGGAAATGGCTTCTGAGTGGGACACTGCCCACTCCCAGTGTGTCTGAGAGCCATGGAGCCCAGAGGGAAGTGTGTGCCCGAGGATAGCCACTCTATCTCCCTGTGCCCATCTTCCTAAGGTGTGGTCAAGGTTGTCTTCATCCTCTACAACAACTTGGGCCTATTCTTGTCCACGGAGAATGCCACAGTGAAGCTGGCGGGCGAGGCAGGGACTGGTGGCCCTGGAGGTGCCTCCCTGGTGGTGAACTCACAGGTCATTGCAGCATCCATTAATAAGGAATCCAGCCGCGTCTTCCTCATGGACCCTGTCATCTTTACTGTGGCCCACTTGGAGGTGAGCTCAGGTGTACCCCTCCCTCCCTGGAGGTCCCAGCATCCTCTGTTTCTGGGCTGCATGTCCCCCACCATGTGTTCACCCACCTGAGAGTAAGTTTCAGCTTCCCTGCTTCAGCTTGGACCATATGTCCCACAGAGCTGGTGGTCACCTCGGGCCCCGGGCACTTGTCACACCTGTCACTGTCCCCGTAGCTGGTTTGAGGACAGGAATAGCACTTTGCAGTCTTGACACTCTGTCCACCATATCACAGGCCAAGAACCACTTCAATGCAAACTGCTCCTTCTGGAACTACTCAGAGCGCTCCATGCTGGGCTACTGGTCAACCCAGGGCTGCCGCCTGGTGGAGTCCAATAAGACCCATACCACATGTGCCTGCAGCCACCTCACCAACTTCGCAGTGCTCATGGCTCACCGAGAGATCGTAAGCTGCCCGGCGCTCTGCGGCTCTGGCCGGGCCTGCTCGCTGCTGGCCTGGCTTTGCATGGCATCCTAGAGAGCACACGGCATGGGCGATGCCTACGAGGCCCGCTTGTGGGCATGGGGGGCCCCCAGTCTTGCCTGGGGCATGAGGCCTTGCATCTGGCTCCCTCTGGCCCTGAGGCACTCTGGAGAAGCCAGCTGTCATTTCTCCACAAGCCTTCTAGAGCATGAGGAATTGAGCCGCTCTGTCCGCACGGGGGCGGGGGCCAGCTTGGTGGCTGGGTGGGTAGCACTGGAGGGCCCTTGTGGCCCACAGCCTTGCCTGGGTCCTTAGCTGCAGCTGTCACCTAGCCAGGCCCTGAGTGCCTCCCTACTCCTGTCCCCAGTACCAGGGCCGAATCAATGAGCTGCTGCTGTCAGTCATCACCTGGGTTGGCATCGTCATCTCCCTGGTCTGTCTGGCCATCTGCATCTCCACCTTCTGCTTCCTGCGTGGCCTGCAGACTGACCGCAACACCATCCACAAAAACCTCTGCATCAACCTCTTCCTTGCGGAGCTGCTCTTCCTGGTTGGGATAGACAAGACTCAGTACGAGGTGAGCCCGACCTGGGGCCGGGGCCAGGCAGCGGGAGGGCCACGCGGCGGTAGACCAGCCTCTTACTGATGTGCTCTCCAGGTCGCCTGTCCCATCTTTGCGGGCCTGCTGCACTACTTTTTCCTGGCCGCCTTCTCCTGGCTGTGCCTAGAAGGCGTGCACCTCTACCTGCTGCTGGTGGAGGTGTTTGAGAGCGAATACTCACGCACCAAGTACTATTACCTGGGCGGCTACTGCTTCCCAGCCCTGGTGGTAGGCATCGCAGCCGCCATTGACTACCGAAGCTATGGCACCGAGAAGGCGTGAGTGTCTCTGTTGTCCCCATGGTCTTCATCTGATTGGCTCTTGAGTGGCTGGCTTTCCTTGGGCCAGGGCTGGGGTGGCTAGCCTTCCAGGCATTTCTCCACTCTGGTTGTGTTCCGTTTTAGCTGCTGGCTGAGAGTGGATAACTACTTCATCTGGAGCTTCATTGGGCCCGTGTCCTTTGTTATTGTGGTGAGTGGCACTCCAAGTACTGGGGTTCCTTGCATCAGGCTGGTCTAGACCCTAACCTTGGGCCCCTTGCCAGCTTTTCAAGGCACTAGTGTAGAAACTATCAGAACCAAGCAGAGGGGCCAGGGCATGGCTCAGGGGTGGACACTTGCCCACTATGCAAAAGGCCCTGGGTTCTAGCCCTAAAATCACACACACACATGCACGCACGCACGCAGGCACGCACGCACACACACACACACACACAGGCGTGAGCAGTAGCTAAAAAGACCAGGTGACTGAGTCCACAGTCCCCAGCGCTGAGGCCAGTGTACCAGCAGCTGTGGTCCAAGCCCGTGTCATGCCAAGCCATGACCCTTGGCCTCACAGCAGTGACAGCAGATAGCAGACCCAGGTAGTGGGCACTTTGGGCCCCTGAAGAGGGAGTTGGAGCAGAAACTGAGCCCATTTCCTGTACTCGTACCCAGGTGAACCTGGTATTCCTCATGGTGACCCTGCACAAGATGGTGCGAAGCTCCTCAGTGCTCAAGCCTGACTCCAGCCGCCTTGACAACATCAAGTGAGACCCTCACCCTGGGCCCTGAGGTCTCCCAGAACACTGCTCCTCACCGGTGCCTGCGCAGTGGGGTTTTCAGCAGGAGGGTGTTTGTGCATGGTGTAGGCCCTACTTAACAGGGTCAGGAAGTGCAGCAGTTCATCCGACCTGTGCTTTCGGCCTGCACTGCAGATTCAGTGCGAGTCTGCTGGAGGGCACCTTGAAAAGCCGGCCACAAAGGGAGTTTGAGTGGACTGGAAATTTGGCCCAAGTGATAAAGGGAATGACCCGTCACTGGGAGCCAACCCTCGGTGTCAGCCAGCAGGCCTTCCCAAGGCCTCCCCAACCTTAGGCTAGGTCTTTCAGGCGGCACCGGAGGCCTAGGGGCTGGGCTGTCTTCCCTGGTGAGCACCATGACTGCCTGTCCCCCTGTCCCCCTGGCCACCAGGTCCTGGGCGCTGGGTGCCATCGCGCTGCTCTTCTTGCTGGGCCTCACCTGGGCTTTCGGCCTCCTCTTCATCAACAAGGAGTCAGTAGTCATGGCCTATCTCTTCACCACCTTCAACGCCTTCCAGGGGGTTTTCATCTTTGTCTTTCACTGCGCCTTACAGAAAAAGGTGAGGGGGCAGAGCTCTCCTTGGGGACATTCTGGATCTGTCAGGAGAGGCAGGCCAGGATGAAAGGGCTCAGGTGCCCTCTGGGCCCCTCAGTGTGTCCTCTGGTCACCTGCCTTCTGTGGAACCATCTAAGTCTGATGGGCACTGGGCGATTGAGCCAGAAGTGAGGCAGGCTACGAGGGAGTGGGAGTGTGCAGAGCAGGGCCTGCCAGATGTGAGGCCCAGCTCCGTGCCAGACAGACAACTGGAGCCGCAGTGTTAAGATTCCTGGGAAGGACTGGATTTTGTAATGATAGAAGGAACGGGTCCAGGGGAACCCTTGTCTGGCCTCAGATCGTGCAGGCAAAGCGTCCGTACACACACAAGGGTTGAGCATGTGCCTGAGGTGGTAGAAAGCTTGCCTAGCATGCATGATCTCTGGGTTCCGTCCTCAGTATAATGATTTGGGCATAGCGGTGCGAGCCTAGAATTCCAGCACTCGGGAGCCGAGGGCAGGGGGGTCGGGAGTTCAGAGACGTAATGTTCCCCGCGCCTGGCGTACATGTTCCTTAAAGATGTGTTGAGTTGGAAAATGAAGGAATGAGGCAGTGCTGGTGGTGAGGAAAAGAGAATGGGCCAAAATAATCGCCTGAACGCGGGCCGCCAGGGCGTGGCTAGCGCCGGGGGAGTGGCTGGGCCGGGGGCGTGGTTGGCGCGGGGGCGTGGCTGGGCCGGGGAGTGGCTGGCGCGGGGGCGTGGTTGGCGGGGGCGTGGCTGGGCGGGGCGTGGGCGGGCGTGGCTGGGCCGGGGAGTGGCTGGCGCGGGGGCGTGGCTGGCGCGGGGGCGTGGCCCGCCGGCTGACCCGGTCGGTCCCCTCCGCAGGTGCACAAGGAGTACAGCAAGTGCCTGCGCCACTCGTACTGCTGCATCCGCTCCCCGCCAGGGGGCGCGCACGGCTCCCTCAAGACCTCCGCCATGCGGAGTAACACCCGATACTACACAGGGACCCAGGTACCCGGGAGGGGGCATTGCCGCGTCTCTCTGGGGCACCTCGGGATGGCCCTGGAGGGGGGTGTTCGCAGAGGTCCCCTCATGTTTGGGCTGTGTCCCCAGAGCCGAATCCGGAGGATGTGGAACGACACGGTGAGGAAACAGACGGAGTCCTCCTTTATGGCAGGCGACATCAACAGCACCCCCACCCTGAACCGAGGTGAGGCCTCCCCGGCCCCGGCTCCTCTCTCGAGCACCTCGCCCCAGCCCCTGGGCTGCCTTGTAACCTCTGACCCTCCCTGCCCTTGGCAGGTACCATGGGCAATCACCTGCTGACCAACCCCGTGCTGCAGCCCCGTGGCGGCACCAGCCCCTACAATACCCTCATCGCCGAGTCCGTGGGCTTCAACCCTTCCTCGCCCCCAGTCTTCAACTCCCCAGGTGAGGACCAGGGACGAGCAGGTCGGGAAGCCCCGAGGGCAGGTCGGGAGGGCCTCTGCTTAGCTCACGCTTGTCTTCTCTTCTCTTGCTGACTGGCCTCGGCAGGGAGCTACAGGGAACCCAGTGAGTACCTCTGCCTCCTGGAAGCACTTCCCAAGGGGAGGGGACACAGCTTTCTGTAAGCCTCGCCTAGGAACTGGAAACCTGGGGTGTCCCCACCCACAGGCTCTGGCGTGGCAGTCAGGTGGGGACCTCAGGTAGGGGTGAAGGTGAGGGTTCCAAGCGTAGCGGGGTGTACCTGACCGCGCAGGCCTCCACTTGCTCAAGTTCTGAAGCTTGGGAGGGAACCCTGGAGAAGCGGTCCTTGCACACCCTCGTGAGCCTTTGCTAGTGAGCAGACCCCACAGGAGGGGAGAGGGAAGTGAGGCGGGAGGCTCTGCGACAGACCCCTCAGCCCCCTTGCCTACCAGCCCATCCTTACCGCCCCCCTCTGCCCTGCAGAGCACCCCTTGGGAGGCCGGGAAGCCTGTGGCATGGACACCCTGCCCCTTAACGGCAACTTCAACAACAGCTACTCGTTGCGAAGCGGGGACTTCCCCCGGGGGATGGGGGTCCTGAGCCGCCCCGAGGCCGGAACCTGGCCGACGCCGCGGCCTTTGAGAAGATGATCATCTCAGAGCTGGTGCACAACAACCTCCGGGGGGCCAGCGGGGGCGCCAAAGGGCCTCCGCCGGAGCCTCCTGTGCCGCCCGTGCCAGGGGTCAGTGAGGACGAGGCCGGCGGGCCTGGGGGTGCTGACCGGGCAGAGATTGAACTTCTCTACAAGGCCCTGGAGGAGCCTCTGCTGCTGCCCCGGGCCCAGTCGGTGCTCTACCAGAGCGATCTGGATGAGTCGGAGAGCTGTACGGCGGAGGACGGGGCCACCAGTCGGCCCCTCTCCTCTCCTCCCGGCCGGGACTCCCTCTATGCCAGCGGGGCCAACCTGCGGGACTCGCCCTCCTACCCGGACAGCAGCCCCGAGGGGCCTAGTGAGACCCTGCCCCCGCCCCCACCTGCCCCCCCTGGGCCCCCAGAAATCTACTACACCTCCCGCCCGCCGGCCCTGGTGGCTCGGAATCCCCTACAGGGCTACTACCAGGTGCGGCGGCCCAGCCATGAGGGCTACCTGGCAGCCCCCAGCCTCGAGGGGCCAGGGCCTGATGGGGATGGGCAGATGCAGTTGGTCACCAGCCTCTGAGGGGCCTCATGGACCAGAGGCCGGGGGCCTGGCCGGGGAGGGAACCCAGGAGGGGCTCTGGTGGGAGCAGAGACTGACGGAGGCTGGTGGGCCACTCTCTCCAGGTGCCCCTCAGCCCGTGGGCCCCACTGTCCCCTCAGGGGCGCTGACCTGGGCCCCAGGTGCCAGGGTGAGACAGGGTTTCCACCAGCCACACGCCCCAGCCTCTCTAGGGGAGTGCAATGAGGAAAAGCCCCCGGGCCCTGGGAGTGAGGGAGAAGCTGGTAGGTGTGACCGACTTCTGACACTCCCTGCCTGTGGAGGAAGAGCAAGGGGTAAGGCTTCCCTAGGTCTTTAGGGGGTTGCCGCTTTTGAGGTGGTCAAAGCCTTGCAGGATCCAGTCTATCAGCTGCTCCTCTCCATCCATCAGAAGGGAGCAGCGGGGGATTGGGCAGATGGATAGGATCCTCCCATGCTACAGTTCCCCGTGCCCTGGAGACTGGGCCTTGGACCCCAGCCAGGCCCAGGGCATGGGCAGTGGCGCTGGTGGTTAACGTGGAACTTTCTCTGAAGCTCCTTGATCCCTTGCTATTGGTCCCTGTCTCCCAAGCAAGCCTGCCCCTCGACCCCCAGAGTGCACCCAATGACCCCCTCCCTTGGGGTGACTCCTGATGAAGCACAACTCCCCGCAGGGCCCCAACCCACGGGGGTGGCCATATTTGGGCAGTTCCCAGTCCTGTGGGCTGGGCTATCTGGGGAGCAGATTTGGGGTCTGGGGCTCCCTGAGGAGTGGGTCCTGGGTTTGGATCTTTCCCTAGGGGGTCCTCTTACCCCTCTCTCTTCCTCCCCTATTGCTGTAAATATTTCAACAAAATGGAAAAGGAAAAAAAAAAAAAGACAAAAAAAAAGTAAGAAAATCTCATCACTTGAAGCCACCGGGCACCTGCAGCCCAGGCCAGCCCGGACTTTCTCCGGAACAGAGCCGCGGCCAGCCCTGGCCACCAGGACTTCCTGTATGTGTACATCCCAGCCAGGGTGGGCAGCCGCCAGAGCAGCTTTTACACTCCAGAGACAAAACCAATCTAGAAGCAACAGCAAAACAAAGAACCTGTCCTTCCCAGCACCGGTCCATCACCTCTGCTCTGGCTGCCCTCCTGGGGCGCGTACCTCACTGCCTGCCCCAGGACCAGAGGCCTGTCTCCCCCTGCCCCGCTGGCCAGGAGACACCCTCACACCCAAAGATGCTTTTGCCAAGATGGCTGCACTACCCCTTTGAGTTCCTGCTTCTCGTATATCACTTCAGGACTCATGGCAGGCAGGAGGAGGCTGGCATCCCACCCTGAGAGGGGAAAGAGGAGTTGAGGGCAGAGTATGGCTCCTGTGGCTGAGGGCAGGATGGCCGTGGTGGGGTCATTTCTGAGGGAGGGGCAAGAAAGGTGAGAGGTCACTTTCCCTTACCCCCACTCCAAGCCCTCTAGCCTGGCCTGCCCTCCCCCAGTTTTTTGGGGGTAGCATAACCCTGCTGCCATCTTGCAGAGGTGGCAGCCCACCTCTGCTGACTTCGCCCTGTCTTTTCCTGCCTCCTTCCTCACAAGTGCCATGAGTTTTCAAGCATCCTCGGGTCTCAGCTTGCTGCTGCCATGAACTTCTTTGGGTTATGGGGGAGCGACTCCAGGAAGGAGCTGAGGCGGTGGGTCAGTGGCTAGGAGGACCCACCTTTTTGCTGCTAGAAAGCCCTCTCCCTTCTGGGGAGCTGGGACTGGCTTGTCCCCATCAGTGACGGGGGAAGGGGCCAGACCAAAGATAATGGTTTGCCCCATGAAGGGGAACAGATGTGAAAAGGCAGGGTTTATTCCATCTCTGGTTTTTTCTGGTGGTAGTATGTTTTAGCCTATCTTGCCAGAAGACCAAGGGTGAAGTCTAGATAGAGGAGAGGTTGGGGACAGTCTTGCTAGGCAGGCATGGAGAGTAAGAAATGGCTGTGGCTCTTGCCTAGCTTCCACTGGACCTGGAGCTTGCTGTGGCTATGTGGAGTGAATAGCCCAGGAGCCAGAGGACTTGACTCAGCCCAGGCCTGAGGCCCATCAGACATCAATAAAGCTGGCAGGAGGGGTGGGGTGAAGAGCTCTGGGATTGGCAGGCACAGGAGTCCTGCTCCCTCTTTCCCTGCACAGCCCTTCTCCAGATGTGGACACATGGAGGCAGAGGATGTGGTGTAGCAGGGCCCTTGGTTCCTGTTCCAGCTGGAATTGCTAGCACAGAGTAAATCCCAGGCCTCGGAGCTACATGGCAGGTCCCCCGGTGGGGCTGGATCCACTACAATCCAGCGCAAAGCCACCCAGAGAGCCCAGGTGTCCCCTACCCCAACCAGACCTGGTGCCTTGACGCCCCCACCCCAGCGGGGACGGGTCAGAGAAGGGTCTGGTCTCCTCCTACTCCCTTCCTTGGGCTCCTGAATTCATTTGCTCCTAAATCTTGCTCATTCTTTTTCTCTGCATTTTCCCCCTTTGGGTTTTCCTAACTATCCAACCTCTTTTGTTGTGTCCTTTTGCTGTCTCTGTGTTCCTCTCATTCTCGATTTCTCTGTCCATTCGGGCCTCCTCCCTGCCCCCACACCCTGCTCCCTTCTTTCCTTGGTCTCCTTTTCGATATGCCAAACCAATTTTGGGTCGAGTGCATTTAACGAGAATAAAACAAAAGGCTCATAAGAACGTTTCAGAAAAAAACAAAAAGTTTAAAAAAATGTTGAGTCAAAAAGTCAAACAATAAAGAAATTAAGATTTCTTGGAATGATAAGAGTGGTGTGATTCAATTGGGGGACAGAAAATGTAGAGTGTAGTTCCCCCAGTCCTGGAATCTATACTTGAACACTGAACTTAGATGACCCTGGTCTTAAGGCCTATAGTTTCAGCATGTGGGAAGCTGAAGCAGGAAGATCTATCAGTCGCGGGCAGCCTGGCTTCACATAGTAAAACCCTGTTTCAACAGAATTAGGGAACTGGGGAAATGGTTCCCCGGGAAAGAGCACTCGCTCTTGCAGAGGACCGAGTTTCAGTTCCCGACACTCATGTGGTGGTTCACGACCACCTATGACTCCAGTTCTAGGGGGTCTGATCCTTCTGACCCCCACAGGCATGCATGTGGTACACACACTTATACAAGCAAAACACTTAGACATAAAATTAAAAACTAACTAAAAAATAAACCTCTTAGACCCCTCAGCAGACACCAGGAACTTGTATGTGGAGTGCTCTTACACTCCTGGTCTGGCTGAATGTTTCTTGAGCAGTTTCCTCTGGTCTTGCACCCGCAATTCAGGGTGCACACTACAGTTAGAACGCCATTTTACAGACAGAGATGCACACATAGACACACACCCAGGTCTCTGGCCTGGCCACTGTGTCATGCTCTCCTAGAGGAGCCCTTCTTGGCAGCTGTAGACAGGCGGATCTCTCTGAGTTCGAGGCCAGCCTGATCTACAGAGTGAGTTCCAGGACAGCCAGAGCTACACAGAGAAACCCTGTCTCAAAAAACTAAGGGGGAAAAAAAAAAAAGAAAAAAAAAGGTCAAAAGTTTGTTTAAATAGTTGGCTGAAACATTTGTCAAAGATGGCCCACTAAAAAGAAGCTAGAGATGCTTCTGATATCCCTTGGCTTAGTGTTGCTGAAGGGATTTTAAGGCTCAGGTATCGCAATGCTAGTGAGTCCTTGTAAAATCTAATCCTCCGCAACGGGAAGGCCCAGAAGACATGCCCTCCACAAATCCTGTAAGGCACGAGATGGTGAGGGCTATGAGCACATTGGAAGAGCTTCATTGTCATCTTTTCCTTGTGCCAGACCTTGGAGTTGCTGCTCAGAAAATTCTCAAAACAAAACAAACAAAAGGCTCCACTGGACAGTGGCAAGAGGGACTCCATCCCTGTGAGCCCGCTTCCAGACTTGACCCATTTTGCAGGCCCAGACCCGGAACCCCTTGAGTGAAAAGGTAGGTTCCCCTTGCTAAAACACCCAAGAGTTTTATTGTTAACCTTTCTTTTTCTTTTTCGGAGCCATCTCTCCAGCCCCCTTCTTTTTCTTTCTTTCTTTCTTTCTTTCTTTTTTTCTTTTTTGGTTTTTCAAGACAGGGTTTCTCTGTGTAGTTTTGAGCCTTTCCTGTATCTCGCTCTGGTAGACCAGGCTGGCCTCGAACTCACAAAGATCCACCTGCCTCTGCCTGGCGAGTGCTGGGATTAAAGGCGTGCGCCACCACCGCCCAGCTATTGTTAGTCTTTCTCCAGTCCTTCCCCAGAGGGACCTGAAGCCTTTTATAAGGGAAACTATATGCTGAGGGAAAGGAAGCGATCAGATTTTCTGGAGTCTATTGGAGACGGGTTCTGTGAGATCTCAAGAATTGTGGCCCTCCAGTTAAATCGGGGGCCTATGGGCATCAGGTTATTAGTGGAGTTTTGGCTGAATTCTGACTCAGTAGGTCCAGTGGGTCCCGAACTCATCCTATATTATTTCCTCAGTATATACTTGGGATACACTTAGAAGCTGGCAGGATTTACACATTGTTCCCTGACCAGTGTGGTGAGGGCTGTTATGGTTGGAAAGGCCAAACAGAAGCCACTGGAGCTGCCTCTGCCAGAAAATGGTCAACCAAAACAATACCACATCCCAGGAGGAACTGTAGGAATCAGTGTCACACTCAAGGACTCGAAAGATGCAGGGTGGTGGTTCCACGTCTTCCTTTAACTCTCCCTGGCCGGCGCAGAAGACAGATGGTGGAGTACAATGACTACTGAAAACTTAGCCAAGCAGTGACTCCAACTGTAGCTGCTATAATAATGTGGTGCCCTCACTTCAGCAGGTTAACGTATCTCCTGGTACACGGTTTATGCAGCGACTGACCCAGGAGAGGCTGTTTTCTCGGTACCTGTCCAGATGGACCTACAGAAACAATTGGCTTTCAGCTGGCAAGGCCAGGAATATACATTTAGTTTTACCTCAAGGATGTATTAACTCTTCTGCCCTGTGTCATAACTTCGAAGGGAGCTCGATCATCTGTCTCTTCCATGAAATATCACACTGGTGCACTATATTGATGACATTATGCTGATTGGACCAAATGAGCAGGAGGTAGCAACCACTTTGAATTCATTGGTAACACATATGCAACATCAGAGGATGGGAAATTAATCCAACCAAAATTCAAGGCCTTTCTTTTTCTTTCTTTTTTTGTTGTTGTTTTTTGTTTTTTTGAGACAGGGTTTCTCTGTGTAGTTTTGGTGCCTGTCCTGGATCTTGCTCTTTAGACCAGGCTGGCCTTGAACTCACAGAGATCCATCTGGCTCTGCCTCCCAAGTGCTGGGATTAAAGGCATGCACCACTACCGCCTGGCTAGTGAGTTTCTTTTCTGAATTTGGTAACAAGGAAAACTATAACTATCTAGTCTTCAACTCCATCAGAGACCTAATATATAAGGAAATAATATTACCTGAGTAAACAGGAATTGCAGAACAAACACTTCCAAAATTAAAAAATGACAGAAACAGCTCACTGCCTGGATAGTGATTCAAGATCCCTCTGCAATGTTGGGGCATCCATCTTCAGGCTGCAGGCCTACAATATATGACAGACTTTTCTGTAAAGCAGGATATTCTGAAGGACTGTCCTGCCTTGCCTTGGCAAAGTTCAGCACTCACTTACTTTTGTGTCCTGCTTGTCCAATTTGGACAGCATACTGTCAGCAGTCAAGGCAAGGCATTTTCTAGCCCAGTGGCTAACTTTTGCCATAAAGAAAGTAGGGCTGGAGTGTCACGGACTGGCCCATTGGAGGTATCACAACCATAGGAGAATCAGGGCTTGGGTAGTCATGAAGGCAAGGATTCGGCGAATGACAGACAGACAACACACTCAGAAGTGGTTTGAATCTGCTGCAATTTTACTTTTGTAAATCAGTAGTTTATATACAGAAAAGAAAACTATCAAGTCATACAAGGAACAACAAGAGCTTGGCAATAATTTAATTACATCATCTTTAAAAAAACAGCAAGCACACAATTATTAATCGGTGCTAGACATATTCCTTCACCCACAAGAACTTCATGACCCAAAGAGTAGTCTGTATTTTTTTAACTTAGTACGGTCTCTAGACTTGTGTAGACTTTTTGTGGTTGTAGCTGTGTCCTTTATCTTATCTCAGCAGCTTTTTAGTTTATTATACATTTTTACTTTTCTGGTTCTCATGACCCACTTAGCCAATTTGGATGCTGTAGACCCTCTCTAAGTCTTTTTTTTTTTTTAGTTCTTTCACCACATATCTCTTTTAACATAAAACTTTTTACCTGTTGGAATATGGACTCTTGTACTTTTATGCCTGTAAGGGGAAGGGGTTTTGTTGTAGTCCTTAAGTTTCCCATGCTGAACTTCCTCAACAGAGGGGCCCACCATCTGCCTCCTATGAGATAACATTTTCTACCATAAATCACTTTAGTTGGGATTCTTAAAGGATTCCTAGTGGGTGAGTGTTCATTCCCTAGAAATGCCTGAACCTTATACTTTTTTTTAATCTAGCGGCTTGGGGTCTTTAAGAAATAGTTCATTCTGTTATATCTGATTAAGATCCATGTCCAGCTTCTCCTTTCCTCCATAGTTTACAACCCAAGCATTCATTAATTTTGGCTGTGCTTTATAGATTAATTAGAACATTATCAGAAAAGCAGTTATACAGAACCCATAGCCCAGGGAGCTCATGATCCGTGAAGAATGGAGAAGGAGGCATAACACGGGCACTCTGCCAGGGACACCAGGGAGCTTAGTCCCATGGGACACGTATCTCCCGTCCGCTATTATAGACATAATTGTTCATGTCACACAGACGACACTGGAGTTGGTGTGGCACTGGAGAGATGGCTCAGGCATTAAGAGCACTGGCTGTTCTTCCAGAGGTCTTGAGTTCAATTCTCAGAACCCACATGGTGGTCATAAAGAAAGTAAACTCCATATGGAGTTTCTTCTTGGATGCCCATCATCTTCTCTGAAGTAGATTAGTGCTGCCAGGAGCAGACATGTCTCACTGTCATAAAAAGAATCCATTTTATTAAACCATCTTAAATGCCATATTCGGTAGATCTCTGAAGTGTTTGAAGACCATTTATCTAAAATATATCTCTGTTTGTCTTTGAAAACATACTTAACATGACTACAAGTCTGATTGTAATAGGTGACTAACTACTAACCTGTATTTCTTTATTATACTAAATAGTTTTTAATAATAACTTTCAAGGACTAGAAATGTACATTACATTGTTAAATGAGCTGTATAGATACAATACCTTGAACAAGAGTAGAAACGTATGTACAGTATGTTCTAACAAAAATAACCTTAGATTTGTATAAATATACAAAAATATCTTAAGAGTAGAAACATATAAAAAGTATAATAAAAATGACCTCAAATTTATATCAAAATAAAAAAATCCATACCAATGGAAAAATATTTAAGACTAGTAGTTGCTTTTTTGGGGAATGGAGAGATGGCTCAGGGGTTAAGAGCACTGGTTGCTTTTCCAGAGGTCCTGAGTTCAATTTCCAGCAACCACATGGTGGCTCATGACCATCTATGGTGGGATCTGATGCCCTCTTCTGGCATGCAGATATACATGCAGAGCACTTGTATAAAATATAAATAAATTTTAAAAATAGATTCAATAATCTACACCTTTCTCCAGGCAGTGAGGGCACACACCTTTAATCCCAGCACTTGGGAGGCCGAGACAGGTGGATCTCTATGAGTTTGAGACTAGCCTGGTCTACAGAGCGAGTTCCAGGACAGGCTCCAAAGCTACATAGAGAAACCCTGCCTGGAAAAAAAAAAAATCTTTTTATCATATCATTTCTATATCCCACCTTTTTCTTTTCAGAACAAGATCCCTGAGTCTAATCTCCTTTGTTTTTTTTTCCTGATGATTACCAATAACAACTTGTAACCAACCTTTAGGGAAATGGGGCCAGCCAAAGAAACCCACCCTGACCCTGAAACCAGAGCCAGTGAAAGAAACACACTTTAGCCCTGAAACCAGAGCCAAAGAAATACACTTTTGCCCCTGGAACCAGAGCCAGTGAAAGAAATATGCTCTGTCGCTAAAACTAGAGCCAAAAGGCTAAAAAGGGCCAGTGAAAGAAAACAGTTTGGCCCTAAAACCAGAGCTCATCTGCCCCTGACCAACTGAGCATGAAACCAACCAATCCCTGAGCACAAAATCTAGCCAATCTGAGCTTGTCCATGCTTAAGGGAATTGAAATTCCACCAATCCCCACCCTGAAAATCTTCCTAGAAAAACCCCGCCCCTAAGAAGCCCTATATAAGCCCTGGGCCTGTTGTGTTTGCTGCTGCCTTCTCTACCCTGGCAGAGGCAGCCACTCTCCTGGATAATAAATTCTTGAATGAGGTTTGAGAGAGACCTTTTTTTTTTTTTTTTTTTTTTAAATGCCGAATGCTGTTTATTGAAGGAGGGAGGAGGTCTTAAATACAGGCTTATAGCACAATGGGGGAACCCGGAGGGCAGAAGTTTGCTACTGATGTTTTACAATCTTGCATCTAAGCTGTTTACGCCCATTATGCAGGATAGACAGACAAGGAACTTCCCTTAAGCATTCAGGAAGGTGGAACCCAGCAGGGAATTAGCATAGGGAGGATATCAAGGTCAAGGTCAGCAAGCAAGACAACAGTTACCCAAAACGGGGGCCAGGGACCTACAGGTCCCCCTTTTACTAAAAAATGAGCTTCTGACTTGGGTTGCGTGGGACGTCAGCAGGTCACCTTACCCGTCATGGAGATGCCTGCCCAGGCCACACAGGAGCTCTGTCTTAGGTTGGTGAGTGCCCCCAGGCATTACCCAAGGTGAGACCTTCTTTAGCCAGAGCAGAGATGAAGCCTGGGCAGAGCAGAACACAGCTATAACAATCTCTCTGGAGAAACCTTCCTTTAGGTGAGCTGAGTTGTTACACCTGAGTAGAACTGTAACAACTTCACTGGGGAAACCCTCCCCTGCAGGGGTAGAGTTGTTACATTGGGGAAACCTTTCCCCGGAGCAGGGCTGTAAGCTGCTATGCTTACAGTGACTTGTACTCCTTGGCTCCCCACTACCAGCATCCCTTTCCATATGCGTTGCAATGCTTACACAAAATTTCTATAAACCACTGAATGTCCAAAACCACCCACCCCACCTCTTGGGAATGTGGGCATCATGTTCTTAAAATTACCTCCTGCTGTCTGGGGGTGATGGCATCTTTAGGGGATCCTGAAAAAAAATTGGGATAATTGTCAAATCCTGTGAGAGCTAGCTGTATCATTTGTTGTCCAGTCTCTGCCTAATGGGAAAATGCAAGGCTTATCTCAAGTTTTGGCTAGAGTAGTCTGTGAGGCTGGATCATCTAAGCTAAGCCACCTTGAAATTGTCCTGAGCAGTTTGTAGTCCAAAACTGATCTTTGTGGTGGTGTTTGTCAGCTTAGTGGCATTACCATTTTCCCAGTGGAATTGTTGTAGGGCCCCATCTGCCTTTTGGAGACTTCAAAGGTCACTGTTAGGAATGGTTATGATTCATTGTAGAAAGCTTAAACATTTTAAATGTCATATGCAGAAGATCTTGAAAAAGTTAAAGGACCATAATTTGTTATGTATATTCAGGGTACAAAAACTTAATTCCTAGTTACCTGATAGAGATTCAAACCCAAAACCATGTACAGGAAGCTAGATGAAGCCCTTTTCTAAAATTAGTTAGTACTCTATATGGCCATTAATATCATGACAAAAAAGTTTATATATATATATATATATATATATATATTATAATTTAAAAATAAAATAAAACCAAAAGTTTATGAGATTAGTGGCAATAGTATAATCCCTTAATTTTGGTTTTTCTTCTGTCCCATATCAGCTGGGTCTTCTGACATGAGACAGAGATTTTGTATTTTAACAAGTATGCTTAGGTTTAGCATGCTCCAAATCCAAAGCCAGCTTTAATTTTTAATTGAACTGGAACTACAAAAAGACCATTTGAATTATATGTATGAGAGAACAGCAGAAACAAACATTTGGGAATGTATATGAAATTTTATTCTGTTGGAGATGTGATATACCAATAGGCCAATTTACTCTTTTTCTTGGGACATTTTCTCTGGATAATTTGTCTTTTTTCTTCAGATGTCTCATTTGTCCAATAGTCTTCAGATTCCTTAGCTGGATGCCTTCATTCTTCTGGAAAAACAAAAATAAAACCCTGCCCCAACTTTGGGGAGTTTCCCTTTTGGCAAGTTACAACTGATCAAATGAAAAGCATTTGTTAGTTTTATAGGTTAGTTTAGATTGAATGGTCACATTGGTTGATGAACTCTATTACCTCTTCTAATTAGGAGGTCTCTATTGTTCAAATCTAATCTTTATCAGTTTTGATGGTATCCATAGCTTATCTTCTCCTGTGGAAACAAAAGCAAAACCTCTTCCCCAACGTAACATATATCCTGGTTTCCATTCTGAGGTCAGCACATCTTTAAAGTATATAAACTGATTTAATTCAGTAGTTTTTTTCTATTATCCAATGTCTCTCCACAGCTGTTGTTTCTTTCTCATTAACATTTAGAAAATTTAAAGTTAAGAAAGCATTGTGCAATCTATTTCTTGGGGTCTTTATTTCCTCTTTCTGTTTATTAAGCATATCTTTTAGAGTTCAATCTTTCTATAACTGCTTTCCCTGTAGGATTGTGTGATATATGCTTTATGTTTAATATGCAAAAAAAAAATTATTTTACTAGAGACATATGCTGGAGTATTGTCAGTCTCAATTTGTACAGGTATCCTCATGATGGCCATAACTTCTGCTAGGTGTATAATTACAGAACCAGCCTTTTAAAACTCAAAGCAGTTGCCCATTGAAATCTTAAATAAGTATCTATGGTATGGTGTACATATTTTAATTTTACAAACTCTGAAAAATGAAAGACATCCATTTGCCAAATTTCATTTATTTGAGTACGCTTTAGGTTACTTCCTGCGGGTAATGGAGTTTGGTTATACAAAGAACAATTAGGACATTTCCTTATAATTTCCTTGTCTTGTTGCCAAGTAATAGAAAAATCTTCTTTCAAACCCTTGCTATTGACATGGTATTTCTTATGAAATCTGTAGCTTCTAGCACATTTCCTACCAATATTTTATCAATTTCATCATTACCTTCTGCTAGAGGGCCTGGTAGACACATATGGGACCTTATATGTGTTATATATAAGGAATGATTTCTATTTCTGATTATTTATTGTAACTAGGTAAATAACAAAGTCAATTCTGAATTGTCTGAATAAACACAGCAACTTTCTGCATATTAAGAGTCGGTAACTATATTAAGAGGTTCTGGAAAATCTAATAATACCATGAGAATAACATATAATTCTGACTTTTGAACAGAATCATAAGGGCTTTCAGCCACTTTTCTTAAATTTCTCACCTTTCCTGATTTGTTTGCATCTGTAATTTCCTGACTTACAACCTGCCTTTCCTGTAGGGGCTCAAGAAATTGATGTTTCCCATACAATATGAGGAAAGATCCAGTTAGTTCTTTTTATAAGCTGAATTCTCTTGCTTTTCAGATATTTGTTGTTACTCTCTCTCTCAAAAAAAAATTACTGCAAGCTCTTTGCCAATGTTCATGTTCTGCCCATAAAGAGGAAATTTTAGCATTAGTAAAAGGTACTACAATTTCAGCAGGGTTTATTCCTGCTGATTGACTACAAAGTCTCAATTTTGCTTTTAGGATAAACTCAGAAACCTTTTCTACATAGGTCCTTGTTACCTTGTAAGGTTTGAAATAAGTCACTCAGTTCTTGAGTTGTTAATCTAATTGTGGGCTATAGCCAGTTAAAATCTCTCAGCAATTTTTGAAAGTCATTAAGAGTCTGCAATCAATTTCTCCTAATTTGTACCTTTTGGGGTTGAATTTTTGTTTGTTTGTTTTTTGAGAAAGGGGTTCTCTGTGTAGTTTTGGATCCTGTCCTGGATCTCCCTCTGTAGACAGGCTGGCCTCGAACTCACAGAGATCCACCTGGCCCTGCCTCCCAAGTGCTGGGATTAAAGGCGTGCACCACCACCACCCAGCCTGGGGTTAAATTTTTGGTAAACCTATTTTATATCCTAGGTAATTAATAGAATCTCCTCTTTGTATTTTTTCAGGAGTGATTTGTAATCCCCAACAAGGTAAAATTTTCTTTACTTCTTCAAACATTTTCTCTAAGGTATCTACATTTGAATCACCTACTAAGATAATTGTCCATATAATGGTAAAATATAGATTGAGGAAACTAATTACAAATTATTTCCAATGTTGTACAAAAAATCGGCATAAGGTAGGGCTGTTTAACATCCCTTGTGGGAGAACTTTCCACTGATATCCTTTAACAGGCTGGGAATTACTATAAGTAGGCACCATGAAGGCAAATTTTTCTCTATCCTGTTCTTGCAAAGGTATAGTAAAGAAACAGTCTTTAAAATCAAGTACTATAATAGACCATCCTTTAGGTAATAGAGAAGGCAAGGGAATTCCAGGCTGTAAAAAGCTCATTGGCTGAATCAAATTATTAATAGCTCTTAGACCTGTTACCATTCTCCATTTTCCAGATTTTTTTTTTTGAGGCAGGGTTTCTCTGTGTAGTTTTGGTGCCTGTCCTGGATCTCACTCTGTAGACTGAGATCCAGGCTGGCCTCAAACTCACAGAGATCTGCCTGGCTCTGCCTCCTGAGTGCTGGGATTAAAGGTGTGCGTCACCACCGCCCGGCCCAGATTTCTTTTTAATGACAAATACAGGAGAATTCCAAGGACTGGTCAATTCCTCCATATGTTGAACATTTAGCTGCTTCTGTACCAGTTGTTCAAAGGCCTGTAGTTTTTCTGATGTAAAAGGCCATTGTTCCACCCAGACAGGTTTGCCAGTTGACCATTTTAAAGGTAGGGCTGTTAGTACCTTTGAAAGATCAGTGGCTGTTGTGCCCTGTTTATGTACAACTTGAATGGTCAGTGACTGTTCTTTGTAATACCTTTTAATACTTTTTGTTTTTGTTGTTCTGAGACAGGGTTTCTGTGTAGCTTTGGAGCCTATCCTGAAACTCACTCTGTAGCTCAGGCTGGCCTCAAACTCACAGAGATCTGCCTGCCTCTGCCTCCCAAGTGCTGGGATTAAAGGTGTGTGCTACCACTGCCCAGCACCTTGCTGTGGATATTGCTCTATATAAATAAAACACTGATGGCCAGTGACCAGACAGGAAGTATAGGTGGGACAAGGAGAGAGGAAAATTGGGGAAACAGGAAGAAGGAGGGAGAGACACTGCAGCCACCGCCAGGAAAAGCAGCTCTGTCCCAAGCATTGAAAGCTGCTGCACAGCATAGAGCCAAGATGTGGTCATCATATAGACTGTCATTGTACCTCAGCATAATCTCCCTCTCCAGGATATTGGTCCACACTGCTAGCTGTATTTCATTGTTCAGTGATTTTAGCCTCATCTTTCCACCAGGTCCTCCACTGTGATTGAGGACCAGGTTCCAATACTGCTGTAACCAAGTCTTTCCAGTCTTGTGGGACAATTCTGTTACTAGTTGACCATGAATTTAACATCTGCTTCACAAAAGGTGAGTGCATACCATATGAGACTATCACTTCCTTAAATTTCCTCAAATCTAGCATTTCCACAGGAATCCAATCAGCTCTTACACAGCCTTAAGGAAACCTGTCATTTGGTGAGTGGATAAATTACAGTTAGTTGTTTGATAACCTTGGGATGTTCCTCTCTAATTTTATAATGTAATGGTGAGGTTAGTTCTTCTTTAAATTTCTGTTTTTGTCTGAATATCTCTATTATCTGTTTTAGTAAGTTTTCTAACGCTTATAACTTATCAGTCAATATTGCATTATTTTCTTTAGTAACCTTTTCTAAGGCCTGTATTTTGGCAGTCATACCAACCAACTTTTTTAGGGATAAAACAAGAATTACCAAACCAATGATGTTTATAATTTTCTTTACGTAAATCCCAACTAAGTTGATTATCCCCTTACTTAATTGTTCCATTTTTAAACCACCCTAACTCCCTCCATCATAATAGTGTTTCCCATTTTTTTTTAACATGGGAAAAAACTCTCTCTCCTTTTTTTTTTTTTTTTAATAATTCCCCCCTTTAAGAATTCCAAGTTGGGCTGGAGAGATGGCTCAGAAGTTAAGAGCACTGGCTGCTCTTCCAGAGGTCTTGAGTTCAATTCCCAGCAACCATATTATGGCTCACAACCATCTACAGTGAGATCTGGTGCCCTCTTCTGGCCTGCAGGGAAGCATGCAGACAGAATACTGTACACATAATAAATAAATAAATCTTTAAGAATAAAAAGAATTCCCAGGTGTCTCACCAAATCTTTTGATGATGACAGTGAAGTGTGAGGCTGACTGTCGCTGCAGAGCACTCTGGGTGGAGAACACAGGCAGTGCACAGCCTGGCTGAGGACCGCTGCCACTGATCGCATGTCAACACAGGGGAACATGCTGCTTATGTGTGACCAGCAGGAAATGAAAGCACAGAGCTGCCTGAGGCAGAGCTGTCTGGCGGTGAGGGGCTGACTCCAGTGGCATTCGGAGCCAGGCTCCTGTGGAGTTTGGGGCTTGTGGAGATCGCTGTAGAGAGGCTGCAACAGGAAAATCCCAGACTCTCTCAGAGGGCTTGGGGAAAAAGGAAAAGCCAGCAGCGCGGTGACTCGAGGGGGTGTACCTCCAGTGGGTGGTTGCAAAACCTCGGGCAAGCAGCTATTTTGTGAATTTGTGCCCCAAAAGTTGGGCACCAGATGAAGCGCTAATCTAATTAGTCTTCATCAATAAAAGATTGGGAGCCAGATATGGGGTAAAAAACTGAAAGATCATAGAGGCAGGCGAGCACCCGCTAGTTGCTTCCTACCTCTCCTGTTCCTCCTTCCAAAAGGGCGGAGACCCTGTCTAAGCCCCACCTTACCACTTCCTGTCCCTCTCTCTGCAGTCCTCCAAACCTCTACGATTAGCTAGTGGCTAGCTCCACCCGCTGACTCCAAGCAAGCTTTATTTGTCAGAACACAATCAAAATATCACACAACATGGACAGCTGCAGCTTTACAACCCCTATCTGGGATAATCTGAAAGACACCGGTGAAAGGAAATCTCCACAGTGGGCAGTACATATGGTCATATATTTTGTTTGGAAGGAGAAATAGCCAGATGTGCAATTGTTTACAGATTCATGGGCTGTAGTCAATGGTTTGACTGCATGGTCAGGGACCTGGAAAGAGCATGATTGGAAAATTGGTGAAAAAGACATATGGAGAAGTATGTGGATAGATCTCTCCAGATGGATGAAGGATGTGAAGATATTGTACCCCATGTAAATGCTTATCAAAAGTGACTTCAGCAAAGGAGTATATCAATAATCAAGTAGACTGTCTTATTCTGTGAACAGTCAACCTCTTTCCCCAGCCATCCCTGTCATTGACCAATGGACCCATGAACAAAGTGGCCATGGTGGCAGATGGGGGTTAGGCATGGACTTAACATGGACTACCACTCACCAAGCAGACCTAGCTACAGCTGCTGCTGAGTGGCAGATCTGCCAATAGCAGAGACCAACACTGAGCCCCCAATACGGCACCATTCCCTGGGGTGACCCCCCAGTGACCTGGTGGCAGCTTGACTACGCTAGATCACTTCTTTCGTGGAAAGGACAAGGGTGACTGATCCAGATTACCAAGAGGAAATTGGATTGCTTCTTCACAATGGGGGTTAGGAATATTACATCTGGAGTGCAGATGATCCTTTAGGGTGTCTCTTGGTGTCACCATGTCCTGTGATTAAAGTCAATGGGAAACTATAACAACCCAATCCAGGCAGGATGACAAAGGGCACAGAACCTTCTGGAATGAAGGTATGGATCGCTCCTCCAGAAAAACAGCCAAGACCTGTGCTTTCAAGAGGAAATATGGAATGGGTAGTAAAGGAAAGTAATTATAATACCACCCATGATCATATGACCAGTTGCAGAAACAAGAATTATAATTGACACAAGTGTTTCTATCATATTTTGTTAAGGTGTTTTACAGATATTTGTATTTTCTTTCCTTGATTTTTTTTATCATGTAATATAACATCAATTGAGATAATATCAGTTATCATATTTAAGTTTTGAGATACTAAAAGAATGTCACTCAAGGGACATGCCACCAATTCTAACATATGTAATGCATGTGGTTATATACATGGGGTAGTTATATCAAGTTGTGTAATAATGACCCAGTTGTTTTCATTTTGAAATTAAGCATGACATAAGGAGATATGATTGTGTCAAGTTGACAAGGGGTGGACTTGTGATGGCTGTTCTTGGTTGTCATCTTGACTACATCTGGAATGGAATAAACTAAAACCCAAGCTACTGGTTACATCTGTGAGGGATTTTTCTAGATGGGATCTTCTGAAGTGGAAAGACCCATCTTAAATCTGGGCCACACCCTCTGGTGGCAGCCTATATAAAGGATATGAAAAAAAGAAAGTTCTTTTTTTTTTCTCTTCAAGGTAGTCTTTCTCTATGTAGCCCTGGCTGTCCTGGAACTCACTCTGTAGCCCAGGCTGTCCTTGAACTCAGAGATCTGCCTGCCTCTGCTTCCCGAGTGCTAGGATTAAAGGAGTGCACCACCACCACCTGGTGAAGAGTTCCTGTTCATTGCCTCCTGTTCTCTTCTTACCTTACTATCACCGGTAAATTCATTTCTTCACTGACTAGCATTAGAGCCTACTTATTCAGGATTTCAGTGTATGCTGAGGACCACTTGAGACATCCAGCCTCACGGACCAAACAGTTATTGGATTCTTGGACTTTCCATCAGGAGACAGCCATTGTTGGAGTGGCCAGCCTCTAAGCCACTTCAACAAATCCCATTTATAAGTGTATATACATGTAGATGGCTTTTGAAACAGTTTGGGAATCCTGTGTGCCTTAGTCACCTTACTCCTGTGTCTCTACCTCTTTATATATGATTTGAAATCTAATCCCATAAAAAAAAAAAACGAGAGCCTCTGCCTGGCCAGTTCTGAGTAAACTGTTCTCCTCTTTGCACATAGAGCATGAAGCCAAACCAAAATATCAACAGTCCATGTACAGTGGCTAATTTCTACTTTCTTAAAACATGGTTAACTGTTTTTTGCATCAAACACATTTCACTTGTGTTACAGAAAAAAACTATTCGTTATGCAAGAACAAAGGGTGTCAGACTGACACAGTGAAAGACAGAAGGGGCGGCCAGGGCAGGGCTGCTTATACTGTGGTGATGCTTAAGACAATACAGTACTGGTACAGGCAGAGACTTGAGAGGACTTGAATGGATGGTGACCTGCTCTACAACAAAGGACGTCTTAGAAATTGCCAGAGGAAGAACAGCTCTGCCTACAAGGTCTCAAATTACTTCAACAGCCAGATGTAGTGGCACATGTCTTTAATCCCAACATTTGGGAGGCGAATGAGCTCTCACCAAATGAGCCATATCTAGCTCTCAAGTGCTACTGTTTATGAGGACTATATTAACATCTACTATATTAGAAATTAAAACCAGGAAATTTAAAAACATACTAATACAACACAATTCCCGCCCCCCTTTTTTTTATAGACAGGGTCTCTGTATGTATGTAGTCCTGGTAGGCTTGGAAATAATTATGTAGACCAGGCTGGCCTGGCACTCACAGAGATCCTCCTGTCTCTGCTTCCCACATGCTGTGACTAGAGGTGTGCTGCATCATGTCCGGCTTGAAATTACATTTATTAAAAAGTAACGAAAGCTGGAGAGATGGCTCAGCAGTGAAGAGCACTTGTTCTTACAGAGGATGTGGCTTCAGTCCCAGCACCCACGGGATATCTCACAACTATCCCGAACTCTAGTTTCTAAGGGGTCTGATGCCCTTTTCTGACCTCTGTGGACACCAGGCAAGTGCATGGTGTACATACATACACGTAGGCAAAACATTCATACATACAAAATAAAATAATCTCTCCGGCTTGTTGGCCAAAGCCTGAGAGATTATTTTATTCTCCAGAAGCAGAGGCAGGCAAACCTCTGTGAGCTCCAGGCCAACCTGGTATACATAGTGAGATCCAGGAGAGCCAGGGCTATAGAGAGAGACCTTGTCTCAAAAACCAAACCAAACCAACCCCCCAAAACAAAACAAAAACTAATAATAATCCAAAAAATTTTGACACCCCCCACCTTTTGAAAAATTACAGTTTATTAATTTATTGTGTACATGTGTGGGTACCTCAGGCACATGCATGTGTGGGGGTCAGAGAACAATTTGAGGAAATCAGTTTTCCCTCTTCACCGTATGGGTCCAAGACTGAACTCGGGTTCTGCAGGATTGGTAGCAGACACCTTTACCCACTGAGCCATATCGATGACCCCCCACTTCCCATTGGTGTGCGGCTGCTTACAAGCTGGCTTAACAGGAGACAGCTGGATGCCTTTTTGCCGTTTTCATTTCCTGGCTGGAATTTACTATGCAGCCCAAACTGGCCTCAAACTTGGAGCAATCCTGTCTCTCCCAATCTCCTGAGTGCCGGGATTACAGACTGGATTCCCATACTGGCCTCTGCAGTCTGTTACAATGTGCCATTTGAGGTTTTTATAATACATAGTTGGCAAAGAGAGCAGTGTTTTAATGACCTTTTTAGATAAGGATATTCCTTTTTGTTTTCTGTACCAAATCTTAACAAATGGTGCGGTGTGAGTCAGCTGGGGCACCAGAAGCAACGGCTCGGGTGGAATGCTTGCCGTGTGTGTGGCTCTGGGTTCCACCCCAAGCTGGGGTTGGAGAATTTATTGAAATGTGAACTATGAGACTGTATTAATAAACTTTTCACTCTACAACCTGAAAACCCATTGCACATGTTCCCATTTAGTTTGTTTTTTGAGATAAGGTCTCTTATAGCCCAAGTGGCCTTGAACTTACTATGCAGTCAAGGATGGTCTTGAACTCACAATTCTCTGGCCTCAGCCTTATGAGCACTGAGACTATAGGCATGAACTACCATGCCTGGCTCCTTCCAACTTATAATTTAAATGTATTTAGTATCATTTGTGATTTTATGGTCTTCTGGGAAAACTTTAATCTATCAAATTACATTTCGCTATATAGTATCTTAATTTTTAATCATTTTATTTTATTGTATGGATATTTTGCCTGCATGTATGTATATGTCCCATGTGTGTGCCCTTTGAAGCCAGAAGGGGGTGTTGGACTCCTACAAGCACCAGGCACACGTGGTACACAGACACATACAGGAAAACACCCATAGACATGAAATAAAACATTAAAATAAAATAAAATTGTATTTGTTAAGCTAATCACAGATTCAATCAGAAGACTTTTTTTTTAAAGACAGAGTCTCACACCAGGTGGTGGTGATATACACCCAGGACTTGGAAGGCAGAGGCAGGCAGATCTCTGTGAGTTCCAGGCCAGCCTGGTCTACAGAGTGAGTTCCAGGACAGCCAGGGCTACATGGAAAAGTTGTATCTGCCTCCAAATTGCTGACAAGAAAGGACCGCCACACTTAGCCAGAGAATATTTTAATATTAAAAAGATGGATGAAGCTACAGAGATGTTCAGTGGTTAGGAGCACTGGCTGCTTTTCCAGAGGAGCCGGGTTCAGTTTCCAGCACCCACACAACACTCTAACTCCATTTTTTTTTTTAAAGATTTATTTATTTATTATGTATACAATGTTCTGCCTGCATGTATGCTTGCACACCAGAAGAGGGCACCAGATCTCATTACAGATGGTTGTAAACCACCATGTGGTTGCTAGGGATTGAACTCAGGACCTCTGGAAGAGCAGCCAGTGCCCTTAACTCTGAGCCATCTCTCCAGCCCTCTAACTCCATTTCTAGGGGATCCAACACCTTCTTCTGGCCTCTTCACACTAGGAACACATATGGTGCATAGAAATACATCCCTGAAAAACAGACATACATAATATTTTTTAAAAAAATAAAATAAAAGCCAGGTATGGTGTCACAAACCTTTAATCCCAGCACTCAGGAGACAGTGGCAGGCAGACATTTGAATCCAGGTCAGCCTAGTCCATAGAGTAAGTGTGAGGCCAGCCTGTGTCTATATAGTGAGACCTTGCCTCGAAAACAAAACAAAACTTTGGAGCAAGGGCGATGACTCAGTGGTTAAGAATGTTTTGCTTTTACAAAGGACCCCAGTTCTGATCTCAGCACCCACATCAGGTGGCTCAGAAATGTCTGTAACTCCAGCTCTTGAGGATCAAATGCCCTCTTCTGACCTCCAAGGACAGTTGCACTCAAGCACAAACCTACACACTGAGATGCACATAATTAAAAATAAAAACCTAAATGTCAAGAAGCTGCTTATTTCTTGGTATTATCAACAACTTGGTTTTCCTGGTTGCTGTCCATATTTCAAGTACTATATATGAATTTATCCTTTCTTTAAAAAAATGGCAGATTTTTACCTGTGTGTCGGGTCCTATGCTAAGCTTTTGAGCTACAACAATAAGATGGGAGCCAGGTGAGACTTCTGTTTTCAAGCAGATTACAATCCACTGAGAGGTAATAAGACAAAGCCCAGTTCAAACCTAATGTAAGGGTCTAAGGCTGGAGCTCAGAGGTACAGTGCTTGCCCAGCATACCAAAGGACCAAGAGTCCATTCTCATCACTGGGAGGTGATGAGGATCCTTGCATTGGCAGACAGCCTGCTACAAGGTGAAACCCTGTGCCAAAGAAAAAAGCTCATGGGGAGATGGCTCAGTGTTTTTTTTTTTTTTTAATATTTTATTTATTTATTATGTATCCAGTGTTCTGTCTTCATGTATGCCTGCACGCCAGAGGAGGACACCAGATCTCATTATTGATGGTTGTGAGCCACCATGTGGTTGCTGGGAATTGAACTCAGGACCTCTGGAAGAACAGCCAGTGCTCTTACCTTCTGAGCCATCTCTCCAGCCCCATGGCTCAGTGTTTTAAGAGCACTTGCTGCTCTTGCATAGGACCCAGGTTCAGTTCCCAGGACCCACATGGCAGCTCACAACTGTCTGTAACTCCATTTCTAGGGGATCCAATGCCCTCATCTGTCCTCTTTAGGCACCAGGCTCATATAGTAATGCACAGACATATATGCAAGCAAAACACCCATCACACTAAAAAATAATAATAAAGACTGGTGTGGTGGCCCAGTAGGCGCAGGCACTTGCCTGATGGCCTGAGGTGAACCCCTGAGAACTGGTTTCTGCAATTTGTCCTGTGACCTCTGTGCTCAAGCACACAAATACAAATAAATAAATGGGGCTGGAGAGATGGCTCAGTGGTTAAGAGCACCTGATGCAGCTCTTGCAAAGGACCCTAGTTCAATTCCCAGCACCCACATGACAGCTCACAGTCACCTGACACTTCACTTCCAAGGACTCTGACGTGCTCTTCTGGCCTCTTTCGGTACCAGGCCTGGCACACAGACACACATGTAGACAAAACACTCATACACATAAAGTAATATTTTGGAAGTAACTAATAAATGTAATAAATATGATAAAACTAAGGCACAAAGAGGATGTAAGTAGTCTATCAGACTGACTATCAAGCAGTAGATCCAGAGTATAAAAATAAAGGACCATGTTAGACAGGGTTGTCTGAGGGATCTTCTGAGGACATTTGAGTTGGTCCCTAATAGTGAGAATGAAGCAGCAAGTGATTACCCAGAGAAAACATATTCTGTGCAAAGGGAACAGCAAGTGCATAGCCCCCAAGCAGGAAGCAGATTGGTGTGCTGAAAGAGAAGAAATAAAGCCAGCAAGGCTTTGAGTAGTGACAGGAAGGGGACTGGAAGATGAGGCCAGTGAGATTAGCCAGGGCCACCATGCAGGGCTGACAGGGCCACCACACAGCACTTCCTGAGCCTCGGTAAAGATCTTAGGTTTCATTCTAAGCAGGATAAGCCTTTGAAGGTTTTAAGCAGAATAATAACTTGATCTGGTTTATGGCTGAAGATCATTTAGCTAGCTGTACCAAGAATGAAATGGACAGGAGTTTCTTTATAAGCACCGCAGACTGCTGTGGCTAAGCTTTCCTGGGGTATGAAGAGAACAGAGCTGGGGATAAAGAAGTCCACAACGCAAAAGGAGAGGAACTTGGCTTACGCCTAGGAAACACATGGCAACCTCATCATTAAATTGGTTTTATTTTCTGAGAAAGCATTGCTATACAGTGCAGGCTGGCCTCAAAATTGTATACAATCCCATCTTACCCTCCCAAAGTAGACCTGGCTACTTTATTCAGTTTGGGGGACAGAAAGCTTTTAAGTATGTGAGTGTCTTAGTTACCTTTTCTGTTGCTGGGATGCACCACAACCAAGGCCATTTATAAGAGTTTAACTTGGCTTAGGGTTTCAGAGTTAGGGTTAGAGTCCATGATAGAAGCAAAGGCACAGGGCAGGAAGAGCTCACATCTCAATCCATAAAGAGGCACTGAACACACTGAGAATCCTGCCAGTCTTCTGAGACCTCAAAGCCCACCCTCAGTGACACACCTCCTCTAACACCACCACACCTCCTCATCCTCTCTAAACAGTTCCACCAACTGGGGGCCACACATCCAAACATCCAAGCCTAGGAAGGCCATTCTCATTTGAACCACCACAGTGGGTAAATTTGGGATTGAAGTACATTTTTTCTTTCTTTCCTTTTGAAAAAAAATTATTCATATTTTATGTACATTGGTGTTTTGCCTGCATATACGTCTGTGTGAGGGTGTCGGATTCCCTGGAAGAGGAGTTAGAGACAGTTGCGAGCCACCATGTGGATGCTGGGAATTGAACCCAGGTCCTCTGGAAGAGCAGCCAGTGCTCTTAATCACTAACCCAGCTCTCCAGCTCTTTCCATTTTTTTTTTTTTTTAAAGACAAGGTTTTTGCTGTGTAGCCCTGGCTGGCCTGGAACTCACTATGTCAGGGTTCTTCAAATTCACAGAGATCCTTCTGCCTCTGCCTCCTGGGTGCTGAGATTAAAGGAGTGTTCTACCATGCCCAGCTGTTTTTCTAAAGATTCTTTTATTTTTATGTAATATTGAGTGTTTGGCTTGCCAATATGTATATGCAACACATGGGTGTGTAGTGCACTCGAAGTCAGAAGAGGACTCTGGAGCTCCTGGAACTGAAGCCAAGGATGGCTGAACCACCAGGCCATGTGAGTGCTGGGAACCAAACTTGGGTCCTCTTCAAGAGCAGTATGTGTTCTGAATTGCTGAGTAATCGCTCCACCCATTTCAAACACCTTAAATAAGGAAAAAAAGAGTGAGGCAGGCTTTCTTGGACTGCCAACCCCCAAATCACGACACAGAGACTTATAAATGTTTGGTCTTTGATTAGGTTTATCCCACTAGTTCTTTTAACTTAATTTAGCGTGTTTATATTCATCTATGTTTTGCCTTGGGGCTTTTTACCTTTCTTTCATTCTGTAGGTCCTACTTTCCTGCTTCCTCCGTGGCTGATTGGCTGGCTGACCACCACCACCCCCCAAGGCTGCCTCTGCCCCCTGGCTGGACTGGCTTCCCTTTCTCTCTGCCCACCAACCCTGCCTATCTTTCTACTGCCTAGCTTTTTATTAGACCAATCCGGTGCCTTAGGCAGGCAAGGTGAAACAGCAACACAGTTTTACATAGTTAAACAAGTCCAGCATAAACAAAAGCAACACACCTTTACATAATTAAAACAAACGCACCATAAACGAACGCAACCCATCTTTACATGGTAAAACAAATATCCACAACAAAAGAGTGCAGATGCTCCCAGAGACCAGAGGAGGGCATCAGATCCCTTGAAGCTGGAGTTACAGGCAGGTATGAGCTGCCTGATGTGGGTGTTGGGACTCAGGTCCTCTTCAAGAACAGTAGACTCCCTAAAGCACTGAGCCACCTCTCCACCCCTCAGATTCCTCATGTACTCACAGGGTGGCCTTGAACTCCTGTCCTGCCTCCCAAGTGCTGAAATTCCTGGCTTTCATTTTCAACTGTAAATTTTGTGAAATATAAAAGGCCAGATTACCTCTTTCAAACCAAAGTGAAGATTCCCTTGCCAAGTTACAAATGTGTTTGAATGTGAAACACACACAGGATCCCGAAGACTTCTCAGTGAATAAAAGGATGCAAGGCAGCTCATTAATACTTTTGTACTGATCATATTTGAAATTCACATTCTTGTTTATTGAGTTAAATGTACTACTAAAGTCAATTTCATTGCTTCTTGGCCTTTTTGCACTGGTCAAGTGTGAAAACTAATTTATCTATTCATTTACTTCCCCAAACTCACAGTGTAATGGTACACTTCCATTCCAGGCCGGGTTTTTGTTTGTTTGTTCGTGGTTTTTTTCTTCTTTTTTCCTTTAAAAGATATGATAGCAAAAGGTAAGTTTCAATTGCGTATATCGTCATAAAGTAGTGGTAGTTAATTTTTTTGTTTTGTTTTTTTGAGACAGGGTTTCTCTGTGTAGCCCTGGCTGTCCTCGAGCTCAGAGATCTGCCTGCCTCTGCCTCCAGAGTGCGCCTCCACGGCCGGCCATGGCAGTGATTTTTTTTTCAACTCTGGAAAACGTGTAGAGACAGGATTCAAACCCTGGTCCGTCGACGAACTTGAACTCCTTGCCGACCTGGACTCGATCCTGTATCCCTCTCACCGCCGCGCCATCTTGTCTCGGGATGATCCAAATGTTGACAACACTCGCCACAGTCTCTTCGACCGCTGTCCTCAAAGCCAGGAATCCCTCAGAGTAGCTCCCGGAAACGCTCACCAGCTGACAGACGCCTGAGCAGCCCGAGCCGCTGACATGGCTCTCTCCCGTCTAAGGTTTTCCCTGTGCGGTTTCCAGAGCTCTCCAGCCAGCCCAGCCTTCCTAGTGCCAGCCACGACATTAGCCAATCACATTCCAGAGGCCCGCTTAAGCCCCGCCCCGTGATCGCGAGTCAATCACGGCGAGTGCAAGGACCGTTCTTTCCGCGCTCAGTGAGAGTCGCGCGCCACCGTTCGGCCGTTGGCGGCGCTGCTCTCTGTGGGGTGTGTCTACCGGAAGAGCAGAATGAGGGGGCGGGCCACGCCGGTGCGGTAACCCTTGGGATTGGACAAGAGAAGTTCCGCGCTCTAACTCCGCCCACCCCGGAGCAAGCTAGTCGAGTCGGAGACGCTAGGGATTGGTTCCGGATGGACACTTTACGAAGCTCAGAGAGTATCGTTCCGCCTCCCGCGGACCGTGAAGAGGGAGCTTCTCCGATTGGCTTGCGGGTCGAGGCGCGCGCCGGAAGACACCCCAGGATTGGCTGGCGGGGCTCGCGCGCCGTCATGGCTCCTTGGCGGCGATTGGCTGGAGTATGGAGTCGGCTATTTGAAGGCAGCGCGCGGACCCGAGACGGTCTTTGGGAGAGCTGGAGTCACGGCGAGGTTTCTGCCCCGCCGACCTCCTCTTTCCCAGTCGCCGCTGCCTCCGCAGGCCACCGAAGAAGCCTCCACTGCGGCTGCGGTCCCCTGGCGAGGTGATGGCCAAGGTGTCGGTGCTGAACGTGGCTGTGCTGGAGAACCCGAGTCCTTTCCACAGTCCCTTCCGGTTCGAGATCAGCTTCGAATGCAGCGAGGCGCTGTCTGACGGTGAGGCTGGGCCTATGCAGGGGACCCCAGGCCCTCCTGCCCTCGTTTTTGCCACCCCAAATCTCCCGGGAACTTCTGCCCTGCCAACCGAATCTCCCTTTGGTGATGCTCCATGGCCGCAACCCCGACGTCTCGGTGGCTACGACCAGTGCACGGTTCCCTACGTTGTCTCGAGGAGGCCGCGTCAGCCCTCGTTCTGCGCTGCGCGTCCTTGGCACTTTTTCTCTGTAGTAGTGTCAGTCTCCATTGAACCTGTAGAGACCCGCAGCCACGCCTTCTTCCCTTTGGCGAGACCCAGAGGTCATGCTCCTTTCCCCATAGGAAACCTCCCATCTCTCCACTCTCCTATGGAAACCCAACCGCCAGTACCCCCCCCCCCCCGTTTTCCTTGTAGACACCTTGGCCTACAGACCAGACAGACCCTCCTCTTGTCATCCTGTCTGCCCATGGCAAGACTTCCTCCACCCCATATTTGTCTCCTAACAATACCCTCCCCAGACAACTCCAGATTTGTCCCCAGCAACTCCTGCTTGCCAACTGGAACAGCATGGCTGTTGCCCAGACCGGGGCTTCTCTTTAGGTTAGTCCCAGATCCAGTGTATGAAGCTTGCCCTGGGGAGGCTCTGGGGCTTCTGACTCCAGCCTTTGCAGGTAACTTGGTCTTCCCAGCTCCTGTTCTGGGATTGGATGAACACTCAGGTAAGGATACTACAGCCAGGCAGGCCTCCGCCAGTTTCTGAGATTTCTACCAGCTTCCAGCTGACTCCGTTCTGATGGGCCGACCTTGTCTGGGGACCTAGCCAAACTGGGATGGGATGGATCCAACTTCAATCAGCTGGGGTTTTGTGAATCTTTCCCTGGATGACTTAATTCATCTGCAGGACATAAAGGTGGACATGGCTGTCATCTCACAGATGAGAGGACAAGGGCCACAAAGAGCAAAAGACCTTTCAAAATAAGTCTGTGAACACATAAACCATGAGGTCACTTTGGAGTCTCAGCTCCACAGCAAGGCAAGCCCTGCTTTCAGGAGGAAGCACTCCATTTTTCTACAGAGGGTTGAAAAGATGTAGCAGCTGAGGAGGTGGAGCTGAGAGGCTAGGTTGTGGCAACTAGTGTTTCTTGGTGGCTGTTGGGTGGTGTTTGGACAAATCCAGACACTCCTGTTGAGTGGGAACTGCCATAGTGTGTGCTTGAGGGGCAGTGGCTCAGCCCCTCCCTAGTTCCTCCTTGAGTTTAAAGGAGTCTACTTGTGACTAACTATAGAATAAGCTGGGTTAAATCCTTGCTGGAGCAAGGCAGGGTGTAAATGAATAAAGAAATAAAAGGTGGAATAACAGTGTGGAATAAGATTTATTTGGAAGCCAAGAGGAGACATAAGGGATCACTGTTCCTGGTGCTTAGAGAGCAGGTTTCGATCAGCCTGAGTGTGCTCCTTGAATTTAAAAATGGTTGCGTGGTCATTACCTAGTACTACTCTGATTCCATATTTATAGAATTTGAACACGGCTAAAGTCAGCCTGCTGGTCATGTTTTAATAGGAGCAGGGTGATTTCTCCAAGTCAGCCAAACAGTTAGTAGAAGTATTACCATTGAAATTTGTTTCTGAGTTCAGATTTATTTTATTTTCTTTTTTGAGTTTAATTTGTCTGTGGATGTGGGCCAGAGACACACTAGATTGTCTTTCTCAACTGTTCTTCATTGCACTCTACCCTATTTTTTTTAAGATTTTATTTTGTGTGTGTGTGTGTGTTGTCTACATGTATTTATGGCACCACTTGAGTGGCTAGCATCTACAGAGTTCAGAAGAAGTGGGATGTCCCGGAACTGGAGTTATAGACTTCAGGCGTCACCATGCAGGTGTTGGGAATCATACCTAGCCTCTAGAAGAGCAGCTAGTGCTTGTAACCCATGGGCTGTCTCTCCAGCTTTGTCTACCTGTTTTAGAGACAGTGTCTCTACAAAACCTGGAGCTCTGATACTGCTAGACTGGCTGCCCAGTGAGCCAGGGATCCATCCACCATCTCTTCCTCCTTAGTAGTGTGGTTTTCTTTTCTTTTTTGTTTTTTGAAACAGGATCTCACTATATAGTTCTGGCTAGCCTAGAACTTGCTATAAGTCCAAATTGGCCTTGAACTCAGAAATTTTTGATCTGCTTGTCTCTGCCTCCCCAGTGCTGGGATTAAAGGCATGCACAACCACACCTGACCTCTTTTTATTTATTTATTTTTTGTTTGTTTGTTTGGGGTGTGTGTGTTTTGGGGGTGATATGTGCATTGGAGTCCCTGGGAGGCAGAGACATCTGATCCTCTATAGCTAGTTTGAGCCTCCTGACATGGGTATTGGGAATCAAGCCTGTGTCTTTAAAAGCAATACTGGATTTTAACCTTGAGCTATTTTTTTTAGCACCCTTGAACTCAGTTTCTTAGACTTTTGTAGGAAACAATTTATCTGCTGAGATATCTAGCCAGCTCCCAGATTCTTTATCTTTCCTTCAGTCCTAGAAAGGGAAGAAAACATTTACTTGTAGGTCTTTTTTCTTTATGAGTATTTTGCTTGCATGTATGTATATATACCACATGCACACCTGGTGCCTGCAGAAGCCAGAAGAGGGTGTCAGATTTCCTGACTGGAAATAGAGACAGTTGTGAGCCACTATGTAGGTCTGAGAATCAAACCTGAGTCCCTCGTAAGAGTAGCAAGTGTTCTTAAATGCTGAGCCCCTACTTGTAAAGTTTGTTTGTTTCATTTGTTTGTTTGTTTTTTTATTTTCTATTTTGGGGGGTAAGGGTCCTGTGTGTGGCATCTCTTGTTTTTGTCTGGAAATCAAACCCTGGACTACACACATGCTAAACAGTGGCTTTGTGCTTGAGCAGGGTCCAACAGTCTAGTTTGGAAGTAGAACATATTAGGAATGACCGTAGAATTTCTTGTCACCCAGAGTCCTTGGAAAAGATAGAAGAGGATGCTTTTCCTTCAAGTTATGCTGATTGGTTCTATTCCTTACATTCTGATTTACCTGCAAGATGGTCTAATCTTCTTCCTGGCCTCCTTTCCATGAATTGTGAAGAAGTTGTTTCCTTACATTTTGGCACTATCTACTGAAACCTGACATGCTCCCTCAGCCCGGTCAACCAACCCCCAGTTCCAAAAAGCTCTAAGCCTGTGATGGCCTTTGTTCAACATCTGAAAGAAGACAGTTTGAAGGTTCAGTCTACATAGTGGGTTTGGCCCAGCCTCTCTCTTTTTCAGCTGAAAATTTCAATAGGCACCAGGTGAACAAGTCAAAGAAACCAGATTCTGTGCACCAAAGTTGATCTGTATGGTGAACAAAAGGCAGGCAATATACAGAAGTTTAAGAAAAGAGAATAGTGTGCACAGCTATGCCCTACCATTCAAGTAGACACCTGAGCTACATAGGGAAAACTGGTCTCAAAGAAGCAGGATGGTACATCTCTGTAATGCCAGCACTTGGGGGGGGGGGGACAGGAGGATTGGAAGTTCAAGGTCAACCTTGGCTGCATTGCAAGTTCCTCATCAGCTTGGGCTACCTAAAACTGTCTCAAGAAAGCAAAGAAGGCCAAAGCATGGTGGTACATACCTTTAATGCCAGCATTCAGGAATCAGAGGTAGGTGGATTGCCAAGGCTACACAGTGAGACCCAGTTTCAAGAAATAAAACAATGGAGGGAGAAAAGGAATGGGCTGAAGAGTAGATCATCAATGAAGCGTTTGTCTAGCATGTGTGAGGTTGTGGATTCTGTCCCCAGTGCTGTGTAAAACAAGCATGTCGTTAGTAATGTTTCCAGCTTTGGTTTTGTTTCCCCAGATAGTAAAAGGTATATCTTAACAGGTGTCATTGTGAACTTAGGAGGGCATCAGAACAAAACAGAATTGGACTACGGAAATGGCTCAAAGGATAAATACTGTAGAGACAAGAATCTCCAAAAGCTCTCTATATGCTGACTTGTACTACACTTAAGGCTGCCTTTTATCCTCGTACATCTCATGGCTTAGGCATACCCACTTCACGTGCATGTAAACATATCATACACACTTAAAAAACAAAAATAGTGGGCTTTTTTAATCCCAGTGCTTGAGAGGGAGAAGTAAGAGGATCTTTGTGAGTTCAAAGTCAGCCTGTTTTATACAGTGGGATCCTGTCTCAAAAAAAAAAAAAAAAAAAAACCCGAAATCCAATCCTATATTTTGGTCAGTGTGAGTTTATACTGTATGAATGACTGGTGGTTCACACCTACTTTTGAGGAAATAGTCTTCACCATTGGCTTCAGGAGTCCCTCAGGTACCCACAGATGCTCAAGGCCCGTCTACAAAATGGTACAGTATTTGCACAGAACCTGCACATATACATAGTCTCTCATAGACATTTATTAGTACTTTTTTTTTTTTTGGAACAGGGTCTATGAAGCCTAGGTTGGTCTTGAACTAAATATGTAACAAGAATCTAGACTTGAGTTCTGGATCTCCAATATGCTTGGGTTACAGTTATGTGCCACAACAACCAGCTCCTCCCCATAGACTACTACTCGTCTACAAGTGACTTTTTTCTTTTTTTTTTCTTCTTTTTTTTTTTTGGTTTTTTTTTTTTTTTTTTTTTTTTGGTTTTTTTTAACACGGGGTTTCTCTGTGTAGCTTTGCGCCTTTCCTGGAACTCACTTGGTAGCCCAGGCTGGCCC
The DNA here is from genome assembly GCF_004664715.2 of Peromyscus leucopus. NCBI lineage: Eukaryota > Metazoa > Chordata > Mammalia > Rodentia > Cricetidae > Peromyscus > Peromyscus leucopus. Next base: position 74,826,696 of record NC_051067.1, read on the forward strand.
GAACTCACAGAGATCCGCCTGGCTCTGCCTCTCTTTTTTCATTTTTTTAGGGGATATAGGGCAGACAGGTTGTGGAGTTCCTAGTTTGATGTCGGCAATATTCAGTTGCTCTTTTCTTATTCATTAAGAAAGGGTCTCTCAACCCCAGAGCTTGATGGTATGGCTAATCTTACTAGCCGATTTGTTAAAAGGTTCACCTATGTCTCCTTCCAAGGCTGCAGTTAAACAGGTGGGCCACTGTGCCCTTTTTACACGCTTACATAGAAACCACTGTAATTACTGAACCATCTCCTCAGCCCTAGGTGACTTATTCTTAATGTCAGTGCTGTAGAAATAACTGTTATACTATGTTGTTTAGAGAAACATGAAATGCTTTTAATTCCAGTGTTCAGGAGGCAGAGGCAGGTAGATCTCTTGAGTTCCAGGCCAGCCAGGGAGACATAGTGTGAGAATAAATGTCAAAAAAAGAAAAGTCGTATATATTCATGTTTGGTACAAACTTATTTTTATGTTTGGCGCTGGGGGTGGACCCCAGGCATCATGAATGCTAGATGAGTACTCTACCTCTAGGCTTTCCCTCCAGCCCCAGATTATTTCCCAATATTTATAATCTATGGTGTTTGGTTGAGTTTATGGCTACAGAACCTACAGGTGCTAAAAGCTGAGTATATTTTGAAATGAAATCTTGAGTTTCTCTGTTGTGTGAGGAAATGGCTCAGGGAGGACCTGAGCTTGTTTAGCACTCAGGTAAATACTGGGGAGGGAGAAGGGGGTACAGGCCAGTGGATCCCAGGGGCTCACTGGCCCCAGCCCGGCTGACACAGAGATACACATGGGCTCACACTTGTAATCCAGCACTTTGAAGGCTTGCAGGAATAGTGTGAGCTCTGGCCCATCCTGCACCACATAGGAAGATCCTGTCACTTGTCCCTTTGTTTCTACATATGTTATGTGTTTGTGTGTGCTGATGGATGGAGAGGTCAGAGGACACCTTGCTGGGGTTAGTTCTCTCCCCATGTGTTTTCTGGGGCTTGAGCTGGGTCTTTAGGTTTCATGGCAAGTGCCTTAACCCTCAGAGCCATCTCTCAGGCCCAACCCTATCTTTTTTACTTTTTTTTTTGGGGGGGGGGTAGTTTCGAGACAGGGTTTCTCTGTGTAGTTTTGGTGCCTGTCCTGGATCTCGCTCTGTAGACCAGGCTGGCCTTGAACTCAAGAAGATCCGCCTGGCTCTGCCTCCCTGGTGCTGGGACTAAAGGCGTGTGCCACTACCGCCCGGCTTATTTTATTTTTTTTAAAGCTGTGTCTTACAAGCTGAAATTAAAGGCATGTACCAGTGCGATTCTATCCTTTGAAGAAAGAAAATATAAAATAGAACTTTATTAAGTTTAAAATGATTGCAGTTTATGGGCCTTTTTTTCAGGCATCTGTTTTTGTAGATGGTCTGATCAACTGACTTTTTAGTAAGTATTTTATGTGGTCTTTTGTGAATTCTTGAGTCTGTCTGGCCCATGGCAAGAAGGGGGGGGGGCTTCACTGTCTACTTTCTTTCTGAATTTACTACATCTTTTCTTTCAATAGGTTTTGCCAAAAAGTATTGACCTAGATGAAGCAGGGTCAGGTGCCTTGGGGGCACAAGGGACTGTCCTGGGTTAAGCTCTTTTTGCCTAGCCCTCCTTCCAGCATATTAAATAAATCTCTGAATATATGAATGACTCCAGGGATCTTGGGGAAGGGGCCTGAAGAAAGTAGAGTTCGACAGAGCCATCTAAGCAAGTGAGAGCAAGGGCGACATGCTTTTCTGTCCTTCCAGAAACATGGCCTCTTGTGTGTCACTTCTTTTTTACAAAACTAAGCCGTGGGGCCGGGGCCTGGCTCAGCCCCACAGCAGTGCTTTTGTTTTGGCCTGGGCAGGCCCTGAGTTCTATCCCAGCACTGCAAAATAGTAAACAGCTAGGGACAGCTAGAAAGGTAGTTCAGCAGTTAGAAAACTGACCCTCTTCCAGAGAGTCCAGGTTCAGCTCCAGCACCTACATGTGGTTACAACCATCTGTAACTCCAGTTCCAACAGACCCAGCACCATCTTCTGGCTTCCATGACACAAAGCACCAAACGGTACATAGACATGCATGCAAAACGCCCATATACATAAAAGGAAAACAACCTTTGGAAAAGCACACAGGAAACTAAAGCTTAAAAAATGAAATAGTGTGCTCACTTCAACAGCACATGTACTAAAATTAGAATACAGAGAAGATTAGCATGGCCCCTGCACAAGGATAACACGAAAATTCATGAAGTGGTCAAAAAGAAAAAGAGAGAGAGAGAAAGAAAAAATATAGCTAAATAAAATTTCCCAGAAATGTCGAGGCTTGAGTTTGAACCCTGGTGAGCCACAGGCATGGGGGTCACTCAGAAGTACCTAGGTGAAATTGTAAAGGGACAAGGGAGTGGATGTATCAAAGCTTTGTGGTTAGGTGACAAACCTCCATAGAATGATCTGGTGTCGGTGTGCTTCCAGTGTTGGATGCCTGTGCTACACTGGACCAAGGGCCAAGCAGCTTCCAAGAGCATGCTGTCTGTGAAAATCTCAGCTTGTGCAACTTTTCCCAGCTGCTGGAGCTAGGGGTTGTGTAATTTCAAAGAGCCTAAAATAGGTTCTGGGTCTGAGGCCAAGCTTCTCTGTACTAGCATGACCTTGGCCCTCCTGCAAGAGGCTGTGGGCACCAGGGATCTCCCGAGATTGATGGGAAGGGTCTCCAGATACTTTTTGCTCATCTCTTCTGGGTTTACTACAGGACTGCGCCCCGTTAGCAGTGGAGTACAGAATCGGGTTTTGAAGGTGTTCCCTGCCACACACTATTTGTTGGCAGAGCCTCTGTCCCACAAATGTGCACAGGGAGGCAAGGAGTTGGTGCCAGATGTGGACAACTTTGGGACAGATTGGTTCCCCCAGCAGCTTTGCCTTTCCCCTCCTGCCACCTGGCTCTCCGGCTGGACTGGAATCTGCCACTCTGCCCCAGTTGTCGAGGGATCTGCTCTACGTGGTGGCACCAGTCCCTCTGTGAAAGAGGATGCTGCTTCCTATCCAGAGACCAGGGTCTCTGAGCAGCCCAACTCCCTGCTCCTTCCCCAAGCGTTGTCACAGGTTCCTGAGTCAGCCTGTGCTCTGTGGTTCGTCTCTGCTACTGAGAGGCCTAAGTTTCCCCTGGAGGGCCAGAGTCAAGGTCACCTGGCCCAGTTAGGCCCACAGGAAAAATGTCTCCACTAAAGTAGCACTCATACTTGCTGTAATATAGGACTGTGGTGACAGCCTACTGCCCAGCAAACACGCCAGTCTATAGGACCCTCTAATGTATGAAGATGTGCCTAAAACTAACAGGAGGACCCTTGCCTTGCTCTCCAGCAGTTTTCAGTCCTCAACTTTCCCACCCCTCATGTGCTTGCAGACCTGGAGTGGAAGATCATTTATGTGGGCTCAGCCGAGAGTGAGGAATTTGATCAGATCCTAGACTCAGTGCTGGTGGGTCCTGTCCCTGCTGGAAGGCACATGTTCGTCTTTCAGGTAAGGAAGTTGCACCTTAGCCCTTGATTTCTAGAAATGTTTCAGGCTGGAGATGGAGCCCCAAGACCTGACATATACTAGACATGCATTCCACTGCTGAGCCACACCCAAGCCTAGAACCTACTTCCTCTTTTACCTGAAAGCACACTGGTTTTAGCAGTCAGGTTTAAGTCCAGATCCTAACTTGAGCGTGGACTGGTAACACAGCCCTGTAATGCCAATACTCAGGATGATGAAGCAGGAGGACCACAAGTTCAAGGCCTGCCTGAGCCATGTATCCTAGTTGACTGCCAGGAGCTGTCTACCCGAAGCTCTCCTTCAAGAACCACTACTCTGGAGTCACCTCACCTCTGGGTCACAGCTCCTAGTGACCTCTAGGCCACTGACTTGTCATCTCTTCACAGGAGTTGTACCAAACCCACGAACATGGTTCATGAATATTGCACCACTCCCCTCAAGGATTAAGGGGGTTTGTTGTTACTTGTTCCTCAGCCAGAGCTGAGCACATACCTGTAAGCCCAGCACACAGTTTGGGATCAACCTAGGCTATACAGCAAGACTCTGTCTCAAATGCCGTACTAGTGAATATTGACTGTGCCCTCAGCCAGTCGCACCAACCCGAGTCTGAACAAAGCTTACTCAACACCGATTTCCTCCATACGTTGCTTTTATTCAGGCAGCACTCAGCACTGCATTTGGGGATCTTAGTTATTTTGTTATTTACTGTATGATGTAAGTCTTTACTCATTGATTACATGTTAAGACATCTCAATAAACCATTTGGCATCAGTGAGTTAAACATTTGCATGTATAATGAAGAATCAAGTAAGTATTTAATTTCTACTAAAGGTGTAGCTGAGTTTAGTGGTGTTCATTTATAATCTCAGTACGTGGAAGACTGAGGTAGAAAGACTGCTTCATGTTCAAGGCTAGCCTAGGCTACATAGCCAAATGCTGTTAAAAAAATAATTAGGCAAGCTGTGGTACACCTTTAAACTGAGCACTCAGGAAGCAGAGGCAGGTAGATCTCTATGAGTTGGAGGCCAGCCAAGGCTACATAGTGAGGCCTTGTCTCAACAAACAAAAAAACAAACAAACAAAATACATATACCCATATAGGGGGTGTAGTAGAGGTGGTGATGAATATAAAACTTAGTGTTTGTATTCTGCCCTGGGATTTTGGCAATGTAGCAAAGAAAGGTTCCAGAGGGTTCCAGTCTTGGTTGCTAAGCTTTGTTTCTAGGCCAGGAGAGAGACAACACTGGTAGCTGGAATGTGTTGCAGAACTGTTCACATTCTGACAGACAGAAGCCAGGCTCACCACATGAAACTCCTGAATTTCGGCACTAGGCAGACAGTCTAAGGTCCTTGTGCTCCACACTGGAAGCAAAGCCGAAGGCCAAGGAGCCCAAGTTTGGCCCCCTGCTGTAATCTAAGCCCTGGGTTTGCCTTGTTCTTCACGTGCCAGGAAGTATGGAAGTACCATACTTACTGGTTTTGAAGTTTCTAGATGTGTTGAGTTGGTGGATTTGCAAACTCAAAATCAGTGACTATGAAGATGGGCTTGTGACTGCCAAATGGTACTATGTCCAGTCCAGTGTCACTGGGCTCATCTGTCCCCTCCTATGGTCCCTCCCACACTCCTGCCTGTCAAGCCCACTAAGCCCCATGTTCACAGCCAAGGCCTACTTGCAGAGCATGCAGCCTGGCTCTTGAACAGGGCCCCACTGGTGATGCTCTGCTCTTTGCCATGAATCTGGTCAAATGTACATGTTTTCATTTGCATTGGTTTCATACAGCACAGCTGCTGCACAGCCACACACGCTGATCTGTGACTCCGTTCTCTGTTGTTGGGTTTAGTCATCCTCCCAGGATGACTCCTGCCTGGCCTCCGTGCTTCTGCTGCAGCCCTCTGCAGCCAGGCCTCCACATGCTGCCCGTCTTTTCAGACCGTACGTCCTCTAAACACTGCTGTTTCCCAAGCCCTGAACTGACCCAGCAGGCCTGGGGTTGCCTCGTATCCACCTGACCAGCTTCATCTCATGTCAGTCCCCTTGTGTACCACATTCCACCTGAACACCCTTGTCTCCTGGTCAAACTCAGCAGTTCTGGATTTATTATTATTGTTGTGGTTACTGGGACTAAGGACTATGCATGCTGAGCAATCATGCTGCCGAATCAAATCTATGATTTATAGTTACATTTATAGTTACCTATACAGTTTGTCTAGTCCTAGTTCTTTGGTAGACTTTGTGTCATGATTGGCAGTGCTAAAGGCCAGGCTGTGTCTCCCCAGGCTGATGCCCCAAACCCATCCCTCATTCCTGAGACGGATGCTGTGGGTGTGACTGTGGTCCTCATCACCTGCACCTACCACGGGCAAGAGTTCATCCGTGTGGGCTACTATGTCAGCAATGAGTACCCAAACCCAGAGCTTCGGGAGAGCCCACCCCCAAAGCCAGACTTCTCTCAGGTGAGCTTGTCTCTGCACTTCCTGCTCCAGACAGTCCCGTTCCTTTACAGCTGAGGGGGATAGGAGCCAAGGGCAGTGAAGGTTAACAGGTCATGCTGCCTCTGAGCCAGAGCTAGGGGGAGTGGAGCACACTGTGGTCCCAGCATCCCAGCCCTCAGAAAGTTAGAGGCCAGCCTCATCTGTACAGTGAGTTCCAGACCAACCTAGACTACATAGCAGACCCTATGGAGGGGGCGGGCAGTGGTGGAGGGCTACTGGAGAGATAGCTCAGCAGTTAAGAGCACTGGCTGCTCTTGCAGAGGACCTGGGTTTGATTCCTAGTACCCACAGCCTCACAACCACCTTTAACCAGTTCCCTATGCCCTCTTCTGACCTCCATGGGTATCAGGCACAAAGGTAACAAATAGACATACATGTAGGCAAAACATTCATACAATAAAAATAAGGATATTTTTTAAAAAATCAAATGGGCTGGAGAGAGGGCTCCGCAGTTAAGAAACTTGCTGCTCTTCAGAGCCCAGGTTCAATTCCCAGCACCCACATGACATCACATGGTGGCTGTTACTCCAGTTCTAGGCTGTGCCTTCTTCTGGCCTCCAAAGGCACCAGGCATACACATGGTGCATAGACATACATGTAGCCAAACACTCATATACATAAAACTTTTCAAAAAAAAATTATGCTAGGCATGGTAGTTAATACCTTTAAACACGTGTCCCCCCCCCCAGCACTTGGGAGACAGAGGCAGGGGATCTCTGTGAGTTCCAGACTAGCCTGGTCTACATAGTTGAGACTCTCTCTCAAAACAATCCAAAAACAAATGAACAAAGGCAAACAAAACCAGCATGAGGAAGGCCCTGTTCTACCCCACAGTGTTCAAGCATCTTTTGGGCTCAAACTGGAGGGAGTCCTGTCTGAGGGAGTCCTGGCCCTTTAGGAATAACAAACACTTAGGTGATAGGGACTGGCATTCTTCTTCTTGTGCAGCTACAGCGGAACATCTTGGTTTCTAACCCCCGGGTGACCCGATTCCATATCAACTGGGACAACAACGCAGATAGACTGGAGGCCATAGAGAACCAGGACCCTAACCCAGACTTGGGCCTTCCCTTCAGTTGCACTCCTATCAAAAGCCTGGGCCTCCCTAGCTGCATCCCAGGCCTCCTCCCGGAGAACTCCATGGACTGCATCTGATGGGGCCAGACTGGTACCAGTAGGATGCTGGCCAGTCTCCTTGCACACCTGGGGGCACCTACAGGCTCTTGTGCGTGGTCATCTCAAGGATTTGGGGGCCACCGGCTGCCTCCAGACCTTTCAGCCTCAAAGAAAATATGGACCCCAGTCTCTCCCCTCAGGTCCGGAAGAATCATCTCACTTATGACCCACCAGCCTCTAAGAAGCAGGTACTTAGATGCTCATTCTTTGTACCATTTTTCCTCCTACACCGGCAGTTCCCATGAGCTCTCTGAACATCGCCTGCCTTGAGGCTTGTTTGGGCAATGACTGGCTAGCCTTTGGCCAGAGGCTGTCACCCCTTCCCAATCCAGTTCTTGGGGGGTCTCAGGCAAACTCAGTACCACCACTGTACTTCCAGGGTGTCATTTAGTCTAACCACTACTAGAAAACTCCCAAAGGTAAGCTCCCCAGGCCAAGGAGGAATGGTGGGTACTTTGGTCACAGCCACCTTCTCATCTGGTGACTGAGCCTGGCTTTCTGAGAGGACTGCTCTGGGTAGGAGACATGTTGGAGATCCTGCTTCGTGGAGTCTGGCCCCATGGACTCATCAGGGTTTGCTTTGACTGTTGACATGTTCTCATGAGCTACCCAGTCCTCTGAGATAAGGGAGGCATTTGGCAGGCTGACCTAAGAAACTCCTATTCCATCTACCCCTACCCGGAGCCCTGGGTCCCCTTGCTGCTACATGGATGCTATTGTGATTGCAGTGTGTATATTAAAATGCTTTTATATTCAAAGTTTTTGTTGGTTTAAAAATAAAAGCACTTCATCTAGATTGTCTGTTTCCACTTTTTTTTTCTCCCTCCCTAGCATGCCTGCAACTCACTATGTAGATCAGGCTGGCCTGGAACTCACAGATTCACCTGCCTCTGCTTCTGGAGTGCTAGGATTAAGAGTGTGCAACACCACACCTGGAGAAAGTTGGTTCTTTTTACACTTTTTTTTCTTTCCTAAGACAAGGTTTCTCTGTAGCCTTGACTGTCCTGGAACTTACTCTGTAGACCAGGCTGGCCTCGAACTCAGAGATTCACCCGCCTCTGCCTCCCAAGTGCTGAGATCAATGGCATGTGCCACCACCCCCCAGCTTAAAACATTTTATGTGTTGTCCTGTGTGGCTGTCTGTGTACGACTTGAGTGCCTGGTGTCTGCAGAGGCCAGGAGGACTTTGGAACTCCTGGAACCAGAGTTACAGAGGGTTGTGAATTCCCATGTAGGAGCTGGGAATTGAACCCAGGTCCTCTGGAAGAGCAGCCAGTGCTCTTAAGTCATCTCTGTAGCCTCTAACTTTTACTTTTTATTTATGCAGTTTCTTCTTTGGCCTCCTGTGTCTCCTTCACCATATCATGGGTGGCCTCTTGTCCTGAAAGTGGCTGGCCCTTCTCTTGCTTGCTTCCTATTAGTCTCATCTGGTTGTGCAGTTTGTACCACAAGCTGAGGCTCAAAGATTGTTTTTCTTTGTTCAAGCAGAAGTATACCAGCTGTTCAACTGATGACCAGTGATCTTTCTTTCTCACTTTGACCTTGACCCACAGGCATAGAGCAACATTGTGACCCAAGGACACACACAGCCACAATTTAGATAATTTCACTTAGCTATGGTGTAACTCCCCAAATCAGAGATGGAGCATTTGGCTCTTCTGGCAGCTCCCATAATCCAGAGAAGCCCTACTCGGGCAGGGTACTTACCTACTGGTGGACTGCAACTGAACTAGTAGCAGGAGTGCTTAAGTTGCTGGCTTAGAAGTTGGGTATGAACTGCCGAGCACAGCATTGAGTCTATGGGTATATGTTGCTAAGAACCAGCTACCCTTTGGGGTCAGGAAAAGCTAGCTCATTGTCCCTCGGCACCTTCCACCCTGGCCACCCTCCACTGCAGAGGTTCTCTGGTGGGAGTTGGGATAGCTTTGTTTCCCAGAGTACATTTAGCAGTATCTGGAGATGTTTATGTTGCCTCAGACAGCAGAAGATCGAGGTGTACTAGCATCCAGCGTGCTAAGGGAGGGTTCCGAACACCAACCTAGTGTGTAGGAGACCCCTTCCTACACACTGAGCAGAGTGCTCAGGCCCGTGGTGTCAGTGGCGCAGTGGGAAACTGACCATGTTCTGGCAGCTCAGACTTGAAAGAGCACCCTGGGCAAGGTACAACGCTTGCTTAGCAGCTGGTAGGCATTGTGTTCAACCCCTGCATTTTATAAATATAAAATTTAAAGATGGGCATTCAGAAGGAAAGAGAATGGTTCCCCACCTGCCCCCAGGGGGCAGGTTACACTGGCAATGTCCAGGCAAATGGAGATTAGTTAAGAGCAAGGAACCAGTCTGACCATTCCTCCTCCAGTACCAACGTGCTGAGAAGGAGAAGTCATGTACTTGGCCAGTGTTATTTCTTTTCAGGGGCCTAGGGCTGGCCCACAGCAGACGGTGAACGTTGAGAGCGCCCTCCCAGCCTGCCCTCACTTCTGGGTCCAGCAACCTCTTGCAGCTCCGGTTGTGGCGAGAGCAAACAAGGCGAACCCCGAGCTGGCCGGGTCACGGCTGCCGAGCGCCAGGCCTTATGAATGACGCCGAACGGCGCCCGGCGACCTCTGACCCGCGGCGCCAGCCGGCCCCTCCCCCGCTGGCAGGTGGACAAGCCGCTGCGCCGGCCCGCCGTGGCGTCAACCTCCGCTGGCCCATGGCCGCCGCCGCACTGGGCAGGGGCGGGAGACTGCAGCGCTCACGGTGCCACACGGGCGTCCGCCGGGGCCGCCTCCCGCACCTCGCAGCGCCTGTCGCCCGGCTACCCTCCAGCCGCCGCCGCCGCAGCCGCCGCCCCGCCCGCTGCCCGGGCCTCAGCCTGCGCAGCTGCCCCGCCCTCTCACCCCGAGACTGACACTGACCGGGGCCGTGCGTCTCAGCCAATCGGCGGCCTCGCAGAGCGAGTTTGGCCAATCACATGCGTCCGCCCGCCCGACGATGGCCCCACGAGCCCGTGAGTGGCTGAGCGACTGCAACTCGCGTCATGCATGCGGCAGCCTATGGTAGCGCGGGAAGGTTTCAGAGGGCCAATGGACAGCGGCGCGGGGCTGTCAGTCAGGGAGGCCTGAACCAATGGGTGGCGGGCTGCGGGGGCGTCACGGACAGAGGACTTGGGCTGAGGCTCCCCCGCGGGCGGGCGCAGAGAGACGCGGGAAGCAGGGGCTGGGCGGGGGTCGTGGCGCCGCAGCCAGCGCAGCCAGCCCCAGGGGCCGCCGCCTCTGCTGCCCAGCGCGCTCCGGGGCCGCCGGCCGCCTTAGCACCCACCGCGCCGCAGCTCCGGGACCGGCCCCGGCCGCGACGCCGCCGCGATGGGCAACGCCGCCGCCGCCAAGAAGGGCAGCGAGCAGGAGAGCGGTGAGTTCCCGGCCGTCACCCTGATCTCTGCTGCGTGCGGCCTGCCCGTGCTCTGCTCATCACTGCATGCCCATCCCCCATGTGCCCCCCCCAATCCTGCCCGCCTGCACCCCTGTCTGCTGCCTGTCCACGCTGGGGTCCGAGCACCGCAGAGGTACCTTGCCCCCGGTTGGGCCCCCGTGTCCATGGCCTACCATCCCCCACTGCAAAGGCCGTGCCCCCCCACCCAGCTGTCACTGCCAACCATTGCATGTATGACCGCCGGGGCCCCAGATGGGGCCCTGTCACCACCCCACCCCCTCCTCCTAGTCCCTTTTCCCAGATTCTAATCCCCCCACAGACTTCGTCACTCACCTTTTCCACACAGAGCCCCAATGCCTGACCCTGATCCAGGCTCCTGCCAGTCTTGGGAGTGCTGTGGTCCACCCTGCAGGGACCTTGGCCACTTGGTGACCACACCCCTCCCCCTCCAGCCCCCGCCATCTTTCTCCTAACCACAGCCCCCACCTCCAAGCCCCCCTGCCCCATGAGCATTTCCCAGGAACACCTCCTGCATTGTTTTCTCCTTCTGTGTCACTTGGCATGGGGGACAAGATCTTTCTGGGTCCCTCTGCCCCTTTCAGCCTGTCACTCTGCCTCCTCCATGTAAGCGTCTGGCTCTGGCTGGGGTGGCAGACTGTTTATGAACCTAGAGAGCGGCTTCTGCGCTTCCAGATCCAAGTTTGAGCTGGTCTCGTCCAGAGCCATTGCGTCTGTCCTCTTTCTTGGGTTGCGTGTGAGGGGAATCGGCAGAGCACCCTCCCATCTCCTGGCCTGAGCTCTGGGTTCCTTGGAAGGCCCCTCAATAAATGGTCATTTCACAACGGCGGTTCTGTCATTGACCCGGTCCCTGGGGCTGCTTCACTCCTGGTTCAAGGCTGAGAGGGAAATGTCGTGTTAGCGAGGGCTCATTCGGCTTGAATTCGGATGGTCAGAAAGAGGATCGCAAGGGTAGCGCAATGCCATCCAGCAGTAGGTGACAGCTAGTGATTTGGCTTGTTGAGGACAGGTGGATTCTGTGCAAACCAGGACGCCCCCAAAGGGAGGTGTGTTCCACCCCTCTCCACCCCTAAACATGCTGAATTTTTCCAGCCAAGGAAAGAAACTGATTCTGTATTTGAAATACCTTCAGAAAGGGCCTTGTGCCCTGTTCCCAATACTTACATCTCTTAAAATGATGTAACTCCAAGCTAAAGCTGGACTGCCACTGAGAACCCCTTCAGTTACCCAGAAATAGTCAGACCTCCCAAAAAGGGAGGCTATGACCAGCTCTGCCCTTCTCAGTGTCTGGGTCCTCAGAATGCCACCGAAGCCCAAGAACCTTCTGCCCCTCCCCCCCTTTCAAACAGCAGAGCAGCCTTAAGAGGCCTGGCATGTCACCGATGGGCGGGGGACAGAGAGGCAAGTGCTTGTAGTTGAGGGCTTGATGACAGAGGAGCAGGTGGGTAGTGCCCAAAAAGGTCTTGGGCTTGAGCTTGGAGGGGCCCAGGCGGAAGGGGAGGGGCCAGCCCCCTTGGCAGGTGAGGCCCACCAGGAGGTAGATGGTCCTGGCAGTGGGCTGTATGTTGCAGTGGCCCTTCTGAAAGTTGAGGAGACAGTGCTAGAAAGGCCTGAAGCATATCGGACAGATTCAGCAGGACCTAATGCCGCAGAGGGGGAATAGCCCAAGGAAGAGATCAGAGTCTCCGAGCTGGCCAGCTCTTTCATGGGGATGAAATCCCAGCTGCTGTTCATCGGGCATCCAAGAGGACTAACTAAAATGGTCTCCACAGACACACTTATTTTGATGATTTTTGTCCAAATGAGCCATCTGAATTGGGCACGGATGAGAGCATACAGGCAGAATTCACACCCAGATCTGTCTACCAGCAGATATCCTGGACCCCACAAAGTCTCAACTCAGACATTCCTTTGCTTGTTTTGGGTTTTTCAGACAGGGTCTCACTGTATAGCTCCAAATGGCCTGGAACTTGGTCAAATAGACCAAGCTGGCTTCAAACTCATAGAGAGATCCACCCATCGCTGCCTCCTGTGCTGGGATTAAAGGCATGCATCTCCATGTCCAGCCTTTAACCCAGACATTCCTAAGGTACCTTCACAGGAGTTAAACCCCAGCCATACTTTCTTAATTTAAAATGATAAAAACAAACCGTGAATAATAGTGCATATTGGTATTTCCAGCAATTCATGAGGCTGAGGCAAAAGGGCTGTTTGAGCCCAACAGTTAAAGGCTAACTTGGGTGACAGCGAGATCCTATATCAAAATACAAATAAAACCCGTGTTCATCGAGGTGGCTCAGCAGGTAAAGATGCTTGCTGCCGACATGCCAGTCTGCATCGTCTTCTGGTGCGAGGAGAGAACTGACTCCTACAAGTTGTCCTCTGACCTCCACAAGGATGTGTGTGCACACAGAATACACGTAAAAAATTAAAAATATAAAACAGGCACAGCGACTCACGTCTGTAACAAGCAAAAGAGGGAGTGTGAGGCAGAAGGACCTGAGTTTGAGGTCAACCTGGGCTACAAAGGAGACATGGCCTTTAAAAAAAAAAAGTAAAAGTAAAAACTTGACTCGTTTTTGCTCATAGGCCCTAAGCTATCACAGTCTAAGATTGCCTGCTGTAGTCTCTGATAAACATTAAAACACAACGTAACTAAACGGAAGTGGCCTGTCAACCTTGACAACCTTGAGGCCTGTCAACCTGGCTACCTGGGAGGCTAAAGCAAGAGAATCTTAAATTCTAAGGTTGCCTGGACAGCTTAATGAGAAGCTATTTCAAAATAAAAGTAAATAAGAGCCGGAGATGCGGCTCAGTGGTACAGTGCTGGCACAGAAGGTCCGAGGCCCTAGTTCAACCCTCAGTACCACTAAAAAACAAATAATGTGTTCTGCTCCTGAGACCTAGTCAGACTGGGGAGACATCCCTCTGCCCCAAAGAGGAAGACCCTTCGGGAAGCTTCTTAGAGGAAGGGGGGAAGCTGGGGCAGTAGCCACACCAGCCTGCAGGGGGCACCTGCATTTCATCTGCCGCATGCCTGCCCCACTGGAGTTGGGAAGATGCCTAAGCCTTCCGAGGCACCACACAGGCATCGTGTAGCCACTGCACTGCCATCTCGGTGCCAGGCAAGGCAGGGTGGGCTTCTCCTTGACCAGGAGGGTCTAGAAGCAGCCCAGCATGGAACAGGATAAGGGGAGTCTGCGCCCTAAAATGACACAGATGTTGATGGCCACGGTGAGAAGCCTAGAGGACAGAGGGAAAAGGTCGAGCCCCAGGAGGCTGTCAGCGCAGACAGGCCAAGTGGGGCTCAGGTCTCAGCTGGTACACACCTCAGGGAGTTGAGCCACAGGAAAACGGCAGGAGTGCTGAGAGGAACCCCAAAGACAAGGCAAGTCGATCCAGTCGCTGAGGAAAAGACACCCTCGGACGTTCTTGGATGGAAAGAATTGTTGCCTTAAACATCCTATAGAGGCTCAAAAGGGTCAAACCCTTGTTACCATTGGCAGTTGTATGGGTGCCCAAGAGGGTCCTACCAGACAGCTTTGCCTTTTGCCCAGTCAGGCCAACAGAAGTTTGAAGGATTCTATCTGCCCTCCCCTGCACTGATTAGTCTGCAGGTCGAGTTTCTCCTCCTGTTCCCACCCTACAACTCCCTGGCTCCCCCTACAGTCAGGGCCCTGAAGACTGGCAGCCAGACCGGTGCGGCAGATCTTATGAGGCTTCCCAGCCACCGTAGTGCTAGTGCCCTGAGAAAGACTGAGTGATGGCTTCCAGCTCCAACGATGGTGAGGCTGAGCCCTGTTGCTATAGCAACTTCCTAGGCACTGTCTGCCCCTTAAGTCAGGGAAGGGCTGTGATAGGGCTTAGGGGAGCAAGTAGAGGGAAGGAGTCTGTGGGTCCTTGGGTACCCCTGGGAACACCTCCCTTCTTAACACCCTGGACTAGGGGGCCCGAGAGAGAAGAGGGATGAATGGTCCATTTCAGACCAAAGCAGATGGTCTGTCCAGAGTGGGGTTCCAGCTCAGACAGGGCCATGAGTAGTCCCACCCAGTTTTGATATTCAGCCCAGAATGAAGATTGGTCCACCCTAGACCACCCTAGTCCGGCTTGGTACCCTGAACCCTGCCCAGAGAGAGATGAGACCCAGTGTTAGGGGGTCCTCTTCAAACTGGGGGTGCAGTGTAGTGCACTCTTGCCTGCTACTATGACCCTCACATTTGAATCCAAGGTGATTTCTGTGTCTGTGGCACTGACTTTCCTAGAGGTGTCTGGAGTTTTCTCAGCACATCAAATCCAGAGAGTGGAGGCCAGTGGCACCCTTCCCTTCCAAATGAGAGAAGGCTAACAGCTGCTGAGCTACCCTCCTTGTCCACTTCCTGTCCAGCGGGGGTCCATGGGTGCCAGGCAGCCCCAGGAAGGCCACTATAGAGCTTCAGCTTTGGGAGCCTGGAAAGAAGGAAGATGATGATTAACGCTACCTTCCCCTCCCCCACCCAAGTTTAGCCATTCATTTCCGGTTTGGACTTTCATGGCTGAGAACAGAGCCAAGCACAGGGCAAGGTTTGACAGAGGCCAAGGACATCCCAGGACACCGTTCCCCTCTCGCCCCTTCAGAGGAACAAGACAGGGAACCAGATGTACCCATTTCTCTCAGGGGTAGCAAGATTTGGGGGCTCCGTGTCGAGCGGAAACTCAGAGAAGATAAGGTGGCTTTCGCCACTGTTCCCCACCCTGCCTTCCTCTCTGGCTGTTCTTTCAGCCAATTAACAAGCTCTGGGGCTTCTTTAACCTCTGGAGAACTGGGGCCTGTTGCCTGGGCCCTTAACTCCTTCACCTCTGCCCATGGGCAGTACTTTGGGCACATGGACTTCATGCAAACTGCACCATTGGGGGAGACATCCTGGGAGCCATGGGCATCCCTGGAAGGGCAGGCCAGCCAGAGGGACACCCTCTAGAGAATCTTCCCACCTCCCGCTGCCAAAGAGAGCCTCTGCAGACCTTGGCCAGCCTGGAGCAGGTGCCTTTAAATGCTTCCGTGGCAACCAACTCCTTCCCCAACTCCCAGACCTTACTAAGAGGCACTGGTTACTCCAGCAAAGAGAAGATTGCAGATAGACCCCAGGGCCACCTGGGATGGATCTGGGGTCTGGAAGTAGTGAGCATGAGGACGATGTCACCTTCCAGCTGTGGCTGCAGCTGTTCCTCTGTGCCCACCTGGCTGTCCGTTTCCTGGGTTACCTGCGCTCCACTTTCTGGGGACTAAAGCCCCAGTCAGCACCCTGAATCCTGGCTGAGAACTGATGGGCCCCAGATTGCCCCATGTTCCCTAACCCCCATGCCACACTCTGCTGGGAGAGGCAGGCAGCAGGTGAGTGTGGGGTTCCGGGGTTAGGCTTTGCTCTTGCTGTGCACCACCCCTTGGCTTTCTTGTTTATTTTTTCAGAGGCCTGCCTTGTACTTGAGATCCTCCTGTCTTAGCCTCCTAGTTCTGGGGTTCCAGCTGAGCTATTCTTCTGTGTTGTCGATCTTGGGCTAGAACCGAGGCCTTGTGCATCCTGGCAAGTGCTCTGCCCTGACTTGCAGCTCCCGTCTCTAGTCCTTCAGTACAGGTTCATGCTATCCATCCTAGGCTGGCCTTGAACTCAGAATCCTGCTGCAGCTCACAAGTCTTGATCTCACAAGCCTGTGCCATTATTCCAAGCCTGCTCTTCTCGGCACCGTCCTTCCTGCCCCCTGACCTGTCCTAGTACTAGGGAACCTGAGTCAAGAGGACTGCTCTAGCTTCAAGGACATCCTGGGCTACATAGTGTCATGTCATACTGGGCTACAGTGTAAGATCTTGTCTCAGAAAATCAAGAGAGGGGCTGGGTGTGGTTGTACATGCCTTTAATCCTATCACTCAGGAGACAGAGGCAGGAGCAGAGGAGGTGAATCTCTGTGAGTTTGAAGCTAATCTGGTCTACATAGTGAGTTCCAAGACAGTGAGGACTATGTAGAGAGGCATCCTGTCTCAAAGGAAAAAAGGAAAAAGAAATCAAGAGAGAGTATTAGCCATAGTTCTCCAAAGGGAGAGAACTGGCAGAATGAATATTTATATATGGAATTCATTAGAGTGGCTGCAGGCTGTGGTTTGGGTAGTTGTTCAGGCCTAAGACTGCATGTCCAGTAGTCCCAGTCTAGTGCTGGAGTTCTGGAAGATTCCTGGACAGCTGCTGGTCTTCAGTCTACACTGAAATCCTGAAGAAGTAGGTTCTAATATCAGCAAAGGAATACCTCAGAGACAGGACAGATGACTTTGCCTGTGCAAGTGAGGGCAAGCAGGCAGAACTCAGAGTTCCCTCCTTTTCTGTCCTTTTATGTGGCTGTCGCCAGAAGATGAGGCTCAGGTTTATGTGGATCTTCCCACCTCCAATAATCTAATAAAGAAACCCTCACAGGTGTGTCCAGCTGCTGAGGTTTCAGTTAACTCCAGATATAGTTAAGTTGCCAGGTTCACCATCACAGAGGGGATAGCTGGCATTTCTGTACCATAGACCTGGTGCTAGGCCACTGGCCAGTCCCCTTTGCCAGAATGGAATTATGACTCCCCACCACCACCCTACAAGAACATCAGTGCTGTATCCTCATTTGCTCATGTGGAAAACGGAGACCCAGAAACATCAGAACAGTTGTCCAAAGACACCGCCCACCACGATAGACAGACTCTGAACTACTGTCTTGAAGTCATGTCCCTTAGCTGCCTCTCAGTAGCTATACACAACAGTGAACTGTCTTCAGGCCTCGTTTTCCTGAGCTGTTGAGTGGGTAAAACAGATAGATGTAAGGAAGGTTGTCAGACAGATCCAATAAGAGTGTGGATGAAGTGTGTGCCCCAACCAGTCACCAGGGACAGCGTCTACATTAGGAAATGAGATGCTGGCCTCAGGATGCTGCAGGCGCCAGGGAGGAGCGTGCCTGAAGGGAGGCACTCGGTGAAGCAGCTCGGGGCAAGAGCTCTCCCCTCCACAAAGACAGGCACAGAGCCAGTGGAGGCCAAGGTGACAGCTGAGCCCCCCCCCCCCAAGAGCGCCTGCTACACTAGCCCCACAGGCCTCCACCAGGGCCTGGCCTCAACAGACAAGCAGCCAGATCAGAGGCTATAAATACCTCAGCTGGCACAGCCCTGGCCAAGGAATGTCAGTGCTAGGGAGTCGGGTGGGGTGGGCTGTGTGCCTCTCGCTCGATCTCGTGTGCCCCTGAGTCTCCATGAACCTTATTTAGGAATTACCAGAATCTGGGACCCACCTCTGTAATTAAAGGGGTACTCAGGCCCCAGCCTAGTCAAGAGTCCCCAAGTTGCCTCTAGCCTCCCCCAAAGACACTGGTAAAATATCAGACTCTGGCTTGAAACAGCTGCACCCAGTTTCCACCAGAGTGGAAAGACTTTATGTGCCTTGAGGCAGCCCACTCCGCCTAACCTTCTCCTCTCTCCCCAGTGAAAGAGTTCCTCGCCAAGGCCAAGGAAGACTTCCTGAAAAAATGGGAGAGTCCTTCTCAGGTAAGCTCCTCAAATGAGCAGTTCCCAGGGGACAGTGCCTGGCTCTGTCACCGTGTGACCTACCCAGCCCCACCCCAGCCCTTCCAGCATGCCCACACTGACCCCTGCTCATCCCCAGGCCCCCCCCCCCCCCCCCCACACCCCTGCTCATCCCAGGCCCCCACCCCAGCCCCTTCCAACATGCCCACGCTGACCCCTGCTCATCCCCAGGCCCCCACCCCAGCCCCTTCCAGCATGCCCACGCTGACCCCTGCCATCCCCAGGCCCCCACCCCGCTGTACCCTTGCACCTGGCAGCCCCTGCTCGCCATGCAGCTGCCAGCAACTCCTGGGCCCCAGGCCAGGGCCGGATCTGGCCCCTGCCACCCTGCCTGGAAGAATGTCCCCTGGGTCATCTCCACCCACTCCCCAGGGCCCCCTCTGCCGGTGACATAGGGGACTCCCTAGCCCAGAAACTGGAGAAGTGGCCCCTGACCCCTCCCACCCCTGCCTACAGAACACAGCCCAGTTGGATCACTTCGATAGAATCAAGACCCTCGGCACCGGCTCCTTCGGGCGAGTGATGCTTGTGAAGCACAAGGAGACGGGCAACCACTTTGCCATGAAGATCTTGGACAAACAGAAGGTAAGATGACCGGCTGCCAGGCGTTCCCGTCTCTGGCCACCAGACCCATGCCAAGCCCACCACCACTCACCAGCTGCCAGCTCCAAGGGCTCCACAAGTAATAGATCCAGTCAGCTATAAATTAGCAATGCAGCCCTCCCCTGCGCCTCAGGTCTTAGAAAGGTCCAATGCAGCTTGGCCTTGCCACATGCGCACTACCGTGCTGCGTCCATGAGAGTGAAGGGGTGTGTACATCTTCTCTGACATTGTAAGTATTCCATTGCTGGTTTAATGTCTACTGCTGGGGTGCAGCTCAGAGGCAGAGCACTTGGCCAGCATTCTCAAGGCTCATCCTCACCTCTGCAAAAGATGAAATAAGTGGGAAAGGGTGTGAGGTTCACAGAGTTGCTGCACCCACGGGCCAGAGCTCTGCAGACTTGACCATCTGTACTCAGCAGTGTCTTTGAACCTGTCCCCGTGAGTACTCAGCCACATGTGTGTCCCCTGATCCTCCACAGTCTGTCAGACCCAAAGGTGTGCCAGGTGTGTGCCGCTCCACAAGGGCAGCCAGGATCTTCTGGAAAAAGTAAAGTTTACACAGAAGTTGTTTGTTGGTTTTTTCCAAGATAGAGCTCTGTGTAGCACTCCGTAGACCAGGCTGGACTTGAGCTGACAGAGATTCTCCTGCCTCTGCCTCCTCAGTGCTGGTATTAAAGACATGGGCCGCTATCACTTGGCTTACACAAAAGTCCTTTAAAAAATGTAAAAACTCTGTGTGTGTGTGTGTGTGTGTGTGTGTGTGTGTGTGTGTGTGTGTGTGTGTGTGTGTGTGTGTGTCTGTGTGTCTGTGTGTCTGTGTGTGTCTTGTTGACCAGCTGTCTCAAAACAATGAGGTAGAGACGGGAGTAGAGACGGCTGGGTGAGTTAAAGGTGCTCATCACCAAGCATGGTGGCTTTAGTTCAGCCCCAGGACCCAGGTGGTAGAAGGAGAGAACCACTCCTTCAAGTTGTCCTCTGACCAAGATCGAGTGTCCTCTGATCCCTACAAGTGTGTCGTGGCACAAGCATGTACCCCCCCACACACACACACACATACAAGAAGTGAATTTAAAGAAAAAAACTTAATGAGTTGAAGGATCAATCTCGGGCAAGCCTGAGAATCAGAGTTCAGTCCCACACAGAGTTCAGTGCACACAAAGCCCAGCACAGCAGCGCTGTCTGTACCAGCACCTCCTACAGTGAGAGAGGGCAGGGACCGAGAGTCCCTGAGCTCCAGGGCATCCAGCCTCTCAGGCAGCAGCAGACAAGATGGAAGGTAAGGCCCTACACCACCCCTGGTCAGTCCCCAGAGCACCATGCAAGTCACCCCCACCCGTCCCAGCACCATGGTCATAGGTGCACAGCACCACACCTGGTCAGTCCCCAGAGCACTGTGGTTATAGATGCACAGCACCACACCTGGTTTCCACATGGGTTCCAGGATCTGAACTCAGATCCTCATTCCTGTGCAGTGGACACCTTACCCACTAAGCCATCCCTCAGTCCCTCTAAAAGTCCATAAAGACTTCTTAAAACTGTGTACGGGCATGTGTGTGTGTGTGTGTGTGTGTGTGTGTGTGTGTGTGTGTGTGTGTGCGCGCGCGCGCGTGCCTGCCTGAGGGTGTGTTTGTAGGTACCCATGGCAGCTAGAGGCATTGGATCCCCCAGGAGCTAGAGTTACAGGCATTTGCGAGCCCCTGACATGGGTGCTAGGAATCAAACCCCAGGGCTGTGCAAGATGAGGTCACACTTTTGTGACCTCTGAGCCACCTGTCCAGACCCAGGAAGATGTCTGACTCCCGTTCGATGCTGACACAGAAACACAGCACAAGGCACACAGTTTTCTTTGTGAATTTACTTCTGTTTATGTGTGCTCCTGGAAATTAAATCTGGACCTTTCACACTCGAGGCAACTGCTCTACCACTGAGCTGCGCCTGCAGCCTAACGGGGATTTCTACATTTTCTAGCCATCCCATCAAAAGCATATTAGAAACAGGTGAAATTCTTTTTTTTTTTCTGTCCAATTGCTAGGGCTAAAACTCGAGACCTTCCACCTGTTGATCAAGGGCTCTCCCACTGGCTGCAGGCGCAGCCCTGGAATTCATTTTAGACATGTTTTGCGATCAATACAGTGGATCTGTCACAGTCATTTCTATGCTACCAGTGTATGTGAAGTGGATTGGCTGGTTGGTTTTGAGTCCAAGTCTCATCTATCAAAGCCTAGCTTTAAATTCTATGTAGCCAAGGCTAGCCCTGAGCTCCTAGTGCTCTGGTTTGTGAACCACACTGTCACATCAGCCTCAACTGCTGCTGCTGCTGCTTGTTTTGCTTGTTGTTACTTTTTTTTTTTTTTAATTTCAGGGGGGTTTGGCGGGTGGTGAGAGCCACGGCAACAGTGGAGAGGCCAGAGGACAGTCTGCGGTTGTCCTCTCCTGCCATGGGGGCCCTAGGGGTCAAACTCAGGTCATTAGATCAAATTTGACAGCCTTGGGTTTATTTTTTACTTATTTTTTGTTTTTCGTTCTTGGTTTTTTGAGACAAGGTTTTTCTGTGTAGCTTTGGAATCTGTCCTGGATCAGGCTGGCCTCGAACTCACAGAGATCCACCTGCCTCTGCTTCCCAAGTGCTGGGATTAAAGGTGTGCACCACCACCGCCTGGTGAAAGCCTTGTTTTTAAGACAAGGTCTTGGTATGTAGCCCAGGCTGCCCTCCAACTTGAGGCCTTCCTGAATGCTGAGATTACAGGCATGCATCACTGTGCCCAGTGTGACATTTTGTGATTTTTTTTTCCATAGTAAGTAGCTTTGGAATGCTCTGTATTTTACTTTTAGGGTGTGTGTGTGTGTGTGTGTGTGTGTGTGTGTGTGTGTGTGTGTGTGTGTGTGTTTAGATAGAGTCTCATGTACCCTAGGCTGGCACTTTTAGGGTGTGTGTGTGTGTGTGTGTGTGTGTGTGTGTGTGTGTGTTTAGATAGAGTCTATGTACCTAGCTGGCTTTTGTGTGTGTGTGTGTGTGTGTGTGTGTGTGTGTGTGTGTGTGTGTTTAGATAGAGTCTCATGTACCCTAGGCTGGCACTTGTGTGTAGCCAAAGCTGTTCTTGAACTCCAGATCCTCCTGCCTCAGTCTTTCAAGTGCCTACCAAACCCAGACCGTCTTGCACCTACAAATCTATGGAGAGGCAAGAGAGAATGTAGAAACTGAAAACATTGTCATGTCACAGTTGTCTCAAATGTGCTCGAAAGTTGCTGGGCTGGGGTGGCGACATGGCTCAGCAGGTAAAGGGACCACCGAGCCTGATGGTCCAGATCTGACCTCCAGGACTCACGTGTGAAAGGGGGACTTCCTCAGCTTGTTCTCGGCCTTCACATGCATGCCTTGGCATACATAGGTTGCCCCCAACATAAATACAAATAAATTTAGAGTTTCAGCCATTGAAAGCCAATCTAGCACATGCAAAGTGCTGGGTCCCATGCCTGGCACCACAAGAGAGAAAAAAAATGCTTGCTCAGAAAAAGAAAAGCTGATTTCTAAGCCGCCATTCCTTTTGGGGCCTCTCTGGTGTCGCCAAGTCTCCCACTCTTGCAGGCAGCCTTCTCTGGTTCCCCCCACTTTCCAGATTTTTCCAGGTGCCTGATCTGGGCATGTGTAAGCCCTAGGCCTCCTCCCCCAAGATTCTTCTGGTCTGTGGGGCATCTCCACATGTTCTTTGCTCTGATTGTGTGTCATGCAAGAATCTTCAGCTCTCAGCACTTAGCCAGGGCTATGGGTCTCTGGACTATTCTGGCTAAAGTCATGGTCCTCGCTCCCATACCCCTGGTTCTGACCAAGGCTAGGAGATGAGGCTCCTCCCACACCTCTTCTCTGCCTCAGGTGGTAAAGCTGAAGCAGATTGAACACACGCTAAATGAAAAGCGCATCCTGCAGGCCGTCAACTTCCCGTTCCTGGTCAAACTTGAATTCTCCTTCAAGGTAAGGGCACAGCCAGGGTTTGGAGGGTGGAGGGTGGATCCTAGCCCATGCTGGGCACAGCCTCCTGATCCCCAGGGCTGGGGCCACCCACTTTCAAGGAAGAAGACCCTTGGAGGAGGAATGCCAGAAATGGGTGGACCTGGCCCTGCGTACCGGGTTCAGCTCTTCCCTTAGCTAACTGCTAGTTCAGTAACTTTGGGCACATCACCCAGCCTGAATGACCACCCTCAGAGTCACCACCCTGACTCATTCCAGGAACACAAACTGCCACTAGGCAACCAGGGAGCTGCTCCCCGCTCTGTTCTGCAGGAGAGTCACCGGCCACACTGGGCCTCGCTCTTCTCATCTGTGCAGTGGGCCTTAGCACAGCCCTCATGTTGTAAGGTTGTGAGAGTAAGGAGTTCTTGCAGGTGCATAAGAACCTGTGGGAACGCCTCTTAAATGGCAGTCAGCAGAGCCTGTCCCCAGAAGTTCCCCGTGCAGGAGCTGTACAGAAGTTCATAGTTTTTTTGTTTGTTTTCAAGGCAGGGTTTCTCTGTGTAGCCCTGGCTGCCCTGGATCTCGCTCTGTAGACCAGGCTGGCTTCAAATCCCGTATGCTGGGATCAAAGGCGTGCATCACCACGCCCCTCATAGTTTTTGCTTTGGTTTTTTTTTTGTTTGTTTGTTTGTTTGTTTGTTTGGAGTTTTTTGGGTTTTTTTTTGTTTTTGGTTTTGGTTTTTGGTTTTCGAGACAGGGTTTCTGTGTAGCTTTGCGCCTTTCCTGGAATTCACTCTGTAACCCAGGCTGGCCTCGAACTCACGGAGATACGCCTGCCTCTGCCTCCCGAGTGCTGGGATTAAAGGTGTGCACCACCACTGCCTGGCTTAGTTTTTGTTTTTTGAGACAGGGTCTCATTGTGTAGCTCAGGCTGGGCTAGAATTCACGATCCTCCTGCCTCAGCTTCCTGAGTGCTGGGATCACAGGTGTGCATCATCATTCCCTATCAATTTTTGTTTTGTTTGTTGTGCTGGGGATGGAACACATGGCTTTGTGTGTGGCCGACAAGTGCTCTACAACTGAACTCCATCCTCAGTCTCATGATCTTCTGTTTTTTTGGTTGTGAGCCTGGAACGGCAGGCCACCTCGCCAGCAACCTGTAATACTTTTTGTTTTGTTTTAGCAAGGCTTACGTTTTCTTCTTGCTGGCCTCAGAGTCCTCGCCCACCCCAGCGGCTGAGGCTCCAGCTGTGTGCCATCATGCCCCACAGGCTGCTTTGTTCTGGGTCCTGCAGATTCTGCCTTACCTGTTTGGCAGATGTTGAAACTGAAGGTTGAGACAGTAGCCACTGCAGAACTCCAGCTGGCCAGCGGCCAGGTGCTCACTGTCTCCCCTTGTGAGAACAGAGTAGCAGCTGCCTCTTCCTGCTCCCAGAGAAAACACGGCTCCTGATGCTTGAAGCTTGGACCATTGGGAAGAGAGTGGTCACTGAGGTTTCAATGCTTACCCCTCCAGGCCACTGTGGTCTTCAGCTGGGGCCCAGTGGCTGGAGACAGGGTCTTGACTCACTTTGCCTCCCACAGGACAACTCAAACTTGTACATGGTCATGGAGTATGTGCCTGGTGGGGAGATGTTCTCCCACTTACGGCGGATCGGAAGGTTCAGGTAAGCAGGCTCCAACCCTGCCACCCCAGGGGCCACCATCCAGGGACATGCAGGAGTCTAGTCTGCTTAGAAATGGAAAGTGATGTCTCTGGGTTCTGGTGGGATTTTGTTTTGTTTTATTTATTTATTTATTTATCTATTTATTTTGCGTGTGTGTGTGTGTGTGTGTGTGTGTGTGTGTGTGTGTGTGTGTGTGTGTGTGTTGTTTATTGACGGGGTCTTGCTCTATAGCCAAAGCTGGTCTTTGGCTCAAGATCCTCTTGGTCCTATCTCCTGAGTGCTGATGTGACAGGCAGCTGTCGTCACACTCAGCCCCTGTGGGTTTGTTCCTGTTTTGCTAAGCAATTTGTGATGTTTCAGCCAGCCAAGCTGAGTGACCAGCACAGAAAGGGGGAAAAAAAAAGAGAGATCGTACTATGTAGCCCAAGCTAGCCTTCAAATCCTAGGCTGGCTCCGTTCTCCTCCCTCAGCTTCCTGGAACCACAGAAACCCACCATTGCACCTAGCTAGATTTTTTTTAATCAGTGCATAATTTTATGTGGTTTTAAATTTTATACTAATATATTACTTGACAACTAGATATAAATATATTTTATATACACTAAAATTCAAACATCTTGTCAAGTGTGGTGGTGCACACCTCTAATCCTAGCACTGAGGATGTCGAGGCAGGAGAATCAGGAGTTTGAGGCTAGCCGAGGCTACATAAAAAGCCCCTGGCTCAAACACAAGCAACTACCTTCAAAACAAAGTCAAACAGTGAAGTCTTCGTGTGCCGTTGTGAGGCTTGCCTGAGTCAGAAGAGCACCTTTCCTCGTTTCTTTCTGACTCTGTCTTTCGGGTGCTGGCCGACCCTGAGCATGATTTTCTGGTACCTTGTGCTTCCTTTTCTCTAAAGCCCTTCTCCCGTCCTGTGGCTGCCCTCCCTGCTGGTGACTCCCACAGCGAGGCTTTCCCCTTCACTTTCCTCTGGGCAGCTGCTGAGACTCGCAGCTCACTTCCCCTGGGTGTTCTAAAAGTCGTCCTCATTTTCTGAACGTCAGCTTTGCCTGACTTTGCAAAAGCAAACAGACAAGACCTGTAGTCCTTGGTGGTTGACCCTGTGAGGTACTTGGGGGTTATCTTTGTTTTTGAGACAGAGTCTTTTTTTTTTTTTTTTTTTTTTTTTTTTTGGTTTTTCGAGACAGGGTTTCTCTGTGTAGCTTTCCT
The DNA here is from genome assembly GCF_004664715.2 of Peromyscus leucopus. NCBI lineage: Eukaryota > Metazoa > Chordata > Mammalia > Rodentia > Cricetidae > Peromyscus > Peromyscus leucopus. Next base: position 74,852,379 of record NC_051067.1, read on the forward strand.
GGAGCTCACTTGGTAGCCCAGGCTGGCCTCGAACTCACAGAGATCCACCTGGCTCTGCCTCCCGAGTGCTGGGATTAAAGGCGTGCGCCACCACCGCCCGGCAGAGTCTCATTTTGTAACTTTGGCTGGCCTGGAACTTACCATGTAGACCAGGCTGGCCCACAACTCATAGGTCTCTGGAGTGCTGGGGTTCAAGGTGTATACCATCGTGCCTGGCAAAGTGGTTTTTGTTTTGACACTTGGATGTTCCCTGGTGACTTTCTTCCAAAACTCTGATTATCAGACAAAATCCTCTTGAACTAATTTCTTGGATAAGTTGACTCCTCAGCAAGACACCTGTCCCTTCTAAGCCTTCCAGCTCAAGTTTGTTTTAGCTGAGTTTGGAATAAAATTATAGAGCTTAGAATATGGGGAGGTGGGAAGCTTGATTTTTTTGTTTTGTTTTTGACACGGTCCCACTAAGTAGTCTGGACTGGCCTAGAACTCATGATGTAGCCCAAGCTGACCTGAGACATATGCCAGTCCTTCTGCCCCTGCCTCCCAGTGCTGTGGTGACAGATATGTGCCATGCCAGGCTCCCCAGTTTTTGCACTAGAGGTTGGGTCTCAGAATGTTACCTAGGCCGTCTTTGGAATCCTGGGGTCATGTAATCCCCCTGCCTCAGCTCTCACATAGCTGGGACCACTGGTGCATGGCATCATGCCTAGCCTTGAATCTACATTTTGATTAGCTAGCCATGGGCTGTCTTGCTCTGTGGGCACACAGACCCACTTGCGGACCACTTGAGGATGTGGTCATGCTCACCGACACATCCCCTCCTGGCTTGTCCCCACCAGCGAGCCCCATGCCCGTTTCTACGCGGCGCAGATCGTCCTGACCTTTGAGTATCTGCACTCCCTGGACCTCATCTACCGGGACCTGAAGCCCGAGAACCTTCTCATCGACCAGCAGGGCTATATTCAGGTGCCCGCGGCCGGGGGAGGGCGCTCCCGGGCACATGGAAGCCTGTGGCCCTTCTTCCTACCTACTGCCCATTCTTGTGCCTACAGGTGACAGACTTCGGTTTCGCCAAGCGCGTGAAAGGCCGTACTTGGACCTTGTGTGGGACCCCTGAGTACTTGGCCCCCGAGATTATCCTGAGCAAAGTAGGCACCTCACCAGCCTGCCCCACCCCTGAGGCCTGCTCCACCTCACTAGCCTGCCCTGCCCCTGAGGAACCATCTCCTCTTCACCTTCTTGCCTCATCGAATGGCCCCCCATCTTGCTCTAGGGCTACAACAAGGCTGTGGACTGGTGGGCTCTCGGGGTCCTCATCTACGAGATGGCTGCTGGTTACCCGCCCTTCTTCGCTGACCAGCCTATCCAGATCTACGAGAAAATCGTCTCTGGGAAGGTGAGGCCAGGATATGGAGTTCAGCCCTGGAAGGAACCAAAACAGCCTTCCACATTTCCCTACCTAAGTGTGCTGTCACCAACCCATTGTCCTAACACCCAGGAGCCTGAGGCAGGAGCATCTTAAGTCTGGGGTCAGCCTGGGCCACATAGAAATTTCCAGGATAGCCTGGGCTAAATAATGAAACTCAGAAAAATCAAGGACAGGGGTGTGTGGCTCAGATACAGAGTACTTGCCCTGAATCCACAGAGGTAGGAGTATGGCTCAGTGGTAGAGCAGAGGTCTAACATGTGTTCCCCAGCAACACACACACAGAACTCTCCCTCCTGGTCTTGCTCACCCCAGAACACCACTTATTGACATAATCTGGAAGCTCCTCAAGTCAGGCTTGGTGGTGGCTCTGCCTCTCATGAGCGCACACACACTTCTCTCTCTCCTCTCATGAGCGCACACACACTTCTCTCTCACACACACACAGGTGCATGCATGCACATTGGAGCATCTATCTCACAGCTGACAGGACTGAGTTCCAAGCGTGTCAGGAAGGCTGAGCTCCATCAGAACTCTGGTTACAGAAGGTGCTGCCCTGACACCAGACCAGAGCAAACTTGTTTGGTTCCCAGGTGTTCACCGAAGCCACACCAGCAAACCTCACCCTGCTGTAGCTGTGTGCCTTTGTAGATGTGGAGTCTCCTTCGTCACTCTGGCATGGGGCACAGGGCTGTGATCTCAGCACTCTTTTGTAGCCCAAGGCAGGAGGATTGCTGAGTTCCAGACCAGCCCGGGTTACAGAGTAAAACCCTATCTCTTAACAAAGACAAAGCCAGCACTGTCCCTTTCAGGAGGACTGTTGATGTCCTCACCATCCGTTAGCCCTGGGTCACTCTTTAGCCATACCCTTGAAGAAATGGCTCCCTAGGAGAGGTAGGGAACTGAGATACAGAAAAGGAATGTGGTCCGTGAGAAGTGAGTGGAAGGGGGGGAGGGCTGAGAACCATAGCTCTGTGTGTGCAGCAGCCCTACCTAGCAGGGGAACCTGGCTGTCACCCCCTGCTTCAGCATCTTGGACCACAGCCACTAGTTGGCTCCAAGTCTCCATATGTGGTTCAACCAGTTGTGGGCACAGCCCATCCCCAAGTTCCCACCCTGTGACAACTATTGGGTGAAATCGAGACAAAATCACACTGATTGTGTGAGCCTCATTTTACCCATCTGAAAACTAGGGAATCAGCCTTCTGACTCTCTGGAAGGTTGGAAGACACCTACTCTGTGTTGTGGAACTCAGGGCTGGGCACAAAGTCTCCATTACCTATGAGTGAAATACAAACACTTTCCATCAGACAGAAGAAAAACAGCCAGGGGGGTGTGGTAGCATGTGCCTTTTTTTTTTTTTTTTTTTTTTTTTTTTTTTGAGACAAGGTCTTACTTTGTAGCCCTGGCTAGTCTAGAATTTACTGTGTAGACTAGGCTGATAGCAAACTCACAGAAATCCACCTGCCTCTGTCTCTGCTGGGATTAAATGAGTGAGCTACCACTCAGCCTTCATAAGGGCCTTTAATCCTAGCATTCAGAAGGCTAAGGCAGGAGGATTGTTGTGAGGTTAGAGAAAGAGATTTTGGGACCTGTTACAGGGTGTCACTCAGAAGAAACACAAAACAAAAAATTGAAATGTCCAAGATGGTGGCCTAGGCGGTACAAAAAAGTTCATGGAAGATTGTGAGGAGGCAGGGGGTGAGTTCCCTTTTGTCACTGGGCATTTTGTTGTTTTAAAAACAGAGTCCCAGGTTGGACTCCAGCTCCATGTGTAATCAAGGTCACCCTTGCACTCCGTCTGTCCGTCCATCCGTCCGGGTCCTGCTGCCGCCTCCCAAGTCCTGGGTTAACAGGCTTGCGCCACCGCACATGGCTGAGCATAATCCCCTTTGTAGCAATTTACAGTTCCCACGCCCCTGCCGGTGTTATCTTGTATCACAGAACCCTGGGATATCTGCCCCATGTCAGTGAGGCCGGTGCAGGCCTGGAGGGGTTAAGGGCCCTGGCCAAGGTCACACAGCCCTGTGGAAGGCAAAGCAGGGACCAGTTGGTTTGCTTTGTCTTTGTTTCCTTCCTTCCTTTTGGTCTGCTTTTCTTGCTAATCTGCCTCCCCTTCCCTCCTTTCCTCCTTCCTCCTTCCTTTTCTTCCTTTCTTTCCTTCGTTTTTTAAATATCTATTCATTGTGCATGTCCCACTGTGTCAGTGTATGTGAGTCAAGGACAACAACTTCAGTTCTCTCCTCCCACCGTGTGGGACTCGGGCATCAAACTCAGATTATGAGGCTTGGCAACAAGTACCTTTACCTGCTGAGCCACTGGCCAGGCCTTTTGTGGTTTTCCTTTACAACAGGGTCTCAGTAAGCATCCCTGGCACTCACCCTTCCAAGTGCAGGAGTGACAGGCTTGTGCCACCACCTCTGGCTCCTAGAGGCCAGTTCTTGTGGGTATCGGTCCAGAGGCTGGGTGTGTACAGAGATGTCCAAGAGCTTCTGGAGTTAGGGACCGGAAGAACTGTCCTGGCCCTGCAGGAATGCGGAGTGAGGAAATACCTGTATTTCAGAAGCCCTCAGACCCCAGCAGAGCTGCCTGAAGAATCCTCGCTGAGGATACAAGTCTACAGACCTGAGACAGAACCTCCCTACAGTTCTGTCCCTGTGACCTTGGGGTAGTAGATTCTCAGGCCTTACCCAGAGTTCACAAGCCAGCAAACCCAGAGGGGACTCAACATACATATTTTTTGTTTGCATGGCTGCCAGGGCCTAAAGGCAGAGTGCCGTGTGTGCTGGCTGCTGACCTGCTGTAGAGCTTTAGCCTAGCTCCAACGAGCCGTTTCTGTTTCTATTTACTTTATTTTTAAATTATGTGTATATTTGTGTGTCTGTATGTAGATATGTACACATGAGTGTAGGCACCCTTGGGGGCCAAAGGCATTGGATTCCCTGAGGCTAGAGTTACAGGTGGTTGTGAGCCATCATGTGGTTACTGGGAATCAAACACAGGTCCTCTGCAAGAGCAGAGCCATCAGTGAGTCACATTGATTTATTTATTTATTTATTTATGGACAAGGTCTTATGTAGCCTTGGCTGGTCTGGAACTTGCCATATAGGTCAGCGTGGCCTCAAATAGCTCACATCGCAGAGATCTGCCTGCCTCTGCCTGAGTGCTGGGACTATAGGTGAGTCAGCACACGGCAACAAGCCATCTAACAGATTCTCGCTGGAGGGCCGTTATTAGATAAAGCGGGCGCCATTCAGTCAGGGTGTAGTGGCGCCCACCTGAAGTTCTCACCCTCGGGAGGATAGGAGACAGGATCACATGGTCAAGGCCAGCTTGAGTTATTTATTCATTAAGATCCTGTGCTGCATGGTGGAGCACAAATTTAATCCCAGCACTAGGGAGGCAGAGGCAGGTAGGTCTCGAGTTCAAAGACAGCCTGGTCTGCAGATAGAGTTCCAGGACTGCCAGGGCAGAAAAACCCTGTGGGCGTGGGGGTGGGGGTGGGGGTGGGAGCAGAGAATACTGTTTCAAAAAATGGCAAAGGCAACATTCTGGACCCCCCAGGTCTGTGAGCAGCACCCCACTCTGTCTACACCCCCTTCCAGGTGCGGTTCCCATCCCACTTCAGCTCCGACTTGAAGGACTTGCTACGGAACCTTCTGCAGGTGGACCTCACCAAGCGCTTTGGGAACCTCAAGAACGGGGTCAATGACATCAAGAACCACAAGTGGTTTGCCACGACGGACTGGATTGCCATCTATCAGAGAAAGGTGGGCTTCCGTTTTCCCAGCATGGCCAGAGTGGGGGAAGGGACAGTCGGGGACAGGCTGAACAACAGAAGGCTCCCTGGAGCTGGTAAGGGACCAGACGTGATGCTGGGGTCTTCTGGCCACTTTGTGACCTTGGGCAGGAAGTATTCTCTGGGAAGTGACTTCCGTTTGGTGAGTTGGGTTGGAAAGAAGACATAATATCCTAATGTTGAGCACAGGCCTGTGTCACAAGTGTCTCCCGAATATTAAGCCGTTCATCTTTATTGTTGTAATGGTGTGAGGTCAGCTAATGAACTCTGGGTGGTTCTTGATCCCTCTCCAGGTGGAAGCTCCCTTCATACCAAAGTTTAAAGGCCCTGGGGACACGAGTAACTTTGACGACTATGAGGAGGAAGAGATCCGGGTCTCCATCAATGAGAAATGTGGCAAGGAGTTTACCGAGTTTTAGGGGTGTGCTTGTGCCCCATGGGTTTTCTTTCATTTTTTTTTCTTTTTCTTTCTTTTTTTCTGGTTGGGGGTGGGAGGGTTGGATCGAACACCAGAGGGCCCTAGAGTTCCATGCATCTAATTAACACCCACTCCACACCCCCAGGTTAGGGGGGCAGGAAAGCCAGGCACTGGGGAAGGAGCAACATGAGCTGCTCCCCTTCCTGCCACCGACATCTCCTCCCCACATCTCCGCCTGTTCTCAGTGAATTTCTCAGCTCCAGTCACACCCAGTCTTACTGGTGTAACCGAGGGCAGGGTATGGAAAGAGGGGCCTAGCCTCCACCCCCACCCCAGCACTGGACACTAAGGAGGAACAGAAACGCCAGCCTTCCCTTCCATGCAGTCCTACCTGGAAAGGGAGATTTTAGTGACATGTACAGAGGGCTGCTTGCTAGTGGGTTTTTGGGTTTTTTTGGTTTTTTTTTTTTTTTTTAAATCTTCATTTAAATTAAGTTCCACCAGTGCCTCCCATCCTCCAGACTGTCCCACCCCTCCGAAACCCCCTCGCCACTCCCCAAATCCACTCTGATGAGGCCGGGGTAGCCAACTGACTCTGTCAAGGAAGGAACTGGGCTTTGAACCTCGCCCTGAGCTGCTAGCCTCCCGGCCCCCTTTCCAGGGGTCTCATGCCAATTCTTCCGAGCATTAGCCCCTTCAGAAGCCCCTCCCCATCCTGGGCGCCTCACTTCTAGCTTAGCTGTCAGCTGTGCATCCCCACTCACTGCACCCCAAATCTGATTGTGCTTTTCTCTCAATAGAAAGGTGGGGAGCTGCTGGGGAATCACCCCAATTATCCCTGTGTTGATCCCTCTTGTAACTTCTCCCAAACAGGAGGAGCTCTCAGGCCTGGGTGGGGGCCCCGGGTGGGCGAGGGGGGCCGTTCAACCTGTGTGCTGCGAAGGATGAGACTTCCTCTTGAACAGTGTGCTGTTGTAAACATATTTGAAAACTATTACCAATAAAGTTTTGTTTTAAAATAAAAGTGTCGCTGGTATTCCCGACTTCGATCACACCCTCACACCCTCAGGGTGTTGGAAAGGGAATCTCGGACCTCAGCGTCCAGGCTCCGGAGACCCCGGCTCCGGGACCCTGGAGAAACCGGGTTTAACTGGAATTCCTGCACTTCCTCCGCCCCGCCAGAGAAAGGAGGGGTGGGGTGGGCAAACTGTCCTTTGACCCTGAGTTCGGGGTCCTCAAATCTGCTCGTACTCCTACTTCGTGTAGTCCGGGACCGAAGGGGCACTGGAGGAAGCCGTCCGGACCGGTGCGGCCAAACTGCAGCGGGATCGGCCGGGTAGAAGGAGAAACGGGGAGCCCCGCGCGCCCCCAAGCCCTCGTCTAGGTGCGGCAGGGCCGCTGGTGAGGTCTCCGCGGCTCCCCTGGAGAGCGACGCGTCGGGCCGCGGCGCGGCTAGTTCCCGGTAAGTGCGGTCCCGAGAGCGCTGCGCGCGGAGAGGCGTGGAGAGGGGGCTGGGCGCCGAGGACGTCTGGGTCCCGCGCCCAATGGCTGGAGGGCGGCCGAACGCCGCCCGCGCGCCCCGCCCGCCCCTGTCCCCTCCCCCCTCGCGCTCCCCTCCCCCTCCCCCGCCCGCCGCGCTCCCCGCCCCCGCTCCGGCGCCAACTCCGCGGCGCCTCCTTAAAAAGCGCGCGGGAGTTGTAAGGGGGGGCCGGAGCGAGCCGGAGTGAGCTAGAGAGCCGGGTACACGGGGCGGGCGGGGGCCCGGGCTCCACCTTAAAAGCGGGCGCGTGGGGGTGGGAGGGAGCGAGGAAGGCGGGCAGCGGGGGAGGGCGAGCAGGAAGGGGGCCGGAGTGTCCCGGGCGCAGGGCGCGCGTGCGGCGGCGGCGGCGGGGAGGGGCCGGCCGCGCCGCGCTCCCCTCCTCCCTCCTCGCATCCCCGGCCCCGCGCGCGCCCAGCAGAAGCGGGGCTGTTGTGTGCGTGCGTGCGAGTGAGTGAGTGTGTGCATATTTTTTTCCTCTTTTCTTTCTCTCTCACTATTTTTTTTTCTGTCTCTCTCGCGCGCTCTCCTCTCTCTCTCTTTTTTTTTTTTTTTTTTTTTTTTTTTTTTTTTTTTTTTTTTGCGAAGAAACAGCAGCGCCGCCGCCGCTCCGCCGAGGCGCTGCGCCCCCCGGGGGGAGGCGGAGGAGGCGGGCAGCGGCGGAGGGAGGGGAGCGGGGAGGGGGCGCCGCGCTGGGAGGGAGGCAGCGCGCACCGTGCAGCCGGGCCGGGCGGGAGGCATGGCGGGGCCCCCGGCCCTACCCCCGCCGGAGACGGCGGCGGCCGCCACCACGGCGGCCGCCGCCTCGTCGTCCGCCGCTTCCCCGCACTACCAAGAGTGGATTCTGGACACCATCGACTCGCTGCGCTCGCGCAAGGCGCGGCCGGACCTGGAGCGCATCTGCCGGATGGTGCGGCGGCGGCACGGCCCGGAGCCCGAGCGCACGCGCGCGGAGCTCGAGAAACTGATCCAGCAGCGCGCCGTGCTTCGGGTCAGCTACAAGGGGAGCATCTCGTACCGCAACGCGGCGCGCGTCCAGCCGCCCCGCCGCGGAGCCACCCCGCCCGCCCCGCCGCGCGTCCCCCGCGGGGCCCCGCCGCGCCGCCGCCCACGCCCGCCCCGCCGCCCGCGCCCGTCGCCGCCCCGACCCGGGCGCCCCGCGCGGCCGCCGCCACAGCGCCCCCTTCTCCCGGCCCCGCGCAGCCGGGTCCCCGGGCGCAGCGGGCCGCGCCCCTAGCCGCGCCGCCACCAGCGCCCGCCGCGCCCCCGGCCGCGGCGCCCCCAGCCGGCCCGCGCCGAGCACCGCCGCCCGCCGTCGCCGCCCGGGAGCCGCCGCCGCCGGCGCCGCCACAGCAGCAGCAGCCGCCACCGCCGCAGCCACAGCCGCCGCCGGAGGGGGCGCGGCGCGAGCGGGCGGCCCGGCGCGGCCCGTGAGCCTGCGGGAAGTCGTGCGCTACCTCGGGGGCAGCGGCGGCGCCAGCGGCCGCCTTACTCGCGGCCGCGTGCAGGGGCTGCTGGAAGAAGAGGCGGCGCGGGGCCGTCTGGAGCGCACCCGCCTGGGAGCGCTCGCACTGCCCCGCGGAGACAGGCCGGGACGGGCGCCGCCGGCCGCTAGCGCACGCGCGGCGCGGAGCAAGGTGAGCGCACCGGGCAGGTGCGGGCGAAGTTGGCGGGGACTGGAGTCCCGGGAGGGAGCGGGACGTCAGGCGGCCGGGGTTCGTCCACGATCCCCGCGGACTCGGAACGCGGTGATCTTGGTCAGTGACCTGATCTGCCGGAGCCTCAGTTTCCTCGGCTGTAAACCGAGAATTGCTGACAGTAGCGACCCCTGGGGGTTGTTGAGCGAGTTTAGTAAGACTTGGCTATTGAGGGCTTTATTAACCCAGAGCCTGGCACGGAAGCGACAGCGTAAAAGTTACTCCGTGTTGTTGTCAAAGGTGGCGTCGGACACTGGATTCCGTCCGGGACTAGAAGAGCTCTAACTCTGCCTGCTTCTTTCTCTGGCCCCAGAGAGGTGGAGAAGAGCGGGTCTTTGAGAAAGAAGAGGAAGACGATGATGAAGACGAGGAGGAGGAGGAGGAGGACAATGTGTCAGAGGGCTCAGAAGTGCCTGAGAGTGACCGACCCGCAGGTGCTCAGCACCACCAGATTAATGGAGAGCGGGGCCCTCAGAGTGCTAAGGAGAGGGCCAAGGAGTGGTCGCCCTGTGGACCCTACCAGAGCCAGGACGAAGGGCGGGGACCAGCACCTGGCAGCTGCACACGCCAGGTGTTCTCGATGACAGCTGTGAATAAAGAAGGGGGATCAGGTAAGGACCCCTTTGGGCCGGGCAGCGCAGAGCAGGGAGCTGTGAACCCCAGCCTGGAGCTGCCCTCTGCTTTTCCTTCTCAGCTTGTGTTGCGGCTGCTCCGGATTCTCCATCTCCTGTGCCTTTGCCCCCAGGAAAACCAGCCCTACCTGGGGCTGATGGGACACCTTTTAGCTGTCCGTAAGTTGAGGCGGTAGGGACGCTGGGATTAGCGCCCGGGTGTATTGGACAGTCACAGCTGATCCATGGTCACTGTTGCTCTCCATTCTGATGCAGTCCTGGGCGCAAAGAAAAGCCAACCGACCCAGTGGAGTGGACGGTCATGGATGTGGTGGAATACTTCACTGAGGCAGGCTTCCCAGAGCAGGCCACTGCTTTTCAAGAGCAGGTGAGTTCCCAGCCCGGGACTACACATGTCTGCACACACACACACAGGGCCTCACAGGTGTCCACTGACCCTGCCCTTTCTGTCCCGCCCAGGAAATCGATGGCAAGTCTTTGTTGCTCATGCAACGGACAGATGTGCTGACTGGCCTGTCCATCCGCCTGGGCCCAGCCTTGAAGATTTACGAGCACCACATCAAGGTCCTTCAGCAAGGCCACTTTGAGGATGAAGACCCTGACGGTTTCCTAGGCTGAGCGCCAGCCTTGCCCCTTCCCCGGCCATCCAGATCTCACCCGCAGGGCCCCCATAGTCCAGGAACTGGACATGGGGGTACCCTCAACCTTCCTAACAGACTTCGGTTACCCAAAAGGGGTACCCTCCTCCATCTCCCTTTTTTCTCGCGCCCTACCTTAGTACATCCCCTCTCCACAGCAGTGGAGGGTGGGGTAGGCGGACTTGGTTGGCTCATTCACAGGGGCCACCTTTTCTCCCCAAACCAGGACACTTTTGAAAAAAAACCAGGGGAGCTTCCTGTGGCCCCCAAACCCTCTTCAGTTCAGCCAGATGTATCTTATATAAGTGTTTTGTTCTGCCTATCCATCCTGGTGGTGGGTTTTCCTCATTCTCCCCCGTGCCCTCCCCCACCCTGACCTCTGGCCTCTGGAGAGCAGGTGAGGTAAGGGACCTTGGGTCCTCCGGCTCCTCCCTTTCTGTCTGTCCATCGTTGCTCCACCTGGCTGTATTGCTTTTTAATATTGCACCGAAGGTTTTTTAAATAAAACTTTAAAAAAAAAAGAGTCCTTTTTTCTGAATGGAGGCAGGAGGTGCTAAGAACCTTGGAGAGTTTAATGTGAGAAGTTTTTTGGGGAGGAAGGAAGAACATTGACGGCTTTCCTCAGCCCACTCCAGTAGGGCCGACTGGCCAAGCATGCAGAATGCTCTGCTTCCATCCCCAACACTGCTAAGGGAAATGGTGTTTACGGCACACCTGTTATCCTCAGCACTTGAGACGACGCAGGATCAGGAATTCAAGGCTAGCCTTAGCTACATAGTGCAAGGCCAGCCTATGCTACATGCAGTCCTGTCTCAAAAAAATATGCTCTAGGACCAGACAGTTCCTTTGTCTTCTGCCCTCTCCTGCCTGCTCAAGTGTTTGTTGAGTGACTAACAGTTCACCGCACACTTCCTGAGCGGTTTGTTTCCTCTGTAGTTTAATGAAGCAGACGTCATAAAAACTCACTTTACAGAACAGGCCGACTGCCTTTGACACAGTCAAGGTGTGAGGGTCACACAGGACAGTGTGTCACCTGTTGCTGCTTTACTGGGAGCCTTGTAATTAATGTATTTGGCTTCCTAGCCACACTTAAATCCCGGTCTTTGCACGTGGCTAGGAATCCAGTCTCCAAGTGTCAGAGGTGTGTTCTGGAACCGGGGCAGGCATACTGGAGCAAAGGAGACAATGGGAAAAGCCAGGTCATCTGTCTGATAATCTTTATTGTAAAAGTAACTGCTGCTCACGAGCCTCTGGTAGACTCACATGCAGATCCCAGCTCAGTGAAGAGTCAGATCTTGGGGGTCACCGGCTGGGGTGGAGCCTAGGCCTCTCGGTAACTGCACTCATGGATTCCTAACACGTTAGGAACCCCTTCCCCTCCAGCCCAGTCAACGGCCTGTGAGAGAAAAGGCTGCCACCTGGCGGGTCTGGGGTTCCGCCCTTGGCATCGCCCTGCCCCGCGCGCCAGGTGCCCGCCGAGCTTCGTGCGCCGCCGTGCAGGCCCAGGCTGCGCGGCCCTCCGCGTGCTCAAATTCAAAAGAGGCAAAAGCCCCGCGGGGCGGCGCCGGTAGAGACGTCGAGGCCGGGCCGAGTGGGTCGTGGCTGCGCTCACTGTCCCGGCCGATCGGCCCCAGGTGTGCTGCATTCCCGGGACGCCGCGGAGGCTGCAGGAGGCTGCGGTGGACGCTGATGGCTGCGGAGCCCTGGGTCGCTGGGTCGCTGGCCCTGGGCCCTGGAGAAGCACCGCCTTCGGACGAACTGGGACCCGGGCCGCCGCCCTATGGAGACCCCTCGTGGTCACCCGCCAGGAGACCCGAGGCCTCGGCGGAGCAGGAGCCCCAGCGGGCACAGCAGCTGATGGAAGCCCCAGCCTCCGCGTCTTCCCGGGAGCCACTGGCAGCCGAGCTCGGGCCGGCCCAGGCTCGCCTCCCACTGGACTCCATGTTCAGCCCCATCACTGACCAGCTCCGGTACCTGCTCAGGAAGGCGGATGACTTTCAAAGCTACTTGCTCTACAGGTGATCCTGTGCAGGGGCCTAGGTTCCAGGACAGGAGGACAGGCTGTGCAGCTCACACAAAGGCCGAAAACTGAACTCAGGGTCCAGAGACAGTACTCAAGGCTAGCTGATTAGGAATGCACTTTACTAGTGTGCCGAGGGCTATGGAGAATTGAGAGGCAGGGGCGGGCAGTGTGTAGGCTTGGGATACCAAGTCTTTCTTCCAGAATTTTGTTTTTGGTTGGTTGGTTATTTGGACGAGTTTTCTTTCTTTCTTTTTTAGATAGGATCTCATCACACCCGAAGTGATGACCCTCCCGACTCAGTCTACTGAGTACTGCCTACCAAATTTGAAATGCTGGCTTAGATTTTTTTTTTTTTTTAAACCTGTGAAAGTCAGCTAAACAAAATCTATCTGCATCACCTCTGGCCAGAGAACTTCTAATGTGAGAGGCCACCCTCCACTCCCAAAGAAAAATGCAATTTCCAGACCAGGGGAAAAGGACTGTGGTATCTGTAGGAGGCTGGCTTAAACCCCAGCTTTCGGAGTATCACTCAGAGCTTTGAGAGAACTAAGTGGCACGTCCCCCCAAACACACCAGGGATGGAAACCAGGCCCTTGTGCTAGGCAAGCGTTGGACCGCAGAGCTGCCCCCCAGCCCAGGTGTCGGCATTTTAACAAATTTCTACATGAGTGATGTAGGTGGTTCTGGAAGACGGGAGGAAGACTTAACAGGGGGTGGGGGGTCCTTCTTATGCTGGGCAGAGACTAAAGCTTTACCCAGGTGAGCCCTAGTCTCTGCTGGCTTAACCTCCAGTCCCTTTTTACGTTTAATTTTTGGGTGCTGGGGATGGAACCCAGGGCTCCGCACGTGCTATTGAAGCGCTCTGACCATTAAGCCTCAGCACCGGGGGAATTCTGTAATGGGTTCAGCCAGGGATACAGGTGGAAGAGTAAGCATGGGACACCTGGGGATGGAGGCAAAGTGATGCCACGTGAAAGTCCCTTTCTCCCTTCAGCAGGGACCGAGTACAGAAAGAACAGCTAGCCAAGGCCATGCCCACCTTCCTAACAATGTGTGAGCCTTACTTCCTGTACCTTGAGGCTGCTGCAAGGAGCGTCCCTCCGATCTACGGAGCCCTGCAGGAGCTGGTCCGGAAGGGGGTGTGTACCGGAGCTGTCTTACCAGGCCTCTTTCTCCTCTGGACTCTGCCTAGGGGGAGGAGGGTTGCTTCTGGCCGACCATCTGAGGTCATGAAGTCCCACCTTCCACAGCTGTTGGAGATCTCTCAGCAGCTAACCCTGCGCTTGGAGCAGTTAGTTCTCATGTATGCCTCCTTCGGGTTCGTGGACCTGGAGGAAACCAACCCTTTGAGGTAAGGGGGCAGGAAATGAGTGTGGGGTGGCGGAGGCCAGGACCCAGCTTGCTGTCCACTCTATCTCCTGCTAGCATCTCCTGCTTCTTCTGCGGGAGGTTCTCCATTAGCCCTTCCCACGATGTGTCCATCTTCCGATACTGCACCCCAGCTGCGTACACTGCCAGTCACTTCCCGAGATACCTCTACAAGAAGATGCGCTGGAACCTAGAGACCACCACAGAGGCCAGCAGCCAGGGACAAGACTCCCACGTGGATTAGTGAGTTTCTTTGTCAAAATCAAAATCTTTCCCCTCCTGTGCTGAATGTCAGGTTGAACCTTTACACCACCACCAAAGAGCGAAAAGCAAGACAGGAAAAGGAACACCTTCTGCAGTGCTGGGGTAAAATCCAGGACCTTGCATATACTAACTAGGCCAGCAATGTACACCACTGAGCTTCACCTCCTACCTTTAGTTTTCTTAACTCCACCTTCCCATTAAAATAAAAATTCTCATCTTCAGGTTAGGCCACCAGGGAGGAAAGCCCTCAGCATTGAGCCACATTGAGAACATCAGGCAACTTCTGATGGACTTGAACCTCACCTCCAGAATTAAAGCCCTCAGCAGAAAAACTTAAGGAATTGCTTTTCTTTCTCCTCTCTCCCTCTCAGCTACTTCTTATGTTATCGCGATACATGGGAGGATGCAGGCCAGGGTCCAGCCAATTCGTGCCCCCAAATCCAGAAACTCTGGTCCATCGGCCGGTGGATACCCCTAGGACCAGCAGAGGATGACCTTGATTCATGGTAGGATCCCAGTGATGGTGATGTAGGCTTGAGGTCTGAGGGAGGGCGGGACAGAACCCCAAGGACTGGATCTCGGGGGAACACTCAGCTTCCACTGGCAGCAGGTATCGCGTTTTACTGTGCCCTGAAGAGTGCTTTATGCAGACCAAACAGCAGTTCATAGGGGTGTGGACCAACCCATTTTACAAAGAAGAAAACATGTTTTCAGAGAGGATAAGTCACTCTCCCAGGAAGCTAGTAAAGTGATTAGCAGCCTCAAGTCCAGAGCTTCAACTCAGGAGTTTGTCAACAGAGGAAACACTTTCCCTTAGGGTATCCCCCACCCCTAACTGGAAGCCCCTCCCAGCCTTAAGCAGTGGTGCTCAAGTCCAGGCTTGTCTCCGGGCCCCCAGGATTTTGTGCCCGCAGCCACCCGGGGACTACCAGCAGCTACTAACCATCGGCTTCGAGGAGCCGTCGCATGTGCTGGCCACCGACCTGCTGGTACAGATCCTCATGGGCCAGGTCGGCCCCGCCCGGCCCCCCAGCGCTGCCGGGCCCTCGGCTTGGGCTGCCCCGGCATCCTGAGCCCCAGGAGAAGACGCCAGCCCCGGCTTGATAACCCCAAACTCCAGGCAGGAACAGGGGCGGGCTGCACTGAGGACGCCGCGGCACGGGCCACCGAACACCAAGTGCACACACACTTTTCTGTTAATAAAAGAGCGAGGTCAGAGGTTCTGTGTCTCCTGTGAGCGCCGCGTCCCTCCCCTGGGGGCGGGTAGGCCCCGCCCACCGAGGGGCCTTCTGGGAAGTGTAGTCCAAAGACCTCAGCGAGAGAGCTGCGCGTGCGCAGAAGCACACATGAGTCAAAGAGGGAAGTAGCGGCTCTCGTCAGCAACCGGAACCCAGAAAACAAGTTTCTGGTAGCAGGAAAATTCTAGGCCCACTGGAGGAAGACTTAGAACTACGCCCGTTTTTTTTAACCCGGAAGTGATTCCTATCCAGGGTTAAGAAAAAAAAAAACCCCACAACTACATTTCCCGATGTGCCCTAGGAAACTGCGGGGGCTCAGTTTGCAGAGTGGAGTCGGACTTTCTTCAGCTTTTGGGGTGCCCGAGGCGAGCTGATTGTTGTCTTGCCCCACGAAGAGTCCGGAGTGCAGGGTAGCCGAGTCCTGGGGCTCTCGGCCTCACATCGGTCTTGGGCTGGCGAGGAGGCTCTAGCCGAGAGAAATGAACTCCTGCTCCGTGCCATGCTCTAGGTTCAGGATCTGGGTCTTCCGAGCGAAACTGGTCCCCGCATAGGAATGGGGTTCTTCCTCCTCCCCTGGGTCACTCTGAGAGGTCGATATTTGGATCCTAAAATTTTCACAGAGTCAGAATGTGAGACCCAGAATTATTGAGGCCCAGAACCATGCCTTTGTGGGTTTTGATTTTTTAAGAGTAATTTTTTGCCTGGTGTTGTGGCGCATGCCTTTATTCTCAGCACTAGGGAGCAGAGGCAGGTGGATCTCTGTGAGTTTGAGGCCAGACTGGACTACAAAGCGAGTTCCAGAACAGTCAGGGCTGTTACACAGAGAAACCCTGTCTCAAAAAACAAAAGGGTAATGTTTATTAGCCGGGCATAGTAGCACACACCTTTAATCATAGCACTCGGGAAAACCAAGGCAGGGGGGTCTCTTTGAGTTTGAGGCCAGCCGAGTCTACATAGTGAGTTCCGGGATGTCAGGGCTATGTAAAGAGACCCTATCTCTCTCCAAAAAAAAAAAAAAAAAAAGTTTTATTTTTATTAATATGTGAGTTTTCCCTGCTTGCCCAAGGAGGCCAGAAGAGGGCATCGATACGCTGGGACTGGAATTATAGTTGTCAGCCTCCGTGTGGGTGCAAGAAACTGAACAAGGGTCCTCTCGAAGAGCCTCCAGGGCTCTTATCAGCAAAGCCGTCTGGCCAGCACTTTTTTCTTCTTTTTAAATCCAGTCTTAGTATATAGCCCAGGTTGTCCTTTTTGTCCAGCCTGGGCCTCCAGAGTGTGCCACCATGCCTTATGCGTCAGTAAGTCAGCTGATAACACCTGGTACATACTAATCTAAACCTGTTTGAAACAGATGTGACGAGTGCGCTGACTCCACGTTACACACCAAACCCAGGCTCTTACGGAGAGGCCTTTGCTGACACCAATGACTGCATCATGTTTTACTCCACAGCTCGGATCAGAATATCCAAGACTGTTCTGATTCCTCCTAGTGTTGACTGGACTAACTGCTGTGCCTATTCACATCGTCCCTCCCAGCACACACTTGGGGGCTCACAACCATTTGTAACTCCAGTTGTAGGGGATCCAGTGCCCTTTTTTTGGCTTCTGCAGGCACACAGGTAGTACACAAACATACTGCAAGGGAATTTATACTATCATACAGATAAGTATAAATACTGATGTCAGGGTTTGGGGGTGTGGTTGAACTTAGCATGCACAAGGCTCTAGGTTTGATCCCCAGCACTACAGAAGAGTTGCCTGAGCACAGTGGTGCATGCACACCTGTGATCCCAGCACTCGGGAGCTGGAGGATGGCTGTAAGCTGGAGGCCAGCCTTGCTTAATAAAACGGAGCTGTGTGTCATGTACTTGTCACACAAGCTCAGTTTGAATACTGGAACCCACCTAAAGATGGACGGAGAGAACTGACCCCAAAACGTTGTCCTCTGACCACCACACATATGTAGTAGCATGTCGCCCCCCCATCATACACATACACAATATAAATATGCTGTCTATGAGGGCACATACCTTTAATCTCAGTGCTTGAGAGGCAGAGTCAGGCAGATCTTGGTGAGTTCTAAGCCAGCCAGGACTACATAGTGTGGGAGGGAGCACTGGAGAGAGAGCCCAGCAGGTAAGAACACTGGCTGCTCTTCCAGAAGACCAAGATTCAGTTCCCAACACTCGCATTGTGATTGGCAACCAGTTCCACAGCACTGAGCACCCTTCCCATGGCACAAGTACGCAGACATACATGCAGGCAGAACACTCACATAGTTTTAATTTAAAAAATAAGGTGGACAGCTTCTGAGGAACATCCGAGGTTGACCTTTGGCCTCCACACACAGATGTGTGCACTCACATGAACTCAGACACACCACACCCACCAAAGAGCAGCTTGTGATCCATTTGCCACCTTAGTGGCTCTCCACTGTCTTCCCATCAGTCCCAAGGTCACAGTCAAGCATTCGGCGATGTAGACTCTGGAGGGGTCCTTCTGGGGCTGACATCATATGGACCTTTCCCTTGTTTATTTGATGCCATTTCATTAGTCACTTGCTGTAAGCTGGAGGTCAGCCTGGTTAGCACAGTGAGACTCGGGGGCCAGAACCGACAAGTCCGAAATTTAAACCATAATGCTAGTATTTAATTATTTGTGTCAGCGTGTGTGTTATTGTGGACAGGCCATGGCATATGTGTGGTGGCTGGAAGAGAACTCTGGGTGCCAGCCCTGGTCTCCCACCTTGTTTTACACAAAGCTGTCGTGTGTGCAGACTAGCTGCCCTCAAGTTTCCAGGGATTCTCTTGTCTCTGCCCCTCACTTCCTAGTAAGGGCCTGCAGGACTTTGCATGCACCATGGCTTTTTATGTGGTTTCTGGGGATCTGAATTCAGATCATCAGGCGAGCATGACGAATGTTTTACCCACTGAGACACCTCCTCAGCCCCTCTATTATTTATATATTTTTTGAGACAGGGTATCATATAGCCAGACGGCCTCAAGCTCTCCATGTAGCTGAGGATGGCCTTGAACTTCTGATCTGTCTGCTCCGACCTCTGCAATTACAGGTTTGCACCAAGGTTTGTGTGTTGCCGGGCAAGTACTTCACCGACTGAGCCGTATCCCCAGCCCTCCACACTTGTACAGTGTTTTGAGGGCCCGCCCACTTTTTCCAGTCCTCGCACTTCTAAGAAGCTGTTCAACTACCCTGACAGTATGTGAATTACACAGATACCGTTTTCTCAGACTGTTTAGAGCGTTTACCAGAAGCTGAGCAGTTTGCAGTGTCCCAGCCACTGGTCACTCCCACTTGTGTTTTCCCTCTCCTGCAACAGGAGATCACTATGTAGACCAGGCTGACCTTGAACTCAGATCTGCCTGTCTCCAATTCCTAAGTTCTGAGTTTAAAGGCAAATGGCTGCCTACCAGTCCCACTTGAATAATTTTAAGTTTTTTTTAAAACCTGGTCTGATGACATAGGCCTTGAATCCCAACACTTAGGAAGCAGAAACAGGAAGATCACAGGTTCAAAGCCATCCTGATCCACATAGCCAGCCAGGGTTATATAGTGAGTCCCCATCTCAAAAGATTTTTAAAGGGGAAAGAGGTTCCTAAATAGTAAAAATCAGTAGTTTTGTTTTAGCTCAAACCCAGGGCCTTCTACTTGCCAGGCAAATGCTCAAGATTTGTTTTTTAATTAAAGAATTTTTTTTTTTTTGAGACAGGGTTTCTCTGTGTAGTTTTGGTGCCTGTCCTGGATCTCGCTTTGTAGACCAGGCTGGCCTCAAACTCACAGAGATCCACCTGGCTCTGCCTCCTGAGTGCTGGAATTAAAGGTATGTGCCACCACAGCCCAGCAAGGATTTTTTATTTCTAAAAATTATATATGTGGCCAGGCATGGTCGCACACACCTTTAATATCAGCACTCAGAGGCAGAGGCAGGAAGATCTCTGTGAGTTCAAGGCCAGCCTGGTCTACATAATTCTAGGACAACTAGGACTATATAGAGGAGAGAGCCTGTCTTAAATGTGAGTGTGTGTGTGTGTGTGTGTGTGTGTGTGTGTGTGTGTGTGCATGAGTATGTGTGGGCTCAGGCATGAAAGTGTTCCTGTGTATTCCAGGGTGCCAGAGGAGCCCAAAAGACAGGATCTGATTTTCTGGAGCTGGAGTTACAGGTGATTGTGTACCACTCAAAACTGTGTGCCGGGAAATAAACCTGGCTCCTCTGCATGCGCAGCAAACATTTTTTTGGTTAGTTGGTTGTTTCTTTCTTTCTTTCTTTCTTTTTTTTTTTTTTTTTTTTTTTTTTTGGTTTTTCAAGACAAGAGTTTGCTGTGTAGCTCTGAGCTGTCCTGGAACTCACTCTGTAGACCAGGCTGGACTCAAACTCAGAAATCTACCTGCCTCTGCCTCCCAAGTGCTGGGATTAAAGGTGTGCGCCACCACTGCCTGGCAGAGTAGCAAAAACTCTTAACTTTAAGCCACTCTCCGTCCTGGCTTGGTCTGGTGAACAGTCGCACGCTCTTTAAATCCCAGCACTCGGGAGGCAGAGGCAGGCGGGATCTCTGTGAGTATTGAGCCTCTGGTCGACAACCAGTAGCTTGAGTTCCAGGACTGGGCCTCGCGCAGGCCTACACAAAGAGCACACACACACACACACTACAAAGACATAACAAAAAAAAAAAAAAAAAGAAAAAGCACCTGACCACAGAGAGAAGAGAATATGAAAGAAACCTGCTAGAAGAAGAAGACAGGGTGGAGGAAACGGTATCATAATTGCTATTTTTTTAAAAAAAAAAAATTTTACAGAGGGGGGGACACACCAATAGACAGGAAGGCAGAGGAAGGAGGGGAAGGAAGAGAGAGGACTGAAGGACAGAGAAAGTAAAGAGAAAGAAAGAAAAGAAAAGAAAAGAAAAGAAAGAAAGAAAGAAATGCACCCTTATTTTAATTTATGTGTATATGTATGCCTTTTGTGTGAATGTATGCCATGTATGTTCAAGTGCTCCCGGAGGCCAGAAGAGGATGACTGATCCCCTGGAGCTGGAGTTACAAGCAGTTATGCCCCTCCCATGTGGATGCTGGGAACTGAACTCAGGTTATTTACAAAGCAAGCACTCTTTATCCTGAATCGTCTCTCCAGCCCACCACTGGTATTTTTCACTATTGTTTATTTCCCTAGAGCAGGGACAATTGCACAGCGCACCTCTTTCTAGCAGCGCCCTGAGCACAGGACGCCTTTGGCACCAATAAAAGCTGAGATCTGGAGACCCAAAGTGGAGTCTATGGGCTGGTGCGCAACATTTTGCACTCGCACCACCAGGGGGCAGTAGGGCCCCGGCCTCCAGCCCCGGGTTAGCAGGCAGCCGGGAACAGAGACCAGAGCGCATTTCGAATTCCAACATTCCGATGCGATCCTCTGGTGGCTTTCCTGGGAGTCCTTCACCCGCCCAACTCCCGCTCCACCCAGACTAAGGAGGTTCCGGTAGAAAACAGCTTGCATTAAAACCCAGGAAGTGGGGGGCGGGGGGCTTTATTTTGTGTTTCACTCACAGGTTTTGCGGGTGGTTGTTAGTTTTCCAGTGAAGACTAAACAATTTTAATGGAGAAAGGTGGTTAATTCCATAGTCAGTATCAAGGATGGGCAGGATTTCAAGTTGCCATCGAAGAGAGCTGGCTCCTCCCTCTCCAGGCCTTCTGCTGATCCGGAGGGTAACTCTACCCTGGTTCTTTAAAGGGTTTGTCACTTCTGGACGAGTGTCCCAGCCTTCGCAGCCCTCAGGGTCTGCTCTCCTACTAGGGAAAAGAGGAGAGAAAGGCCACCATCAGGGGCAAGAGCTATACCCAGGCGCGTGGGGGTGAAACAGTCTGTGCTCCGGCCCCCAGCTCCTCTTCACTCTCCGGGTCACGTCTAAGACTTCGAGTTTGGGCTTGAGTGGCGCTCCAGGGGGACCAGGATGCACCTTTCCCTTCTCAGTGCCCAGGCGCTGCAGGGACGGGTGGGAGAGCGACAAGCTTTGGAAAGAGAGGCTCCTACCTTGTCCAGGCCGTTCTCCGAGGCCCGTCTCCGCGGGGGCCAGATCACCGCCAACTTTCCGTCTCCCCTGCTCGCTGTGGGGGAAGGGACGCTCAGCCGCGGCTGCCCCCCCTCCCCGGGCGCTAGCTGGAGGGTGGCCGCACCCCTTAAACACATACAGGTGTGCACCCCTCCCTCCCCGTGGAGGCCTCCACCCAGTTCTGGGGACCCAAGAACAGGAGTGAGGCAAACCCAGCATAGACAGGAGCCTGAAAACAACGGGGACCCGAGAATGCCGGAAGCCAGCCAAGGTTCCAAGACAATGTGTGGTGGATCTGCTGGTGATCCTCACTCCAGGTGTGGGAGTGGGGAACAGAAGGTGACCCCCGAAGAATAGTTAAGGGTCCCGGGAGTCTGCAAGCCTACAGATGTAGGGCCACTGGAGGTGGAGACAGCGGGAGCTCTGGGACCCGGGGTGACCGGCTTACGGGTGAGGCTGGGCGCTGGCTCCTCGACCTCAGCGGCCCCGTAGATGCTGCGCCGCTGCAACTGCAGCTCCCGCTCGCGCTCGCGCACCTGGCGCACCTCCTGCTCCAGCAGTGACAGGGAGACAAGCGGCGGCGACTGCCCCAGCACCGGGCAGCCGTCCTGAACGGCGGGGTGGAGCCGGCCTCCCGCCTCCGGCCGCCGCTGCAAGCCCCCGCCGTCCTCCGCTGCTGCCTCAAAGAAGCGCTTGAGTTCGTCCAGCGGCTGTGGCCGCCGCCGGGCGCCGGGCTGCGGAGCCGCGGGGCTCGCCAGCGCCGCCTGCCTGTGAGCCTCGCGTTCGATGTCCCGTTGCATCTTCGCGCCCGCCCGAGCGCGCTCCAGGGCGCGCGGCAGTTGGGGGCCGGGGCCGGGCCGGCTGAGCACCGGCCTCACGCGCAACTCGATGAGTTCCTCGCCGGCACGGCCGGGACTCAGACCCCGGCTCCGGCGCAGGCTCTCCTCGCGCTCGCAGCTGCGGCGGATTTCGCGCTGGATGGGCGTCTCCATCAGCAGTTCCGCAGGCGCCCGGTGAGATGCCGCGGGCCTCGGTGGAAAACACCCCGGGAGGTTTCCGAGTCGAGAGAGGGACACTGCCCCAGTACCTCCGTTATCCGAGTGCCAGGCGGTCCAGCTAGGGACCGTCCAGGCTTTCTGTGTCCTGCTCAACTGGTACCTGCGGGACCTGGCTCTCTGGCTCCGAGGTCTTCAAGTCCTCCGCTCCAGAGGTTTCCAGGACCTCACTGCCTCCCCGGCAGCCCTCGGTGCCCTGGCTCTGCGGCTCCCCGAGCACGTAGCCCTAAGATTCAGGTGACCCCAGGACTCCGCTCTCGGGCGCGGAGGCCTGGATGTTCCGAGTTAGGCGCACTTTGAAAATTTCGGTTCTCGGGGCCGGGATTGAGATGCCCAGATGGGTAGGACGCGGTGACCTGCGCAGTACCTGTAGCTGCAGCCGCCGCCCGAGGTTCTAAGGCGTCGCCAGCACTCTTCTTTGACCCGCCTCTGGCCTCCAAGAACGTCCCCCGGGGGCAGGCTGGGCACCGCCCCCCGCACCTGCCAGCGGGATTCGAGCGGCCCTGGGCCCGCCCCCAAGGCCGGGGCTCCTCCGCTGGACGCCGGACTCCCGCCACCTGCGCCCACGGGTTGATTGGAGGGACAGCTTCTTCGGAAGGGGCTTCCCTGAACTCCCTACCCAGGAGGTATGTGTCGCTCTCCCTCTGGGACCACGCTGACACTTTGGGGGTCTCATTTTCCATCACTGCCCGGAGCCCTGACCTCTAGTGGAGCGCCGCGCTGATCTCTGAACCACCACCTCCTTGTTTCCCCGGTCGTCTTTCCCTGACCTCACCAGTCTAGTTCAGTAGGTGCCAGCCCGCGGCCAGCGACGCCCCCGTGGCAGCACGGAGATCGCGGCGCCACACAGCTCGGGTCCGGCCCAAGGGGCGCCCGGGGCCGCCGCACTGCGAGCTGCTGCTGCCCTGCCTTGCTCGGCGCTGCCAGGTTCGCGGCGGCGCTGCGGCTACTCTACGCCCTGGAGCAGCTTCCCTCCCTCCCTTCCAGAAAAGCTCGCAGCAAGGCGTTGGCAGCCAAGTGTCCTGCTAGAAGGAGCGAGGATTGAGAGCAGAGACTCCCGGCCTCTGCCGAGCAATTGCGGCTGGAAGGCGGTCAGCTTGGGGCAAGTTGCTGAGGAGGCCCAAGCTGGAGCAGGAGCCAACGGGCTAGCGGGAGAGACCTCTGTCTGGGGCCGATCTGTGTTCACCAGCAAGATCCATGCTCCAGAGTGCGGGCCAACCACTCCCAGGGAGATGTTCCACTCTCTTGTGGGATGCCGACTTTCAGTAAAACCGGCCCACCCACTCGAGTCATGCTATAGTAATCTGGAAGAAAGACAATTACCTAAAGAAAATAGAAAGAGGGGCTGGAGAGATGGCTCAGCGATTGAGAGCACTGACTGCTCTTCCAGAGGACCGGGTTCAATTCTCGGCACCCACATGGCAGCTCACATCTGCCTGTAACTCCCGTTCCAGGGCTGTTGACACCCTCACACAGACATACATGCAGGCAAAACACCAATGAGCACAAAATAAAAATAAATTAAAAAAGAAAACAGAGGAGCCAGAGCGGCGGTGCGCACCTTTAATCCCAGTACTCACTCAGGAGGCAGAGGCAGGCGGGTTGCCATGAACTGGAGGCCAGCCCCCAGCCTGTTCTACATAGCAAGTTCCAGGTCACCTAGGGCTACTTCGAGTTCTTGTTCCAATAAACAAACAAACAGGAAATAGAGGGCTACAAACCCCAACCATTTGATCACCTCTTTCTGTTTCTCTTGTTCTTGTTTTTGTTTTTCAAGACAGGGTTTCTCCATATAGTTTTGGTGCCTGTCCTGGATCTTGCTCTGTAGCCGGCTGTTTCTCCTCTTATACCCAGCGTCAAATGCTGCCTTCTCTTAGGCTGGGGAGATGGCTGCTCCTCAGTTAAGAGGACTTGCTGCTCTTCCAGGTGACCACGGTGGTTCACACTAATCTGGCCCCTCCCAGACACTGTCCCAACATGGTGCACAGATATGCATGTAGACAAAACACCAATACCCATAAAAATAAACAAATCTTTAAATAATAACAATAAGGCCTGGGATAATGGCTCAGTCTGCAAAGTGCCAATGGCCCATGTATAGGACTGGGGAACGCCAGGAGGATCCCTGGCACCCACCGGTGCCTAGTCTAGCTGAGTGGGTAAAACCCTGTCTCAAAACACAAGGTGGAAGCCAGGCATGGTGGCAAGTGTCTTTTTTTTTTTTTTTTTTTTTGGTTTTCCGAGACAGGGTTTCTCTGTGTAGCTTTGCGCCTTTCCTGGAGCTCACTTGGTAGCCCAGGCTGGCCTCAAACTCACAGAGATCCGCCTGCCTCTGCCTCCCGAGTGCTAGGATTAAAGGCGTGCGCCACCACTGCCTGGCTGGCAAGTGTCTTTAGTCCCAGCACTTGGGAGACAAAGGCAAGTGGAACTCTGAGTTTGAGGCCAGCCTGGCTACAGAGAGAGTTCCAGGACAGCCAGGACTACACAGAGAAACCCTGTCCCAAAAAACAAACAAACAAAAACTAAGTGGAGAATGATGAAAGAAGACTGTTCTTTAAAAAGGTTATTTTTATTTTATGTGCATTGGTGTTTTGCCTGCATGTGTGTCTGTGTGAGAGCGTCAGATCTTGGAGTTATAGACAGTTGTGAGCTACTATATGGGTGCTGGGAACTGAACCCAGATCCTCCAGAAGAGTAGTCAGTGTTCTTAACCACTGAGCCATCTCTCCAACCCCAAAGGGAGACTCTTAACATTGACCTTTGTCCTGTACCTAGTTAGGAACATGTGTGTATGTGTGTGTGACACACACACATTTAACACACACACACACACACACACACACACACACACACACACAAGGGACTGGGGACATGGCTCACCCAGAGTGCTTGTCTAGCATACACAAAGGCCTGGTCCCATCCCCAGCACTGCCATGGTGCTACCTACATGCCTGTACGACCAGCGCTTGGAATAGCATAGGGAGGAGACTCCAAGTTGAAGCTTATCCTTGGCTCCTCAGTAAGTTTGAGGCCAGCCTGGGACACCACTTTAACAAATACTTTTGTCTCTGTGGGGCATGTTGTGCTTTGTCTCTTTACCATGTGGATGTGGTCCCTCTAACGGGGCCCCATGATGCCCAAACAAACGAGCCTTCCTCATCGAAGGGCACCTGTGATTCTTACTTGGCTGCCCCGGTCACTTCCCTCTGCCCTTTCCACTTGGCTTCCTCTGACTCAGCCACTATTCCCTCCTCAGACTCTGGCTCCATCAAGGCCATCGGGTGGAGGAGAAGGCAAACAGGATAGGTCCCCTGTCATCCTCCCTCAAGCCCACTGACTACCTCTAGCTACACACCAAACTCTCCCTTGGAGAGGGACAGCAACTGTGTGTTGCTAACCCCGGCACTATGCTATATGAAAAGCGAGAGTGTGTAAACTCTTTTCGTTCAGCTCTTCAGTTACTCTTTCTTTTGTTTCAATTTAGTTTTAGAGATTTTTATGTGTATGTGTGTGTAAACGGAAGTTTCTGTCCCACCAGCAACTCCCAAATACCTGGCAGCCACTTCACAAATGACCACATGGAGGCTTATATGAATTATAAATGCTCGGCCGATAGCTCAGGCCTGTTACTAGCTAACTCCTAGACTTAAATTAACCCATAATTCTATTTATGCTCTGCGACATGGTGGTACATTTATTAGTATATTCATCTCCTGCTCCCTGTGTGTCTGGCTGTGACTCCTGATTCCACCCTTTTCCTTCCCAGCATTCTTAGTTTGGTTGCCCTGCCTATACTTTCTGCCTGGCTACTGGCCAATCAGCATTTTATTAAACCGATTCGAGTGACAAATCTTTTTTTTTCTTATTTATTTATACGTATACAGTGTTCTGCCTGCATGTGTCCCTTAGGCCAAAAGAGGCATCATTTCTGATGGTTGTGGGCCACCATGTGGTTGCTGGGAATTGAACTCAGGACCTCTGGAAAAGCAGTCAGTGCTCTTAACCCCTGAGCCATCTCTCCAGCCCCTGAGGGACAAATCTTTACATTGTGCAAGAGGTTTATTCCACAGCATGTATGTGTGCATGCAGATTTATGCAAACGAGTGTTGATGCCCTTGGATCTCCTGGAACCAAAATTCAAGTAGTTGTGAGCCACCTGGAATGGGTGCTGGGACCAAACTGGATCTTCTTAGGAGCAGTTTCCTTTTTAAAATTTATTTTGTTTTTATTCATGTGTATGATCACATATATGTAGGTGCCTAAGAAGGCCAGAAGAGGGCAGCAGATCCCCTGGAGCTGGAGTTTGAGGGTTGTATGTTGTCTGACATGGGTGCTGAGAATCAAGCTCTGGTTCTTGCCAGAACAGTGAACACTCTTAACTACTGTGGAGTCTCTCTGAATGTTGCTCTTGTTCAGAGACAGGGCCTCACTGTGTAGGGCCTCACTGGTTGCCCTGAGACTCAAGATGTATACAGGCTGACCTTGAACTCACGGAGTTCAGCAGAAGCCTTCAGAGTGCTGGCATAAAGGTATCTGCTACCATATCCAGCTGTTTTTGTTTTGAAACAGAGAACCCCCATACTCCTGTCTCAGCCTCTAAAGCTCTGGGATATAGGCATTACCACCCAGACCAACAGTCAGAAGTCTGACCTTGTAAAATCTCAAATTCATGCTTTATTTATTTATTAAAAAATTTTTTTTTTGGTTTTTTGAGATGGGGTCTCAATATGTGTCTCTGGCTGTCCAGAAATTCACCATGTAGATCAGGCTGTTCTCTAGCTCATAGATCCACCTGTCTCTGCCTCCCAAGTGCTGGGATTCAATGTGTGCAGCACTTCACCAGGCCAACCTCAGGCTTTAAACATCATTTCTCTAGTTTCTCCTGGGCCTGGCCTCCTACCCACAGCCTGCAGTGGGACAGACACCTCAGACTGAGGACGTACAAATTGAGTACCACCACACACACGGGGTGACTGTCTACTCAGCTCTGGAGTCAGGCTGGTGAGGAGCTCGGAAAGTAAAGATGCTCACCACCATGCATCATGCCTTGAGCTCCTTGAGAAAAGACTCCTCCATTCATCCTCGGACCTCCTCCTGCACTGTGGCGCACGCTTGTGTGTGTGTGTGTGTGTGTGTGTGTGTGTGTGTGTGAAAATTTTGTGGAGTGACACTATTCTTCGGGAGATAGGAGCAAACACTTATTCATCCCAGATGAGGAACCAAGGACAGACCAAAGTAAGGACACCACCCAAGTCCAACTTGGTGAAACCAATAGGTTTTATTAGGGTTACTTACGGGAGTGTGGGTGACGGTTACTTACAAAGACCACGGCATTACTGAGACCCCTAACCCAGCAGTGGTGACAGCACACAGAAGCAGAGAAGTTGGGTCACTGTACAGTCTGGTGACTCGAGTGTCTCAGGCAACTCCGTTCCTCTGAGGTTGTCTCTCCGCAGTTCTTACTGCTTATACACTGTTGGGGGGGGGCCAAGGACATGTGTTCAATTTCAGGGGCTTCCTGAAGCCTTTAAGGTGTGTACTTCCTGAGCGTAAGGAGCTTTCCTGCTGAGTGGAGTGTTTCACCTCCCAGTAGACCATCTGGCATCTTTTTTTTTTTTTTCGAGACAGTTTCTCTGTGTAGCTTTGGCACCTTTCCTGGGTCTCGCTCTGTAGACCAGGCTGGCCTCGAACTCAC
Organism: Peromyscus leucopus; assembly: GCF_004664715.2. Taxonomy (NCBI): domain Eukaryota; kingdom Metazoa; phylum Chordata; class Mammalia; order Rodentia; family Cricetidae; genus Peromyscus; species Peromyscus leucopus. The sequence goes on from NC_051067.1 coordinate 74,880,225, forward strand.
AGAGATCTGCCTGCCTCTGCCTCCCGAGTGCTGGAATCAACGTGTGCGCCACCACCACCCAGCCCATCTGGCATCTTAACTAGCTATACAATGTTTAAAAAATAAAAAACCCAGTCACCTTTAATCTCAGCACTTGGAGGCAGAGGCAGACAGATCTCTGTGAGTTCAAGGCCAGCCTGGTCCCAGGACAGCCAGAGCAACATAATGAGACCCTGGGGGTATAGCACTTTCCTGTGCAAGCGTGTTGACCTGCGTTCAAATCTCCAGAACCCACTCTCTTAGTTACTTATCTACTGCCGTGCCAGGACACTATAGCCAAGGCAAGTTATAAAAGAAAGAACTTACGTGGGGCTTACAGTTTCAGAGGGTTAGTGCCCATGACCATCATGGCAGGGAGCATGGTATGTCACTAGGGCTGTAGCTGAACACTTACACCTTGAAACACAGCTAGAGGCAGAGAGTGAGAGCTAACTGGGAATGGTGTAGGTTTGTGAAACCTCAAAATCCAGCCAGTGACACTCCTCCTCTAAGGCCACACCTCCTAATCCTTCCCAAACAGTTCCACCAACTGGAGACCAAACATTCAAACAGATGAGCCTATGTATGGGCCATTCTCATTCAAACCACCACAGTCACTGTTTCTAAAATTACCTCCCTTGGGGAGATATGAACATCACCCACCCTTCCTCCTCTGTCCCAGCAACAAGCTAATGTGTGATTCCACCAGAATTCATACTGGGGAACCCATGAGTTTCTGAGACTTACGTACAGAGCAGTGGGTGGGGCTGTAGGCCTGCATCCAGCATGGATGACAGATGATGGCTTCCCAATGGCTATGTAGATGGAGCCCTGCCCCTTCATCCTTCCCCATCTATGTGCTCCAGCCCCTCCCACAGGCCCAGAGGCCACATGCAACCAGAGCAGAATTACATGAACTGGTTGGGAAGAGTAACCGGATATTCCGGTGAGGGTCCCATGACCCTCCCTAACTTCTTCCAAGTGGGAAAGTCCACAGTCAACAAGCCCAGCCGTCCCGGATGAACACCTGAGGGGTGGGAGTTTGGTTAGGAGGACAGTCCTGTATAACACCACACAGAGGCTGGTCATGGCCGTGCACAGCTGTAGCAAGTCTTTCTTTGCACTGCCAGATCCCAAATAATGACACGGAGACTTCTTATTAAGTGTGAAAGCCTGGGCTCAGCTCTTAGAACTTAAATTAACTCGTTTATATTATCTATGTCCCACCATGAGCCTTACCTCTCCTCAGTACAGTAGGTCTGATTCCTCCACATCTTGCTGGTGAATCCCTTGCCCCTCGGACCTTCCCAGAGTTCCTCTCTCTCCATGGAAGTCCCACTGTGTGCCTGCATCTTGAGACCCCCAAGCAAGACTACCACAGAGTCAATATCCGATGCAAAACACGCAGGGGTTTATTGATAATAAGCAAGCCTGACTTGGTCCTCGTCCAACACTCAACACAGCAGGTGGAGGAGGACGGCCCTGAGCTCTCAGAGTGAGGGGTTTTTAAAGGGAAAAACCACAAGCAGGGTGGTACAAGCCTTGGCATCATATGATTGGGTGAGGGTATATAACCTTTGAATTTACTGGTTGGAGGTTACAGTTATCATCTTGGGGGCAGGCCTGAACAAATCCCAGACTTTGTCCTTGAGCTGCCATAGGGCTGGCTGGCCTCACACGTTCACATTGATGTACACATGCACACAGCTCTAAGTTGGTGAGGGGTCCCAGACAGTAAACAACTGGCTGAACCTTGAGCAGTCAGAGTACGTGCAGAAAGGGAGCTACTGCAAGGACTATGTCATGGCCCTTCCAGAAACTGCTGCTCAAGTCTCAGGAAACTGAAACTGAGGCCTGACCAGTGAGAGAAGACTGACAGCCTGCTATGGCATCTGCTTGGTCCTTTTACTACCTAGCATCTCCTGCCTAGCTATTGACCGTTCTGCTCTTTATTAAACCAATCAGAAGGTGCCATAGGCAGGTGAGGAAGGACAGAGACACATCTTCACACACTGTGATCAGATATCCCACAACACACATCTGCAATTGCAACATTGCTATGGTGAGATGGAGGGAGTTCGAAGCCAACGAGTCTGGAGCACAGAGCAGCAAACACAGTGATTGTATCTCCAACAAGAGGACAGCCAAAGACCCTCAAGGAAGATTGTGCTTACACCTTCATCCGCACGCCAGGGCACTCACACACGTGAGTGTGTAAAGAAGGAGGTCTGTGGGTCAAGTCAGAGTTATTAACCTGCAAAGTCAATGTGCTACACTCATGATACAAAAACAAAACAAAACAAAACCACCAAGCTGCCACACCGCTGTGGGTCCAGTTGCTGCTGCCTCTTTGTTCTCAAGGGGGATCGGAAGCTCCAAGCTGAGCTTTCTCTGTGGCTCAATGCCAGCCCTCACCGTCCAAGAGAGCCTCCCACCAGCTTCTTTTTCTCCTTCTTCTCCTCTCCTCCTCCTCCTCCTCCTTCCTCCTCCTTCTCCTCCTCCCCTGCCTCCTCCTCCTCCTCCTTTCCCGAGACAGGGTTTCTCTGTGTAGTTTTGGAGCCTTTCCTGGAACTCACTCTGCAGACCAGGCTGGCCTCGAACTCACAAAGATCCACCTGGCTCTGCCTCCTGAGTGCTGGGATCAAAGGTGTGCACCACCACCGCCCGGCTCACTCGACTTCTTATGGGGTCACATCTCTCCAGAGAAGACCCCACCCTTTGGGCCAAGCTGCTCCTTACCATTGACTACTAGCCTGATTACAGAATTCCTGAAACAAACGTACTCACATATACATGTACACACACACACACACACACACACACACACACACACACACACACCATAAAAATATTTTAAAACTTAAGGGGGAAAAGTAGACCATCCACACAGTGGAATATTATTTACCCATAAAGGGAAATGAAGAACTGATTGTTGCCATGGTGTGGACAAACTGAGACCAGGATGCTGGCCAGGTATGGGTGTGGGGCACACTCTCGTAATCCCAGCGCTTGGGAGGTAGAGGCAGGAGGGTCAGAACTTCACAGTCCCCTTCACTGCTCAGTGATTTTGAGACCACCTCGGGCTACACAAGAACTTGCAAAATAACTAACTAACTAAATAAATAAATAAATAAGAAAACGGGGTTGGGGATTTAGCTCAGTGGTAGAGCGCTTGCCTAGCAAGTGCAAGGCCCTGGGTTCGATCCTCAGCTCAAAACAAAACAAAACCAAACCATGATGCTGAATGAGAAAATGATGCAAAAAACTACATTGTGTCAGTGTGTGTGTGTGCGTGGTGTGTGTGCGCGCTCATGTGTGTGTCAGTGTGTGTGTGTGCATGTGTGTGTGTCAGTGTGTGTGTGTCAGTGTGTGTGTGTGTGTGTGTGTGTGTGTGTGGTGTGTAGAACAGAACAGGCAAACCCCACAGACAGGTGCAGGAGGGTGTTTTCAGTGAGGGGTGGGAGCTGCACAGGGATTGGGGTGACTGCTATAGGGACAGGACTCCCTTCTGGGGTGATGGAGATGGATGGTTTTTGTTTTTGTTTTTGCTTTTGAGACAGGGTTTCCTTGAGTAGCCCTGGCTGTCCTGGAACTCGCTGTGTGGATCAGGCTGGTCTTGAACTCAGAGATCTGGCTGCCCCTGCCTCCCAAGTGTGTGTGCCACCACCGCCTGCCTGGAGATGTTCTTGGACTAGATAGAGTGAGAGCCGTCCGCTATTATGAGTGTGCTAACTACCACAAATGGAAAATGTTAAAAACAAAACAAAACAAAAAAACATTCAAGGCATCTGGAAAGATAACTCAGTCCAAAGTTCCTTCTGTGCAAGCGTGAGGACCTGGGTTTGTGTCTCCACCACCCACATAAAAAAGCCTATGAGGGAACCTGTGTGCGGGAGCCTGAGTGTGCATGGGAGCCTGTGTGTGCATGGGAGCCTGTGTGTGCGGGAGCCTGTGTGTGCGGAGCCTGAGTGTGCGGGAGCCTGTGTGTGCGGGAGCCTGTGTGTGGGAGCCTGTGTGTGCATGGGAGCCTGTGTGTGCGGGAGCCTGGTGTGGGGAGCCTGTGTGTGCGGAGCCTGAGTGTGGGGGAGCCTGTGTGTGGGGAGCCTGAGTGTGGGGGAGCCTGAGTGTGGGGAGCCTGAGTGTGCGGGAGCCTGAGTGTGCGGGAGCCTGTGTGTGCGGGAGCCTGAGTGTGGGGGAGCCTGAGTGTGCGGGAGCCTGTGTGTGCATGGGAGCCTGTGTGTGCGGAGCCTGAGTGTGCATGGGAGCCTGTGTGTGCGGGAGCCTGAGTGTGCGGAGCCTGAGTGTGGGGGAGCCTGAGTGTGGGGGAGCCTGAGTGTGGGGAGCCTGAGTGTGCGGAGCCTGAGTGTGCGGGAGCCTGTGTGTGCAGTGGGAGCCTGTGTGTGCGAGTGTGGGAGCCTGTGTGTGCGGGAGCCTGTGTGTGCGGGAGCCTGAGTGTGGGGGAGCCTGAGTGTGGGGGAGCCTGAGTGTGGGGGAGCCTGAGTGTGCGGGAGCCTGAGTGTGCGGGAGCCTGAGTGTGCGGGAGCCTGTGTGTGCGGGAGCCTGCGTGTGCATGGGAGCCTGTGTGTGCATGGGAGCCTGATGTGTGCGGGAGCCTGAGTGTGCGGGAGCCTGAGTGTGCGGGAGCCTGAGTGTGCGGGAGCCTGTGTGTGCATGGGAGCCTGTGTGCATGGGCCTGTGTGCCCCTGAGTGTGTGGCGGGAGCCTGATGTGTGCGGGAGCCTGAGTGTGCGGGAGCCTGTGTGTGCATGGGAGCCTGAGTGTGGCAGTGGTGGGAGCCTGAGTGTGGGGGAGCCTGAGTGTGGGGGAGCCTGAGTGTGGGGGAGCCTGAGTGTGGGGGAGCCTGTGTGTGCGGGAGCCTGTGTGTGCGGGAGCCTGTGTGTGCGGAGCCTGAGTGTGTGGGAGCCTGTGTGTGCGGAGCCTGAGTGTGGGGGAGCCTGAGTGTGCGGGAGCCTGTGTGTGCGGGAGCCTGTGTGTGCGGGAGCCTGTGTGTGCGGGAGCCTGAGTGTGGGGGAGCCTGAGTGTGGGGGAGCCTGTGTGTGCGGGAGCCTGTGTGTGCGGGAGCCTGAGTGTGGGGGAGCCTGAGTGTGCGGGAGCCTGTGTGTGCGGGAGCCTGTGTGTGCGGGAGCCTGTGTGTGCGGAGCCTGAGTGTGGGGGAGCCTGTGTGTGCGGGAGCCTGAGTGTGGGGGAGCCTGAGTGTGGGGGAGCCTGTGTGTGAGGGAGCCTGTGTGTGAGGGAGCCTGTGTGTGCGGGAGCCTGAGTGTGCGAGAGCCTGTGTGGGAGCTCATGTCTCAATCCCAGCACTGTGGAGACAGAGATAGGTGTGTTCCTGAGCCTTACTGGCCAGTTAGTTAGCCACGTGGTGACCCTCTGGTTCAGTGAGAGGCCCTGTCTCAGAAAGTGAGATAGAGATGGATAGAACACACCTGACACTCACATCCGCCTCCACATGCAGAAGAATAGACACATAAAACAAGGGCTGGGGCGTGACTCCATGTAGAGGGTTTGCCCACCATGTATGTATACGACCCTAGGTTCCATCCACTCCAGCACACACAAATGTGTATTCATATATACACACATACATGTTCTCTCTTCCCATCGTGGAAATATATTTTCAGAATGAGCTAGAAACTCAAATTTAACTTTTTTCCCTTCCTGTACTAGGAACTGAATCTAGGGCCTCATGTATGTCAGACAAGCAGGAAACTTGGAAAAAAAAGTTCACCAGGAAACTACATGTTGAGCACCCGCCCACCCCCCACCACGCTTTATTTTTAGACAGTATCTTACTAAGTTGCCCAGGCTAGATTTTTTGGGTTTTGTTTTGTTTTTGTTTCTCTGTGTAGCCCTGGCTGTCTTGGAACTCACTCGGTAGACCAGGCTGGCCTTGAACTCACAGATATCCATCTACCTCTGCCCAGAGTGCTGGGATTAAAGGTGTGTGTCATCCATGCCCAGGCTGTTATGATATTCATTAATTACACTCATGATATTAATTACATTTGTGGTATTCATTGATTACACTTGCAGTATTCATTCAATAATTATATTTATGATATTCATTAATTACATTAATTGTATTGATTTATTACATTCATGATATTATGTCCTGATACTACTGTCCATTTGTGGGGCTTTTCCATCACACAAAACAGAGCTTCTGTACTTAGTAAACCATTGCTCTATATTCCTTTCTTCTCCATCTTGAGATAACATCTAATCCTTCTGTCTCTATGAATTTATATATTCTATATATTTCATGTAATACAATTCTATAGTATTTGTCCTTTTTTTTTAATGTAAAAACAATTTTATATACAACTGCAGGAGAAATAATACACAGATAACCTGAACATAAAAACTGGCTATAACTTAAAAATCCAGGGTTATTTTAAACAGTAAAATATTTTCTCTGTAGAAAATAGTATAAATGATAATGTTTCCCAATAAGCCCTTTTAAGCCAAATGATAGCTGAATTATACATATAAATATTGATTAGATTCTGGGATACAGAAGAAACCTGTCTTCATCTGTTCAGAGAGCTATGTTTTACTTAAGTTGTGTAAGTGAGATTCCTATTCATCTTTCCCTTCACTGTTTGATTTACGGCAGACATTTTTCTATAGGCTAATCCATATTCTAAAAAGATTTTAACCTCCCCTCCTGAAAGTACGGCCAGCATTTTCTTTCATCAGCTTGATACAGTACAAATTCTTATCCTAATAGTGAAATGTTTCACTAAAACTTGCCCAGTGATTGGGTAAAACCAAAACTTGCTATAAACCACAGTCACCCTAGGGTCCCCCCTGCTATGTAGCCTCCATGGTTCTGTGGGTTGCAGTCTGATTGTTCTTTGATTTATATCTAGTATCCACTTATGAGTGAGTACATACCATGTTTGTCCTTCTCAGTCTGGGCTACCTCACTCAGGATATTTTCTAGTTCCATCCGTTTGCCAGGCTGGTTTTTAAGCCATTCTGTAACCCAGGTAAGGCTTGACCTTGCCATTCTCCTAACTCAGCCTCCCTAGTAGTGGGATCCCAAGTCAGGCCAATTGCCTGGCTGAGTTCAATCAGACCATAGACGGTGGGACACAGGAGATCCCAGCCCTTGTGGACAGCCCCTAGCCAGCATGGTGGAGCGTGTGTACGCAGGAGATCTCCATTTTACATGCCAAGGGTGCGCATGGAGCCCTGAAGCGGTCAGGACTGGAAAGGCTTGGAGGTGGGTGAGCATACCACTTAGCCTGGCGGGGAGGGTCTTTGCTCAGAGTTCCTCTGAAACGCCTAGGGAAAGAGACCAGGGCCACTCTCACAAGGTGAGGAGCAAACTTGGTCTGAGTGTGTTGGTCTGACATTGCAGCACCCAAGAGTTCAAAGGGAAGGCGTCCTCAGGAGTGAGTTGGAGGTCATCTCCCTGTCCTTTCTCATTTCTACCCTCACCTCTAAACGTTGTATAATACAACGAGGTCTTCTGATCTGCAGGCCTTTTGAATTTATTCTCCCATTTCACAGCGAGGCAAACTGAGGCCTTGAAACCTGATGCCAGTTGTCCACCGTGACCCTCATCCCGGGCTTCTTGGTTGCTATAGTCTCCAGAAGCTGAGTCAGAGAGCTCTCCCTCCCGCCTGCTCCAAGGTCCTAGAAGGGAGGCAGTGACCCTGGGTTTTTACTAAAACGTTCATGTCTGAGTGCCCATCGCAGGCGTGGGTCCCCGGGCGGCCGCGGGTCAGTGCTTGGCCGCTCTCCCCCACCTGCTGGAGCACCAGCGTGGCTGCGCGCGCGTGAACTGGGAAGCAGCCGAGTGCAGCGCGGAGGCCGGAGGCTGGTAAATAATTCATCCTGAGAAGTTGATAGGGCTCCCTACACTGCCCCAGCCCCAGCCGGGCCGCGCCTCCCGCCCAAACCAGCCGGACCTGCTCTCCCGCTCCGCCCCGCAGCCCCCTCCCACCAGCCAGGGCCGAGACCGCGAGCTTCGGCTCACACCGCGCGCGCGCGAGGGCAGAGATGGCCCTGCAGACCCCGGTACTGTCCCCGGCCACAGCCACACCCATGTAAGTGTCTGGGGTGGGGACGGATGGGCAGAGTGGAAAGGCTGGGGGGTGCGCGCCGGCCTACCCTGGGAGCCCCAGCTGGCCTCTCCTAAGGGAGCCTGGGGAGAACGTGGAGTGGCCAAGCCCGGGCTCCTTGAGAGCCACTTCCCCAGAGAGCGGGGCCTGCTGCCAAGTTAGGGGGCAGAGAATGTCGGGGTACACGAATGTGCCACCGAACCCCCAAGTTTGCAGAGTGAGCGAGAATGCTGGAGTCCAGGAAGGGAGGAAGCGAGCGCTCCAGCTTCCAAAGACTGGCAAAGTCGCAGCCAGGCAGTGGCCACCTCTCTGCGCCTTTTTGGTACTAAGCAGGTTGTGGCTGAGGCGCGACCCCGGAGCTGGCGATGAGCACTGTGGAGGAAGGTTCGGGAGCTGGCCCTAGCCGAGGGCTTTTCAAATGAAAGAAGCTTGGTTCAGTCGCCGGCTCTTGCCTAGTGTGCGTCTGGTCCATCCCTAGCAGCGAGCAGGGCTCCCAGGGGTTATAGAAACTTCCAGAAAGAGGCTTCCCTCCACCTGGGACCCCAATTCTGTCCTTCACTCTCCTGTGCCCTCCATTGCATTATTTACCAAGTACAAACCTGGTTGCCTAGCAACGGGAACCCGATCCCCCCCCCAAGGAAGAGTTAGGGAGATAGCATCTTAGGAGGGGGACTGCGAGGGGACTTCAGCCCTCCCCCAGGGACACCTGACAGGCGACCTTCAGCCCCTGCCCCGGTGGAAGTCCTCACCTCTAGGTGGGTCTCTGGAGGCCCTGAACCCCAAACTGTGTGTTGCCAGCACCAAGGGAGAATTGCTTCACATTTGCCTTCCGACTTTGGACAAGTCTTGTGCTGTGAGTGTGTGTGGGTGCATTGTGTGAGTGCATCTTGTGTGAGTATATGTGTGTAAGAATGTGTGTGCATATGAGAGTGTGTGCAAGAGTGTGAGAGTATGTGTATGTGTACATGTTTGTGTGTGTGTGCATGTTTGACTATGTGAGTGTGTGTGTAAGAGTGTGTGTGTGTGTGTGTACAAGGTTGTGAGAGTAAGGGTATGTGTGCATGTTTGCACGTGTGTGTGGACAGAGGACAACCTGGTGTGGTCTTTGACTCACCTTGAGACAGGCTTTTGTTCCTGCTGCAGCAGACACCAGGCTATCCTGCTGCAGCAGAGCTGAGAGCACAGGTTTAAGCTGGTTCTGAGCATCAGCTCACTGGGCATTGTCGCCAGCCTTGGACAAGTCCTTTTGCTACCCTGAGAGGCTCAGTTTCCCCTTTGGTAAATGGGACCGTCAGCTGTTTGCCGCACGGGACCTCGGGGAAGAGTGAGTGTCTCTCCAGACAGGGCATTTCAAAGCCCGATGGGCACGTGGCTGTGGCTACGCTGGGTCTGTTCTTAGCTGGAATGTCAGCTGGGAGAGTGGACTGCAGCCAGCCGGGGTGGGGGTGGAGCCTGAGCGAGGTGGCTGTGGTTCAGCGGAAGCCCTGCAGGGCACTTAGGACACTATAAATAGCACTGTTATGTCTTCAGGGTGTGGCGGGAGGATCTGAGCGGACTTGGCTGGAATGTGGACAGTGGCGCTGGGATTCTCTCCCCGATGTGCTAGGATTTAAATTAATAAACACTAAGATCTTCGTGCCCACCCTGTCTGGCCTGGAGGAAGGCAGGCTGGGAGATCCCGTTTCTGCCCCGTGGCTGAAGTGGGCCTAACACAGCCCCACACCTGTGCTGCTCAGTGACCATGTCATCTTGACACTGCCTGTCCCCTAAATGAAGACCCAGGGCCCCCTGGGGGTGGGGAGCAGGATGCTGACACATTCCAGTTAGAACAAGGGTGGGGAAAGATCGGGTTAAACCGTAAACCTCAAATCCCCCTCCTTGAAGCTCAAAGTCCACAGCTAGGCAGGATGGCCCAGTGACCCTTGCCCCCAGCAGGAAGGGGGTAGACAAGTGGAAAGGAGACAGCCTGGGAGTTACCATGGTAATGGTTTAATGGTCACTTTTCTCCCCCACATTCCCTCATACCGCACACCCTGGTGCTTAAGGGTGGGAGCTAAGGTCCAGAGAAGGCGTGGGACTAGCAGGAGACACACAGCATATTTGGAGCCCGGCAGAACTGGAGAGTCTGTGGGAGCCTGTAAGAATAGTTATTACAGCTGAGTATAAATTGTATGAAGTGTGGAAATTGCTTAGATTGCTCTCTTGCACGATTGGGGTTTCACAGCTGAGACTGAGACTGAGAAAGATGGTGTGAAACCCTCCTTTAGCTTGATGGTCGTGGCCTCGCATTCCCACACTCCAGTCATTTCCCGGCTCTTCCCTGGTGGAGAGGGGGAAACAGAGGCACTGGGCTCTCTCTTGGCAGCCCAGGGTTCTTAATTAGGAAAGGACCTTTAGGAGCTCGCCTGCTGAGGGCCGGGGTCCCTAGGAAACGCCCCTCAGCTCCCCATTCCCCCCGCAGGGTCATGGCGGAGAGCGCCCTCTATCGGCAGCGACTGGAGGTCATCGCTGTAAGTGCCACACTCCCAGAACCCTGAGAATCCCAGGAGTTGTTCAGGCTTCCTCTTGCCCTGCTCCATCGGAGTAGGGCATGTTTACCCCATAGGGAGCGAGTCTGGATCTGTGAAGAACTGAGCTGCACGTTCCCGTCCTGTCCAGGACACGCCTCAGGCAGCTCCTGTGCCTGGTCCCTGTCACTGGCTGAATGGAGGGTGTCATTTGGGACGCCCAGAAACACCTCCTCCGAAGCCACTCACACGCCTCGCCTCTTAGGTCTCCATATATGGCACCCCACCTTTGGAGCCCCTCCTTAGGGAACCCCACCGTCTGCGCGCTGTCCCTTCAGTCCGCTCACTCCGTGACGCTAATCCACCCGTGTGCCTCCTACCTCTGCTCTGACAGCCTCCGTGCGCCCCTTCCTCACTAGCCTGTTTCTGGACCTCGGTTCTCTGCACCCTCATTTTTGCACTCCGTATTTCTGACCACCACTGTGCACCTCTAGTCTCCAAGCCAACTCTGCACTCCATATTTCTGCACCCCACATTTCAGAACCCTTTCTAAAACCTGTTTCTATATCTCATCCCTGAACCCTGACCTCTAAATTGTGTCTGCTCCATTTTTCTGGCTTCCACTCGGCACTCCATCTTCTGTACTTCATCTCAGACTTCTACCTCTTAGCTCCCCAACTCTCTGTAGCCCACTTCTGCACCTCAACCCTGGAGCCCCTCTGTACCCCAAGTCTCTGGTCACCTGTGTACTCTCCATTTTTCTAATCCTTCCTTTTGTATTCCACCTTACTGACTTCCCCACCTCATCCACCCCCATTTTTCTGGACCCGACTCCTCAGCACCCCAACTTTAAGTGGCCCATGGGTGCTTTGCACTATCACCTCGTTCATGTCTCTGTTTGTTTTTTTTTTGTTTTGTTTTTGTTTTTGTTTTTCGAGACAGGGTTTCTCTGTGTAGCTTTGCGCCTTTCCTTGAATTCACTTTGGAGACCAGGCTGGCCTCGAACTCACAGAGATCCGCCTGCCTCTGCCTCCTGAGTGCTGGGATTAAAGGCGTGTGCCGCCACCGCCCGGCTGTCGTTCATGTCTCTGAACACAACATGCACCCCGCATTTCCATCTTTGTACCCTCTCTCTGCCCCCACCTCTATCTACGCCTGAGTCTCTCTGGATGTCTACCCCTGCACCCCCATTTTGACCTCCATCTCACTAGCACGTTCCCTACATCTAGACCCACATGTCTTTGAATCCTTTCACCCCCCTTTTAAAGAATTTATTGTCGCAGGGTCTCTGTGGCCCAAAGTAGCCTCCAAGTTACTGCTCCCTTTGTAGTCCAGGCGGGCATGGAACTCAGGGAGACCATCCTACTCCTGCCTCCTGAGTCTTGGGGCTACAAAGGTGTGCCCCTCGTCTGGCCATCCTCCCCATCCCAGAGGTCCGAAACCCTAGTCCCCATTCCTAAGCCCCGCCCCGCCCCCATCTTCGGACCACCATTGGGCGTGCGCCCGGCCTCCGCAGCATCAGGGCGCGGCCGCCCGGTCCCGCCCCGCCCCGCCCCGCCCCTCCCGCTGCTGAGTCAGCGCTCTGCGGCCCCCGCCCGCGGGAGGACGCCCCGGGAGTCCCGGGAGCCCCGGGGAGGCGGGCGAAGGGCGGCACCGGGCCCGCCCGCAGCTCTGGGTCGTGTGTGCGCAGGAGAAGCGGCGGCTGCAGGAGGAGATCGGCGCTGCGCGTCGCGAGCTGGAGGAGGAGAAACTCCGCGTGGAGCGGCTCAAGGTTGGCGACTCCCGTCCAGCCCCGGCGGTGAAGTGGGGTTATTATCTTTGTGAGGCCGGCTGAGAGACAATAGGAACCTCTGTCCAATTTGGGGAGGGGGAGATGGAGAGGAGGCGGGCGAAAGGTAGCCATGGAGACAGCAGCCGCACTCTGGAAGAGTGTGGGGAAGGTGGAGGGCTTCTCCCCGTTTGACGGTGATGGAGGAGACTTAGGCCAACGCTGGGGTGGAGAGGGGCGCATTGGGAGGTCTTTCTGGCTTGGCAGGACCAGTGGACTGAGCAGGCTGGAAGGATGATGGTTGTGTGCCTCTGCTTGGGAAGGATGCTTGCTTGCATGGTGTTGGGGGACCAGATATGGGCATGTCTCCCAGCCTGATGGATGTGCCCTCTGGGCGTTTGCAAGCAATGGGTGGGAAGGCAGGCTTCCCGTGGCTAGCTCCGGACTCTCTTCCCATGTCCAGAGGAAATCTCTTCGAGAACGTTGGCTCATGGATGGGGCGGCTGAAGGGCCAGAGCGGCCGGAGGACCTGGCCTCCAAGGACCCACAGTCGCCTGAGGGACAGGCCCAGGCTCGAATTCGTAACCTGGAAGACAGCTTGTTTTCGTGAGTCGGGAATGCCTGCTTTTGAGCCATGCCCCAGCCTTTGACAGCCCCCAGAAATGGAGCAGGTTTAGTCCGGCCCGCTTCCAGCAGCCCCCCTCCTCTCTCCCTCAGACTCCAGTCACAGCTGCAGCTGTTGCAAAGTGCGTCCACAGGTGCCCAACACAGACCTGCTGGCAGGCCCTCCTGGCGCAGAGAGGTGAGCAGGGGCTGGGAGGGGTGGAGAGGGGGGTGTGGTCAGCAGCGTTAGGCCGGGACTCAGCAGAGGTGTGCTCTCTCAGAGGCAGCCTCTGCCTTGGTGTGCAGTCAAACCCACTGTTACTTTGCTGTGTTCTGGTGCAGGTTGGTTTTCCTTGTCTAGACCTTAGTTTCCTTATCCCTAAAACGGGAAAACCAACTCAGAAGTGCCTTTAGGAGGGGCCAGTGAAATTATAATTTAGAACTCACTGTCTTCCTGCTTCAGCTTTGCCAGTGGCAGGGTTACAGGCGTCCACCTCCATGCCTGGATCACAAAGGGGGTTTGTGTGCGTGCAGATGTGTGCAGCTGCCCCAGGCCTTTCTTCATCTCTCCCGTCACTCCATGCTGTCACACTGTCTCTTTCCTATTCCCTTTCGTGTCTAGATCAGTGCTGTTCCTGTTCCTTAGCCTGGAACAACGGTCTCCAACTCAGCACTCTGGACAGAGCATACCCCACCCCGCACACCTCCAGAAGCCACGCCCAGGCTTGTCTCTACAGGAAACACTGGAACCCCCACACCTCCCACACCCCCGACCTCTCCCGGCTTCTTCCCATCGCTGCTTCTTCCTCTCCCCTTCCAATGTGCAAACACTGTGTATTTATTGGTTGTTCTGTTTATCACTTCCCTCTTCCCGTCTGATTGCATCAGGTCTTTTCAGGCTGGGGATATGGTTCAGCTGTACTACACTGACCTTGTGTGCGCCAAGGCCCTGGTTCTATACCAGCACTTCCTCCCTCCCCCCAAATCCTTTGTCTAGGACGACCTCAGAAGCTGGCCAAGGAAGCGTTAACATAGTATTGGTTAAGCAGGTAGAGTACAAACGTGCCTGGGCGGTAGAAACCAGGGCCCGTTGGACCTTGTCTCTATTCCATTTGCAGGGGCCCCGTCCTCTCTCTCAGCCCACCATGGAGGCAGGTCCTGCAGGCAAGTATTGGAATCCCAAGGTCTGGGGTACAGTCACCACCAGTTCACTTGACCCAAAAGAATCTGGGGTGAGGGTCCTCTTCGTCCCGCATCGTCCTGACCTCCCTGCCCTTCCCTCCTTTGATTCCCCCAGGCCTCACTGATGTGGACAAGAGAACTTCCCTGCCAGCTGGCCCGGTGGGCATGTCCCCTGAGTCCCCCTCTGGTCCCAGGGAGGAGCTCATTGAGGTTCTGCCAGCCTTGAGGCCATCCCCTGAGGCCACAGGGGCCTCTTCAGAAGCCAACGGCCCCTGCCCGGAGCATAGCCCCCTCCCAGAGCAGCTGAGCCGAGGGGCGGCGAGTGTCACTAAGGCCAAAGGAGATGGGGTGGTAGAGGTGGATTGGGCTGGGCTTCGGGCCACTGAGAACAGTGCCACAGACCCCACGGGCGTGGAGCTGGAGGCTAAGGTGGAAGAGGTGGTCCTCGAGGCCATCGGGACTAGGCAGGGCACCAGCAGCCCTGAGCTCCCCACTTGGGTGAAGGAGGGCAGGGGTGTGGTGGAGGTGGTCTGGGAGGGGCTGGGAGGCAGTGATCCCGATGTCACAGGGGAGTCAGGCAGTAATGCAGAGGCCGCACAAATCAGTCCCCCAAGGCTCCAGGAGCAGGTTGAGGTGGAAATTTCCAGGAAAGAGGAAGGTGCTTCTAGAGACAGTCCTGAGGGTGCCGGGCAGGGGGACCCTGGAGGAGAGGAGGGGTCCTTCATTTGGGTGGAGAGAGTGGCCCTCAGTGAAGACTGGGAGGAGCTCTTGATGGAGGGCTTGGAAGCACCCCCAGGGGCGGGCTGTGTGGGAGGACCCGAGGCTTTGATGGGAGCACAGCCCAGAGGGAGTGAAGCGTCCTGGGAGGTGGAGAGGAGAGAAGTGGAGAGATCAGAGGGCATGGAAGAAAGGCCAACGGCAGAAAAGCTCGGGGTAGAGCGGGGTGGGGCCCCTGAGGCGCCGGAGCCCGCCCAGGGAAGAGAGGAGAGCCAGGCAGAAGAGGAGGCGGGGGAAGGCAGCCAGGGCCCTTTGGGGGCAGAGAGAGCCACAGAGGAGGAACAGTGGGCCGTGGAGGGGAAGGAGGGTGAAGAGCCACTGGAAGTGAAAACAGGAGGTGAGGAAGAGCCAGACACCACGGAGAAGCCACTGGTGGCGGAGAAAAACACAGAGGGTCCACTGGAGCCGTCAGAGGAGGAGAGGGACGGCGGAAGCTCATTGGACAGAGAGTCAAAAGCAAGCGAGAAACTATTGGAAGGAGAGCCAGGAGGCGAGAGCTCGTTGGATGAAGAAACTAAAGGAAGCGAGAAACTATTGGAAGGAGAGCCAGGAGGCAGTGAACCATCAGCAGAGGCAGAGAAGACCCCAGGCGCCAAGGAGGAGGTGAGTCCGGGAGAGCAAGGCAAATCCAATGAAGGAGCAGAGTTTCGGGTGGAGGACGCCAAGCAGCCAGGGACCCCTCTTTGTGTCCAGGAGGAGCCCACGTCAGAGGAGCAAGGACTGCAGAGCCTGGAGAAGCAAGAAGGACCGGTGGAAGAGACAGCCAGGGAGCCTCAGCGCTGTGCTGAGAGTGAGGGTCCTCCCGGCGATGCCACCCCGCTCTTGTCAGAGACCCCAGCCCCGGAGCAGCCTGTGGAAGGCCAGCCACTGCTCCATCAGGAGGTGTCCAGCACCAACCCTGGCGACCACCCTGCACCCACTTATGCACCTGCCCGGCAGCTTGAGGTAGCTGAGGCCAAAGAGGCTGGTGGCCCTAAGCAAAAGACGTGCCAGTGTTGTGTGGTCATGTGAGCCGACACCGGCCGCCCAGCACCCTTTTCCTCTCACAGCTACCTCGCTGCCTGGCTTCCAGCAGAAGGTCCCAGGCACAGACAGGGTACCACAGGACTGGCAGTGGTTACCCAGGAGCCAGCAGGTCCTGTGTTTATCCACACCTGGGCTTTTAGATTCCCTGCCCACTGCCCGTGGCCCTGACTCCCTTCTGCAATGAAGCCTTTATACTTGAAAATTAAATGTTAAGGCAATCTGGCAGTCTGACTGTGTGTCGTTTTTTTTTTTGGTTTTGTTTTGTTTTTGTTTTTCAAGGCAGGGTTTCTCTGTGTAGCCCTAGCTGTCCTGGAACTCACTCTGTAGACCAGGCTAGCCTTGAACTCAGAGATCCATCTGCCTCTGCCTCCCAATTGCTGGGATTAAAGGCATGCGCCACCACTGCCTGGCTTCTTTATTTATTTTTATAATATGTGAGTGTTTTGCCTGGGCGTAAGTAACCATGTGTGTGCAGTGCTCACTAAGGCCACAAGAGGGCATTGGGTTCCCTAGAATTAGTTGTAGGTGAGTCTGAGCTACCCTGTGGGCGCTGGGAACTGAACCTGGGTCCTCTGCAAGGGCAGGGAACCAGGCTGTGGTATTCTGCATGCAAACAAGGGCTCTAACTGCTCAGCCGTCTCCCCAGCCCCTGGAATGTGCCTTTTGACGTGGAATTCCCTCCTGGTTTGCTGCTCAGAAGTCGATCTTCCTAGCATCAAAGGCTGTGGCTGCGTGAGATGACACACACCTGTGATCCCAGCACCGGGGATGCTGCAGCAGGGGGATCACAGGTTTGAGACCAAGACTCTGACACAGTAAAGAAAACAACAACAAAAGGGTTGGGCCAATGAGAATATTAATTCTTCCACAGCAACAAAAAGATGTCAATGGTGCCGAAGCTAGAAAACAGAGTCGGTTGGGCATGGCGGCACAGCCTTTAATTTCCGTTCTTGGGAGGCAGAACCAGGTGAATCTCTGTGAGTTCCAGGCCAGCCAAGGCTACGTAGTGAGATCCTGCCTCAAAAAACTAAAAATAAAAAAGTCTAACCCAAGATAGGGACACAGGCTAGAACCTGGGGGCTGGAGGCCCAAGGCCCAGCTCCTCTGGTGTGGGTAGGAAGTGTTTCTCATACCCAGAGTGAAGCGGGGCAGAGGCTGGAGGGGACTCAATAATGGGCTCTAGCTCCATTTCCTCCACTTCCAGGATGGGTCCGTCCTTGGGTGGCTGGGGCAGGCTCACCTCCTGGGGAGACCGAGGCCGGGAACTCAGTAGTCCTCCCCTCCCACCTGCCCCAGCATCCTCCAGTTGGAGAGTGGCGCTCCCCCAGTTAGCATTTTCTCACCTTTATGTAAGGCTGCCCGGAATTGCTGTTGGCAGGGTCGGGAACCCTCTCCCAGATCCACTGGGGAATCAACTTGTGTCGCTGGCGGGGGCACCTGGCCAGCAGGGACCCAGTGGCAAACATGTTGCTAGGATCCATGAACTTCCTGAGCCCCAAGGCCACCCATCCAGGGCCTAGCTGCTGAACCCACCAGGGTAGAGGTCCCATATCTGACGGTCTTACCTGGTGGTAGCCAGGCCCAGGCCACAGCCCATCAGGATCAAGCCCCACAGGGACAGGACCCAAGGCAGAATCTTCCACATGATCCCATTATCTGTGGGTGGGGAGAATAGGTAGGACTACACCGCCTTGAACAAGGGGTCTGGTCATGGGCGGGGCTGAAGGGGCAGCCATCATGAAGAAGGGGCATAGGGTATGCTGACAGGCATGGGCAGGGTCGGGGAGACGCTGTTCCAGATGTAAATTGCTGGCTAATAGAACAGCATTTAGAAGAAGCAAAGTGTCCTGAGGCAGACTTGGGGTGTGGTCCTGGGTTCCATCCTCAGTACTATCCTATACACATCCTCTCCATTAGAAGGCTCTCCACCATTGAAACCCACATTAGGACTTCAAGACACCCCTGCCTGGAGTGGGCAGGCAGCCCCATCCCCACCTCATACCTGGTAGGTGAAGCCAAAGGCTGGGACCTGGTGGGCCCTGCCCTGCAATGGTGGACACCGTCACCCACAGCTCGAAGGAACCCCAGTGAAGGCTGGGCAGAGTGACCGTCTGGGTATTACAGCTCACTGAAGGACAGGAGCAGAGGAGTTGGGGGGGGGCAGTAATCATGCCCTGGGGACTTTGCACACACCCCTTCCTCTGTGCGACTTTCCATGTGGCTCTGTCTCCGTCTTCTTTATTTATTTATGTGACACTATTTTCTGGGTCGCTTGTCCATAAGCATTGCCATGGCACACATGAGGAGGTCAGGGGTCATTTCTCACCGCCCATTCCACCATAGGAGTCTTAGGCTTCGTGGTAGGGGCCATCTCATAGCTCCTGGTCTGTAAATTTTGTCCAGTATCACACTTCCTTAACCAATCTTCTGACCCCTCATTTAAATGGACCCTGATTTTGTGCACAGCTCTAACCGCCATGTGGCTGATTAGATGCTAGCTCAGTTGTCTGTGCCTGTGAATCTCCTACTGGGGAGTCAGCTGCCTGAGTGATGCCCCCCACGCACAAGGCCCTGAGTTTGAACCCCAGCCCTGAGGAGGGAAGGGAATTGTCAAGGGCACTGTAGTGTGCGCCTGTCAGTCATTCCAGTTTCTCAGAACGCAATTTCCAGGTCGGGTTGAGATCAAGAGAGACCCTGTCTCAACGAACAAAAAATTCAAGTTTCCCAAACCTACTGTAACCACGTGTGCACAGTATTCGAGAAAGCTGCACTTTCTGAATGGGGAGCAAGAGGGGGTGCTGATGTCCCTGGAGTGTCCCCATGGTGACTCAGTTACTATTTCCTCAGTCTCTGTGTGTGATGGGGTAAGTGTGGAGGTCACGTGGGAGTTGGTTCCCTCCTTTGACCGTGTGAGTCCTGGAGATTGAACTCAGGTCATCAGACTCAATGGCAGGAGTATTAATTTGGTGAGCCATTTCACAGGCCTGTGAGGCAGATTTTGTAACAAGTTCAGATAACTTTTATGGTTAGGAAGAAAAGAATAATGGTTTTGTTTCTTCAATGATGGGGATAAAACCACGGGCCTTGTACATGCTGAACTTTGCTCCGTTGCTGAGCCACACTCCAGACCCTCACTGGGCATTATAGACAGGAGCTCTATGCTGAGGCACTGCCCCAAGCCAAGAACAATACTTTTAAAAAGGAATCTGTTCTTTTAGATTTTTTTCTTATGGGTACGGGTGTTTAGCCTAAATGTCTGTCTGTGCACTACATGCATGCAGTACCCATGGGGACCTGAAGAGGACACCAGAGCCTCTGAGACTGGAGGACAGAGACTATGTAGGTGCTGGGAACCGAACCCCGGACCTCTGCAAGAGCAGTCAGAGCTCTTAACTGTTGAACCTCTCTCCAGCCCCAGGAATTTGTTATTACAGTAAAATATCTCAAGGGTAGCAGAAGGAAATAAAAATCACAAGCAATCCTACAAGCCCTGTTAACACTGAGAGAAATTTTTCTTGGCATATTTGAGTCTTGGCTTTGCTCAATGCTGGGCCTTTTTACCAAAAACAAAGCCATCTCAGAACCTGTGATCCTTTTTATACTTTTCACTTAATGAAATATGACAGGTATCCATCACTGTCAGCGAAGACACACTGGAGCCTTCACCTTTAATGTCTCGGTAAGCTTTTCAGCAGTAGCCAAGACTGTTATTGTCCTCTGGGAACTTGGTGACATAGAATTCCCAGGTGCGGAGAAGGTAGAGACAGGGTAGATGACAGGCGGATCTTGGGGATAGAGGAAGGAACAGGAGGCAGGAAGCTCACCATTCATGCAGACGGTGGGGAGTCTCTGCCCTGCATGCACACGGTATAGTGAGCAACCTGGCCTCGGAGCTTGTGTCTTGGCACCTCTCCCCATGCCACAGCAGGTGTCCCTGAGGGTCATCCTGGAGTCGCCAAACTGCTGGGCCAGCAAGGGGTGCTGTGAAGAAACGCAGTGTGTCAGCACCTCGTGCAGTTCCCTAAGACCCAGCCGCACCCTCAGTGACACTTCTCACCTAACTCCTCGGTGAATCCCCAAACTGAGGGGGCGGCAGCTAAGCCCTCTGGGAAGACCGCAGTCACTGTAATTCGATAGGGGACCCCTCCTTCGAAATCCCCTGGAGGGAACAGGAAGAAGAGAACATTTTTACAGCTGGCTCTCCCTCCCCAGGGCAGAGCTCACTTACAGGAGCTGTCACTGGGGCCCCTGGGGGGACCGAGACTGAAGGGAGAGAAAGCAAGCTGTAAACAGCACAGGCAGGCGAGTCCCAGCTGTGTGCAGTGACCTGAACCTGTGGAGCCCTGAGGCTGGACTGCCAGAGAGACCCTGCCTCCGAAAACTAAAGAGCGGGACTGAGGGTGTGACTCAGTGGGCAGAGGGCCTGCCTGGCTCCCACAAAGCCCTAGTGAGGTCCTCAATAAAAGTGACATGTCTCTCGATCACTGAGCCGTCTCTCCAGACTCTTACTTCATTTTTCACACAGGGTCATACTATATAGTCCTGGCCAGCCTTGAACTCACAGAGACCTGTCTACCTCTGCTTCCTGAGTGCCAGGATTAAAGGCACTGGTGTAGGGCCGCATGCCCGTCATCCCATCACTTGAGGGGCAGAAACAGGAGGGGCAGAAGTTCAGGAGCATCATTGGCTAGTGAATTCAAGGCCAGCCTGGGATACAGAAGAGTATTGGGGTGGGGGTGGGGTAAAACTAAAGTAATATCTGGGTGTAGCTTTACACACCTTTAATCTAAGCCAACCTGGTCTACACAGGGAGTTCCAGCCAGGCAGGGCTGCACAGTGAGACTGTTTCAAAAATGAAAACAGGATTAAAGGGCTGCGTGACGCATCCAGAGAGGTGGCTCTGGGCTTAAGCACTGGCTGCTCTTCCAGAGGACATAGGTTCAGTTCCCAGCACCCACATGGCAGCCACAACCATCTGTATGTATGTCAGGGGGATCTAGCACCTTCTTCTGGTCTCCATGGGTACTATTCACACTTGGAAAATATTTTCATTCAGGCAAAGCACCCATATACATAAATAATAATTTAAAAAATCTATGGGGTTAGGGATTTAGCTCAGTGGTAGAGCAAGCGCAAAGCCCTGGGTTCGGTCCTCAGCTCCGGGGGAAAAAAAATTTAAAAAAATTATTTAAAAAGGGGGGGGGATTAGAAACCAGGCATGGTGGCATATACGTTTAGTCCCAGCACTTGAGAGGCAGAGGTAGGTAAGTTTGAGAGTTTGAGGCCAGTCTGGTTAACAGAGTGAGTTCCAGGGGAGCTAGGGTTACACAGAGAAACCCTGCCTCAAAAAAAAAAAAAAAAAAAAAAGAAAAGAAAAGAAAAAAAAAAAAAGAAAGAAAGAAAAAGAAAGAGAGAGAGAAAGAAAGAAAATTAAATAAAACAAGGGCTGGCGAGATAGCTCCATGGGTAAGAGAGCATCCTGTGCTTACAGAGGGCCCAGGTTTGGTCTCCACACCATGTGTATGACGCCAGCTCCAGTGACTTCGGAGAGTACCTGCCCCCGCGTGCACAGACACACAATTAAACTGTTTAAAACCCTTAAGAATAAAACCACACAACACGTGGAGTTGTGAGTCCAGTCTCAAACGGATACATCTACAAACCACTCCTGAGCCTTCGCTCACAGGCACCGAGTAAGAGCCAGAGGGTTGGGAGTTTGCTGCCAGATGTGTCTCCTACTGAAGTTAAAAGCTGCACTGCTGCTCCCGGGCGGTGGTGGTGCACATCTTTAATCCCAGCACTCGGGAGGCAGAGCCAGGAGGATCTCTGTGAGTTTGAGGCCAGCCTGGTCTGCAGAGTGAGTTCCAGGACAGACACCAAAGCTACACAGAGAAACTCTGTCTCGAAAAACCAAAAACCAAACCAAAACAACAACAACAACAAAAAGATGCACCGGTGAAGTCTCACCAGCATGACTGCCCAAATGTGAGCTGAGCAAGGGCAACACCAACAGAGCCAAAGCGGATGGGGAACCCCGCGCGGAGGCCTCAACCCTACACAAAATGGCAGCTGCCAAGGAATGCATGCAGAGAGCAGGAGACAGTCTTTCTCAGGAAAGAGCACATCAATTGGGTAGCCAACACCAGTCAGCCCTGGAAACACACAGGTAACACTATACAGACCGAGCAAGTTGTATTAGGACTACATGTGATAAATATGTGTACATACGGGCTGGAGAGATGGCTCAGTGGTTAAGAACACTAACTGTTCTTCCAAAGGACCTGGGTTCAATTCCCAACACCCACATGGCAACTCACAACTGTGACTCCAGTTCCAGGGAACCCGACACCCATGGCAAAACATCAATGCATATATTATAAAAAAAATAAATAAATTTTGGGCTGGAGAGATGGCTTAGAGGTTAAGAGCACCAACTGCTCTTCCAGAGGTCCTGAGTTCAATTCCCAGTACCCACATGGTGGCTCACAACCATCTGTAATGAGATCTGGTGCCCTCTTCTGTATACATAATAATAAATAAATCTTTTAAAAAATATGTGTACATACACATGCAATAACAACTCATGAAAAAGAGGCCATGAATTTGAAAGAGAGCATGGAGGGGTGTATGGAAGGGTTTGGGGGAGGAGAGGGCAGGGGCAAGTGCAATTCTATTATTATCTCAAAAAAAAAAAAAACTAAAAATAAAATAAGTAGGGGCAGTGGTGGCGCATGCCTTTGATCCCAGCACTCAGGAGTCAGAAGCAGGTGGATCTCTGAGTTCAGGGCTAGCCTGGTCTACAGAGTGAGTTCCAGCACAGCCAGGGCTACACAGAGAAACCCTGTCTCAAAAAACCTAAAATGAAAACAAAAAAATAAGCAAATAAAAATGAAATAAGATAAGTCAGTCCCCAAAGTCGGGAAGCGAGTTTCTGCGGCTGGGTGTGAGAATGGAGAGCAGAGCTCAGCCTTCTTCATTGCTGGTCAGGGCTGTTCCTGAGGGGCTTTGATTCTCCAGCATTTGTCGTCAGGAATGCTGCTCCTCAGTGACTACAGTGATTTTGCCCCAAGGCCAGGTAATAAAATTACCAGTACAGAGAGGCATGGACACAGGCCTGCACTGAGGACACTCCTCTCAAGAGAGTCAGGCTCCTGAGGAGAGCCCTGCCTCTAAACCGCTGTGCCTACAAAGTGGGCCAAAGAAGGAATGTTCCAGAATCGTTATCCAGTGCTCTTCTCTCTCTTTCTCCCCTCCTTCCACATGCCCCCTCATTCCTCGTACCTTTGGTCTTCCTGTCTCCTCTTCCCCTCCCTCCCCTCCCTCCCCCTCCCTCCCTCCTTCCCTCCCTCCATCTTTCCCTTCCCCTCCCTCACTCTCCCCCTTCCCCCCTTTTCCCCCCTCACCCAGGCTGTCCTAAAATTAGTAAATAGTGATCCTCCTGCCTCAGCCTCCTCAGTTCAGATGTAGACCACCACGGGCTGGGACTCCTCTCTTTCCATCCAGTGCACACACAAGCTCCAGCATCTCACTTCCGTTTCTCCCCGACTGCCTCATTTTCTTCCTTCATACCTGAGACATTCGTCCAAATATCAGGCCTCAGTCTAGAAGCCTGTGGTGGCGTCTGGAGTTTTCCCCCATAATGCTACAATCTGAACCTTATCTGGCTTCCTGTGTCAGCATGTAATCCCTCTCTGGCACAGACTCCCACCAGGGCACCATGGAGAAATCGACCCATAGAGGCAGCACCATGTTCTGGGTGCTGCAAAACTGAGCTAAAGCAATCTCTATAAGTGTCCAGCCCCGGGTACCAGGAGATGGGATCCCAGGGGCCCCAGGGCCTAACCTGGTAATGAAGTGCTGAGGTTTTTGGTGGGGAGATGGATCCAGCTGAGCTTGTCCAGGCTGTCACCATCTCGAGCCCAGTCCACCACATACACCCACGGTTCCCTGGTCCCTTGTCGCCAGGTCACCAGTAGCCCTGGCCTCCCATCAATGCTTCTGACGACCACATCATGGGGGGCAGATTCTGGAGCTGGAACAGGAGGAGACATCTTGACTGTCCATTCAGGAAGTCTATCTTGTCCCCTAAGGAATTGGACAGAGGACGTTCACATTGTCTTACCCAAGCAGACCAAAGACAGGTTGGTGAGCAACGGCCCGTTGGTGGTGTTGACAGTGGACACCACAGCCCACTCCATCAGTGCGGGGATGGGGACTTGCAACAAGGGACCTCTTCTTGAGTTGTGGTAACATCTCCAACCCCAAACCAGACTCTGTAAGTCACCTGCACACAGGGTCCTGGGTCCTGAGGTGAGGAGAAGTTGAGGTTAGCATCCCCCCATTTTGTTGAGTGTCCACTATTTATAATGGCAAGACACCTGCTAAGTCAGGCAGTGTGGCAGCATGGGACACCCTGTTTATGGATGTAGACACTGAGCCTCGGAGAAGTTTACAGAGGTTTACAGTGGAGGGCTAGGGAGGGAAAGGAGACACCCCGAGGGTCTGAAATCTAAGGAGCTTGACGTGGTGGCTCATATCTAGAATCTCAGGACTCAGGAGGCAGGGGAGGAGGAGTTGCCACAGTTTGAGACCAGCTTGGGCTACATGTGCCCCTGTCTTAGGAAACAAAAGTCAATGTGTAGCAAGCAGGGTACCGACTTTTCATAGAGATAGCTTTGACTGTGCACTCACGGCCCTGCCCTGTTCTGCTCTCACTAATGCCGGCTTAGGTAGCAATCAGACAAGACTCTAAAAACAAACAAAACAACAACACCTTGGTCTTGGCACTTGAGTGTGTTGACTGGATTTTTTGAAAATGCTCATCTCTAGGTCTGGAGAGGTGCTCAGTTGGTAAAGGGCTTCCTGTGCAAGTATAAGGACCCGAGTTCAATCCCTCACACATGTTTAAAAAGCCAGACATGGTGGCATGCTTGTAACCTCAGCGCTAGGGAGGCAGAGACAGGTGGATCCCTGGGACTCACTGGCCAGCCAGCCTACCCTGGTTGGCAAGCTACAGGAAAAGTAAAAAACAAAAAAAAATCATGGTGGTCGGAGCCTGAGGAAAGATAAGAGTCCTCGGCCTCTTCATATACACACCTAAGCACATACAAACACACAAGCACTGATACTTGTCTTTTTTCAAGATTGTATGTGTGTGTGTGTGCATGAGCATGTGTGTGTTTTGGGGTATGTACACATGACTTCAGTACCCAAGGGGCCAGAGGATTCCCTGGAGCTGGAGTTATGAGCAGCTGAAAGCAACCTGATGTGGGCACTTAGTATCCAGATCACAGTCTCTGCAGGAGCAGTAAGCTCTCCTGAGCCAACTCCCCAGCCCACAAACCTTTATCTTAAATACCAAATTCTTTTCTTTTTATTTTATGTGTGTGTGTGTGTCATGGCACATGTGTGGGTCAGAGGACAGCTTCTCAGGAGTTGGCTTCCTCTTTCCATCTTGTTTAAGTGGCGTCTCTCACGTTTCTGCCACTGTGCTGGTCCAGGAACTAGGGGGCTCTTCTGTCTCCGTCCCTCTCACTGGATGAGTGCTGGGATGCACACCACAACACCCAGCTTATTGTGGCTTTGTTTGTTTGTTTGTTTGTTTAAGATTTATTAGCCAGACATGGTGGCACAAGCCTTTAATCCCAGCATTCTAGAGGCAGAGGCAGGTGGATCTCTGTGAGTTCGAGGCCAGCCTGGTCTACAGAGTGAGTTTCAGGACAGCCAGGGCTGCAGAGAAAGCTTGTCTCAAAATAAAAAACAAAAAAGGTTTGTTCATATGTTTTTTTTGTGTGTGTGTAGGGGTGTTTTGACTGCGTGTGTGTGAGTGTACCCTCAGAGTCCAGAAAAAAGCATTGGATGCCCTGGAATTGGGGCTACAGTTGGTTGTGAGCTGAGGGGCGGGTTCTGGAAACCGAACCCGGTCCTCTGGAAGAGCAGCCAGGGCTGAGTCGTCCCTCCAGCTCCACAGCCAGCTTTCTACACAGTTCCTGAGACTGAACTCTGACTCTCAGGCCTCCCTCGGCCCTCCACCCCTTGTTTCTCTCTTTTCTTTGGAACAGGACGTCACAAATAGAGGACGTCACAAATAGAGCCTCAAACTGAGTGTACAGCAAGGGTGACCTGGAACTGTTGGTCCCCTGGCCTCCTGCTTCTACCTCTCATTGCCGGCACGTCACATCTGGCTCATGCAGCGCGGCAGACAGAATCCATGACCTCAGACATCCCAGGGAAGCTGTACTTCTGGACTGCGTCCCAGCAGGACCTAAGAGCTTTGAAATATTCATGAAAGGCTCCTGCCCTGCTGCACACCCCCGGCTCCCTCCCTTGTGGCTTTGTTACTTCCTCCCCAGTGGAAACTTACAAGGATGGAAATGTGTAATAGTTTAAGTGATTCCAGAAAACTCCAGCAAGGAGCAATGTCTAACACCTTCAACACCACCACTTGGGAGACAGAGGCAGGTGGATCTCTGTGAGTTAGACAGTATAAATGTACACACACATGTACACACATACATGCTTTTACATGCGTGCATGCATACATTTACACACCTGCATGTAAATGTGCATGTACACATACATGCATTCAAATGCATGCACCCCTACATCCCTGCGTGTATGCATGCATACACACACGTGGAACTAAATGGATGGCAGTTGTGTGGCCCCAGGGGCCATATATGTTTTATTCTTTGCAGAGGTCAGCCATGCCCAGCAGACATTAGATGTTCAATAGTGTATTTTTTCATTGCTGAGTATGGAGCCTGGGACCTCACACATTCCTACCTAGTGTTCTCCACTGTTTTATTTTATGTCACGTGCATTGGTGTTTTGCCTGCGTGTGTGTCTGTGTGAGGGTGTCAGATTTCCTGGAACTGGAGCTACAGAGGGTGCTGAGCTGCCATGTGGGTGCTGGGAGTTGAACCCGGGTCTTCTGGAAGAGCAGCCAGTGCCCTTAACTGCTCAGCATCTCTCCAGTCCCAAGCCCCCTTTTTAAATTTTTTTTTTTTTTTTTTTTGCTTTTCAGACTAAGATGCCCTGACCTTGAACTCACTCTGGCTGGTCTTGAACGTGCAATCTTCTTGCCTCTGCCTTTTGAGTAGCGTGGGCCACCTGGAATCAGGAGGACTATGACACCGTCCTCTACCGTGCTGATGGCAGCACCGGATCTACAGCACAAGTGTTACATCTTGCCAAGATGCACTGCGATCATGTCCTGAGTCTACACTTTCATATCTGCTGTCTCCTCCCGGGGACACTAGATTCCACCCAACACCTCAGATCTCTCACGAGTTCATGGTCGGTGGAGACTTCTGCCTCCCCCAGCACGGCAAGAGACCCCTGCAATCCAGGAAGTAACCTCCAGGGGGCAGCAGAGGAAGCCATCGCTGCTTGGGCGTTCCCAGACCCCTGCAGAGAACTAACTACCTTCGACTTGCAGTTTACCTTCCAGAGAAGCAAGGCTGCACCTTTGCCAGATGTTTCACAGACGGTGCCCGATACCCACAGATCTTCAGGAGCTGATGAGGACGAGGAGAAGCGGGGACAGTTAGACGGACACGGCTGCCTGGCCTACGGTGGGCCGAGGCTCAGGAGTGCAAGACAAATGGAGACATCCTCACCCAAGAACGGCGTCAGGAAGGACAGGTCCGGGCTCCACTCGCCCCATGGATATCCGCTCTCCACGCGGCAGCGGCCAGACACCTGGTAGCTGGTGCCAGGTTCCAGGTTCTGCATCTCAACAGGAGTCAGTAGGTCTGTCGTCAGCTGTGGCTCCAGCTGGGAAAAGGATGGGGAAAGTGATGGGGTAGCCCTCTGTGCAGAGACTTCCTCTTTTTCCAATGCTATGATCCGGGGTCTGGCACGGGCTAGCCCTCTAACACTGAGAAGTTACAGTAAGCCCTGGGAGTGTGTGTGTGTGTGTGTGTGTGTGTGTGTGTGTGTGTGTGTGTGCAGGTGTTGATGTCAAATGTCTTCCTATGTAGCTCATTTTTTTTAACACAGTAAATGCATGTTCTTTTTTTTATGATTTATTTATTTATTATATATACAGTGTTCTGCCTGCATGTATGACTGCGGGCCAGAAGAGGGCACCAGATCTCATTACAGATGGCTAGGAGTCATCATGTAGTTGATGGGAATTGAACTCAGGACCTCTGGAAGAGCAGCCAGTGCTCTTAATCACTGAGCTATCTGTCCAGCCTGAGACAAATTTTTTTTAATTTAATTTATTTTATTTTACAATACCATTCAGTTCTACATATCAGCCACGGGTTCCCCTATTCTCCCCCCTCCCACTCCCTCCCCTACCCCCAGCCCACCCCCCATTCCCACCTCCTCCAGGGCAAATCCTCCCCCGAGGACTGCGATCAACCTGGTAGACTCAGTCCAGGCAGGTCCAGTCCCTTCCTCTCAGTCTGAGCCCAGTGTCCCTGCATAAGCTCCAGGATGAGATAAAATTTTTAACTGATCAAGATAGTCATGCAGGCCAGGTGTGGTGGTACACCCTTCAATCCCAACATGGGGGGGGCAGAGGCAGGTGAGTCTCTGTGAGTTCCAGGCTAGCCAGGACCACACAGTGAAAGCTTGTCTCACTGGCTCCCACACTCACGAAAAGATACCCAGGCAGTATCTAGAGGTGGCAAGGAAGCCTGCTGCCCCAGAGCTCAGGAAGCTGAGGCTGAAGGATCGCGGCTTTGAGGCCGGCCTGGCTGGCTGCATGGCCACACAGACAGACTCTCTCAAAAACAAGAAACAAAAGAAAAGGTTGCTTCTGAGGCTGTCTATGTGAGTTTGGGGGGATTCTGTGGCAGGTGCCAAGTGGGCCTGTGCTCTCTAGGACTTGGGGTGCTATCCCACCTACCGGAGATGGGGTGGAAGGAAGCCCTGTCCCAGTCACCCTGTACACTCACCTGGGTCCACTCTTCCTCCTGGCATCTTTTGTACTGGAATTGACAGACGAGAACCTTATGAGTTGGCCATGGGGGTGGTTCCCACAGCACAGTGGCCTCCAGGGGTTCATCCTCAGAAATCTCCACATCAGAGAAGATGGGCATGTCTGGCTTCACTGCAGATAGGAGGCCAGAGTGCACTGAGCTCGGCCCTCCAGCCACCCTCCCACCCCTGCGCCTCACCCTCCCACTGTGTTACTTTGGGTTTCCAAGTTCACAAAGACAGGGGACCAGAGTGGTTGGCCATCTTGGGTCGCCCAGATGAGGAGTTTGTCGGCCATGGTGTACTGTTCCCGGGGAATGGTCACCCAGCTCTGCCTGGAAGGCACCTTCACCTCCTGGGTTCTATTGGAATGGCTGTGAGGAGACATGCAGAGGAGAGACACACGTTGGCACAGGCCGAGCATCCCTGCACCGACTTCCTGCCCTCAGTCTGCTCTGCCGGCGTTTGAAGCCCCTGCTCTATTTCAAACTGGTGTGGCCCTGAGGCAAGTGACGACTTAACCTCTCGATTCCTCTTCTACAAAATGTACACAATATGTGCACATCCTGAAAGAGCTCAACAGTGGCCCAGGTGACCGTCCACACCTGTCACCCCAGCACACCGGAGACGGAAGCAGGAGTGTTGTCAGAGGCAGCCTCACAGAGTGATACCCCTCGCGGAAAACACACCCTCCTCCATCCCTCCTCCCAAAGTCCCTTTCGCTGTCCTCTGCTTAGCCCAACGCAAATGGAGTTTCCAGACACACATCTGCACCCTGCACCCCACCAGGACCAGCTTTCATTGTTGTGATTCCAAACACTAGACCAATTTTGAATTAATTAATTAATTTTTGGAGACAGGATTTCATGTAGCTGAAGCTGGCCACTGATTATGAAGCTGACCTGAGGTTGGCTTTGAACTCCTGACCTTCCTGCCTCCATCTCCCAAGTGCTGGGATTAAGGGTGTGTGCCACCATGCCAGCTTAGACTGGTGGTGTGTTCAAAGAGTGAACTAAACTGCTCCAAAAAGTCAAGCGATCTGCCTGATGTCTGCGATGTAAACCTGCTTCCTAGGACTAAGCATTTTCCCTTTGCCATGTGCCTCCCTCGCCGATGGGCAGAATCAGTCGTGGGAGGCACGTGTCGTCGTTACTGTGGTTTGGTGGGGGAGCACACTTAAAGAGGGAAACTGACTGATGCAGAGTTCATGCCGTAAGGAAGTGAGTGGGACCTGGTTGAGCGTCTTGAAAGTGTGGAAGGAATTCCCAGTAGCTGGATTCGGGGGTCCTCTTAACCAAAGCCAGTTGAAATCCGAGTGGCCACTCCCCGTGCCTCAGTTTCCCCAGACCACTCCAGGTTACTCACTACTTCTGACTCTGGTGATACAGCACAGGTGGAGTCTCCAGGTCGCCCAGAGGTTCCCAGGAGCAGTTCAGGATTCCAAAGGGTCCCACGCTGTAACACTGCAGTGGACCAGGGCTGCCTGTGGGGGCGCAGAGGGCCGGGAGGGCCGCGATCAAGTTATCGGGGCCTAAACAGGCCAGACTGTGGATGCGTCCACTCTCCGGTCCTGCGAGGGTGTGGGACCGGAGCCCAGGACCTGGCACGTGCTGGGATGGCGCAGAGCGATTCCCGGGTCCCTCCCCATCCTGCTACCTCCTGCTGTCGCCTGGTCCCCGCCGCCCTAAAACTGTGATCCCAAACTGGCACTCACGAAGCCTCTCACCCTGGGGCCGCGTCCCGAGCAGCAGCGGCAGCAGCGGCAGCAGCGGCAGCAGCAGCAGCTCCAAAGGCTTGAGGCTGGCAACCCGGGGCCCGCTCATGGCTCCCAGGGACAACAGACACCTCCAGGCCTGGGGCTTGCAGCTTTCGAGAAGGAAGACACCCCGCCCCTGGCGGGAAGTCCCCAAATCCGCCCACCCCCAACAATGACACGCACGCGTGCAAATGCTCGGAACTGAACCTTTATTTTGTGGTGGGAAAGTCTGAGTACTGGGGGCCCCCGCGTCCCCAGCCCTGGGGTCGGCATGCGGAGTGCTTTGGGTTGGAGACCGAAGGGAGAGGAGCAGGGGGCAGGTTACACTGGCCTGGCCGGGAAACAGCGCGGCAATTAGGTCCGCACAGGGCGCGGGTGCTCAGGGTGGCCAGTTTGAATAGGTGGGCACCTGGCTGCAGCCAGGCTCTCTGGGGCTGGGGTTGGGGAGGGGAAGAACTCAGCCGCGAAGATCAAGTTTCTGTTTGGCTAGGTAGGAGTGTGGCCCGGAGCAAGGTGGGAATGGGTTGGCACACCGCGTCTTGGCGGAGGCTTCAGTGAACGCTTTGCGTATAGGAATGGTCGTGAGCATCGCAGGTTGGAGGCACCGCACGCTTCCCCACCCGGGTCCTAGCACAAGCTGCTAATTTGGCTCTTGCTACAGCCCCACTCGCAGCAGCTGCTGGAAAGGCCAGCCAGGACATCTCTGCTGCCCCTCACCGCTCCAGGCGCCCCTTGCCAGCTGGGTCGACTACCATAGAAGGCCTGGGGGGATTTGGTCAGGGCTAGCCACTCGCTGGAGCCCACAGCTTCGTCCAGTTCGCTGGCCAAGTGGTCCGTGTTGGCTTCTGCATCCGGGAAGAAGTCCCCTGCAAAGCGGAGGAAGCGTTAGGGCTCAGAATGTCGGCTCCTGTCTGACCAGGCTATATCTCTGGTCTTGAGGATCGAGGTGGCTGTTTAAAATTTTATTTCCTGCAGTCCTGGGCTCTGTTACCAGTTTCAATACTAAGCCCGACTTTCCTGTCACGGATTTCACGTAGATGAAGGTATGCATTTGGAAGCTAGGCTCCCTAAATTAGAATCATAAATGAGATTACTTTTCTGAGGCTCGGTTTTCTTTTCCACAAAGTGTGTGTGTGTGTGTGTGTGTGTGTGTGTGTGTGTGTGTGTGTGTGTGTGTGTGTAATAATAGCTCCTACTTTCTTTGGTTTTATCACGAGTGGGGGACTTAACGCCAGTAAAAGCACAGTAATCTTGGATACACGCTGGGCCTCAAATGAACGTCGATCATTATTGACTGCCTTGATCGTCCACCACATTAACTTGTTCGGTCCACTCGGTGACAGCCGCTGACCTGTGGCTGCCACCTACTATCCAAATGAGACCGTGGCTCCTCAGTGAGCTTGCGTGAGGACTCACCATTCGGCCCCAGAGCTACTGTTTGAACCCAGGCACGCTCCTGTCTGCACACACATCCATCACCCATGTGTATGTTCGTCATTCACCCATACATCACTCCATCACCACCATCATCTTCCTCCATTTTTGTTTTTTTGAGAACAGGGTCTCAGGCTGCCCTAGAACTCATGACCATCCTGCCTTAGCTGTCCCAGAATGTGGGGTTCTAGCCCAGTGTGAGCCTTCATCATCTCCCTTGCCTCTAAGGAGCTGCACTCTCCTGGCCTCTCCTACTCCAACCACACTAAACTGTCTACCCTGTAAAGAACTCTGCCAGGTCTCACCCACTGTGAATTAGTCTCTGCAAGGGGGGGCAGGGGCAGAGAGTCCAGAAGGTGGCAGGATCGAGCCCTCCAGCCCCTCTGCTCACTAGGCTAAAAACCCTGCTGGCCCTCACCCGTCAGGCACCTCCGGATCAGTGGCACCTCTGCTCCGTGCTTGGAGCCACGCTGCACACAGCCAGGACTCAGGAAAGGGTGGCTTGGTGATTCCCACTGTCCCACTCCTGCTGGTAAACCCAGAATGGCTGGCTTCCAGCTGTCTCAACCTTATAATTGTACCACCCTGGTCTGGGGGAAGCTAAAAGGCCAGGCAGGGGTGTTCCCACTGCATATAGCTAGACAGGAACTCTATTCTTCCACACCTCCCTTTTTTTCCTTTGAATTTTTAAGACTGGGTCTTACCTTGGAGCCCAGGCTGCTCTGAAATGCAGGAAACTCTGCCACCACCTCTCAAGTGTTTGGAAGGTCAGTGTGCACCAGACCTGGCTCATACGTGGCTATGTGCCCACCTGGCCACCTGTTCCAGGTTGATTACCCCCTCCCCACCCCACCCCCACTCACCCAGAGAGTCGTGGGCCAAGATGTCTGCCCTGCGCCATCGTGAGCCCCCGCAGGTGAAGATGACCGCTCGGATGAACTCGCGGCCACACAACTTCACCCCATAGGGCGCTGGCCTCGCATCAGCCTGCAGCTGCAGAGTCCCAGTGAGAGCCCAGGAAGCCAGCAGCAGCAGCCCGAGCGTTGCCATGCTCAACTGAGATGCCTGTGACCGAGGTGCTCCCTCTGTACCACCTCTGTCCCCCCATTTATACAGGCTGGCTCTCAGCCTCGCCCGCTGACCTGAGTTATCTTCCTAGCAGAGGGGAGGTAGTTGGCAACCTGACCTTTACCATCTCCTTGCAAAGAGATAACCTTTCGTGCAGACAGGGTGACATGGCTCAGCTCTCTGTCATCTTCCACACGGAGAAACTCTCGTGCTCCGTCTATTAAATGCTGGGATCATAAGAGTAAGCCACCTCCTCCCTCCCTCCCTCCCTTCCTTCCTTATCCCCTACCTACCTACCTACCTACCTACCTACCTACCTACCTACCTATGTACCTACCTACCTACCTATAGACAGAATCTCCTAGCCTGGCTATCCTCAAACTCTGGCATCAAGATCTCACTGGAGCTGGATGGATGGCATAGTAGATAAGAGGCGTCTTGCCCTTCCAGATGGCCTGAGTTTGGCTTCCTGCACCCAAAGCAGGAAGCTCACAGTTGCCTATAACTCCAGTTACAGGGATTTGACGCCCCTGTCTGGCCTCCTGTGGAACCTGCATGTACACGCTCTACATGTGTGCACATATACAGACATAAACAACAATAAAAAGCACGCCTTAAAGCAAGGTCACTGTCCTGCAGGACAGCTGTGACCCTTGACCTTTCCCCTGGATCCTGGGGGCCAACTCTGCTCCCTGTACTCATGAGGCTGAGGCAGGAGGATTGTGGGAATGTAGAAGTGTGAGATCAACCTGTGCAATATAATGAGACGCTGTCTGAAAATAGACAGGCTGGGAGGCTGAGGGATGCCACAACGTTGGCTGCTCTCTTCAGGGAGCGGACAGGCATTTAGTTCTCAGCACCCACCCCGGGGGGCTCACGATCACCCCGAACTCCAGTTCCAGGGCATCTGATGCCCTCTTCTGGCCTCCAGAGGCATCTGCATTCATATGCTACACATAAACTTGTTCGGGCACACACACATCAAATAACAAATAAATAGATTTTTTTAATATAGTGGTAGAGCAATCAATCCTCATTGCTGAAAAAAAAAATAACAATAAAGACAGAATTCCTACCGAGTACTGGATTAGTCAGTGACTGCACATCCCAGATTGGCCTCCGATTCTGAGTGCTGAGGTGACAGGTGTGACTTTGCTTTAAAATTATTATTATTATTACCAGGCATGACGGCTCACAGCCTTAATCCCCATCACTCAGGAGGCAGAGGCAGGCAGATCTCTGTGAGTTTGAGGCCAGCCTGGTTTACAGAGTGAGATCCAGGACAGCCAGAGCTATATTGTAAGACCCCTGTCTTACAAAGCTCAACTTTTAAAAATTATTTTAGAATTATGTGTATATTTTTACTTATGTCACTGTGTGTGTGCTACATTTACAGGCCAGAAGAGGGCGTCAAAACCCCTGGAGCTGAGCCATAGGGTGTGCTGCTGACGTGACTGCTGAGAACAGAACTTGGGTCCTCTGCACAGGAAGAAAATGCTTTTAGCCACGGGGCTGCCTCTCAGCCCCAATTTACTATTATGGGGTTTTGTTCTGTAGTTCTGGATTGCCTGGAATTTACTGCATACACAGGAATGGCCTTAGGGCTGGAGAGGTGGCTCCGAGAAGCACTGGCTGCTCTTCCAGAGGATTGGGTTCAATTCCCAGCACCCACATGGCAGCTCACAATCATCAGTAACTCCAGTTCCAGAGAATCTGATGCCCTCTTCTGGCCTGTGCAGGTACCAGGCATGCATGTGGTGCATAGACATCCGTGCAGACAAAACACCCGTGCACATATAAAAATCATTTCTTTTCTTTTCTTTTTTCTTTTTTTGGTTTTTCAAGACAGGGTTTCTCTGTGCATTTTTGCGCCTTTCCTGGAACTCACTTGGTAGACCAGGCTCGCCTCAAACTCACAGAGATCCGCCTGCCTCTGCCTCCCGAATGCTGGGACTAAAGGTGTGCGCCACCACCGCCCGACTCATTTTAAAATAAAATAATTAAAAAAAAAAAACAGTCTTGAACCTGTAGTGAACCCTCGCACTTCTGCCCCTGCAGAGAAGTGATTAGTGATATGGTTTTTCTCTTATTTTTTTTTCCTTTGGCGGCAAAAGGGAGAGATGGGAGAGGGTGAGAGAGAATCCAGGGAGAAGAGGAGGGAGAGAAAGAAAGGGATAGAAAGAAGGGAGGAAGGCACACACACACACACACACACACACACACACACACACACACGCACGCACGCATGCACGCACCCACACACGCACACGCACACACAGTTTTCAGGCTTGGTGGCAAGCACCCTTACCCACCCACCCAGCCAGCCCTCCCTGGCAGCACTGCTTTGCTGTGTGGCAGGGTCTCACTCAGCTGCCATGTCTCCTTTGCACTTATTCCGCAGTCTAAGCTGCCTTGACTTTGCCCTCCCCCTGCCTCAGCCTCCACAGAACTCAGCCACAGTGCTTGCTCTGGGGCCGGCTGGGGAAATGTTTGCGGTCAGCCCGTCGGCTCTGATTTGCAGTGTTCGTCAGTTTCTGGCTGATTCCAAGCTGTCAGTGAGATGGCAGCTCGATGTCTTCAAATCTTTCTTTAAATTTTTTTTTTTAATTTTTATTTACTGCCTGGTAGTAGTGGTACACGCCTGTAATCCCAGCACTCAGGAAATAGAGGCAGGCTGATCTCTGAG
The DNA here is from genome assembly GCF_004664715.2 of Peromyscus leucopus. Taxonomy (NCBI): domain Eukaryota; kingdom Metazoa; phylum Chordata; class Mammalia; order Rodentia; family Cricetidae; genus Peromyscus; species Peromyscus leucopus. The sequence goes on from NC_051067.1 coordinate 74,916,072, forward strand.
TTCAAGGCCAGCCTGGTCTACAGAGTGAGTTCCAGGACAGCCAGGGGCTACACAGAGAAACCCTGTCTCAAAATACCAAAAAAAAAAAAAAAAAAAAAAAAAAAAAAAAAAAAAAAAAAAAAAAAAACCTTAAAAAATTCTTTTGGATTTATTTTATTTTATGTGTATGAGTGTTTTGGTTGTATGTCTGTCTGTGTCCCACCCTTCTTGAAGAGGTCAGAACTGGAGTTACAAAAGGCTGTGAGCCCCATATGGGTGCTATCCCAGGTCTTCTGGAAGAGCAAGGACTACTCTTAACCACTGAGTCATTTCTCCAGTCCCAGCATTTCACTTCATTTTATGTGGGTGTCTGTGCATGTATGCCTGAGTATCACATGCATGTGTGTGTGCCTGAGTATCACATGCATGCATGTGTGCCTGAGTATCACATGCATGTGTGTGTGCCTGAGTATCACATGCATGCACAGCCCTTGGAGCCAGAAAGGGTGTCAGAGGCTCTGAAATGGTAGCTGCAGACAGTTTTTAGCCATCATGTGGGTGCTGGGAATCAGACCCAAGTCTCTAGAACAGTCACTATGCTTCTCAACTCCTGACCTGTCAGATTCTTGAAACATTAACGAGTACATCGACTAGCCAGCACTCCAAGGCTATCTGGAAAGAAAAACCCATGAGTACAAATACAGTCATTTAAAAACGTGTGTGTTGCCGGGCGGTGGCGCACGCCTTTAATCCCAGCACTCGGGAGGCAGAGCCAGGCGGATCTCTGTGAGTTCGAGGCCAGCCTGGTCTATAGAGTGAGTTCCAGGACAGGCGCAAAGCTACACAGAGAAACCCTGTCTCGAAAAACCAAAAAAAAAAAAAGTGTGTGTGCGCTGAGGGGATGGGTTGGCACAGGTGTAATGTGTGTGTGTGTGTGTGTGTGTGTATGTGTGTGTGTGTCTGTGTGTGTGTCTGTGTGTGTGTGTGTATGTGTGTGTGTGTATGTGTGTGTCTGTGTGTGTGTGTGCGCGCGCTGTGGGTGGGTATGCCATAGGTGCAGTGTGTGCATGTGTGGTGTGGGGCAGGGGGAGCACAGGTGTGCACAGAGATCGGAGGACATAAGGCATCCTCAGCTATAACTCTCCAGCATGTTCTCTTGAGGCAGGGTCTCTCCCCAAACCCGAGCTTGGCTGGCAGCCAGCACGCCCCAGTGGTCTGTCTACAACCTCGACAGCAGTGGAGATTCAGACCCGTGGGGCCACATCCAGGTTTTTAATGTGGGTTCTGGGGATTTGAACTCAGGTCCTTATGCTTTTGCAGCAAACCCCCTGAGCAGTGTCCTCAGTCCTGACAAGCACTATTTAAAGATGGATATAGACAGGCTGCCCATTCTCCTCTTCCTCGGACCGGAGACTGGATGAGCACACACGCAGATGTCCTCTTCCTACTGGATCCTGCTGGTTCCCATTCTTCCCTTCATCACAGAAGGCTGGCACCTTTCACCTTTGCGTCATTGCTTTGTTGTCCATTAATAGATTTTTAGTGTTTTGAAGTCCTGGAGAGGAACCCAGGGCCTCAGACACATTTGGAAAGAGATATTGAGCCTTACCACAGTCCACAGACATGGGTTTGTGAATGGCTGGCTTTTTTTTTTTATTGGATTATAGTTTAATAGTATTTTTAAATCATCAAATTTTTAGTGTCTTTTTTATGCTTCTGTTCTTGTGCTAGTCCTGTGATATGAATGCGAGGTCAGAGGACACCTTTCAAGACTTGGCACTCAGTTCTCCCCATCCGCCGTGTGGGTCTTGGCATGAAAATCAAGTCTTCAGGCTTGATAGTGCGAGCCTTTACCTGCCGGCATATATGCATGAATATTTGCACATATATTAATATCCAGGGTCTCATATGTCCCTCAAATTCACTATGTGGCTGAGGCTGACCTTGAACTCCCGATCATCATGCCTCCACCTAGGCATGCACCACCACACCCTTTCATAGTCATCATCACATTCATTTGGTGAGTGTTTGTGCACATTCAAGGGTCAGAGAACAGCTTCCAGGAACCAAGTGGGTCAAACTCAGTTTCAGGCTTGGCAGCAGACACCCTTACCTGCTGAGCTGGGTCCCTGGCTCTGCCGGATCTGGCTTCAGTGAGACTCCAGCTCAGGCTCCATACATGCCAGGCAGATAGTCGCTGGATTGCTGAGCCATGCCCTAGCCCCGGAATAGAATTCTTTACAGTAATCAGTTTGGGCCGAGGGTGTGGCTCGGTGCTTATCGTGACTGGCTGGGTGGATTCTAGAGCTACAGAGAAAGTTTTTTGTCATTTCACCTCATTCTAAACACTAAGAACAAGCGGCTGGGGGTGATTCAGTTGGTAAAACGCTTGATGTGAAGGCCCAAGCTCCATCCTGGAAGCCCTTTCAAAGCCAGGTTTAGTAGTAACGTCTGCCCCCCCCCCAATGGTGCTGTGAGGCAGGGAGGGGTGAAGGGTGAACAGGCAGAATCCTGGAGCTCACAAGCCAGCTGAATGGATGAGATCCAGGTTCAGTGAGAGATCCCATGACACGCGATACCGCCTCTGGCTTCCACATGTACACACACCACACACACATGCACCACATGAACACATGAGCAAAACGAAATGACACTGAAATTAAAACCAAGTGAAAAATGCAAGCAGTGGTCACCTCCTGATTCCAGCACTCAGGAAGCTGAGGCAGGAGGATTGCCACAAGTTCCAGTCAATCAAGGCTCCATAGTAAGTTCCCAACCAGCCTGAGCTACAGAGCAAGACTATATCAAAATGCGAAAACAGTGGTAATCAAGACTCTAGTGACGGCAGGCTAGGCTTGCCTGTCACCTCGGCCGACTCTCGCTGTGTGAATGTCAGGGATCGCTCGACCTCACTGTGGCCGTTCCTCATCTACAGGACGGGGAGGCTTGGATGAGTGCATCAAGTTCTTCTGATGTCACACTGTGGTCAGCGCCGTGCACCTTTGTCCTTTCTCAGTCACAGTCTCGTGGCCTGTGTTGCCCCGGTGGGTGTCCTGGGGGTCACTGGGCCACCTGGAAAGGGCTGATGAATAATTTGCTCTCCAATCCCAGCTGCCCTCTGCAGTGCAGCTCCCAGGGTACACCTTCTGCCCTTTTGTCTCCTGCATCTGTTGTCTGGTCAGGAGCCTGTTGACAGACAGGAGCAGGTCCCTTGGGGCCTGCCTGCCTGTCTGCCTGCCTGGTCCAGCCAGGAGTCTCTTCAGTGCCTTACACAGAATCTGAAATCTGAGCTCATCCAGCTTGCTGTGTGCCTGAAGGAAGGCTTTACACCTCTCTGAGCTCACTGAGAAGATGCAGGCAATGCGTGTGTTTGCTTTATCGGCCGCTGAGGACTTGTGTGTGTGTGTGTGTGATTTGAAGTGCTCAGCTCCAAGTCTAGCATCCAAGAAGAGACACACTCAGTCTGGTGCCTGGGACCAGGGTGGGATCTTGTTTGGGAATAGGAGCTTTACAGATGTGTTAAGGGTCTTGAAATGAGGTCGTGCCACATTGTCTGGATGGGTTCTCAGTCTAATGACAGAGCCTAACAGACAGAGAGGGTAGCCGGGCTACAATGCCTGTAACCTCAGCTCTTGGGATGGGGGGGGATAAGAGGATCAGGGATTCAAGGTCCTCCTCAGCTACACAGTGGGTTTGAGGCCAGCCTGGGCTGCCTGAGACCATGTCTCAAAACCCCCAAACAAAACAAAAAAGCTAGGGCTTTGGAGACGGCTCTGCTGGTAAAACTCCTCGCCTTGCAGGCTCAAAGCAACAGTCTCATCCCTCACAGTGCTCACCTGCGATCCCAGCACTGGGAAGCAGGGACAGGAGAACCCTGGGGGCTCACAGAACAGTCAATCTAGCCAAGTCAGGAGCTACAAGTTTAGTCAGAGTGCCTGTCTTAAAAAAAAAAAAAAAAAATGGAGAGCTGGGGGTCAGTGGTGAAGTGCTTGTCACATAATCGTGAGGACCTGAATTGGGTCTTCAGGACCTTGTACAAGCTGGTGTGCCTGTGACCCTCGAGTTCTCACAACAAGATGGAAAGTAGAGACAGGAAGACCTCTGGGATCTTGAGGACCAGCTTGCCTGCACACAGGAAGTAAGAAACCCGCCTCAAGTGCCAGGGGGAGGGAGAACCACACCCAAGACTGACTTTCAACAGCCAAGAGTGCACACTGAGACACATGGACACGGAGACACAGCTCTACATACACAGACACACAGAGACACACGGACACGGAGACACAGTTCTACATACACAGACACACAGAGACACACGGACACGGAGACACACACACACACACACAGAAACAGCCAAACACCCTGACACAGACATGCACAACATACAGAGAGACACAAAACAACACATAGACACTTACAGACACACATTCACAGACACACACACACACACACACATGCACACCCATATACAAAATTAAAGAGTAAATCTTTAAAAAGGGCCAGGGACATCCTGGGACAGCAGAGTGACAGCCTGGGGTGAGGCAGCTGTAGCATCAGAGCCCAGGGCTTCGGAAAAGCAGGGCTGGAGGGAGCACCCCACACAGCAGGACGTGTCCCCAAACTTGTGTCCTTTATCGCTGTCATTGTTCATGACTGCAGGGTGCTGCCACGTGGGGCTTCGATTACGGTCGGTCCCAGGGAGAGATGTGTTCACCCATTTTCCACTCAGAAAGTTTCACTCGAACCATGTCCCACACAACTGCATGTAACACCATGTCACACAAACACCAGCGTGTCTGCCCACGAGTTTCCCGAAGGTTCCTGACAGTGGTAATTCGGACACTGTCAGATCTCCCCTTTTCGGGACTAAATCAACACACTCACACACATTGGATTAAGATTCTGTTTGCTTTTAGCCTTATCAGCAGAGCGCCTGTCAAATGCTGGCTGTTGGCCAGATGACAGTTGCCCACAGGCCCAGAGGAGAGAGTATGGACACCCCGTCCACAGCCAGGCAACAGCTCCCTCCACGGCTCAGCCCAGCGTCTCTCCTCCCTAGCCAACTCCCCTTGGTTGGTTGTTTTTCTTTCTTTGTTTCCTGGAATTTGTATTAAGGAGGTTTGCCATCTGCCTAGGAAATGAGTTACTGAAAGACAGTTTGTTATTTCTCTAAATTTCCCATTTCTCCCTTGGTCTTGCTATGTACTCCAAAGTGACATAAAATTCATGATTCTCCTCCCCAGCCTTTATTGTTCTGGGATTATATGTACATACCACCAAACCTGACTTATTTTTATATGCATGGGTTGTTTTGCCTGTATGTGTTTTTGGTTATGAGCTTAGCCTTATGGCTGAGCTGCCTCTCCAGCCAGTGCTTACATGCATATCTATGCATCATGTGTGTGCAGTACCTAAAGAGGCCAGAAGATGGCACCAGGTCCCCTGGAACTGGAGTTACAGATAGTTAGTTGTTAGTTGCTCTGTGGGTGCTGGGAACCAAACCCAAGTCCTCTGCCAAAGCAGCAAGTGCTCTTAACCACTGAGCCATTTCTTCAACTCCCTAGATATTTATTTTGAGATGGGGGTCTCACTACATAGCCTTGGTCTAGAACTTAATATGTAGACTTGGCTGGTCTTGAACTCACAGGGATCAGCCTGTCTCCCCTCTTAAAAGCATGCATAACCAATGCAAGGCCTCTAAACACTTCTTTAAAAAACGATTTTACTTTTAATTATGTGTGTGTGTGTATGGGAGGGAGTCTGTACAAAAGAGTGCAGCTGCCCTTGGAAGCCCAAAGAATGTTAGATGCCCTGGTCTGGAGTTGCGGTGGTTGTGAGCCCCCTAATGTGGGAGCTGAGAACTGCACGCTCCAAACCATTTATTTAGAGACAGGTTCTCATCCTGCAATCCACAGTGAGTGGCCTGGAGGCGCGCTGCCTTGGCCTCCCCGTGTGCGGGCACCGGGTGGTTGGATTTCACGTCACTGTTTTATCTCCATCCCTGCAGTGTGGGCATAGAAACCAGAGGCAACACTGAGGCTCGGGGTCTGCTCTTGCTTCTGCCAGTGCGTGAATTCCAGCCTACACACCGCAGAGCACAGCCTCAGAAGCTGCCTCTCCCCCAGCCCTGAGCCCTTGTAGCCCGGGCTGGCCTAGAACTCACTATGTAGCTGAGGAGGAGCTGGAACTCCTGTCTTCCTGCCTCGGGTTGCAGGTGTGTTCTACTGATCCCAGCTAGAATCTGCGTTCATTGATCCTCATTAACGCTGTCTCCATCTTCACTTCCCACTTGGTCTCCAGGCTGTCCCAGTCTTCCTCCCCAACAGCAGGATTAGAATCCAGAGCTTTGTTCACAGGAGGCAAATGCCCGACTGGGCTCAGCTCTAGCCCAGATGCCTGGCTTTGCAGGTCCCTGTGTCTGCCCGTAGATGTGTGTCATAACCCGGGTCAAGCCTTTCGTGGTTAAGTCCTGACAGTATCCTTCAGGCTGGTGCTGTACTGCTTCATTTCCTTTGTAGCCAGAGCAGCACCAGCTCACTTCCTTAGCTCCCTTCGAGCCGAATTTGGCCTTTCTGAAGGGGCAGCAGGCACAGCCAACTTGGGCAGCCATGTTGGAACACATGCGTCTCCCAGAGTCCAAAACTAGCTTTGCCTGTTTGTTTGGAGTTTTGATGGTCGTTTTGTTTATTTACTGTTTAGGGTTTTTTTTTGTTTTTGTTTTTGTTTTTGTTTTTTTTTGAGAGTCTTCCTGTATAGCTCAGGCTAGTCTTAAACTTCTGATCCTTCCACCTCAGGCTTCAAGTGCTAAATGTTCAGGCCTAGCACACTCAGAGGTCAGAGGAAGATGCCAGGTGACCGATTCTGTAACTCTTGCTTATGCCTTTGTGACAGCATCTTTCACTGAATCCGGATCTAGGCCTAGAACTCACTAGGATCTAGGCTGGCTGCTTATAAATTTCAGTGATTATTTCTTCTCTGTCCCCAACAGTGCTGGGGCTACAGGTCTCACATATGTATGCAGTTATCTACTACATTTATCTCACATGTGTATACATGTGTGTATGCACATGTATGTGAAGACCCAAGGTTGGCCTTGGGTATTTTCCACAATTGCTCTCCACCTTATTCATTGAGGCAGGATCTCTCGATTGAACCTAGAGCTCACCGATATTCCTGGCCTAGCTGACCAGTGTGCTCTGGTGATCTGGTCTCTACTTCCTGAGTGCTGGTTTACAGCTGGCTGTCATGGCCACTGGCATTTCCATGGGTTCTGGGGACTGGAATTCTGGTCCTTTTCCTGCCAGACCCTCCCTGGTCTTCTGTTGGGTTTAACTCTAATTTATCCCTCTCTTTGCTCCTCCGAGGTGTGGATGGCCACCAGTGCTTCCAACCCTCAGGGGACAGGGTCTCACTATATTGTCCGTGCTGGTTCCCAGCTCCTCAGCTCAGGGATGTTCCTGCCTCAGCTCCCGGGTAGCTGCGTCACAAGTGCGTGCAACACTGCACCCGGGTGGGACAGCCTTGTCACTAGCTTTTTTGTTTTTTTCCCACAGGGTTTCTCGGTGTAGCCCTGGCTGTCCTGGAACTCACTCTGTAGACCAGGCTGGCCTTGAACTCACAGAGATCACCTGCCTCTGCCTCCTGAGTGCTGAGATGAAAGGCGTGTGCCACTAAGCCTGGCTTGTGGTGGTCACTAATCTTTTGTTTTGTTTTTGTTTTTCGAGACAGGGTTTCTCTGTGTAGTTTTTGCACCTTTCCTGGAACTCACTCTGTAGCCCAGGCTGGCCTCCAACTCACAGAGATCCTCCTGGCTTTGCTGGGATTAAAGGCGTGCGCCGCCGCCGCCGCCGCCGCCGCCGCCGCCGCCGCCGCCGCCACCACCACCACCACCTGACTTTGTGGTCACTTATGGCCAGATCTTATCCCTGGGTATATCTGGTCTATTCACATACATGTTCACAGTGATGTGAGCCAGGGCCTCAGAGGTACTGTGCAGGAGCTCTAGCACTGAAAAACCATCCCAGCCCCTCATGGGGCATTCTAGGCAGGGGCTCTGCCAGGGAGCCAAACTCATCCCCAGCCACAAGTATTGTCCCCGCCACCACCAAAAGTCTGCAGGACAGGAAAACTCTACCTACGAGGCCTGGTTTTTGAGATACTGGCAATGGAACCTTGGCTTTGTGTATGGAAGGTTAGCACCCTACCCCCCAAGCCACACCCCAGCCCAGTCTTTGTGAGCCCCAGTGCACGGAGAGCCAGCCACCTTCATGCCTCATCTCCAGGGAGATGACAGGTTCTGGATTCCCTTCTAGACCTGGCACATAGTAGTCTGGAGCCTGAGGCAGGATTGTGAGTTCCACGCCAGCCTAGGGCCACATAATGTGAAACCGCGTCAGATCAATTGTCGGTTTCTTTTTGTCTGTTTCAGGGGAGCCCGACTTCCTCTTCCACTGATCTCAAAGAACACAGTTGCGTTTTGTTGAGATCTACAGGCTTTCCTCGTCCAGCAGCCTTGATGACATTCGTCTTTGAAGCTGCACGAGGGACTTAGTGTCCTGCCTGGTGGTCTTCATATCTTTGTTTTGTTTATTTTTTTCTGGTTTTTCGAGACAGGATTTCTCTGCTTAGCCCTGGATGTCTTAGAATTCTCTGTGTAGCCCAGGCTGGCCTCAAACTCACAGAGATCCGCCTGCCTCTGCCTCCCGAGCGCTGGGATTAAAGGCGTGCACCAACACTGCCTGGCTTCATATCTCATCTTTAAAAAATATTTATAGGGTTGAAGAGGTAGCTCAGCGGGTGAGCGCACTTTCCGCCAAGCCTGACGACCTGAGTTCAGTTCTCTGGTGGAAGGAGAGAACTGGAGGTCCTCTGACCTCCACACAAGTGCTGAGACAGGTTTGTGCCCACTTAACAAGATAAAATTATTTTTATTCCATTTATTATGTGTATGTGTATGAGCACCTTAAACCATAGTACCATCTTGACGGTCCTTTTTGTTGTTGTTGAAAGAATCTTGGTGGCCTGAAACTCACTATGTAGACAAGGCTACCTTCAAATTCAGAGAGATCTGCCTGACTCTGTCTCCTAATTGCTCAAATTAAAGATATGTGCCCCATGACCAGCCTTTTATGTCTTATTGTCCCAAGAGCATCATACTCTAGAAGTGAGCTTGTTCTTAAAAAATTTGTAGTGTGTGTGTGTGTGTATATATATATAGGTGTGAGTGAATACCATGTATGACCAGAGGCTGAATGAAGAGGGTGCCGGATCCCCTGGAGCTGGAGTCACAGGCCATTGTGAGTTCTCTCGCATGAGTAAGTGCTCTTAACCAATGATTATACTGCCAATTGCTTGTGGTTTTGTTTCGTTTTTAATTTATTATCTATACAGTGTTCTGTCTGAATGCTTGCCTGCATACCAGATGAGGGCATCAGATCCCATTGTAGATGGCTGTGGTTGCTGGGAATGGAGCTCAGGACCTCTGGAAGAGCAGTCATGTTCTTAACCTCTGAGCCATCTCTCCAGCCCTTGTTGCTGTTTGTTTTTATTTATTTTTATTTTATTTATTTATTTTTAATTTTTTTGGCTTTTTCGAGACAGGGTTTCTCTGTATAGCTTTGCGCCTTTCCTGGAACTCGCTTTGGAGACCAGGCTGGCCTCGAACTCACAAAGATCCACCTGCCTCTGCCTCCCGAGTGCTGAGATGAAAGGCGTGCACCACCACCGCCTGGCTTCTTTTTAAAATTTTAATTTTTATTTTATATATATATTTTTAGACACAATGTGATGGCTATTCTTGGTTACTAGCTTAACTACATCTGGAATCAACTAAAACCCCATACTTAGGTGACTAAGTATACCTGTAAGGGATTTTTTAATGAAATCATTTGAAGTGAAAAGACCCACCTTTTTTTGAGACAGGATCTCTCTCCATAGCTCCTGGGGAGCTCACTCTGTGTCCAGACTGGCTTCACACTCACAGAGATCTGCCTGCCTTTGCCTCCCATGCACAGATTAAAGGTGTGCAACCCCACACCTGGCTGGGAGGACCCATTTTTTAAAACTTTTATTGATGTTTTGTGGATTTCACATCATGCACCCCAATCCCACCTATCTCCTGGTCCCTCCACTTCTGCCCTTGCAACCCCAAAACAAAGGTTAAAAATACAAAAGAACCAAACAAAAAATCTCAGTGGGGAGCTGCAGTGTGGCCCTGTGAGTCACACCGTGCCCTTTAGTCCACACATCTTCACTTGTGTTCATTGCTGTGAGTCACTGGTCTGTCACACCCTCCTCCTGGGCCCTCACTGGGCCCCCTCCTGGACATCCTGTTGCTGCTTGTGTCACGGAGAGTCTGTAGCTCTGAGTTTGTAGGCTCATCCTCTTCACATGCCCCAGCAGTTCATAGAGTAGGTGGGCGTTGGGTGGGCTACCTTGTAATCCTGGTTCTGGGCCAGGTGGTGACTGAGTTGGAAGACTCACTTTTTTAATGTTTTCAATTAATTAATTTTTAAATTTTTATGTGCATTGGTGTTTTGCCATGGGTGTCAGGTCCCCTGGAACTGGAATTACAGATAGTTGTGAGCTGCCATGTGGGTGCTAGGAATTGAACCTGGGTCCTCTGGAAGAGCAGTCAGTGCTCTTAACCACTGAGTCATCTCTCCAGTTCCTGGAAGGCCCACTTTTAATCTAATCTTCTGAGGTGCACCCCTTTGATGCAGGTTTTTTTTTCCCAATTTTTTGAGACAGGGTTTCTCTGTGTAGCCTTGGCTGTCCTGGAACTTGCTCTGTAGACCAGACTGGCCTTGAACTCACAGAGATCCATCTGCCTCGGCCTCCCTAGTGTTGAGATTAAAGGTGTGCACCACACCAACACCACCACCACCACCACCACCACCACCACCGTCCAGCTTAATCCACATCTTCTGAGGTGGAAAGACCTTTAATCTGGGCCACACCTTCAGGAGGCAGCCTATGTAAGGACATGGAAGATGAAGCTCTCACTCTGCCTGCTTGCTCTCGCTCTCACTGGCAAGTCCATTCCTGCACTGGCATTAGAGCCCACCTCTGGAAACTGGCATTTACTGAAGACCAGCTGAGACTGGCAACTACTGGACCTTTTGTTGGTAGACAGCATTGTTGGACTAGTTGGACCACAGCCTGTAAAGCCATTCTAATAAATCTGTATTCGTAAAAATCCAATTCATAATAAATCCAATCCATTCCATAAATTCTGCTTGTCTTACTTAAGGTTACTATTGCTGTGAAGAGACACCATGACCACGGCAACTCTCATAAAGGAAACATTTAATTGTGTTGGCTTGCTTACAGTTCAGAGGTTCAGTCCATCATGGTGGGGAGCATGGTGCGTGAGGCAGAGGCGGTGCTGGAGCTGAGAGTGTTACATCGTGCAGGCCACAGGAAGTCAGCTGCCACACTGGGTGGTATCCTGAGTATATGGGACCTCAAAGTCCACCCCACACTTCCTCCAACAAGGCCACACCTACTCCAACAAAGCCACACTTCCTAACAGTGCCACTCTCTATGAGTTTATGGAATTATGGGGGCCAATTACATTCAAACTACTGTACTGCTCCTCTAGAGAACGCTAATACAGACAGGGTCTCACCATGTAACTAACCCTGTCCTGGAACTCCCCGTGTAGATCAGGCTGGCCTTGAACTCAGAAATCTGCCTGCCTCTGCCTCTCAGGTGCTACCACCCCAGGCCACATCATATTGTTTCACCTTTTAACATCCTGTGTCCTAAAAAGCTTTCCTCCAAGACGCAAGGTTGTAATCTGCTACACAAGAGGTTGCAGGTGGAGGAATGTCTGTGTGTGCGGAGGGCAGAGGGCAGCATTGGCTGACAGTCACCAGGCACCCCTCTTCAATGGCATGGAGCTCACTGACTGGCTGGCTGGATATAAGCCTCAGGAACTCTCCTCTCTCGACCTGTCCAGTGCAGGCGTTACAGGCGTGCACCATCATGCCCAGTTTCGTGTGGGTTCTGGGAGTCTCGTATTTGCAAGGTAAGCGTGTACCCATCGAGACATCTGTCTAGACCTCTCCTTTTCAGTGACCAAGGACAAACCCAGTCCTTGTGCACGCTGGCAAGCACTCTGCCATTGACTCCAGCTCGAGCCCTGTGGCTTCCTGCCGCTCTGATGTACACCTCCACCCTTTCCACTTCCTGTGAACTGGTGCACTGTGTGGGTGCAAAGCTTGAGCCAGGCTGGTGTTCTAGGCAGCTGTGTCCCCAGAAAGTTTCTGTGAACTTCCTTTTTCAGTTGTTGAAGACACGCTGGCCTTGGCTCTGCTTCTGCCTATCTCAGGGTTCAGGGTCCTCTGGGAGTTGGGGAATGGCGGGAAGTGCAAATAAGGCTTCTAGGTGCCTCTCCACAATGAGGAGTCTTCCTCTGACCCAAAACCTAAAGTCTTGCTGGAGTTTGCTTTTCTGCCCTCTGGCCCAGATGTCTTTCAGTTCTTAGGAGGCTCTCACTCTCAGGGCTGAGTACAGCAGTTATTTCTAGATAGGCTGGAGGAGCCATGTTCTAGGTAGTCATGGAGTAGTTTTTACTGATGCTCACACATGGGACACGGGAAAGCCTTATCAGGGACACAGGCAGCTGAATGCTGCATCTCCAGAAGCAGGTGGAGCAACTCTATTCCTTGGAGTCCCTCCACTGTTCATCGTCCCCAGGGCGCCTGCTTCACTCGCCTGGGATATTGCATTTCTACAGAATTACCTGGCAACCAGCGCCATCAGCCAGATGTAGGCCTCCTCCTTTGTCTCCGAAATCCCTTTGTTGACCTTGTTTGTGGTGATGGAGACAGAACCACCAAACCACACCCCTGCCCTCAGTGGGGTACTGAGGCAGTACCACAGCTGAGCATCATCTAACTCTTTCTTACTGGTGGGCCTCAGGCAGGTGCTCCAATGGTGAGCTATTATGTTCCCACCTCTTTGTTTTTTTTTTTTTTTTTTTTTTAATCTGGCCTGATTCAATCTTCCTGCCTTGGACTAGAGTGGCCCAGGCCTTCCTCCTTCTAGGTTTTGTGGTGCTTGTCCCATACCCCCTCATTTTGAGGGGTTCTTCTCCTCAGAGAATACTGGTTACAGAAGCCTCTTTCTTCCGTCTCTCCCCTCTTCCATTGCCAGAGCAGGACCTGTCTTACTTGTGACTGTTTATTGGGGTCTGATATAGACAAGACAAAGACAGGAGACTTACATATATATATATATACATATACACATATACACACACATATGTGTGTGTATATATATACATATATATACATATGCATATACATATATATATACATATATATATATATATATATATATATGGTTTTTCGAGACAGGGTTTCTCTGTGTAGCTTTGCGCCTTTCCTGGAACTTGCTTTGTAGACCAGGCTGGCCTTGAACTCACAGAGATCCGCCTGCCTCTGCCTCCTGAGTGCTGGGATTAAAGGGGTGTGCCACCCCTGCCTGGCTGACTTATGTTTTTACACTTACAATTCAGGACCTGGCATAGGAGAAGTATGGGAAACAGGCTCAGAGAGGTGGAGCCATTTTGCCTTTAGAACACAGCAGAGCTGGAACGAAGTCTCCAATTCCTGAACCTTTCTCCACCCCAGCTCCACAGGTATGAAATGGCAAAACTTAAGGTGTGATGGTTCACCCCTGTAATCTCAGCACTGGGAGGGTGGGGGTGGGGACAGGGAGTCAGTTCGAGGTCATCCTCAGCTTCAGAAGGGGTCTAATGCCAGCTGTGGGCTTCAGACCCTGTCTGTAAAAAAAAAAAAAAAAAAAAACCAAAAACGATCGTTTTTTGAGCTGGGACTTGCCATATAGCTCAGCTCCAGCAATCTTCCGGCCTCAGCCTGCAAAGCAGCTGTGTCTACAGGGCCACTCTACCCAACTTGGCCATTTCTGAACATTTTTGAGGTAGGCAATAGTTATGACACATGATTACTATATAGGAATTAACATATTCATCATCTCTCACAGTTACTCATGTTCTCCTGTGGAAAGAGCAGTTTGAATCTCATTTAGAAAGAAAATCTGACTCAATAAACAAAAATATTGGAGCACAAGATCCATCCCTGAGTGGCAAGACTCATCTCACCCTAATCTCGGTGCCAGCAGAACGATCGCATTTAACACTTGACATTTTGTTCATCGTGGGTCTACTTTTTCCCATTAATTGATATTTCAAAATACTGCATTAGAATATTATCTTGGTGATTAATTTCTGAGCTCGAGGAACTCACTCCGGCCTATGTCTGTTTTACCTTTTCTGGCTGCAGCTGACCTATCTCTTGGGGAAACTGAGGTCCGGAGCGGCGGGAGCTCTGGGGACAGATTGCCGCTGACCTTTGCTTATCGTCCTCTCATTAAATCCCCGTCTGCCAGAGACCTTTTCGCCGCCTGCGTGGCCGAGATAGCGGCTGAGCCAGGCCGTGACCTTTCCGAGGTTCTGACTCGCCCAGCGCCAGCCCATGCCTCGCCACCCTCTGGGGCTGGGAGAACGCGCCCGTGACGTCATCGAACTCCGAGCCCGGCCTCCGCCGCCGACGTCACAGAAGGGCAGCGCCGAGTCGCAGCGTTCCCTGGGGGTTACGAGCGTGAGAGGCCAGAAAGTGGCCCAGCGAGAGCAGGTCTGCGGTTCCCACCGGCACGCAGGGCCGGAACTACAACTCCCGACGCTCCGTGCACCTGGCCTGGGAGCGCGACAAACTTTTGGACGAGATTGATTCCTCCCTCGTCCAACCGGAGGGCCGACTTCAGCGCGTCATCCCGCCCCTTTGTAATTCTCAGGGCCGCTTCCTCGCGCGAGTGACGGGCTTCGCTGCCTTCTAGGGTTCAGACTCCGCTGACGGACGCCCGAACCGAGGAATCGCAGCTCCGAGAAGTCCGGAGGGCGTTGAAAAGCATGGACGAGAACCAATAGCATGCTGGGAGCGCCCGGCGCCGTCCAATCGCCGCCCCGGAGCCCCGCCCCGGCGCGTGACGTAGTAGGGTGGGTAGCAACAGTTGCCCCGGTGAGGGAAACGGAGGCGCCATAGCCACGGTAGTCGTGGCGACCAAGCAACCCAGCAACGCCAGTCAACAACAACAACCGCGGCCGCCCCCCGCCCCCACGCCCCCGGCCCGGCCTGGGGACCCCGGCGCGCTTGGTCCCCTCTGCACAGCGCCCACGCACCTCCTCAAAGCCTTCCGCGGACACGAGTGCGGAGAAGCCGAGGTAACCGGGGCAGCGCCCGGCGAGCTGGGCGCGC
The DNA here is from genome assembly GCF_004664715.2 of Peromyscus leucopus. Lineage (NCBI taxonomy): Eukaryota > Metazoa > Chordata > Mammalia > Rodentia > Cricetidae > Peromyscus > Peromyscus leucopus. Next base: position 74,931,335 of record NC_051067.1, read on the forward strand.
CGGGGCGAGCGGCGGGGCCCGCGCGGCGCCTGTCGCTGGAGCACAGTCCTGAGGGAAGGGGCGGGCGGTCAAAATGGCGGCGGCGACTGTCGGGACCGTGGGGGAGGGGGCCAGGGTTCGGCCCCGGCGACGCCACCCGCCCCCGGACCCGCAGCCCGGCCCCCGCGAGGGGCGGGTGCTCGCAGGCCGCGGGCGAGTGGAGGTCGGGCGGCTGGGGCGGGGGGCGCTTTTATGTGCCGGGAGGTGCGGCGAGGCGGGACTACCGAGGCTGGACCAATGACAGCGTGCGGAGGCGGGGCGTGACTGGGAGGGCGGGGCCTAGCGGCCCTCCGCCTTCGGAGTCGGGTGCGGCCGCCGCCGCCACCCGGACGGTCCGGGTCTTCCCGAAAAGAAGCCGCCGGTCGGGTACCTGCCTAAGATTCAGAACTTAGGCAGATGTTCGACTATTCTGTTTCGGGCCTTTGTTTTCCTTCCTATAAAATGGGGGAAATTGTTGCCATCCCCTTCATGACAGTAACTCCTAATTCCTTCTGGGAATTTCCCCGGGACTCATCCTTAAATTCTCATTCTCTCTCTCTCTCTCTCTCTCTCTCTCTCTCTCTCTCTTCTCTCTTTTCTCTTCTCTCTCTCTCTCACACACACACACACACACCACGTCTACTGTTTCTCAGTGAGATTTGATAAATTGTTAGTATTGATTGCAAAATGACCTCCACTTCTAAACCCGGGAGAAGGTGGAGATGGTCAAGTTTCAATCTGACTCTAGCCTGGGGGATTTAATTGTCAGAATTTGAAGTTCCTGCTGGAGAGAAGTGATCTTAGGCCACAAATTTAGAGGCTCTGAAATTGTTCTCTGGGGTGCCATCTCAACCGTGCGGTGGTACAGGTGTGGGCTCTTGTTCCTGGAGGCTGGACTTTTCTCCCTAGTCAGAAGGTCTTGTGGAAACAACAGACCAATGGAGTTGTCCTAGATTCCTTAAGCCACATCTCTTGACCTGCCACATGTTTATGTCAAGTCAGTGTAAGGGGTCCAATGTTATAAGGTGGTACCAGTCCCACGTGGGCAGGAGCAGATGTGACGTCAGAGCAAGGAGAGACACATCTGTTAGTGCACGGCCTTTGCAGCTGCTTTTGGGGGTGCAGAAGTAGGCAGCCGGCCCTGTGCTGTTCCCTGCCTTGCATTGTGGGCACTGGTCTATCCTGCAGCCAATAAGAAGACTGGCTTTGAGCCAGGCGGAGCTCTGTGAGTTCGAGGCCAGCCTGGTCTACAGAGCGAGATCCAGGACAGGCACCAAACTACACAGAGAAACCCTGTCTTAGAAAAAAGACTGACTTTTCCATTGGAAATTAAGCAGGGAAGTATGGGCTCCCACTTACAGCAACTTTTCCTACTCTCTTCAAAGGGTTTTCAAAGTCATGACTGTGTACATTAACTTTCGGGAAGATGCCGGGATTAGCTAGATTGCTTTTTTAAAAAAAAAGGAAAAAGAAAAGAAAAAAAAAAAACTGTTCAGCCTCTATGAGGGAAGGTTGACTTTGAACAGAAAGTGGTTGATTCTCTGGTTTAATTGACTGCTTGAACATCCTCCTTTCCAGCAATTCTCACAGTTGAAGGCCCAGAAGGGTCATTTGACTGGGGAAGGTTGGTACTGACTCAGTTTCTTTTTAACCTAAATACAGTTATTCTGTAGCTGTGTGTTCTTGGGTGAATCATGTCACTTTTGGGGGTCCTCCATGTGCTCTCATCTAGGGGCACAGCTTTAGATCACTGTGTATGAATGCCATGAAATGTATCCCACATGAAGCATCAAATACATAGTAGGGCTCAAGTGATGTCACTTCCTGTCCGCCCTCGGAATTAGCTGGTGTTTTCTATCATTTTGTATGAGAGAGAAGGCTGATGCTGTGAGTTGATGACAGGAAGCTGGAGACCAGGAGTGCAGCTTCTTTGTCCTCTTTTCTCTTCTGGGGATTGAACCTATGGTACCTTCCAAACAGGCAATTAATCTGCCAGCCCTACTTTTTACTTTAAAAAAAGTTAAATGTTTACTTTTTGTATGTGTGTGCATGAGCATGCATATGTGCTACAACATGCAGGTGGAGGTCAGAGGCCGGCTGGTGGCAGTGGTGCCTACCAGAAGGTCCATGGGCTAGAGCTGGTCATCAGGCTTACTTAGCAGCAGCTGCTTTTACAGCCTCATCTTAATGGTCCATTTTACTTTTTGAGACATGGCCTTGCTAAGTTGTCCCGGTGGGCCTTGAACTTGGGAGCCTCCTTGCTTAGCTTCCTGAGTAGCTGAGATGACAGATCTGTGCCACCAGGCCAGACTTAGTGCTCCTTCCGCTTCCTGTGGAGAGGTGTAGCCGACTCTGCTTGCACTTGAGTGACTTTTGTTTCTGAGAGTATCCAGGAAAAAGTGCTACTCTCTGGCACTGAGCAGCACTGTGAGGAAGGTAGGAAAGTGTTTTTTTAAACAAGGATTTGCCCTCTTCCTTGACAGCCCTGAACTAGGGAGGGTCTCGTGTGTGTGTGTGTGTGTGTGTGTGTGTGTGCTGTGCGTGTGCGTGTGTGTGTGTGTGTGTGTGTGTGTGTGTGTAGGTCGTATTGTGCACCAGGAGGGATGGCAGTCACGGGGTCAGCTGGCACCTGCTACTGCAGAGGCTGGAACCTCCACCCAGAAGCTCAGTCAGTGGCCTCCAGCCGGCCCGCCTTCCACGCTCACTAGCCATCTTCATTCAGCTGCGCACCTATGCCCAATGCCCCGTGACAGCTGAGTCCCTTGGGGCTTGGGACTCAATGGAGAACACCTGCCCAGTGTGTGTAAGACCTTGCATTCCATACCTAGCACTGCAAAAAGGAAAACAAAAAAGGATTGAACTCCCAGGATATGCCCATCAGCGTTCTGGAGCCGGGGATGAAAGGGGGCCCTTATGGAGCTTACCTTTCCAGTTCACAAGGGAAGAGAAACTGTAAGGAATAAACAAACGGCTATACAGTGGCCAAAACATTAAAGGGAGTGTGTGCTTCAGAGTATCAGGGGACAAGGGGAAGTGGCCTGAGTGTTAAGGAGCTAGGCTTGGGACAGGGTCAGAAGCAAATGTAAGTGGGCGGGGGGGGGGAGGTGCTGAGGCAGGAGGGAATGGGAGCCAGAACAAGAAACACAAGGTCTGAAGGGACAGGTCCTGAAGGCCCCACAGTCATGAGAAGGACTGTGAGTGTTACATGTTCTCTGGTGAGACAGGACACAGTCCAGAAAGGATCCTGTAGGATGTGGAGGCAGTCCTGAGGACATGTGCTTCAGGGGTCCATGTGAAGATGCAGCGTCACAGATGTCTAAAGGAGAAGTAGCCAGCCCAGTCAATCAGACAAGGACAGGGCGGGGTGCAGCATTACAGCCGACTTTCCCACTTCCCTCCAAGTCCATTACCAAAGCTGTTCCACAGGTGAGCTGAGTAGAGCTTCTCTCCCTGTCTTGTAAACCATTTGGTCCTAGAATCTGACATTTGTGACCTGGATCTCTCATATCAGCTGTAGCCTGCTTCCTGTGTTTGATGACGGGATGCAACCTCTCCTTACATAGGCTGGGCTGGGCTATACGGCCTTCCCCCTCCAGCCCTGCTGTCTGTGTGTGGGTGAGAGCTGAGAATGATTTTTACAGTTTGGGATGATTGGAAAAGGTCAAAAGAATACTTTATAATGTGAATATTTTATAAATTTCATGTCATAAAAAATCATAAAATTCAAGTCTGTGTCTTGAGTTGGTTTTCTTGCCCCCAGTCTGCACACCTTCTCACCTGTTGCTCTATCACAGTGCACTGGCAGAGTCGATTGGGTACCAACAGACACTGTCTGCCCACAGAACCAAACATAGTTACTCTCAAGGAATGGGTTCAGGCGTTCACCAGAAACTGGCCGTTGGCTTTGAAGACCGTGTTGTGTTGGTGATTGGTTCAGCAGGTCATTGACAGAGCACATGGGCTTGCTGCGGGTTCCTTTTCTGTGTAGTACCTTCCAGGAAACAAGGGTCTTGTGCTCAGGTGCATGGGAAATATGCATGCCACATCCACGTGTGCGATTCATCGGCCTCTAGAGAGCCCCAGGCTTGACCTTGCTCATGGGTGGGGGGGTGAGTCCTCAGAGAAGGACCCATGAGCATAGGCTTTTGGAGTCCTTTCCTGCCATAGAGCAGCTGGCTCTGTGGCAGCCTGGGCTAGGGTAGGAAGTCCTGAACTTCTGGAGGTATTATGGGGACTAGCTAAGTTATATTTGGGGCCACCACAGCCTTCCGAGCAACAGAACCTGGTGACCTGCATGTTAGCCACCTCCCCAGGGACTGCCTATTAAGTGCATGCACAGTTGTGAATGAATGGCAGGAACAGCGTTTACTGTCCATAGCACCGGCTGGCTGCTAAGTGATCACTCGAGTTTTACAGTGGTCCTATGAACCCTAGTCACAGATAGGTAAACTAAGGCACAGAAGACAGTCAATAACAAATGTTTAGGAAAAGGTTCATATGGGGCAGATGCTAATGGCTACAAACCCTGAGCCAGGTTGGCTCGGATGCAGTCCCTTAACAATGGCAAGAAGCTGGGGTCAGTGGAAGATGTGCTCTCTGTGTGGTGGAGTATGGCCTCTTTCCTGTCTTGATGCCTAAGTCCTTGGCAGGGGTGGGGTGGGGTGGTATTGAGGCTGCCTGCCGCCCCATATCTTGCTTGGGTCCTGTAGTCTGAACCACTGTTCATCCTCTGGGCTCTCACAGGATGGCCCAGCACCAGGTAGTTCCAGGGCTACACTGACTGTCTCTCTCACACACACACATGTGTGAGACACACATATGAGGAGTGTTGTTTTTTACTCTTTTGGGGGGCCTGCCATCCAGCTCCCAGATAAATCACACACGGAGACTTATTATTAGCAATGCCTGGCCTTAGCTTGGCTTAGTTTCTAGCCAGTTTTTCTTAACTTATCCCATTACCTTTAGCCTCTGGGCTTTTTCCATTCTCTTCTGTAAATCTTACTCCTGTTCTGTCTTGCTGTGTAGCTGGGTGGCTGGCCCCTGATGTCCTCCTCTTCTGGTTCCTAGATCTCTCCTTCCTTCTCCCAGATTTCTCCTTCTATTTATCATCTCTGCCTTCCAGCCCTGCCTATTTATCTCTCCTGCCTCACTATTGGCCATTCAGTTCTTTATTAGACCATCAGGTGTTTTAGACAGACAAAGTAACACAGGTTCACAGAGTTAAACAAATGCAACATAAACAAAAGTAACATCCCTTAAAATAATATTCTACATATCCCTCTTTTTGACTAAATAAAAATGAAAGGGTTTTAACTTAAACATAGTAAGCCTATATACAATAACAATTATCAAGTAAGGATTGCATTTACAATATTGTGTCTATTTATAGTTAGTGTATTCAGAGAAAATAATGCATTATTTACCCTATCTTAGTGAATCCAAAGTTTTACACCTAACTTACTGTCATAACTAAGGAAAACTGCAACTATAACTATCTAGTCTTCAACTCTATCAAAGACCCAGAAGGATGTAATATTATCTAACAACAGAGACATTTGGCTGCCTGGACAGTCATCCAGAGTTCTCTGCAACGTTGGGGCATCCATCTTCAGCCTACATGCCTACAGTATCTGGCAGACTTTTCATTGAAGCAGGAAATTTGAAGGACTATCTTGCCTTGTATTGGCAAAATGCATCAGTCACTTTTCTCTGTGTCTGGCAGGATGTCTGACAGACTCTTTTGTGAAGCAGGAAATTTGAAGGACTGTTCTGCCTTGTTTTGGCAAAGTCTTTTTTTCCTGTGTGTCCTGCACATCCAGTCTGCACAGCACATAGTCAAACAGTCAAAGGCAAAACCAGTTTTTTGCCCAGTGGCTAACTTCGCTACAATGAAAGCAAACTCCATAAGGAGTTTCTTCAATGTCCATCATCTCTGAAGTAAATGGGTGCTGCCAGGAACAGATGTGTCTCATTGTCATGGAAAAACTTTGTTACCAAAATATAAAATGCCATATTCTGTAGGTCTTTGAAAGGTTTGGAGACCATCTGTCTATCTAAAAATATATCTCTATATGATCTGGAAAGCATACCTAACATATCTACAAATTTGATTGTTATAAATGACTAACCACTAACCTATATTTCCTGATTATCCTATATAGTTTGTAGTATCAGCTTTCAAAAACTAGGACTTTATATTTTTAAATAAACTGCATAGGCACAATACCTTAAACAAGAATAGAAACATATATACAATATGTTCTAACAAAAATAACTTTGAAATTTTTATCAAAATACAAAAATCCTTTAAACAAGAGTAGAAACATATATATAGTGTAACAAAAATAACTTTAAATTTATATCAATATACTATATTCCCCTAAATAATAAACATCCATAACCCACCAAATAACCAAAAGCCTCCCACACCCTCTTGGGAATGTGGATGTCGTTTTCTCCAAACTGCTTCCTATTTGTCTGTGGGTGAAGCATCTTTAGGGTCCCAGAGAGAAATTTTTGAGATTATGACCAAGTCTTGGGAAGACCAGCAGTAATCTTTGCTGATGGATATTACCTGTCAAGTTTTAGGAGGTCTCCCCTGATCAAAACTCATCCATATTAACCCTGAAGAAATCCACAGCCTCTCATCTCCTGTGGGAACAAAACTCCAGAGCATTTCTGATTTCTATTCAGCAAATATATTTTTTGACTTTTTAAAAGTTAAGGCATTGCCGGGCGGTGGTGGCGCACGCCTTTAATCCCAGCACTCGGGAGGCAGAGCCAGGCAGATCTCTGTGAGTTCGAGGCCAGCCTGGGCTACCAAGTGAGTTCCAGGAGAGGCGCAAAGCTACACAGAGAAACCCTGTCTTGAAAAACCAAAAAAAAAAAAAAAAAAAAAGTTAAGGCATTCCTAAAGTACATAAGCTGATTGATTTCAGCAGTCTCTCTTTCAATTCCAGATCTCTTTGAAGCTCTCCTTTGCTTTTCAACACTCAAAAAATTCAAAATCAACACAATACCATATAGGATCCAGACTCCCTGTATATTTCCCATCTTATGTGGCTTTTTTTCTTTTATATTACTTTTAGTCTCTCTTTAAAGACTTTATTTTATAAACTATTTTTTTCTATGACTATACCCTTTTCCTTTCTTTTTTCTTTTTTCTTTTCTTTGGTTTTCCAAGACAGGGTTTCTCTGTAGTTTTTGGTGCCTGTCCAGGATCTCCCTCTGTAGACCAGGCTGGCCTCGAACTCACAGAGATCCGCCTGGCTCTGCCTCCCAAGTGCTGGGATTAAAGGCGTGCGCCACCACCGCCCGGCCCCTTTTCCTTTTCTTAAGCCTACGCACATTGTTAAACACACTGTAATCTGCTGAGGTTTTTCCGTCTGGACCCCTTTTATTGCATGTCTTCAGCCTTTTTTGACCGTACGAGCAAACTTTAGACTGCTAACCTACACCTGGATGTAGTGTGCGACTCTCAGTTGGTTCCATTGGATTCTCAGGTCGTGAAAGCCAAGTGTAAAACTCACGGCTGTCCAGAGGTTTGTCTGATCAGGAACTGCATTCAACCTTCCTAGTGTTCTAGAATGCCGATGCTTGCAAGGTGGCAGGCGTTTTTACCTAGTTTTTTTGTTCCTACTTCATGTAGGAACGCTCAAGAGCTCACTGACTGATTGGCAGAAACTGTCCCGCTCAAACTCCTAAAGGAGCCATGTCCCTTTTTTGTTTATTCAGCTTTCTCAGGCTCTAGATGGTATGCCATTTTGTTGTTGTGTTTGGTCTTTGTTTTTTTTTTTGGCCTTTTGGGGGCCCACCACCCACCTGAGCTCCCAAATAAATCACACACACACACACACACACACACACACACACACACACACACACACAGAGGCTTATTCATACTTAAGAGTGCTCGGCCTTAGCTTGGCTTAGTTTTAGCCAGCTCTTCTTAACTTTAAATTATCCCATCTACCTTTTGCCTTTGGGCTTTTTCCTTTTCTTCCTTCTGTAAAGTTTACTCTCTTACTCTGACTTGCTGTGTAGCTGGGTGTCTGGCCTCTGGAGTCCTCCTCCTTCTCTGATTACTTCTTTCCTTGATCTCACTCCTCCCAGATTTCTCCTTCTATGTATTCTCTCTGCCTGCCAGCCCCTCCCATCCTTTCTTCTGCCTCGATGTTGGCCATTCAGCTCTTTATTAGACCATCAGGTGTTTTTCAGGCACAGTCACACAGCTTCACAGAGTTAGACAAATGCAACACAAACAAAAGTAACACACCTTAGAATAATATTCCCAACAGAGTGCCTGAAGCCCTGTTCCTGGGGAGCACTCTGGTCTGGGAACAGAGTGCCTGAAGCCCTGTTCCTGGGGAGCACTCTGGTCTGGGGACAGAGTGCCTGAAGCCTGTTCCTGGGAGCACTCTGGTCTGGGGACAGAGTGCCTGAAGCCCTGTTCCTGGGGAGCACTCTGGTCTGGGGACCGTGTTGCAGTCAGTCCTCAGTACTTTGCTCAGTCCTCCCTTCCTCTTCCTCTTCTTCTCCCTTCCTTTTCCCCCGGGAGTGGTTAAGTTCAAGCTCTGCATTGTCCCTGTGCAGGCTGATTCTCCGCTGCCCACTAGGGATCCTCCTGAGTTTACCATCCGAGGGTGAGGCCTAGCTCTCCGGAGGGGCAGGCACAGGGAAGTGGGCGCATGTTAAGGCCGCACTGTCCGTTGGTCCCCCCGGTGCTCAGGCCGACTCCCTGGCTCTGCGGTCCTAATTAAGGCAGAAGGTAGCAACCTCTGGTAGGAAGGACAGGAAGCTGTTGTCTGCTGAGTGTCAGAAGTAATTAAGGTCCAGGCGGTGTTCCGGGCTACTGTTCGCTGGTGCTGAGAGCACCCTGCATTGGCCATGGGCCTCGGGACTGAGTCGTTAGTGACAGACAGGATGCCTGGGTTCTGCGTGCTGAGCCAGGGCTGCAGGTGAGTGAGTGAGCAGTGGCTGCTGTGTGGCTGCAGCTCTCCCCTTGGTGCTCTCAGGCTAGGCTGCCCTGCTCTAGAGGTCAGCCTGCTGACACGGGTGCCACGGTGGTGCCAGAGGCTCCATGCCGAAGCCTCCCAGTTGGCAGGCTCCCAGCTGGGTGCTTTGTGGTTCAGGGTCACAGGGTCACCTCCAGAGCCCAGGGCAGGAAAGGACACAGCTGAGGGCTGCAGTTTCCCCTTGAGGTGCTGGGAATGAGCACCCTCCAAAGGCATCGTCCATCTCATGCAAGGATGGGTCCAGTGCTGCCAGGAAAGCTTCTGCACTGGCCAGAGGATCAGCTACTCCTCCCTCAGGAGGTCCCACCCTGAACCTGCAGATCATTACTGCCTCAGGGCCTGTGAATGGCATCCTGCTGTGAGGACACTCAGATGGCCAGTTGGCTCCAACTCTGAGATAAGCTGTCAAGGGTTTAGAGAGGCCTACCACTCCCCTGCTGTGTGGCCTGGGGCTAGCATCTTACCTTCTCTGAGCGTCAGCTCATCTGGCAAACTCAGTCTCCATCCACTGTGGTGGTTGCAAATCTAAAATGGAGTATGTGATGGTTGGTGTTGGTTGTCAGCTTGGCAGATCTGGAATGCGCATGTCAGCAGGAGGCCCAGGAGATGCCCACTGGGAGGTAGCATAGTGGCATATGTCATTCCAGAGGCTGGGGCGGAAGGGTCACAGATTCACGGTTAGCTTGGACTACACAGGGAAGGCCTGTTGCAGAAGACCCAGTGCTGAGGCTATGGCTTAGAGGTAGAGTGTTTGCCTGGCGTGTGCACGGTCCTGGGTCCCATCCCCAGAGCACCAAAGAAAAGATCCCAGCACAGGAGGCAGAGGCAGGCAGATCTCTGTGAGTTCAAGGCCAACCAGGGCTACAGAGTGAGCTCCTGTCTCAAAGGGGAGAGGTGTCCTTGGTTCGATGGTGGGAGGAAGGAAGCTGCTCCAGGCCAGACACTCGCCGCTTGACCCAAGTGACAGTCATACCGTTTATGGAGAGGAACACAGGGCCCCTCGCAGTCTGGAGCGTTGTCCTGAGGCACTGTAGGCATGTTAGGTGCAGGAGGGGGGATGGGGGAGATGAAGGGGGTGTTGGAGGGCAAGAGCCACAGTCACAGCTCAGAATGAGGGTGGGGAATCCTGTCTCTGTCCATTCCCAGATCCCCTACAGGGATGGTCCATTGCATCTAGCCAGGGACTTAATCAAGTTAGTGATGAGTCCAAAGATATCTCCAGGGAGCTGGGAGCTGTCCGTTTCCCTCTGCTAGTAGATTAATTCTTTTTTTTTTTCTTCTTTTGTTTTTCTGTTTCTCTCTCCCCCGCTTTTCTTCTCAAGGAAGAGGAAAACCGCCTTATTTATTATCACTCACTGTTGGCATGGCAACACAGTCCTATGTTACTGAGCTACAGGCAGCCCCACAAGCATCTCAGCCGCCACAAGCCCCACCCCAGGCCCTGCCCCAGCCACCACCCCCGACAGCACCCCAGCCTGCCGCTGCAGCGACCCCCCAGCCCCAGTATGTCACGGAGCTGCAGACCCCCCAGCCCCAGACGCAGCCTCCGGGCAGCCAGAAGCAGTATGTGGCAGAGCTTCCGGCTGCCCCCGCACCCTCACAGCCTGCCACACCTGCCCCCTCCCCTGTGGCCCAGCAGTACCTCGTGGTCACCGTCTCAGGTAAGTTCACACCCACATTTGTGGCTGGACTCTTAGAAAATCTCTGCGAGGAGTTTCGGGAAGCTCAGCATCCAGGGATCCTCTCTGGGGCTCCCTGTGGGATTTGGGACATCTTTGGGTAAAGGGAGTCAGGCCAAGCAGAGATGCTTCTGTATCCTGCTGGGATGTTCCTGTTTTTATCTGTCCCTAAGTAAAATGTCCCCAGAAAAGAGGATGGGATGGTGAAATTCAGTTTGCACACACCTGCAAGAGTCAGGCTGCCTACAGCCCTGGGCCTCTCTGCCTAGGTCTTAACTGCTGATACAGGGACCATTGTGGCTTCTGTGTCTGGGGACACGTGAGAGGTGCTTAGAAGGCTAGCTAGAGGGGTCTTTGAGAGAGACTGTCTAGATGGCTGGGATATGTCCCCTCTCTTCCCTGGAAGGGCAGGACCTGGTGGCCAAGCAAGCGCCTGTGTCCATGACCACCCTGTACCATGGAGAAGTTCAATGTCGCAGCATGAGAATGGGGAAAAGGGAAGGCCAGAATCAAGAGAAAAACCCAACCACTGAAGCTGGCCCATCCTGGCCCAGAGCCCTAGGTCTGTTTTGTCCCTCTGGGGGTCACTACAGGTCCCCATCCTCTGTCCCTCTCTCCCCTCCCCTTCTTGGGAAGCGGGAAGGAGGAAGATGCTGCCTTCACACAATGCCCACTGTGGTACTTCATCCTTGTCCGTGTGCTCTGCACTGTTTCTCCCACGCCTGAGCATGCAGCTGACCTCAGCGGGACCAGGTACTGGCCGGCGCATCTACAACCCCTCAGAGGTGGAGTAATCCACGTGCCCCAGCCTCTCCTGCCAGACTTGACCCTCTACAGACTCCTCCTCCGTCAGCTAAGACACATAACCAGCCTGTTAGCCAGGACCCCTGGGGCCTGCCCTCTGCCGACGTCTGCAGTCTGCTTCTTAGCTTCTTCTTTTAAAGTCAGCTGTTCTCAGAATGCTCGTTCTTTCATTCCTGCTTCCTCATCCACCCTGTTCTCAGCCACCTGTGGCCTTGCTCCTGACAACTCCAGCCAGGGTCCCCTTCACCTCATCGTGTCAGACTCATTGGCCATTCTAAGCTCTTGTTATCCTTGGCTTCCAGGCAGAGCCTGGCACACCGTCCCCTCCTGCTGCAGACCTGTCCTGCACACCTGCCCAGGCTTCCTCACTTCCGCCATCTCCTCTGTCGCCTCCACTCTCTTGCCTCACCTCTGGGATCCACTGCAGAAAGGGCGGAGCTCAGGCTGGGCCGCCTCTGCTCCAGCAGTCGTCACCCCCTCACAGTGGCCTCCTGGAGTGTCGTGACTCCTGTCTCCCTTCTTCCCAGTACTGGCACTGGAACCCAGGGCTCCACACACTCTAGGCCAGGGCTCTGCTAGTGAGCTACACCCCTAGCCCTCTTTTTACTTTTTATTTTGAGACAGGGTCTCCATAAGTTGCCCACACTGGTCCTGAAATTACTCTGTAAGCCAAGCTGCCCTTCACCTTGTCATCCCTTTGCCTCATCCTCCTCAGAAGCTGATGACAGGTTCATGCCCCCAGATCCCAGTGTCAAATCTTTCCATGCTCCTGTTGAGGTCTCTGCCCTAGCCTCTGTCCTGAGGCCAAGGAGCCTGTGACTAGTCCTTCTAGTCATGGCTACCGGAGGTCAGACTGGTCTCTGGAGCCAGCTTGGCAGATGGTTTTCAGAATGCCACCCTCTCTTTGCAGGCCCTCCTCTGAGATGTCTCCTTCCACCCAGGCCAGCTTAGCCTCTACTCCTGTCCTGCTCCTCTGAGTATTGCTGCTGCACCCCACCCTCTACTTCCTAAGCCCACCCAGATCCTCCACCTCTACCATCTCCATGGCCAGCCCTAATGATTAGCTTCTTAGGTCTTGCTCTCACGGCAGTAACAAGGAGCCTGTCCCTGACTGTCACTTAGGCCCCTTCACATCCTATCTCAACCCAGATTCCAGAAAGGATCCCCTAGGGCTTGGAGTAGGCAATATTGGAAGGCTGGCCCCACCTCAGAGAAGGGCTTTAAAAGTACCCCATAAGCCAAGTGTGGGGATGAACACCTATAAATGCACTGGGGAGGCTGCAGCTGGAGAATTCCGAGTTCCAGGCTAGCCTGGGCTGCAGATCAAGATCTTGTCTCAAATTTTTCTTTTCCACATCATGGGTTTCCTAATAAGCACCAAGTGCCTGTCTCTCTGGCCCACCAGACTTTAGCCTGTGCCCTGACATACCGCTTCAGCCTCGGCAGTCTCCTGTCCCCATGCCAGATCGCTAGCTTAGCTACTTCCTCCCCTTCTGACCCTGGCACCCTCTACCTCAGCAGGCCCAGCTAGTCCTCTGTCGCTCTCTCCAGACCTCTTTCTCAGAAGCCACTTCTCTGCCTCTGCTCCTACTCGTCATCTTCCTTCACTTTTCTGGAATCATCATCATGTGATGTTTTGAGGACAGGGCATATCTCTGGGTCCTTGTGTAGTGACTGCTGGGCGCAAGACTGGCCTGGTACAACCAGTCGAGGCCATCTAGCCTAGCATCCCATTGCCCTCGAGTGGCCCACTGCAGGTTCCCACTGCAAGCACCTGGTGTCCTCAGAGCAGGGCCTGGAATAGGCACGCTCTTCCAGGCCTAGAACACCTCGCATCCTTCCTGTCTCTACCTCAGCGTCTCCTAGCTCTTCATGGCACACCGAGGGAGGCCCTGGTTTTTAAAGGCCCGGGCCACAGTACCTTTTGTTAGACAGACCTAGGCCATTCTCACTAGCTGTGGGGTGGGAGATAGCACCCTCCCGAGGACAGGGTAGGGTAGGCAGCAGCTCTTGTCTAGTGTAACACTAGACAGGAGCCTCTGCCAGGCTCACACCTCTGCCTCAGACAGTGGCTTATTGCCTGCTCTTCACAGTGGTCCTGGGGCATGTCTTCCCACTGTTCAAGTCCCAGCAGGAGTGAGCCCATCCCTACAAGGGTCCTTGATGCCTCCATGAACTCTGAGGGAGAGGAGAGAGGCTTTTGTGCTGGGGTCTTCCTAATCCCTTCCCCAGGCTGCTCGTGTGAACCAGTCCTTTGAGGAAAGGGAAGCTAACCCCAGAGAAGGGAACAGCGAGGTGCCTTGCCAGCTCCTGAGCCAAGAGCAGTCTGGGCTGACCAGGAACCCTGCAAGTTCAGTGCAGGGAAAGGGCTGCCCCTTGCCCTGGAAGCCAGACAGCAGGAGTCAACTGAGCCCTCCAGCCTGGGCCTGGCATGCTCTGCCCCAAAGTGACTTTGGTGACATTAGGGAAGGAGCTCAGGTTTCTCTGGTCAGACAGGACAGATCCATAATCCCTGTCCTCCCGAGAGGCCTCTAGGATTTAAGGTGGAAGGAGGTGGCTGTAGGCTGGGAGGGTGGGGCCAGACCTGCCTGGAGGGGCGCGGTCAGCCTGCAGAAGGCGCTGCAGCCACGCAGGCTTTTCTGCTTCCCTCATCTTGGACCTTCCAGAGTCCAAGAGGGCTGTGCACAGCCACAGAGGGCTGGTTCTGCCCTCCTCGTCTCCAGTGGAGATGGGAACTGGGGTCCAAGAAGACATAATTCTCTGGGACAGCAGGGGCCCAGAACCTTGCCCTGAACTGTTTCATACCATCCCCAGGAGCAAGCAGAAGAGAGGCAGACAGTTCTACTATCTACTCTGGGGAAGAGGGGCCTGGCTGGTGAGACAACCAGAGTTTAGCCTCCTGAGCCTGCCTTCAGCTTCCTGAAGAGCTAGCTTGCTGTCTCTAAGCTGAGGGGTGGACAGGTGGGAGAGCCTGGTCCCGGAGGAAGTAGTGACCACAAGGAGGAGATAGGCTATCTGGTTCACAGAGAATTAGCTCTGCCTCCTACCCTAGCTTTCAGGGGCCTCCCTGCTTATGCACATGCCCAGAAGAGAGATGGCCAACAGGCACAGCTTTCCCTTGACTCCCTATTTTCCCTTAATTTCCTCCCAGCTCCCCTTTCAAAACACAACTAGGAAGCCCTTGGCCCATTCACCCTCCTGGTGTGGATGGGTAGGGAAGAGCCTGGGCCTTAAGGGCCACCCCAAGGCAGGTGATGACAGGATTGCTTCAGGGATAGGTGCCTGATTGGAGCAGATCCCCAGGTGTGCAGCTGCAGGGGGCAGGTAGCTAGGGCCAATGCCTTGTGTGGCTTCCCACCCTGAGCAACAGTGAGTCTCCATGAGTCTCAGTTCAGCACCCATCCTTGGGCTGGGCCTGACTCCCTGTACTCCAGCACCAGGTAAGGGGTGAGGGAGAGAGCCTATGACTCTAAGGCTAGCTTGGATTTCTCTCAGAGGGGCTGAGGGAGAGGGCCTTCTTAAGGCCCAGAGAAGCCTAAAGTAGTTTTGAGGGAAGATTCCAGCAGAACCTAATTATTACTGCTTAGAATTGGTGTAGCTACCCAAGTAGGCCTGGAGAGAGCCACAGGATACTTGGATGCTCTTAGGCAGACTGGGCCAGTCTCCTGGCCTCTCCAGGTCCCTTTCTTGTGTCCCTTTTGGAGGCTGAGCCCTATTATGGAAACCTCAACCTTGAAGTGTCTTTGAGGGCCCCGGCTTCCTGAGCCAGTCTGTGTGATCCTGCCTAATAAGACTAGCAACTTGAGATTGGTGTGTGGGGTTGGACAATGTGGGTGTACAGGGAGACCTGGGACTCAGGCCAGGCCCCCCAGCTGGGTGATAGGGGTCTCTGCTACCTGCAAATGAGTGAGAAAGAGAAGCACTGGCCCCGAGGGCCCAGACTCCCCTCCGGCAGCCCCCGGTACACCAGAAGCTGTTCGTGTACACGGCCAGCCCTTTGATGACCCCTTTGCCACCATGTGACCCTTCAGCCCTGAGGGGCTGAGCCACCTCTCTGGACTCCTGCCCACTGCCAGATCCCAGGAAGGTGGGCCTGGGGTCTTGGTCCCTTTAGACCATACTGGAGACTGAGATCAGGCACATGGCCGCCCCACCTGACCTTGGCCCCTAAGCTGCTAAGGAACAAGCTAGGCTCCATGGGCCAGATGACATTCCAGCTTGGGCAAGAATCTCCTAGCCAGTGTGTCTTAGGGGCACCATCCCTCTCTCCTTCCCTGCTGCCCCATGAATCACTTAGCAGTATGTGTATGGAACGTGACCTGCCTCTTGCTGATTGCAGCCCTGGGTACCAGCCTTGCTCCTGCTCTGGCCCGCCCCTCACAGCCTGCATGAAGCAGGTTGTTTACCTGAGAGGGCATGAAGGCGTTCTGAGCTCATGGTGGGGACTGTGCTGGTCCCCAAGGTCGCAGGTATAAGCCACCTGCACACTCTGCTGCTTGCTCCCATAGTGCTGGCCCCACGGGATGGCCGGACAGCAGGGTTGGGAGCAGGCAGGGGCACCATGTTCTGGGATTGTCTCCTCTTGGCTGCCTGCACTTTGGGCTCCGAGCCCCTTCCTCCCCGCCCCCCGCTCAAGTAGAGGAGGAAGGCTCAGACCATCTTTATTTCCTAAGAAACCAGGAGAAGCCCAGCACCTTGGTCCCTCCTGAGCTGTCAGGATTTGAGCCAGGGGGAGAGGGTCTAGTCTATTGCCTGTCCATATCCATAGTTCTGTTTGTATGGGAAACAGGCTCCTCAGACATACAACTTCAGAACCAAGAAAATGAGGGGGCTAATTCCAGATGTTAATGATCCTGGGTCCTCTGGGTCCTCATCCCATTCTGCCATGCACCTCGGATGGATGCTAGAAAAGACCAGGCAGGACTTGGAGAGCTCAGGTCTCATTAAGGGTGACTATAGATTGCATTGCCCTCTGCTGATGGGCTCACTCTTGAGTAGAGAGGCAGAGGCAGAGCTGACCTGCCAACCTCTTCCCACAGAAGGTGCCATGCGGGCTAGTGAGACTGTGTCAGAGGCCAGCCCCAGTTCCACGGCAGGCCAAACCGGTGTCCCCACCCAGGTGGTACAGCAGGTGCAGAGCAGCCAGCAGGTAGGACGTGGCCTCCACTGGGGGGGGGGGTGTGGGGCAGCAAGTAGGACGTGGCCTTCGCTGGGGGGCGCGGGAGTGGCGGGGGGGCAGCCAGCAGGTAGGACGTGGCCTTCGCTGGGGGGGCAGCCAGCAGGTAGGACGTGGCCTTCACTGGGGGGGGCAGCCAGCAGGTAGGATGTGGCCTTCACTGGGGGGGGGGCAGCCAGCAGGTAGGACGTGGCCTTCGCTGGGGGGAGGGGCCTGCGCTGGGGGGAGGGGCCCTCCCCTTCTTCCTGCCATGAAAAGCTGTTGACCTGTCTTACCAGGATATGGCAGCAGCCACCCTCTTGGTAAGCAGACCCAGTTCAGCTCTTCCCTTCTGCCTCCACAGCGGCTGCTGGTCCAGGCAAGCGTGCAGGCCAAGCCAGGCCACGCCTCACCCCTGCAGCTCACCAACATCCAGGTACCACAGCAGGTAAGGCTCCTGCTGCAGCCTCCCTCGGGGCCGAGGACCAGTTCCTGCTGCCTGCCTGCTTGTCTCACACATGGGCCTCAGCACAGGCTGCCCCAGCTCCTGGCTTTGGGCAGTGGCCTCTACAGACAAGATCAGATACCCCAGGGGCTGTCCAAGCAGCCTCGGGAGTCACTGTATTTGAAAGAGGACTGGGGAGGACTGACAGCCGGTACCTGCGGTCCAGCCCCAGCCTCTCACAGTGGCGTCTCACAGAAGGCCACAGTCTGGTGCTGGGACCCTGGACCATTTCTAGTTTGTCAGCTTGAGTGCTGGGGCTGGAAGCCAGCGCTAGGGCAGATTAAACATGTGCTCGCCCACCGGGCCACACCCCAGCCCAGTTTGGCAGACTATAAGGACAAGAATGTGTTTGTCTTCTTTTTTTTCTTTTTTCTTTTTTTTTTTTTTTTAAATAATTTTTTAAAAGATTTATTTATTCGACGGGCGGTGGTGGCGCACGCCTTTAATCCCAGCACTTGGGAGGCAGAGCCAGGTGGATCTCTGTGAGTTCGAGGCCAGCCTGGTCTCCAAAGTGAGTTCCAGGAAAGGCGCAAAGCTACACAGAGAAACCCTGTCTCGAAAAACCAAAAAAAAAAAAAAAAAGATTTATTTATTCATTATGTATACAGTGATCTGCCTGCATGTATGTCTGCAGGCCAGAAGAGGGCATCAGATCTAACTACAGGTGGTTGTGAGCCACCATGTGGGTGCTGGGAACTGAACTCAGGACCTCTGGAAGAACAGCCAGTGCTCTTAACCTCTGAGCCTTCTCTCCAGCCCATCTTCTTTTTTTTTCTTGAGGGGAGGTGTTTTGAGATAGGATCTCATGTGGCCTGGAACTCTGTATGTGGTGGAGTATGACCTTGAACTCCTGACCTTAGGATTGCAGACATGCACCTCACACTGGGCTCTAGAACATATTCCACGTGCCTTTTGAGCCAGGACCCAACTCTGGCTTTGCTACCGGTTCCAGTGCTCAACAAGCCCTTCACCAGCCTTGAGCTTGGGTGTCACCTGCTCTGGAGTAGAGCCATAACTACGCTGTGTCGGGACGTGGGGCAGTTCCTGAGCTGACGGGCATGGAGTGCCTAGAATGTTCCTAGTGCATCAGTGCTCAGTGGTGGCATGGCCGTGAGGTGCAGGTCCCCCCCCCCCCCCAGCACAGGAAAACAAAACCAAACGCTTGACTTGGGCCGATGATGCTGGTGACCTGCTCCTCCTTCTCCTGACTCCAGGCTATCCCCACACAGCACCTGGTGGTGCAGAGCGCAGCGCCGGGCACGAAGGGTGGCCAGGTCTCCCTGACGGTGCACCCTGCCCCTGAGGTAGGTGCTGCCACACTGACCTCTTCCCATCTCCTTCCCCTGTTCCAGCCATGTACCCCATAGCTGCCAAGCAGCATATTTGCCCCACCACCTATTTTGAGACAGGATCTCACAGTGTCATTCAGGCTAATGCCAAACTCCTATGTAGAGCTGGCGACCCCTAACTTCTGATCCTCCTGTCTCAGTTCCCAGTGCTGGGTTGCAGGTGTGTACCACTCTGACTAGCCTCACTTGCAGCTCCTGAGCCCTAGCAGCCCTGCTCCATGAACCCTGGTGGGGCATCTAGCCAATGCCTGGCCCTGCAGCTGAGCTGAGGTTGAGACAGACAGACAGACAGACAGACACGACACACACACACACACACACACACACACACACACACACACACACACACACACACTAGTAAGGGCTTGGAGACCACAGGCTGGAGGCAAAGGCAGATAAGATAGATCTCTGTGAGTCTGAGACCAGCCTGGTCTACACATCGAGTTCCAGGACAGCCTGATCTATTACATAGTGAGACCTTGTCTCCAAAACAAAAACCTAAAAAAGAATACAGGCCAGATGCCAGGCTTAGCCGAGTCTGTGGGTAGGATCTACAGGTTGCAGCCCGTATTTCTGTGTGGCAGAGCTGATGGCTCTGGATGTGTCGTCACATACCTGCACCTGAGAGGCTGAAGCAGGAGGGCTTCAGGTGTGATGCTAACAGGTCTTAGAGTGAGACCCTGTCTCAGAAAGAGCAGGTGAAATCCACCATTCATCTGCTCCCTCTTAGCAGAACTGCAGTCCATCCTAGTGCAGCGTGTCCCAGAGCAAACACAAGCCCCCTCCCCGCGGCCCCCCCCCCGTGGCCCTGGGAACCCCTCCCATTCATTTCCACTAGGAAATGGGGACCAGAAGCACTCACCACAGCAAGTGGGGGGGGGGCAGCAGAAAGTGAAGGTAGATGTCACTTTCGTTACTATTGTTAATGGAGGAAAGCCTGGGGGTGGGAGCTGGGCCCTGGGACCAGCCCAGCCCCACCTGTTCTTTCTCACCTTTGCTGCAGCCCTTCTGATTATGGAAGCCCCACGGGGCCTCTGGTCCTGCGAGGATTGGACACCCTGCAGCTCCTCCCTGCAGAGTAGTGTGATGGCTGCTGTGGGATATTCCACCCTTTGCAAAGAGTCTTCTCAGGCGGGTTTGCTAGGGCCCAGCTGCCTCAGATACAGCCCAAGCTGGCCCTGACACTGTGCGTTTGTTCTCTTATAGAGGTCACCAGTGCAGGCCAACAACTCCACCAGCAAGACAGCTGGCGCTCCTGCAGGCACGGTACAGCAACTACAGGTCCACAGCGTCCAGCAGAGTGTCCCTGTCAGCCAAGAGGTACCTGGCCAGGGTGGGCAGCAGCCACCCATGTCTGTGCCTCTGGCCTGCTAGAGCCAAGCAGAGGGGGTCCAGCTCCAGCCGCCATGTGGGCATTTGGCAAGAGCCTCTCCCTAGATGCAGTGTCCCTGACTGTGACACTTGTGGAAGAACCTCAGAGGGCACGCGTTGGCTCTGAAAACTCATGGTGGTAGGCGAGGGAGGTGGTTCAGGGGGTAAAGGACACTTGCCACTAAGCCTGACGACCTGAGTTCCATCCCTGAGCCCTGCGTGAGAACAGGAAGGCCAGCAAGTTGTCTTCTGACTTGTGCACACACGCAACACTCACAACAAAGAAGAAAAGAAAACCCACCTTGGGAGGCTGGGGGTGTACTTACCCATCATGCCAAGGCCCTGGATTCCATCTCGGTTCTACAAAACCAAACAGCAAGAACACACATTGGCCTCTTTAGGCCAGTTTACTGAGGAGGGGAGGTAGCAAGGCCAAGTACTTGCTTATTCCTAAGGTGTCAGGGCGAGGCCTCAGGTTTTTCACTTTTTTTGCATGTGTATGTGTGTTTTATTTGCATGTTATGGCTGTGTGCATGTGTCCACCTAGAAGTGCAGTTACAGACAGTTGTGAGCTGCCATGTGCGTGCTGGGAATTGAACCCGGGTTCTTGAGAAGAACAGACTGTTCTTTTAACCACTGAGCCATCTCTCCAGTCTACCATCCCCAGGATGTGCCCAACCTTCCAGAGGAGGCCAAATTCTCCAGTGCCAGCCACAGTGGCCTGGGCAGATCAAGAAGGAAGGGTGGGCTTGTGTCCTTCCTAACTGCTTAGCTTTTGGGGCTCTTGGCCTCTCAGGAACCAAGGTGAGACGTGTGCCCTCACACTCTTTGCTACTTGAGAGACTGAGGCCAGGGGATCTCAACTCCGGAGTCAGTCTGGCATCGTACTCAGACCCTGATTCAGAACAAAAATGGAAAGAATGCTGGGAATACAGCGTAGCGGTAGAGAGCTTGCCCACCATGCCTAAGGCCTCAAGTGCCCAGTATCAGGCTGGAAATTCTCACATAGGCCAGAGTCATAGACAGACTCTTCCCTAGAGGGAACAGAAACCACCCAACCCTAAGGATTCAGATACTTCCCTTCTTGGGCTAGAACCACTCTGAACCTCCAGATTCAGACAAGAGTCCGACAGTAAGGAACCTGGAAGGCCTGTGTTGCTGGACCCCACATGGAAAGGCTGCCCCTGGCCTGGGGAAATGGCAGCCTTTTCCCTGGAATGCTGTTCTGAGGTTCCCAAGCATGCATGGGACTTGCTGCCCTGGTTACTATGGTTACCATAGTGTGACTTGCCTCTTCTTTCCCAGAGGTCGGTAGTCCAGGCCACTCCCCAGACCAAAGCTGCCGCGGTGCAGCAGCTGACTGTGCAGGGGCTGCAGCCAGTTCACGTTGCTCAGGAGGTGCGTGTCTCATCTCTCTACGTCGGGGGCAATCCGACTGGTGCCGGGCTGGGGCTGGGGGGCCCGGAAGGGCGGAGACCGTGGGATCCCTCAAAGTTTGAAGCCCTGTACAGGTCAGGCTTCGCTCTAGCCCTGGGCAGCTGACTCCATCCTGAATCCTACCCCATCCCAGCACCCGACCGCTCAGGACACGGGTCTTGTTAAGAGAGTTCTAGATTTGAATCCCGCTTCTTTCTGATACCGCCCGCCCGGTCCATTCCTTCCTTCCCTAACAAGACCAGGTGGGGAATCTTCATCTGGGTGGCCATGTGCGCACAGCCCGGTGACCCCCCAGTGTCTCTGTTTGTCCTCCAGAGCTCAGGCAGTCAGTTTCCCGCTAGGAAGGCAGAGCAGCAAGAACCCCGGCCCACGCCGCCGCCGGAGCCGCCGCCCCAGCCTCCCGGGCCAGGGCCAGCGTGCTGCGGCGAGGCCTCGCAGCTAGGCAGCCCAGAGCAGCCGCCGCTCCATTACGAGCCGGGTGTGGAGCAGTGGGTGGAGCTGGTGGGCGTGCTGCCCCCACACCTGCTCCTGCCGCAGCAGAGGGTAGTCTTCGAGCCACTGCCGGGGCTCTCGGCCCGAGCCAGCCCCGACCTGAGGGTCAGGATCCACAGAATTCCCCAGGTGCTAGTGTTCGGCACCGCCCTCAAAGTAGGTGGCGGCGGACCGCGGACGCACAGCGGGGGGCGGAGGGCGGGCGGGGGCGGGGCGTCCCGCCCGCCGGGCCGCTTCGGCCCCGCCTCCAAGCCAAGTCCAGGCCCCAGGCTCCGCCCCTGCAGTCCAAGGAGGGAGGAGTGAGATGTCTATGCCCCGCCCCCAAAGTGCTGTCTTTACAGGTTCTGCCTCAGGAACTAAGTCCCAGACTGCACCCCTGCAAACCAGGGTTGGGGGTGGAGGTGGGTTATCCAGTACCCGCCCCTAAGGTGTTGTCAGTCATTTCAGATTCTATCCCATAAACTGACCCCTCTCCAGGCTCCACCCTGAACATTCTGCTTGGGAAACTTTCAGGTTTCCAGGAGCCCCTCAGGCCCGATCTTTAATTACAAACCAGATACACACGTGCCTGTGTTTACCACCTATCTGGTATCCCTTCCCGTGCCCGTCAGCATCCTCAACCTCTGTTGTTCCCAACCAAAACAGAATCCCAGCACCTCCTGTTTTTCAGCCACAGCCCAAAGCCTTCCATCTTCAGCCTCTGGCCTCTGGCCCATGTTATTCAGAGAACCCTGATGGGCTGGGGATTTTTCTGGGTGTCAGGGAGACTGGGTTGTGGCCAGCCCTGACCCACGACCCTGTTCTTCCTCCTGCCTCAGGTACAGCAGCTCCAGCAGGTGCCTGTCCCACATGTGTACCCCAGCCAGGTGCAGTATGTGGAGGGTGGTGACGCCAGCTACGCAGCCAGTGCCATGTAAGTGGGCAGAGTGACGGGGGAGGGGATGGGGGGGCGGCACAGATCTGTCTGGGGCATGGGGCCACAGTTCCAGCTCCCCACTGACCAGCAAGCCTGAGGTGATAGCCTCACTTCCATGGGAGCTTCCCAGGGGCAGCCAGAACTACCAGGAATATAGGCTGCTGGTAGCAGAATAGACACTGGTCAGTTAGTAGGGCACCTCCACTAATTAGGGCCTGTGTGGCTAGATGGACTTCGATTTTAGGAGGAAAGGGAAAGAAAAAAAAATACATGTATGTATACATATGATATATAGAGATATTTGTAAATACATTTCTACGACATAAATTTTTCATTTTTGCCAGGCAGTGGTGGCACATGCCTTTTAATCCCAGCACTCAGAAGGCGGAGGCAGGCGGATCTTTTCCTGTGCTGGGATTCAAGATGTGTGCTACCACTGCCTGACTAAATCTGTCTATATGAATCAGGAAAAAGCAGTTCTTCAGTTCTCAGATCTCACCTTTAATGCCCCACAGAGTGTCTGTTTCTCTGTTACTACCCAGAAATGCTCTGAGCATAAAACTACCCTGTTTTAGCAGCACTGGGGAGGCAGAGGCAGGCGGATTGTTTTATTACATTGATTTATTTGTAATGGGAGGGGCATGTGCGTGCCATGGTGCACATATGGAGATGAGACCTGAAGGAGTCAGTCTTCTCTCTCCATCCTGTAGGTCCCCAGAGTCAAACTCAGTTCCTCAGGCTTGGTAGCAAGCACCCTACCTCCTGAGCCATCTTGCCGGTCCCTAGGAAGATCTTGAATTGAAGGCTAGTTACCCAGTTAGATCCTGTCTCAAATAAAAAAGAAATGGATCGTTTCTTGTTTCAGAAACACAGGCTGAATATTCTGTCTCAGACTTTTCCTTGGAGGCTGGGGAGAAGGCTCAATAGTCAGTTGCTTGCTTACTAAACATGAGCGCCTGAGGTCAGATCTCTGTACCTGTGTAAGAGCCCGGCATGGTGGCATGCATCTGTAGCCCCAGAGCTGTCGTACTGGCCCTCGTTTGTGTGTGGAGATGGTGGAGAGAATGGGTGTATGTACACCATGTAGTAAGTGCAGTGCAGAGGCCAACTCTAGAGTCTGTGTGCTCCATGGGCTTCGGGGATCAAACCTAGGGCTTCAGGCTGGTTGGCAGCACCCCGCCCCCTGAGCCACCGGCCAGGCTCAAGTTTTCATGTCTTAATCCCTGACATACTAAGTGGGCTCAGAGACAGAAGCTGAGAGGTGGCTCTGCCTGTCCCCTCTCCACAGAGGCCTCCACCTGCACTTAGGGTCATCGTTTCCTACCCTTCCAACCTTGTCTCTGGTTGTCCACTGTGCCTGGTTTAGGCGGCCTGCAAGGCCGTCGTCCTCTTCTCCTCACCCTGCTCTGGCCCACTTTAGTTTGCAGCCTCCAAAGATGGCCCAGCTGCCCTGGCACAGTTGCACGGTTAGATTTGCAGCGTGTTACCGGAACAGTCCGTCAGTTCGTGTTCTGGGTTGAAGGGGCAGCCCCTGCAGGAAAGGTAGACAGTCACAGACACTCCTCTGTCTGCCCGACCGTCTTAGGGACTTTGTCATCCCTTCTGGGTTTTCCCTCCCTGGACCCAGGACTTACTTGTTGTTGCTGAGGGAAGTGTGTGTTGTATTTGCATTCTGGACCCCACCTTGTTTTCTCCACTTCTGCAGCAAGGGAGGTGGCCCCGTACCAGAGTGCTGCCCAGTTCAGTGACAGCTACCCACAGAGGGCCAGGGAGATGCTTCGGCAGGTGCTTGCTGCCAATCCTCACAGCCTGAGTTCGATCTCTAGGACCCACATGGTGGAAGGAAGGAGAGATCTGACTCCCACAAGTTGTCCTCTGACCTCCACACGTGTGCTGTGGTACCTGTGTGTCCCCTCCGAGGAATCAATAATTATAAAGAAATCTCTTTAGAAAAACACCAAGGACGTGGTTGCCCATTCAGTTTTAGGCCATGCCGAGTCTCTTACAAGTGAAGGTGGGCCACCCTGGTGTTCTGTGGCTTCTCCGGTCCTCTCCTGGAATCCCTACTTCCTTGGACAAGGCTCACTGATCATAGCCTCATGTCTGCTTCTTGGCAGCCGCTCTAGCACCTACCCCTACCCTGAGACGCCGATCTACACGCAACCAGCAGGCACCAGCTACTATGAGGCTCCAGGCACCGCTGCCCAGGTCAGCACGCCGGCTACTTCCCAGACTGTGGCCAGCAGTGGCTCCGTGCCCATGTATGTGTCCGGCAGCCCGATTGTCGCCAGCTCCTCCAGCAGTGAGGCTGGGGCCAGCAACAGCAGCGTGGGGGCAGGGGGCAGCGGGGGAGGTGGCAGCAGCAATGGTGGTGGCGGCGGAGCGGTGGCGGCGGCAGCGGCGGCGGCAGCAGTGGAGCAGGCACCTACGTGATCCAAGGCGGCTACATGCTAGGCAACGCCAGCCAGTCTTATTCCCACACCACCCGTGCCTCACCGGCCACAGTAAGTGTTCTGACCTCACTCGGGAAACGGGAGGTGAGCACCTGGGAGGGGTGGCAGGGAACTTGGCCATAATCAGGGTAGAGAAGTTGGGCCCGAGGCACTCTAGCTCAGTGGTCCAGTGCTCACCTGACCCAGGAGCCTGGTGTCCTATGCAGTGTGACCTTAGGTGTTGCTCAGTGCTCTGTACCTTAGCTGCTGTGTAATGCTCAGGGACAGTCACAGAAATGTCCTTAGTCAGAACTGGTGACAGCTAGATAGGAAGTGAGAGATTTGGGCTCTTAGAGTCACTGTTGGTGGCACTGGATTCCAGCCCCAGTCAGGCCCACTATCAGTAGGGACTGTGGGTTGGGTCAGAACACCTTGTCCCCGCCCCCCCCCCCATCCCCTACACACCAGAGCACCCTGACTACTACACTAGTCCTCACTAATTATTTAGTCTATTTTAAAGGGTACTGGTGTGAACCATGTGATTTCACAATGCTGTGGGTCCTCCGGTGCTGCTTAAGACACACACATGATGCCGGGCAATGGTGGTGCACACGCCTTTGATCCCAGGAGGCAGGAGGCAGGGGCAGGCGGATCTCTGTGAGTTTGAGGCCAGCCTGGTCTACAGAGTGAGTTCCAGGACAGCCAGGACTGTTAACACAGTAAAATCCTGTCTTGAAAAAACCAAACCAACCAAACAAAAACAAAATAAAAAACCACACACACACAAGTAGAATGACCAGGGTCTGATGAGGGAGTAAGAGCCCTGCCTGCTGGAGAAGACGCCGCTTGGCCTGGATTGCTCTTGAGCCCTGGGGGCTGAGGTCACTGAGAGACTGTAGTGCGTGTGTACGTGCCTGTGTGTGTGTGTGTGTGTGTGTGTGTGTGTGTGTGTGTGTGTGTGTGCATGTGTGTTTTGGTGCCTGTCCTGGACAATAAGGGCTTGCTGTGAAAGCAAGGGCTTCTTCTGAGTTTGCATCCCCAGCACCTCCCCAAGTTTATAAACCCCGGTGCTCGAGGGCAGAGACAGGTACCTGGGGCAGCCAGCCAGACTGTGAGGTTCAGTGAGAAATGCTTTCTCAAGAAAACAAGGTGGGGGTGGGGTGGGGCTAGGGAGGTGGCTCAGTGGTTAAGAGCACTGGCCGCTCTTCTGGAGGCCCTGGGTTCAGTTCCCAGTACCCACATGACAGCTCACAGCTGTCTGTAACTCTAATTCCAGGGGACCTGACACCCTCTTCTGGCCTCTGTGGAGACCAGGCATGTGTGGTACACAGACAGACTGTAGGCAAAAAACTCATACACATAAAATAAAAACAACAAGAACAAAGTAAGCAGCAGCCAAGGAAGACGGCAGCCCCAGCCTTCGGCCTGTGCACACGCGCTGCACACGAGCTCCTGTGTGCCCTCTCACGTGAACACTGACACACACACACAAACAAAAGGACCGTGACAAATGCAGTACACCTTCTCCTGCTCACCTGCTCACCTGCTCACCTGCTCAGCCCCGTTTCCCTAGCAGACAGTGTTTGTGGCCGGGGGCAGTTTCCGCCTTTTTTTTAAAGATTTATTTATTTATTATGCATGCAGTGTTCTGCCTGCATGTATGTCTGCACACCAGAAGAGGGCATCAGATCTCATTACAGATGGTTGTGAGCCACCACGTGGTTGCTGGGAATTGAACTCAGGACCTCTGGAAGAACAGCCAGTGCTCTTAAACCTCTGAGCCATCTCTCCAGCCCCCCTGTCTGTTGTTTTTGAGACAGATCTCCCTGTGTAGTCCAAAATGGCCTCAGTTTCCCCAGTGCTGGGAGTTTAGGTGTGTATCACCATGTCACCAGGCTTGCTCCATGGAATTGTAGATGTGGAGAGATGCCTGCCACAGTCAAGATACAGAAATGAGGCAGCAAAGGCTTCCCTCACTCCGTGAGGTTCTAGGTTCCATCCGGAGCACTGAGCACTGAGGAAAAAATGTAGAGCTATTTCATCCTAGAGATCTCAGCTCTTAATATTTACCCTCCTCTACCTCCCTTTCAACATCTTCAGCCCCTCAGGAACCATGATCTGTTATCCGTCTCTATAATGTCACTTCTAGGTGGACTCTTACTCTGTGACCTGGGGAGATTGGCTTTTCATTCCTCATATATTACCAACCTTGTCTTTAAGTAGCTGCAGGTGGCTAGTGGCATGTGTACTGGTCAGCGCTGTTCCAGAGGCTTTGAAAGACTGTAGTTCCCAGGAATACTGTGACAGGATATGTGCCTTACGCCGGCGGGGTGGCCGTCAGAACCTCAGTGGAACCCAGTGGCAGAGCACGCAGCCAGTCTCCAAGGATGCCACGGACTGTCAGCACTGTCCTGCCCTCTTGTGTGCTCCAGGTCCAGTGGCTCCTAGACAATTACGAGACCGCCGAGGGCGTGAGCCTGCCTCGGAGCACCCTCTACTGCCATTACCTGCTGCACTGTCAGGAGCAGAAGCTGGAGCCCGTCAACGCCGCTCCTTCGGCAAGCTCATCCGCTCAGTGTTCATGGGGCTGCGCACCCGCCGCCTGGGCACCAGGTCTGTCCCACCCCCCTCCCTCAGCTGCCCTGGGCCCCAAGGGCATATGCTCTCTGCTCGTGTGACCCACCCCAACTCCAAGTGGGTCTGAACCACAGGGCAAGAACTCTTGCTCCTGCTCACTCCACTCAGCTCTACTTCCTGTGCCTACGTCTGGGACATTGCTCTGGCTGTGCCTTCCCGTTTCTGTACTTACTCCATCTCCTTACTCAGCTATCCCTTGGTGTCTGCTCATCTCTTTTCCAGTTAGTAGCTCAGGCATCATTCATTCATTCATTCATACTATCCTTGGTGATGTACTTGATCTCTTTGTCTCAGTTTTCTCATGTCTGTCCAAGCTATCAGGAACACCCTTCATAGGGTGGAGAGGAAGTGGGGTTACATGCTCAGTATAAGCACCTCGTATGCCCTTAGGACCAAGCTAAGTGCTTGCCTGGTATCAGAGTTGGTAGCAAGCGGTGACTCTTGCCACCTGGTGCCTTTTGCTTCCTCAGCTGAGCAGGGTAGCTTTCTCTGTCCAGGCCCTGAAAAGAGAGCAAAGCTGTGTGAGACCCCGGGTGTCCTGCCCAGCTGGTAGAGCACCTCTCCCTTTCTTTCCAGGGGCAACTCTAAGTACCACTACTACGGCCTGCGGATCAAAGCCAGCTCACCCCTGCTGCGGCTGATGGAGGATCAGCAGCACATGGCCATGCGAGGCCAGCCCTTCTCCCAGAAACAGAGGTAGGAGCCTCCTGCTCTGAGACGGAGCAGGGACTGCAGAGCTGACTGCTGTTCCACCTGACCATGCCCTAGGTCATCAGCCTGCCTGTCCCCCACCAGGTGACGTGTCCCTCCCAGGTGACCCAACCACCCCTCCATCAGTCCTCACCTGCCACTCACCCCCACCCCAGCACATCCCTTCAAAAACCTAGTCCCCACACAGCTGGGCTCCCCCCTGTGCTAGGTGGCTCATCTCCCCTCACCCCAGCTGGCCCATCTCCCCACCAGCCACCCCACTACCCCTTCCCCTCCAGGCTCAAGCCCATCCAGAAGATGGAGGGCGTGGCCAACGGTGTTGCCGTGGGGCAGCAGAGCACAGGGCTGGCAGACATCAGCGCCCAGGTGCAGCAGTACCAGCAGTTCCTGGGTGAGAGCCGATGGGCAGGGCAGGGCAGCCTGCCTGCTGCCTCCGGGGACCCAGGAGGGCCACAGGGGGAGTCTGGTGGACACTCAGGCTTGCTTCCTTCTGTCTTTGTGGGATTGTTCTATCCCCAGAAACCTTTCTAAGATCTCCCAACCCCGTTGTTTTGGGGGGGAGGGGGTGGGCAGTTTAGACAGGGTCACACTGTATAGTCCTGGCTAGTCCGGAACTCACTATGTAGACCATGCTGGCCTCTAGCTCACAGAGATCCGCTTGCCTCTACTTCCTAAGAGCTGGGATAAGGTGTGTGCCACCATGCCTAGCCTGCCCTGTATTTGGAGACCAGGTCTCACTGTATAGTCAGGACTGACCTGGAATTCATGAGCCTTCTGCCTCGGCCTCCAGTGCTGAGACCCCAGGGTGTGCACCATCTTATATTCCTTTCAGTAGCCAGTGCTTCTGTGTACCCAGTGAAGCCTGGTGATGCGGAACCCCACACTGACAGGTAATGCCTTGGATGGTCCACTAACATGACAGGGGATCCCATCCTTTTTGGCCTGCAGCCCTGTGTCCATGTGACTAGGATTAGTAACTGAGAGAGCCTGTGTGTACCCAGGGTATGTGTTCAGTTTCTACACACACTAAAGGTGACAAAGGGGGAACAAGGCCTGATGGTGCCCTTAACAGCTGCCAAGTCTCATGGCCACATGGTGGCACTGTGGCTTGGGAGTGGAGAAAGATATGGGAGATCAGTCAAGTGTGGCCCTGGTGACCATGTTAACCCTGAACTGCACCCCTGTGGTACTAATAGGGCCTGTAGACACCTGCTGTCTCGGCAGGGAGGCTGCCTGGACCAGGTGTCTAAGGACCAGTCAGAACCGTCACTCAGCAGGCCAGGCCAGGCCCAAGCACCTCCTATGCTCTGTGGAGGGGCCCTGGGCCCTGGGCCGGGAGCTCACCCTGCTTGAGCCTCACCACGTTGGGAAGACGATAGGCAGACTAGGACCCTGAGGTAGCAAGAGAGGTAGGCAGGTGGACATGGCCTCATGGCGCCCTCCCCATAGATGCCTCCAGGAGTCTCCCCGATTTTGTTGAGCTGGACCTCCAGGGCAAAGTGCTGCCTGAGGGCGTCGGCCCTGGGGACGTCAAGGCCTTCCAGGTCCTGTACCGGGAACACTGTGAGGTAGGGCAGTCAGATGGTGAGTGAGTAGGTGGGTGGGCCAGCCTTGAATGCAGCCTTGGGCAGGAAGTCCCATGCTGGCCCTGCCCAATCCCCATCGTGAAGTCCTGTCCCTGCAGGCCATTGTGGACGTCATGGTAAATCTCCAGTTCACACTGGTAGAAACACTGTGGAAGACCTTCTGGAGATATAACCTTAGCCAGCCCAACGAGGCACCTTCGCTGGCTGTGTGAGTCCCTGGGGCTCGGAGGGGGTCACCCTTGCATGTGGGGGTTACACATGTCCTTGACTGAAGGTTGAGTGTGTCCCCCCAGGCACGACGAGGCAGAGAAGCGGCTGCCCAGGGCCAGTCTGGTGCTCCTCTCCAAGTTCCAGCCCGTGCTGCAGTGGACCAAGCGCTGTGACAACGTGCTGTACCAGGGCCTGGTGGAGATCCTCATCCCTGACGTACTGCGGCCCATCCCCAGTGAGTGCCATCCCCAGTGAGTGCCGCTGTCTGTGCTCCGCCCCGGAAGGCTCCCCGCCCACCCTGACCAGCACCCGCATCCTCCACAGGTGCCTTGACCCAAGCAATCCGGAACTTTGCCAAGAGCCTAGAGAGCTGGCTCACTCACGCCATGGTGAACATCCCTGAGGAGATGCTGCGGGTGAAGGTGAGGGGTGGCCTGGGCAGCCAGGCCGCAGCATTGTGGGGAGGTTTGTCTGCAGACCTGCTGTGTGCCTGTGAGGACTGGTTCCCTTCGAGGGCCCCAGGGCAGGCTCCAGGCATCATCTTGTGCCGTATACCTTCTGGACCCATTTCTGAAAGGCTCCCAGGGTTTCAGCACTTAAAACATTATTTGTTCATTCATTCATTTATTTATTGAGACTCACAAGAGATTCCCCTGCCTCTTCCTCCTGAGTGCTGGAATTAAAGGTGTGCCCCACCTGCTCAGCAAGACTGTCTTCTGCAACAGCGTAGTGAACGGTGGTCCACACCTATAGCTCCTTCCAGTACAAGGCCAGCTTTGGTTTCACCAGCCCAGCCCGGAGACCCTGTCTCAAAACAAAACCACACAGACAAATGGAAGCTCTGTTCTTGACTGAGGAAGAAGTAACTTAGCTGTCCAGAGATGTTTTTAATGTATAAGGAATTCAAACAAACAACACCTGATTGGTGCTGTCCATCCACCAAGATGCACTTGCTCTGGTGTCTACTTCTGTTACCAAAGTGGTGGAGAGGAACCAGGGCTCCATGCACAGTAGGGAAGTAAGGACTCTACCACTGAGCTGCACCCCCAGCCCACACAGTCTGGGTGCCTTGAGTCACTCCTCACCTAGACAGAAAAGACAGGGAGAGCCCGCAAGAGTAGAGAGCGCAGGAAGCAGGCCTTGCAGTTGCCGGGCCTCACAGTCATTGGTCCGCGCTGTGTGCACTCTGAAGACTGACAGCAACGTGGGTCCGTGGTGACGGAGCTCTGCCCTCACGGAACAGGTATCCGAGGCTGCTCTGATTGAAACATATGGAGCTCAGTGGTACACCCTCGCCAAGTCTGTGCAGGGCCATGGGCTCAGTACTGGAGGGGCGCGGCTCTTCGCTGTGTCTTAAATTCAGAGTGGCAGGGCATTCGTGAAGATGCGTACCTGTAATCCCAGCACAGGGTGAGACAGAAGGGTCACCTCGGTCCTGCCTGCACAGTGAGACCCTGCCTCACAGGGGAGAACCAAAAACCCCAGTAATTTGGGCTGGGGAGTGAATCTCAGTGGTGGAGTGCCGGCTTAGTGTGAACATAGACCTGAGTTTGATCACCACCACACATACACAGTAAAAAAAGTGCCAGTCAGGGCCAGGGAGACGGCTCAGTGCATAAAGGTGCCTGCCTTCCACTCCTAGGAACCTGAATTTGATCCCGAGACCCACAAGGTGGACGCAGAGGACCACGACCACAAGTCCTCTGACTTTCATACGTGAGCCGTCACACAAACACAAATAAAAAATAGCCAGCAGCGGTGGTGCACGCCATTAATCCCAGCACTCAGGAGGCAGAGGCAGGCAGATCACTGAGTTCAAGGCCAGCCTGGTCCAGGATGGCCAGGGCTACACCGAGAAGCCCTGTCTCGAAAAACCCAAATAAATAGAAAAATGATAGCCCAGTCATCGCAGTGAGCTGAGCCTCTGAGCCACATCAGTACTGGAGGTCCTCCCTTGATCTCCAGACAGGAACGGTAACGCACACTGGTTTTTAAGAAAAGGCAACAGAAGCCGGGCGTTGGTGGCGCACGCCTTTAATCCCAGCACTGGGGAGGCAGAGGCAGGCGGATCTCTGTGAGTTCGAGGCCAGCCTGGGCTACCAAGTGAGCTCCAGGAAAGGCGCAAAGCTACACAGAGAAACCCTGTCTCGAAAAACCAAAAAAAAAAAAAAAAAAAAAAGAAAAGGCAACAGGTGAGGCTGGGCCGGGCGAGGTTTGTGTGGAAGGCACTAACCTACTGTCTCCATGCAGGTGGCCGCGGCCGGCGCCTTCGCACAGACGCTGCGGCGCTATACGTCACTCAACCACTTGGCACAGGCGGCGCGAGCCGTGCTACAGAATACGGCGCAGATCAACCAGATGCTGAGCGACCTCAACCGTGTGGACTTCGCAAATGTGCAGGTGAGCGAGCATCAGTGGGCTGGGATGGGAGGGAGGGAGGGAGGGAGCGACCGGGAGAGAAAGGAGGCTGAGCAGGCTGCCTGCTGCGCTCCAGGAGCAGGCCTCGTGGGTGTGCCGCTGCGAGGACCGGGTGGTGCAGCGTTTGGAGCAGGACTTCAAGGTGACGCTGCAGCAGCAGAACTCACTGGAGCAATGGGCAGCCTGGCTGGACGGCGTCGTGAGCCAGGTGCTCAAGCCCTACCAGGGCAGTTCCGGCTTCCCCAAGGCGGCCAAGCTCTTCCTCCTCAAGTGGTCCTTCTACAGGTGCGCGCCTGTGCTGGGGTTCTGGCTGGGGGGGATGAGACGGGAACCCCAGTGCATGTTAGGGAAAGCCCCCTCCAAGGTGTGCTCGTGAGGAGTGGTGGGTAGGGTTAGGAAAGCCCTTTAGCTCACGGGAGACACCAGGGAAAAAGCCCTGCAGGCCTGACAGTGTCTCGGTCACTGCCCCAGCTCCATGGTCATCCGGGACCTGACCCTGCGCAGCGCTGCCAGCTTCGGCTCCTTCCACCTCATCCGGCTGCTCTATGACGAGTACATGTACTATCTGATCGAGCACCGCGTGGCCCAGGCCAAGGGCGAGACCCCGATCGCAGTCATGGGAGAGGTGCGCACGGTGAGGTACTGACTGGGGATGCGGATAGGCTCAGGCCCTGGACTCCTAACCTTCTCCTCTGTCTTCTTCCAGTTTGCAAATCTGGCCACCTCGCTGAACCCCTTGGACCCTGACAAAGGTAGTAGTGCATGTCCCCACCTAGGACCTGGGTTCCAGGGGTGGGAGCACCTGACAGGGAGGCCGGGTGTCCCTAGAAATTTCACAGCCTTTCGCTGAGCTGGGCTTGCTCCCTGTGCTCCAGACGAGGAGGAAGAGGAGGAGGAGGAGAGTGAGGATGAGCTGCCACAAGACATCTCGCTGGCTGCGGGCAGCGAGTCCCCGGCTCTGGGCCCAGAAGCCCTAGAACCACCGGCGAAGCTGGCGCGGGCCGACACACGTGGCCTCTTTGTGCAGGCCCTGCCCTCCAGCTAAGCCCAAGACGTCCCTGCCCCCTCCGCCCACCCAACCCGCCGTTGCTGACCCTCCAGGCCAGGGTCAGTCCCTCCAAGCCAGGGCCCGGTCCCTCAGCTTTTGTGGCTTCACTGTCACCCTTCCAGCCCACGACAGCTGGAGAGGGCCCCTGTGACAGGGAAGGCTGGGGAGCCCCCCTCCCGTGGAGCCGGTACAATCCCGGGCCGGGCCGGGCAGAACTGAAGCTGCAAACCGTGACACAAAAGACGTGCCTTAAGGAGCCTGCCCAGGTGCCCCTCTCTCCCGCCCCAGCTCGCAGCCCTGTCCCCCACTACCACCCCAGAGGGCAGCAGGCCGGCCCCTCCCCTGCGAACTGTTAACTTATTCTGCTCTCTGGCTTTGCACAGCCTGCCTGGGCAGACCAAGCCTGGGCAGGCGCAGGTGGGTGGCACGCGGGGACCCCCACTGTCAGCAGCAGCAGCAGCCCCACTGCTCCCCTTTCTTGGTATAAGTGCAATTAAAGCTGTGGGTGTCGCACCTTCTCCAGAGCTGGGTTCTCCTGGCCCCGCAGCCCAGAGAGGGGCAGATTGTGAAGGGCCCCCGGCCTCCAGCTTCCAAAGAGGAGCATCCGGCTGGCTGCAGGGCCAGGTGCTCCAGACCTGAGGCCGCGCCCTGCGCCTTCCACCCTACCGGCTTGTGACCGAAACCTGCTCCCAGAGATGCTTCTCCTCCGTGCCGTGCCCCCGACCCCTGTAACTATTGTGTGATTAGTGAGTGCCGCTTGAGCGGAGTCAGTAACTTGTTGGTTTTTTTCCAACCATCATGGCCTTATCCGTTCCCGTTTTCTCAGTGTCTTCAATCTGTGATAGATGTTTATGAAAAAAAAAAAAAGGAAACCCGGCCTACTGTATAGAAATCACTATTTTGTGTGCTCCGCGTGCTACAGCTTTCAGGGTGGTCCTGCACACTCCCCAGGGGCCTCCCTTCCCAGTGGTGAACGTACCCACGCGCGTGGTAGTCTAGTGTGCTGTTTTCTACCTTTTTGTAGTCTTTCTTAAAACAATAAATACTGCTGTGATCTTTGTCTACTGATGATTAGCAGGGCTGGGGGCGTGTCTGTGTTGAGGACAGAACGGGGACACCAGCCAGGCTCAGAAATAAAGCATTTAGTACATGAAGAACAAGGCCAGGTGGCCACAGGGTTCCCACCCCAGGGGAGGGAGGCCGGAACCACTGGGCCTCCCTAAGGGCTACACCTTGCAGCCAAGGAAAGGGCCAGAGCACAGGAAGCAGGACTGGACTTGCTAGGGCAGGCCAGGCCTGAGGGGCTCCTCCCTCTGCCCTTTCCCAACTTAAATAGGCATAAATAAAGACACATCCAGACTCTTGGGCCACCAGAGGCTGCTGCTGCACCAGTCCCCTCCCGCAACCTAACACTAGTGCCAGCTGTGGCCCCTGCAGGGCCAGCCCAGGAAGGCGGTCCTCTCCCGGGCCTGCGGAGGTAGTTGGAGTCAGGGTCCAGGGCGGTCCAGCCCTCACAGCACAATCCAAGTGTACCGCTCACTGTCTGCCAGAACCTTCAGTGAGCACCCTGCAGAGAAGGACATGCAG
This sequence comes from Peromyscus leucopus, assembly GCF_004664715.2. Classification (NCBI taxonomy): domain Eukaryota; kingdom Metazoa; phylum Chordata; class Mammalia; order Rodentia; family Cricetidae; genus Peromyscus; species Peromyscus leucopus. Next base: position 74,966,704 of record NC_051067.1, read on the forward strand.
GACCATGATGCACTTGTCTAGTCCTGCAGACAACTTCCATGGGTTAACTGGACCCAGAAAGTTCCAGAAACAGGCTCCCTGATGATTCCTCCACCCCCTTTTCCAGCCATAGTTAAGCCCTCTGAGTAAGCCCACAGCGGCACGGCACTCAGATCTATGGCACCCTGCGTGTCCCGCATGCACACTCCCTTCAGCATGCCCTGGGGTCCAGGGTAAGGTCAGCGTGCTGCCCTGCTGGGGCACTAGTGGGCAGCTCCTACCTTTGTGCAGCGCCTCGTTGGTCATCCGGTTCACATAGCGGCCACTGCTCTCTGGCACCAGCCACTTCATGACCATGTCCACACAGCTCTTTCGGTAGGAGCTCCAGACACTGCCGCTGGAGACCAGGCAATGAGTCAAGAGGAGCCTTTCCTGCCAACTGGCCAGGCTTCCCTGGCCACCCCCTCTTGCCCTGCCTCACCTGGTCTGCCCTTTGACCTCGGTTAGGTCACCCACGCTGACTGTCTCAAAGATGCCCGTGCTGAGGTCCCAGGCCACCTTTAGACTGGTATGATAGGTCTTTGGTCTGTGATGGTGGAGGACGAGGGTGGCCAGTGAGTTCCTGCACTGGCTTGTCAAAACACCAGTGACAGGATGGGCTCACCCTTTACACCCTGCACAGAAGGGGCTGGGTATGGCCACCATGTGAGGGTTAGCCAAGGGCCCTGCCACTTACCGGAGCTGGCCCTCCTCAGTGGGGGCTGGGAAGGCTAGGAGCAACAGGCCAATGTTGATCAGGACCTGGTTGGTTTCTGGGCAGACCTGGGAGTAGGCAGTGACGGTTATAGATAAGAGGTCCTCTAGTGGGCACACCCCAGCCTCCTGCTGTACCCTAGCCTTACCTCCAGGATAACTATGTCATAGTCACTGAAAGAGCAGAACTGGTGACCCCAGGTGGCATCATGACGGATGACCTCGTTGATGACATACTCGAAGTCCAATGTGAGCTGCTCCACTGTCAGGTATTGGCCCTGGGGACAGACAGCAGAGAGCCAGGGGTAGGTGGTGCCAACCACCCCACAGATCCTGGGTCACCCACGGCCTGCACAATGGCTACCCACCTGCATGTCTGTCCGTTCTCGCATGGGCCGTAAGTTGCGTCCACGGAGGTCAGTCACCACAAAGGGCAGGGAGATCTTGTCATCCTCAAACTCTGGGGAGGCAGGCACAGGGTAGGAGCAGGCCAAGGGTCCTCCTGGGACTGCCCCATCCCAGAGCCTGTCCCAGGAAGCCCCCTCACCATCCTCAGGTTCTGTCCCTTCCCCAGACTGCAACACATAGTGCAACTTGGTGTAGTTGATGTAGCCAGGCTCCGGGGCAGATGCCTCTGATGCAGGAGGACTGTCCCTGGGCACCACTTCCCCACTTGGGGCTGGTGGCTCTGAGGATGAGCGGCAGCAGCTACTTGAGGACCCCAGGCCCGAGGGCAACCGAGCTTCCTCCAAGGTACCACCCTTGGCCTCTTTGGCCCTGCGGAAGATGTCAGCCACAAACTCCTTGGCCTTGGCAATGGCTGGTGAGGGCTCGGAGGCTCCAGAGGGCCGAGCTGGGGCCACCTCAAGGCCAAGGCTGGGGAAGGCAGGGGCTGCCTCAGGGCTCCAGGGTCCTGGAGAGCTGGGGGCGGCTGGGGGCAAAGCTGTGTGGTCATACAGGATTTGGCAGAAACTGCTGTCACCTGCAGGAAGCATGAAGGGGGATATGTCACCACGGTTCACGGTTACTCTGAGCTGCCTCAAAGCCCGGATTATTAGAAATCCACCCGAAGGAGCCCCCTGGAGCATTTCCTGTCCTGAAATCAGTGTGAAATCCTTCAAAGGGTATGAGTTCAGAAACTACATACACTCTGAACACAAAGACCAGATCTATGCAGACACGCACTCATTCAAGACTTTTAAAAAAGTATGCTGGGAACAGAACCTGGAGACTTTACTCCACTGCTGAGCCACCCCCAGCCTCAAACCTCACCTTTGAACAAATATGCTACTCGGAAAGGACACAGCAAACGAGGTGCACAAAGCTGTGCCCTCGGGGTTCAGTGTACAGTGAGGACCGACAAGTGAGTTCTCACCATGCGGCCAGACCAGCTCAGGCAGACAGGCCACACTCATCAGAGGAAGGGGGTCAGCAGAGGAGCTGGCAAGCCACCAAAGAGCGCCACAGCTCTCCCTCTAAGCAGCACCATGCCCCTCAGAGAGGCTGTTGTCTACGAGGCCGTGGGGGACACTTTCAGGAAAGGAGGATTACTGAAGATGGCTTGGCATAAACTTCCAGGATATGCTCAACTCCAGCTGAGGACAAGGCTGATACCAAACTTCAGGCTAAGAGTCCCCAGTCCTGCTTGGGCCTTGTGTGGGAGGCTCATGGTCACCAGTCAGCTGGTACAGCCTTGGTAAAGGTTAGTTACCCTCCACAGTGACAGAGGTGCCCAGGCAGGCCTGGGGAGAACTCAAGCTGAGCCTTAGGATAAAGTGCCCTGTCCTTTGCTGGGCAGCCTGGTCCCATGCACTCTACCCTGCCTCTTCCTTCCCCTGCCCCAGGGCAGCCATCTTAATGGGAATGCTCTTGAGTTCTCCCCAAATCAAAACAAAAGTAGTGCCCAGCTCTAGATTTCTCTTCTGTGTCTGTGTCCAGATGCATTGTGTATGTTGTGGTCTCTCTCTGGTGTCCACAGGACACTGACCTGACCCTGTTCTACCACAGAGAAGGCACCAGGAGGCCCCTTGCTCCCTGATACGGACCTGAACACCCCCCGACGAATTCAGGCTTTCTCAGAAGTGGGGAGTCAGCAGGGCAGAGCTGTGGGCTCAGGCTCACAGGTCCTCACTCTATTCCTGCCAGTCAGTGACATCACACTACTTCCTAACATGTCCCTCTAGCAAGACATGGAGAAATGGCTTAGCAGGTAAAGGAATCTGCCACTAGGTGTGCGGACCTGGATTCAAAATTCCTGGAACCCACATGGTAGAAGAGAATCAACTCCTGAAAGTTATCCTGATGTACATGGCACATGCATGTATACACAAACCATGCACAGACGGAGACACATAAAGATTTTCTAAGTAATACAAAATTAAAACATGCCAGACATGGTGGCACATGCTTTTAATCACAGGGAGGCAGAGGCAGGAGGATCTCTGTGAATTTAAGGCCAGCCTGGTTTACAAAGCTAGTTCCAGGACAGCCAGGCCAGGGCTGTTACACAGAACAATAAATAAATAAAATGTGATTTAAAAATTAAAACAAAAAAAGAAGACACCAGGCATGGTGATACACATCTTTAATTATAGCACTCAGTAGGCAGAGGCAGGGATCTTTGTGAGTTTGAGGCCAGCCTGGTCTATATGGTGAGTTCCAGGCCAGCCAGGGCTACAGAGACACTGTCTAACAGAAGAGACACCATGCAATTTGTCACTGATATTCCCTGACACCAAGGATGCACGCACGGCAGGTACCACTGGCTATGGGGCTCATGGTACTGCCCATTGTCACACCATCAACACTGTAACAACATTGTCTTTCATGCTCACACTGTGACAAACTGTCCAAGAGTGCACTGCTTAGGACATAGCCCTGTCCTCTGAGCACAGTAACTGGAGTGCATCACATCTTCTTTTCTGTCATGCTGGGGAGGGAACAGAGTCCGTCCTACAGGCATGAGCTCAGTACCTGAGCAGTGCCTCTAGGGACAGCAGTGCCCCCTGCCCCGAGGAATAACCTCTAGCCCACTGTTGCTAAAGCAGCTCCTGGGCTGACAAGCTGTATTTCAAGTAGCTACAAGGCCATCACTGAACATGTCGGCCTCTGGAATGTGCTAGTGCACAGTACGGGGGTGGGGGTGGGGTGGGGGGTGATGCACCAGCCTCCCTCGAGGCTGACCCCTCTCAGCCAGGTCTCCTGGTCTGCCTGTGAATAGAAATGGGCCTACCTGCTGAGTGGACAGAGACAGCGCAGGCCACCAGTGAGTAGCTGGTGTTGAGAAGCACCACCTGGTCCTTCTTGAGCTGGAAGGCGGGTTGGAAGGTGGGGAAGGGGTACACCACCTGGTATTTGGTGTGCAGCATGAAGCCATGCCGCAGGCACTGTGCGCTCGGGTCCCCTGCAGCAAGACACACTACAGCTCACTTGATGCCTGACGGCGGGCCGGCAGCCATGCATCCCCCCAGGGCCCCTGATGCCTCACCTGGGTGGGCACGACTGGCATCCTGGCAGGCAGCACAGCGACCCTGAGGTGGCACAGCCACAGTGCTGATGTAGATGTCACGATGGTTCTCATCACTCATCATCATCATGTTCATGAGCATCCCATTGGCTGAGCGGGTACTAGGGGTAGCACACCCTCAGCCTGAAGCCCGTCTAGGGCTACCAGCCCACCCTGCCTGCCCCGCGGCCACCCTGCCTGCCCCGCGTCTCACTTGAAACCAAACACGATGACCTTGGAAGCGTCGCTAGGCCACTCACACACAGTAAGGTACAGGTCGCTGTAGATCTCCTCATCCTGGAAGAGCCGCACCTGCCGGACCTGAGCAGCACGCTCAGTCAGTGGGAGGCTAAGCGGGGGCTGACCAGAGGATGAAGATCTACACCACAACCAGGCTACAAAAGAGCTCCCCTCACAAGCTGCCCAGGAAGGTCTGAGCCAAGAGAGCCCTGCCAGCTGGAGACACCTGACTGAATATATTCTCTCCTGGCTCCCTCCGGGTGACGAAGCCCATGTGCAACAGAAACGGAAGCAACACCCACCTTGGGGCAGGGGGCTAAAGCCACTATGCCAACCTGTGTGAATGTAAGAAATCTGCCTGCATCCCGCCCAGGCCAAGGGTGTCAGACGGGCTGTACATGCCCCTTGAGCCACATGAAATTACCAGTTTGAACTAAAAAGTCAGCAGCTCCACAAGGGCCACCCCACTGGGACATCGCTGCCATTTTACACACAGCCTGCATGATGCAGGAGCTGCTGAGACCCTGCTGTCTGAAGGGCCAGCCCAGTCCTACCAGCTTGAGTTTGCTGTGGACGTTGAACTCCCACCAGTAGAGGTGGTAGATGTAGAAGGAGAAGTCGTCATCCCCACTGCTGCTGGTGTAGGAGAGGACGTAGCGGCCACACTTGGAAAATCCCAGGAAGATATGGCTGTGGGCAGAACGGGCACAGTGGCCAGATGAGGACAAGCTCACAGCCCCACCTGCCACCTCCCAGCCTGGCCTCAGCCTCACCCTGCATAGAGAAAATCCTCGTCTACGATGTTCTTGAGGGACACGCAGACCCTGGGGGGCAGCTTCCGGAAAAGACGAGGTGAAAGCTGCCCGCTGATCTGGGGAGAAGACAGCCAGGGCTCTTCAGTCAAGTGGTTCCCTGCCTCCTTACCAGAGGAAGGAAGCTGAGCAGCTTCCACAGCCCACTGCTGGGGCAGAGGGAGACACCTAGGCCACATGACTTAACAAAGCACCCTAACCCCATCAAGGACCCTTGCTGTATCCCAGCCCTACCCCTGTGGACCCAGAGTCCTCCCAGCCTAAGCCCAACATCCTCTCCCTGTGGAAGGATCCTGAAAGCTGACCATGAGATAGGAGAGACTAGGATGCGGGCCATGCATTCATTTGCCTGCTCTCAATTATCCCACAAAGGGACCCATTTCTCTTTTTAGAATGTATTTATTGTGCAGGCTACAACCCACGTAGAGGTAAGGACAATTTGCAGGAGTCTGCTACCCAATTTCACTATGTGAGTCCTGGGGATCACACTCACATTGTTATCAGATTTGGTGGCAAGTACACTATGGAGCCATCTCACTGGCTAAAACCCCAGAACCCAAAGCACCCAGTATTCCCAAACTGTCTCCAATCCATTATTAGCCAAATCCTTTTCTTAATTAACTGCAACCTGCCAATCGTCACACGATAAAACATCACCAAGGAAGGATCTGAGGAAACTTGACAGGCATACACTGACCACTGGGAAGCTATTTTGGCCTGCCTTCAAGAAGATAGTGGGAAAGAGCTGCATGGGAAGGGCTGGCACCTTGCCCTCAGTACATCTCAACCCACAAAGCGAATGGTTCTGTCGGCCAAGCCTTCCAGAGAGGGTATAACCCTTGCCCAGGGAGCGCCCAGGCTAAGGACAGAGCCACAGCCCTGCCTAGGGAGCACCAGTTAAAAAAGATGAGGCACGGTTTTGCCCTCACGCAGCTTCTAATTTCTAGTGCACGTAGCCAATCTTGTTCCACTGCTGCCCACTTAACAGGATATTCACATTCCTGCCCTTCCAGGTGTCCCAATCTGACGAGGGAGACCGAGCCCTGATCAAGCGGCTTCCACTCTGAGAAGTCCTGGCCCTACTCTGGAAACATCAATGAAGTGAGGCAGACCCAGGTACACCAACTCCGTGACGGTCAGAGCTGGGACAGAGAGGGAGCACCAGGCATTGGATGCCGGGAGCCAGCGGCAGGGACTCTGCCACGGGGGTGGGGAGCTGGGCGGCAAGCTCCACTGCGGAGCGGGGCTTTGAAAAATGGGTCTCAGCAAGGGTCTTCCCTTCCTCCAGATTCCTCGGGAAGCCTCTACAGTAACCCGCGCAGCCGCCTCCATCCCCGCTCCTTCCTCCGTGATTCGCCCCGGCCTCCTCCACCCGAGCCCCTTCCCCGAGGATCCGGCCCAGCCGCCCTCCTCCAGGCCCCCTGCAGGTGACGCGCCCAGCCTGCTCCATCCAAGTCGTCAACCTCCGCCTCCCACCCCGACCCGCGCCCCGGCTCCAGCCTCAGCCCCGCCATCCCCTCCTCATCCCCACCGCCCGGCCCGCCCAGCCCCCTCCCGGCCCCGCCCCCACCTCGCCGCGCCGCCCTCCCTCGGCCGCCTCCCGCGTCCCCTCCTCCTCACACCCCGGCGCGCTCGCCTCAGGCTCCAAGCCTCACCTTGACCCGCTCCAGCTGCTTGAGGACGTGTTCCCGTCGCCGCCCCGCTGCCCGCTTCCCCCCGGCTCCCCCAGGGCCGCCGCCGCCGCTCCCGGCCCCGCTGTTCCGCTCCGATTTCGAGCTGGGCGCCATTTTCACCCCCTCCCTCCACTTCCGGAGCAACCGGTCCCTTAGCCCCGCCCCCTCCGCGTTCTGATTGGCCGTTTCTCCTCACAGCGGCCAGCCGGTTGGGTGACAACCGGCATTCTTGGCCTCTTCCCGCTACACCTATCCATCAAAGCTATCTCGGCTTTTGGTTGGTAGAGATGGCAACAGCTCCCGCCTCATTCCCGCCCTCCATTAAGGATGAACCACTCAGAAACCATTGTGGCGTTCTTCGCCCAGAAAACTTTAAGTGAATAGGCGAAGATTCCTGTCAGGCGTGACGTTGACACGCCCCTGAGTGGGTTTCCATGGAGACCGCTAGCCGTCCAGGCCGGTGGGCGGGGCGATGGGAACCTGTGGTCCACAAGGGGCAGAATCTTGACCCTGGCTCTGGCTCAGGCGGGGAGGGCGGAGGAGCATCCTTGGGCGGCTAGGGAGGAGACCAGGAAAAGACGGTGGGGAAAAAAGAATGGTTCCTATCAAAACATCTTCCAAACGACAGTGACAATGAGAGCACCGGTCAATATGCCGCTTTAAAAAAATTGCTTTTCATGAGTCAGGCGCGGTTCTGAGCTTGCACTGCCCTGTGGAAGCCCTGTTAGGCCATCCCACTATTGATGGTAATAAACACTGCTGGACATGGATGCTTCATGCACAAGTTTTGCGTGCCTCCACTCAGTCTCTGCAGTGGTTCTTTATTTTACAGTGAAACAGACATAAAATGAGCTCTCCTGAAGACATGGCACTTGTGTACCGAGGCTGCTGCCTGCTCGCATTACATAGCAGAAGAGCCAGCATACTTCGTAGGATTTATGGAGAAACCAACTAACAGGACAGGCCATAAACAGGGGAGTGAGTTCCAGGCAAGGGTAGAAAGGCAGTTGGAAAGCAGTCTTATGCAGTGTGGCGGTAGGAACGTTCCAGCAAAGGCAAAGGTTTCTGGGGAGTTTCAAGACTGCGACTAAACCGCAGTGACATATTGATTAGTGATGGAGACATGTGCTGTGATACTGTCGTTGGGTGACTTCATCTTGGGGCAAAGACCAAAGTCCTCACTAAAATCCCTACAGCATGAGGAACCAACATAACCTTCCATGAGCAGACCCACCCTCAGCTGAATCAGACTAATGGGGCCAGAGCAGGAGCAATCAAGAGGGAAAAGATGAGCAAGGACGCAGCATATGTGTCTATGTATGATGTACGTATGATTGTGTGTTGACATGTGTGCAGATGTGCTTTACCATGAGGTCAACATTGGTCTATCATCTCTACCTTGATTTTGGGGTAGGAATTTTTTCTTTCTTTCTTTTTTTTACACAGGGACTCACTGTATCTAGCCTTGACTGGCCTGGAGCTTGCTATTGTAATGTTGACGAGGCTGGCCTCAAACTCAGGGAGATCCACTGCCTCCTGAGTCTTTTACTGAGCCTGGAGCTTGTGATTTCAGCTGGAGACAAGATCCACCCAGGGATGCTAAAGTTGGGAACAAAACTTTAGTGAGGAATCTGGCTTTGCTCTTTATTCATCCCTGGGGCCTTCTACTACAGACACTCCCCGCTGCAGGAGGTAGGGCTTACTTCCTCCCTGGTGTAGGGATTAGATTAGTGTCTTTACAGAAAGACAAAGGAAACTACCCATGGTGACACAGGCCTTTAATTCCAGTCCTAGAGAGGCAGAGGCAGGTGGTTCTCTGCGAGTTCAAGGCCAGCCTGGTCTACATAGAGAGTTCCAGGACAGCCAGGGCTACATAGTGTAGACCTTATCTCAAAACAAACAAACAAACAAAAGGGAACTAACTGGAGGGAAAAAGAAACCTAGCCTGGCAGAAAGTTCTTAACCAAGAGGTCGAGGTCAAAGACTTCAGTTGTGAGCCATGTTGCTCTCCTGGACATGGGACAGGTCTGAGGAAAACACCTTTTCTTTTTTTTTTTTTTGTCTTTTTGTTTTTTTGTTTTTTCAAGACAGGGTTTCCCTGTGTAGCTTTACGCCTTTCCTGGAACTCGCTTGGTAGCCCAGGCTGGCCTCGAACTCACAGAGATCCCCCTGGCTCTGCCTCCCGAGTGCTGGGATTAAAGGTGTGCGCCCACCCCCGCCCCCCCCCGCCGCCCCGCCCCCCGCCGCCACCACCACCCGGCACCTTTTCTTTTTTTTTTTTCTTTCTTTTTGTTAGTGTGTGTGTGTGTGTGTGTGTGTGTGTGTGTGTGCGCCAAGAACATCATGGCATGCTTGTGGAGGTCAGAGAATAACATGACTTGGTTCTTTCCTGCTTTAGATTCCTAGGTCTTTTTTTGTTGTTGTTGTTTATTTGTTTGATTGTTTTTTTAAGCAGGGTACCTCTGCATAGCTCTGGCTGTCCTGGAACACACTGTGTAGACCAGGCTGGCCTCAAACTCACGGAGATCCTCCTGTCCCTGCCTCCTGAGTGCTTGGAATAAAGATGTCTACCATCATGCCTGGTCGACTCCTAGTATTGAATTCACTTGTCAGGCTTGTGTGACAAACACCCCCACATTTTTTTGAGGATCTCCCTATGTAGCCTTGGCTGCTCTGGAACTTTCTATGTAGACCAGGTTGGCCTTGAACTCATAGAAATCCACCTGCCTCTGCCTCCCAAATGCTGGGGTTAAAGGTGCGCATCACCATGCCCAGACCCCTTTTCTCTTCTTTCTTTTTTTGAGAATGGTCTTGCTGTGTGATTCTGGGTCCTACCGCCTTTGCCTTGCCAGCCCAGGAATGACAGGGAAGTCCACTGCTCACGGCTTCTGAGAACACTTACCCTAACCCTATAACCTCAGTCGAACCCTGAGAACACTCCCATAGATAGTTATTTGTCCCCTATCCAAGAACATTCTATAAAAAAAAATTATGATTCAAAAATGAGCAGAGACCGGGGGCATGGCATAGGACTGTAATCCAGTTTTGAAGAAGCTAAAATTGGGGCTGGGGAGCCGGCTCACTGGCCAAGTGTTTGCTGCTCTTCCAGAGGACCTGAGCTCAGCTCCCAGTACCCAGCTCAGGCGGCTTGCACTGCCTATAAACCCAGCTCCAGGGGAATCCAACGCCCTCTTCTGACCTCTGTACCTACACTCACATGCACATACCCACACACTTAGATGTAATTAAAAATAAGTCATTTCCCTTATTGTAGATATAGTTTATATTAAAACCCCAGACTGTGAATCTGGAAATAGGAAATTAAACTCCTTTTTTCTTTCTTTCTTTCTTTCTTTCTTTCTTTCTTTCTTTCTTTCTTTCTTTCTTTCTTTCTCTCTCTCTCTCTCTCTCTCTCTCTCTCTCTCTCTCTCTCTTTCTTTCTTTCTTTCTTTTGGTTTTTCAAGACATAGTTTCCCTGTGTAGCTTTGTGCCTTTCCTGGAACTCATTCTGTAGACCAGGCTGGCCTCGAACTCACAGAGATCCACCTGCCTCTGCCTTCAGAATTTTGGTTTTTTTTTCCAGAGCTGAGGACCAAACCCAGGGCCTTGTGCTTGCTAGGCAAGCACTCTACCACTGAGCTAAATCCCCTAAACTCCTTATTTAAAAATAAACTCTTTTAAATATATATATATATATATATATAAAAGAAGGCAGGGCTAGAGAGATGGCTCAGAGGTTAAGAGCACTGACTGCTCTTCCAGAGGTCCTGAGTTCAATTCACAGCACCCACATAGTGGCTCACAACCATCTGTAATGAGATCTGGCGCCCTCTTCTGTATACATAATAAATAAATAAATCTAGAGAAAAAAAAAGAAGAAGAAGAAGCCAAAACAAGAAGAGTGCTTCAAGTTGGATCCTGGGCTGAACTACAGAGTGACACCCTGAATCAAAAAAGCAAACTAAGCATGGTGACACACACCTGTGATCCCAGTACTCAGTGAAGGGAAGAGCATTGGGTGTTCACGCTCATTCATGGTCCTGTGGTGAGTCAAGACCAGCCAGAGCTACTTGCAACCCAGGGGAGAAAGAGAAAAAAGAAGAACCAATCCAGACAAAAATATTCATATATGAATAAATACAAACAGCCAAGTAGTGGTGATCCACGCCTTTAATCCCAGGCAGAGGCAGGTAGATCTCTGAGTTCAAGATCAGCTTGGTCTACAGAGTGAGTTCCAGGACAGCCAGGGCTACACAAGAAAACTCTGTCTCAAAAAACAAACAAACAAACAGTTCTGGGGTGACAGCAGCCAGGTAAGCTGTTCAAGTGTTTACCCTTTGAGCATGAAAACTGAGTTTGATTCCTCAGAACCCTTGTCAGGAAAGGTCTGGTGTGGTTTACAATCCTGGCAACAGAGACACAAAGGCCTACCCATGGTGCAGTATCTCCACACCCCACTTCAGAAGCGGGGTGGGCTCAGTGGGTAAAGGCACCTGCTGCCAACCATGATGACCTGCGTTCAATCTCTAGAAGACATATGGTAGAGCAAATGAACAGTTGTCTTCTGGTCTCTGTGTGTGCCCCATCATAGGGTACTCCTGCGCATACACACACGTATAAAACAAACACATTAATCTAATTAAAAAAAAAACCTGCACATTGAACTTCCAGGGTGTAGCAAGAATCTTAGAGAGTCTTATTAATAAAATCAAACCCAGGGCCAGTTACTGGGGTGAACACTAGAAGATCAGAGAGACAGAACAAGCCACAGATAACCTCACCTGGCCAACCTCTCAGCTGGTCTTGTTTCCTCAGACTGGAGGCCTCTGTGTCTTCATATCCGAATGGCTCTCAGCTGAACTGTGCTGCTCGAAAGCCTGAATGCTTAACCAGCCAAATGCTTAACCAGCCAAATGCTTAACCAGGCCAAATGCTTCTAGTTTCTGGTCCTCACACCTTATATACCTTTCTGCTTTCTACCATCCACTCCCTGGGATTAAAGGCTCACTTTCTGGGATTAAAGGCGTGAGTCACCATGCTTGGCTGTATCCTTGAACACATGGATTTCTGCCTCTGGAATGCTAGGATTAAAGGAGTGTGCTACCACTGCCTATCCTCATGTTTAATATTGTGGCTGTTCTGTCTCTGACCTCAGATAAGTTTATTAGGGTGCACAATATTTTGGGGAATACAATACCACCACACCAGGGTGTCAAGGATATAAAACTATGCAGATTGTCACCCAACAAATGAGACTTTTCTGGGTGGGATCCCAAACCAGAGAAAGGACATCAGAGGGAAAACTGGTAAAATTTAAACACAGTCTGTGGCTCAGTGAATGTGGTCCATGGTTACCAACAACTCTCTAGAAGTGGTAATGCTGAGTGCTATGCAGACTTAGCATGATATACAATGGTGGCCAGCTTGAGTTATCACCAGTATAACTGTTGGAGAACTATGCTTGGGTCTTTCCTGCACAGCTCCCTAGCAAACCACGTTAGACAGCCATTAGAGGTGTGTGGGTCAGGATCAGGGATGAGCCTAGGTCTTTCATTTTAGCTTAAAATAACCATGTGCATTCCATCCAGGAAGAAGTCATATTTATACACCCCTCTGATAGGGGTCTGTAGGACACACGGAGGTCTTTGTGCTCACAGACATGCACTAGAAGAACCTGGAAGGTTAAGCACACAGGGTTGTTCCTTCAAGGCTGGAACAGACACACTTTTTGGCCTGATGACCTTCGCACAATCTGTGTGGCCAGACTTTTGGGCACTGGACCCTCCTCCAGACCCTTCTTGTAAACTTAGTTTTCTCAGTCAATTGATAGAACCTGTCTTTGTGGAAGGTGTCGCGTTTTACAAAGAAATTGGATGTCGTCACATCTGATCTGTATTTAGCTTGCTTACTCAAAGAGATTTAGGTATGCTTTGTTGTGCAGGAGGGATTGAGTTCATCATCACAAGAGAAGTTTTCACTAGATGGTGCTGTGCTTAAATAGGACTGAAATAAACCACTCGGGGTCAGACTCCCGAAGTGTAAGCCAACACTGGCTACTGAGTGGTGTGATGAACTGTCTTCTTGGCTCCCAGAGCACCTCACTCTGCTGCCTGTGAAGGTCACAGAGACACCCCCATCCCGGCCTGCTCCAGCTCGTCTCTCCAGGTCTGTTGTTGTTTGGTTTTGGGCTTCTGATGGTGAATATTGGATCCTTCTCCTTCCGCTTCCAAGTGCTGGAATTACAGGCATTGGCCATCATGAACTACTTGGTTTTTGTTTTTTTGAGACAGAGTCTTATGTATCTGAGGCTGAACTCTAACTCACTGTGAGGCCCAGGCTGGCCTTGAACTTCTGATCCTCCAGACTCCACTTTCAATATATCTGGACTGCAAATGTGTTATGCTACATCCAGCTTCCAACTGATCTTGCTGCTGCCAGAACCTCCACGTGAGGCAGCCTCTCCACAAACACCCTGAGATGCTAAATGGTCTGTCTCACTTTGGTGTCTGGGTCCTTGGCTTTGGACTAGTCTTCACACACGAACAGCATCCTCCACATGTGCATACATGCATATACTACACACACCTCAGAAAAGAGTTCTCTATCCCCCTCCATCTCTTTCTTGAGACCCAAACTCACAGTCATCCTCTGTCTCAGCCTTATGAGTGTTATGATTACAGGTGAGACCTACTACATTCAGCATAAGAATGCCCTTCAACATCTTTGCAAATTTTAGATAAAAGTAAACTGGTTTCCAAATAAAAGCTTGAGGACTGTTGGGCATGGTGGTGAACATTTTTAATCCCAGCACTCTGGAGGCAGAGACAGATGGATCTCTGTGAGTTCAAGGTCAGCCTGGTCTACACAGTGAGTTCCAGGACAGCCAGGACTACATATAGAGACCCTGTCTAAAGAAAAGAAAACTACCTTTAGGGCCTTTGATGTGTCCCAGTGGGTAAAGGTGCTTGCCACCAAGCATGATAACCTTATATTTGGCCTCTGGAACCCACATGATAGAAGGAAAGACTCAACTCCTACAAGATTCCCTCCAAGCTACACAAGCCCACAATGGCACACAGATGCACACACACTATATTGCAAATAGTAATATATGTAATAAGAGAAAAACAACCCAGAGGTTGACTTAGCAGGCAGTTCTGGCATCCAAGGGCATCTGACTATGGCGTTTGTATGAGTGAGTTTACTAAGTATATAACAAGTCACAGTGAAATAATAAATAGCAAGTGATGTTAGTCTGATAATAGATACACAGATGTAGGTAGGTAGATGGGTAGGTGGGTAGATGCATAGATGAATGGATGGATGGGTGGGTGGGTGGATGGATGGATGGATGGATAGATGGGTGTATGAGTATATGGATGGATGGGTGAATGGGTGGATGAATGAATGGTGATGATGATGGATGGGTGGGTGGATGGGTGGATGAATGGGTGATGGATGGGTGATGGATGGGTGGATGGATGTGTTGTGGGAATCTTTCTGGAATAAGCATCCCAGTACCAATGAGAATGGAAGAGAAGAGATGTCACTGGTGGGCCAAAGCCAGGACAGCTCCTGAAAGGCCTTGGTCCCAGGTCCAGTTTTCATTCTCATTTTATACTCTTATATTTTTGGTTGTGAGCCTAGCCTTTAACGGCTGAGCCATCTCTCCAGCCCTCATTTTACACTCTTAAACCACAAATTGGGGCGAGCAATCAAGAGAGCTTTTACAGACTCCTACGTGGCAGTCAGCCTTCTATTTTTCCAGGTATGCGTTATAAGCTTTTGTGTAAGTTACTAAGGTGTAAGCTTTGGAGTCAGGTGGTTGAGGGCAAGGATGCGCGGTGTCAGCTATTTCTCCAGGTCATTCTGTCCCAGGTGGCAGGTTCCATGCTTGGAAATGAACAGTACAAGCAGTGCTTTAAGTAAATCTAATGCCCTATCTCGGGGGAAAAAGTCTGTTTTTGACCTTATTCAGCTCCAGACGGGTTTCCCACTGAGCTTTTTCTCCATGGCTGAGCTTGCAGCTCTTTGTCTCCCTCAGATACTTTTATATTATGGGGTGGACAGTATGAACAGTAGTCAATGCGGTTGGAAACGGTTCACCCTCCAGCTATCTCAGGGACATGCTGTTTTCACTTGGGCTGTTCTGCTGTTCTTTCCTTGCAGGTGCAGAGTTCGGGGAGAGGGCAGCCCATCCCTGGACAAGGAGTCTTCGAGGATACTTAACATAGATAAAGTGTTTGGGTCTGAATTAGGGGCGGCAGCCTCACTTACAGGGCTACACTGTCAAATAGCACGTAACAACTGACCAACACAGTGTCCACTGCAGCTGGGACACTGGTGAGACCATCTTCTTTATAAAATGTTTATTGTTTATTTGTGTGTCCACGTCCTTGCACGTGTGTGGCACCCGTGTGGAGCTTAGAGGACAACCTGTGGGGTATTCTCCTCGCACTGTGTGGGTCCCCTCAGCCCTTCCTGGAAATGCCTTCACAGACACGCCCAGGAGCCTGTCTCTTAGTTGATCTCAGATCCAATCAGGTTGGAAAGCGATACTAAGCATCACAGGGCTAGGGAGATGGCTGAGTCAGTAAACTGCTGCACAAACCTGAAAAACTGAGTTTGAGCCTCAGAATTCAGGTGTTAAAAAGTCATGTGGCACATGCCTTTAATCCCAGCACTTGGGAGGCAGAGAGAGGCAGGATATTGATGAGTTTGAGGACAGCTTGGTCTACATAGCAAGTTCCAGGCCAGCCAGATATTCTTAATGAGACCCTGTCTAAAAAAATAAAATAAAATAAGCCAGGCAGTGGTGGCGCACGCCTTTAATCCCAGCACTCGGGAGGCAGAGCCAGGCGGATCTTTGTGAGTTCGAGGCCAGCCTGGGCTACCAAGTGAGTCCCAGGAAAGGCGCAAAGCTACACAGAGAAACCCTGTCTCGAAAAAACCAATAAATAAATAAATAAATAAATAAATAAATAAATAAATAAATAAATAAATAAATAAAATAAAATAAAAAATAGCCAGGCAGTGGTGGCGCACGCCTTTAATCCCAGCACTCAGAAAGCAGAGTCAGGCCGATCTCTGAGTTTGAGGCCAGCCTGGTCTACAAAGAGAGTTTCAGGACAGCCAGGACTACACAGAGAAACCCTGTTTCAAAAAATCAAATAAGCTAGGTGGTGGTGGTGCACGCTTTTAATCCCAGCACTTGGGAGGCAGAGGCAGGTGGATCTATGTGAGCTCAAGGCCACCCTGGTCTACAGAGTGAGTTTCAGGACAGCCAGGACTACACAGAGAAATATATAAGTGCAGGTGTTTGTCTTCGTTAGGGTTTCTATTGCTGTGAAGAGACTCCATGACCACGGCAACTCTTATGAAGGAAACCATTTCATTGGGTGCTCTACAGTTGAGAGGTTCAGTCTACTATGATCATGGTGGGACATGGTGGGTGCAGGCAGACATGGTGCTGGAGAAGTGGCTGAGAGTTCTCCATCTTGTGCAGGCAACAGGAAGTGAACTAAGATATTGGGCATGGCTTGAGCATATATGAGACCTCAAAGCCCACCTCCATAGTGACACACTTCCTTCAACAAAGCCACACCCACTCCAACAAAGCCACATCTCCTAATAGTGCCACTTCCTTATGAGCCTATGGGGGTCAATTACATTCATACTACTACAGTGTGTATGTACCATGATGTTCATGTGGAGGCCTAAGGTCAACTTGCAGGAGTTGGCTGTCTCCTTCACCATGTGGGGCCCCACGGATTAAACTCAAATTATCAGGCCTGACAGTAAGTGCCTTTACCCCGTGGACCATCTTGCCAACCTGGTGTGGTTTTTTTGTTTGTTTGTTTGTTTGTTTTAGTGAGGGTCTCATGTAGCTCAGGCTAGTCTTAAACTCATGATCCCCCTGCCTCCTTCTCCTTGTGCTAAACTCACAGGTGTTATCACAGAAGGTTCCCCATATTTTTGATCACAAGACACACTCCAGAAGACAGTTGTCAGCACAACCCAATGACGTGTGGATTTAGTTGGAAATTACAGCAGGGTGCAGTATGGTAGACCACACTTTCTGTCCTCTGAATCACTAACCAGACATGGAAAACAGGCCCCGGGCACAAGAGAGAAGCACATGGAATTACACATTATAATTCCTCCAGTCAGCTTGCATACCACTAGCTTGTTTTACCTTTTCTGGTTTGTTTGTTTGTTTGTTTGTTTGTTTGTTTTAAGAAAGGGTCTAGTGTAGCCCAATGCCTTGGTTAAGGTTTCTATTGCTGTGATAAAACACCACGATCAAAAGCAACTTGGGGAGGAAACTATTTTATCTTACAACCCTCAGGTCACACTCTATCACTGAGGGCAGTCAGTGCAGGAACTGGAGGCAGGAACCTGGAGGCAGGAACTGATAGATGATCCATGGAGGAGTGCTGCCCCAAACCTGATCCTCATGGTTTGTTGGCTGTTTTCTTTTGTAACCCACAGCCACCTCCCCAGGATTGGAACTGCCCAACCCTATAGGACAATCTGATGAAGTTGTTTTTAGTAGTTGAGAGTCCCTCTTCCCAAATGACTCTAGCTTGTGTCATAAAACCAGCCAGCATACGCAGGCTGACCTAGAACTCCATATATAGCTGAGGGTGGAATGCTGGGATTCTAGGTGTATACTCTCAGACTTGGCTTATTTAGGGCTGGAGATGGAACCCAGGGCCCAGTGCATGCTAGGCAAGTACTCCATCCAGCCATGCCTTTAGCCCTTCTCTTTTTAGATTATTGTATTTTAATGTGTATGAGTGTTTTCTCTGCACAATTTGTAGGTAGTGTGCCATCAAATCATTTTTTTTTCAGTTATCTTGAATGTTCAGAGTCTCCTCATCAGTCCTTACTGCTTATATAATCTTGGGGAAGGAGGGGCTTGTCCATTTGCTAGGTTTAGGGACTTCCTGAGACTTGTGAGTTGTTTACTGACTGAGTCTTAATGAGCCTCTGATCATAGATCATTTTTTTAAAATAACTTATTTATTTTATGTACATTGATGTTTTAGTACCACTAGGACTGGAGTTACAGACAATTGTGAGCTGCCACTTGGGTGCTGGGAATTGAACCCAGGTCCTCTGGAAGAACAATTAATGCTCTTAACCATTGAGCCATCTCTACAGTCCCTCGTCATCATCTTTTAAGAGGTGTTTTGCTTTTTGTTTTTTGAAGACAGGTCCTGGAACTTGCTCCATAGACCAGGCTAGCCTTGAACTCAGAGATCTGCCTGCCTCTGCTTCCCAAGTGCTGAGATTAAAGGCATGTGCCACCACTGCCTTTAAAAGGCTTTATTATTATTATTATTATTATTATTATTATTATTATTATTAGGTTTTTCGAGACAGGGTTTCTCCATATAACTTTGTTGCCTGTTCTGGAACTTGCTCTGTAGACCAGACTGGCCTCGAACTCACAGAGATCCACCTACCTCTGCCTCCTGAGTACTGGGATTAAAGGCATGCACCACTGCCACCCTGCTACTTATTGTATTTTTTAAAGATGGAGTCTCACTATGGCTGGCTTGGAACTTGCTATATAGACCAGGTTGGCCTTGAACTCAAAGATTCACTGCCTCCAACTCCTGAGTGCTAGCATTAAAGTTGTGTCCCACCACACTTTTTTTCATAATTTATTGTTATTTTATGTACATTGGTGTTTTGACTGAATATATGTCTGTGTGAGGGTGTCAGAAGCCCTAGAAATGGAGTTACAGACAGGTGTGAGCTGCCATGTGTGTGCTAGGAAATGAACCCAGGTCCTCTGGGAGAGCAGCCAGTGCTCTTAACCACCTTAGGATTCAGAAGTCCCTCCAACTTCTGAGTCTTTTTTTTTTTTTTTTTTGGTTTTTTGAGACAGGGTTTCTCTGTGTAGTTTTGGTCCTGGATCTCACTCTGTAGACCAGGCTGAGCTTGAACTCACAGAGATCCCCCTGGCTCTGTCTCCCAAGTGCTGGGATTAAAAGTGTGTGCCACCACTATCCAGCTTCCAACTTCTGAGTCTTAAGGAGTCTCCTTTACATAGCAAACTTTCTTGTTGGACTTTTTCTGTGGGACCAACAGCTCCCCAGTGATGATCCAGAAACTTATTATTATTAATTATGGAAGCTTGGTCTTAGCTTAGGCTTTTCTTCAACTAGCTCTTATAACTTAATTAACCCATGTTTTCAATTAACCCATGTTTTCATCTACGTTCTACCAGGTGGCTCAGTTACCTCTTCAATTTTTTTTTTTTTTTTTTTGAGTCAGGGTTTCTTTGTGTAGCTCTGGCTGTCCTAGAACTCGCTTTGTAGACCAGGCTGGACTCAAACTCACAGAGATCCGCCTGCCTCTGCCTCCCAAGTGCTGGGATTAAAGGCGTGCGCCACCACCATCACCACCACCACCACCGCGCTGCTTCTGTTACCTCTTCTTAGTAAAGCACATCTGACTTGCTCCAAGTCTGCTGGTGAAATCTGTGAGCCTAGATTTCTCCTTTTCTTTCTCTCTCTCTCCCCCAAAATCCCACCTATCCTCTCCTGTCTAGCTATTGGCCATTCAGCTCTTTAGCAATACATCTTCATCTTCACACAGTGTACAAATATGCCACAACACCTTTAGAACTGGGAGTTCTGCCTTCTTTTCAGTCACTGACCAACACAAGTTACAGTAGAAAACGGTTCCTTCCATCTGACACAGTTTCTAATCGGCTGCTGAGGGCCATTGGGGCAGGGGCTGGGGCAGCATCATGTGCAGAGGAAGGCTGCTCGCTGGCCTGCTCCCCGACTGGCTCAAGCTCAAGCTTGGCTATCTTTCCTACACGCTCGGATGCCCTGGAGCTGGAGTTACATGAGTCGGGAACTGAGGTCAGTCCTCTGGAAGAGCAACCAGGACTCTGAATCACCTCTCTAGCCCCCGTTATTTTCTTTGGCAGCCCTTTGAGAAAGGGGTCTGTCATAGGAATTCAGCAGAGTCACTGTATCCAGAGTAGACGTTAGAATGGACAGCTGTTTTCTAGAAGTACGTTGACCTTGAAGAATCCTTGGGAAAACAGTGATTGTTTTCCGAATATGTAGAATTGTTTTACTGAGGGGGTATTGCTGCCATCCCATGACTTTGGTCACAAGACACCTCAGGCACACCTGAGACTCTTGTGTTATTGTGTATTGCAAACAACACATAATAAAGGACTAGAGTCATGGGGGCACGTGATGGTCTCCTTTACTAAATTAGAATAGGGACCTTGGTATGAGAAAATACTTTGTGTAACGATCAATAAATACATCTTTGTATGGCTATTCGGGGTTTAGTTCATCAGAGAGGCTGGACCTTCTTCAGCCACATAAGCCTTAAAATTTCATTTTAGAGGCCAGGTGGTGGCGGCGGCGGCGGCGGCGGCGGCGGCGGCGGCGGCGGCGCACACCTTTAATCCCAGCACTTGGGAGGCAGAGCCAGGCGGATCTCTGTGAGTTCCAGACCAGCTTGGTCTGCAGAGTTAGTTCTAGGACAGGCTCCAAAGCTACACAGAGAAACCCTATCTTGAAAAACAAAAACAAAAAACAAACAAACAAACAAAAAACAAAACAAACATAAAAAAAAACAAAACAAAAACAAAAAAACCAACACCAAAACCAAAATTTCATCTTAGAGTACCTTCTTTCTTCAGTCAACCCCTGCTACATGGTGCACCCTAGAGGGGTCTTTTTTCATGCACTTTGGACACATTGCTTTTGAGACAGAGTCTTATGCAGCAGGCACTGGCCTCATCTAGACTCTTCTTGCCTTAGTGCCCCTAAGTTCTGTAATTATAGTCCTGTGCCACAGGCTGCCCACTAGCCCATCTGCTTATTGAACTCTACAATGTTTCTGGAAGGTGAGACAACCTTAACCAGCTTCAAAAAGGGAAGCTGGCCAGTGGTGGCGCACGCCTTAAATCCCAGCACTGGGGAGGCAGAGGCAGGCGGATCTCTGTGAGTTCGAGACCAACCTGGTCTACAGAGTGAATTTTAGGATGTGGGGGGCCCCCAAACAGCTTGACCACACAGCTGCCATGATAGGCTTAGAGGCCCAGACACAGCTTCTGGCAGACCCTACCTAGTGGGGCCTGGGTCTAAGGGGAAATACCTGACATTCCAAACATTCCCTATAACTCTAGACAAATGTCATCCAATCAGGGTTCTGAACCATGGAAATCCACTCACCCACTCTGCTATGATAAAAACCCCACTGCCACTGGGCGGTGGTGGCACACGCCTTTAATCCCAGCACTCAGGAGGCAGAGGCAGGCAGATCTTTGTGAGTTGGAGTCCAGCCTGGTCTACAGAGCGAGATCCAGGAAAGGCGCAAAGCTACACAGAGAAACCCTGTCTCGAAAAACCAAACCAAAACAAAACAAAAAAAAAACCCCACTGCCTGAGCTCTGGGCTCTCTGCTCAGAGCTTGAAGATAATAGATACTCTTTGCTTTTACATACGAGATTCAGTCTCCATGGTGGTCTTTTGGGGGTCCCTGCAATCTGGGCCTAACAAGGACAGTCTCCAAAGCTACACAGAGAAACCCTGTCTCAGAAAATCAAACCAAACCAAAACAAAACCCAAAAGGGGAGGCTGAGGCCCAGAGCCCAGGTTCAAACAGGCTGAGCAGCCCCGAGCTCGCCTGGCTAGCCATTAGCCTCGGCTTCCTTTACGTTAACTTCCTTCCAAGAGCCATGACTGTCTGGGGAGTGGGCTGCGGCTGCCAGCCAGACATGAGAAGGAAAGGCCAAGCCTCCCTTGAGTCTTCCTGGCTGGCTTCATCTCCTTGGGGACTCTCTAATGCCTCCCCCATCCACTGGCACCCTTATTCCTGCCTGTGGTCAGCCCAAATACCAGATAGGGTGACTCTTAGCCTTTCCTCAAACATTCCTCGTCGCTGTGGCTCAGTTTAGGCTGGCTGAGGTTATGAAAACAGAGCTGGGGTGTTTGGAGCAGGCAGGGATCTGTAGGACGGGCTAGATGAGCCTTGCCACCCTATCCAGCCCTCTGCCTGCCCTCTTCAGGGAGGGGGACGGTCATCCTCCCAGACCCTGTGGTATAGCTCTGCAGCTCTGTGTGTGTGTGTGTGTGTGTGTGTGTGTGTGTGTGGTGTGTCCTATGCCGAGAGATGGAGGGTAGCGTAGTCACAGGGGACATTGGAGGAAGTGAATGCTGGACCGGAGCTTGAGAAGAGACACCACGGGACTGATTATGGTAAGGTGGGCAGGGAGGGTCTGGGGTGGGTCTGTCCACCTCTACCGGGCTCTGCCCACCTCTACCGGGCTCTGCCCACTGTCTAGGTGGCCAAGCCTACTCTGCAGGGGGAACCCCTCACCAGGCTGACCTGTTGACCCTTCTTTACCCCAGAGGTCTCAAGAGCTGCTGCTGCTCCTGATGCTGAGGTGGACAGCAGCACACATGGAGGACCCTGCTTTCCCACACTTGGGTGACAGCTCACAGCCCCTGCGGAGGGCCTGTCCTTGGCCCTGTTCCTGTCCACAAGATGACACAGTGGACTGTGCCGGCCTGGGCCTGAGGCTATTCCCGGACAATGTCACCAGGGCTGCTAGGCACCTTTCCTTGCAGGTGAGGGCTGGGGTCCATGTGGGAGTCCACACAGCGGAGCTGAACCTGCCCTTGCTCTGGGCCTACTAAGCCAGGCCAAGGCCAGCGGTAGAAGCACTGTGTGTTGGGAGAGCTGAGTTTGGGGTCAGCATCTTAGGAGTAAAGTGGTTTTGATCAAAACACTGAGTTCTGGGGCAATCGCTGTGATGTTGGAGGTCATGGGAGTACTTTGGGAAGACTTGGGGCAAAAGGGTGTTGGTCAGGATCCTGAAGCAGGAGGATGGAGACAACTTTGACTTCATCCTTCACTGCACAGTGAAGCCCTGTGTGGGGGAAAAAAATGGCCAGGGAAGTGTCAGAGACCAGTTTCAAAATTAGCAGCCTGTGGGGCTTGGGAGCTCAGGGTGACGGTGTTGATTGTGGGTGATTTGCCTTGCAAGTCTGGGGTTGTCTGGGGTCAAGGAATGGGATGTGTTCTCTTCTCCTCCTCCTCCTCTAATGTTTGGAGACATTAGGGATGAACCCAGGGCCCGTGGGTGCTAAGCAAGTGCTCCTCTGCCTGGGGCCACACTTCTAGGTGACACGCTGAGGAGCAAGGGACAGGCACTGGTGTGAATGTCTTTACTCCACTCGGCAGAACAACCAGCTGCAAGAACTCCCCTACAACGAGCTGTCCCGCCTCAGTGGCCTGCGCACCCTGGACCTGCACAACAACCTCATCTCCTCGGAGGGTGAGGACCTCGAGCTTGGAACAACCAGGTCCACAGCACAACCTCTCTCCACATCCGCTGTTTGCCAGTTGTGGCCAGCTCTCTCGGGGGTTTCCACAAATGCTGAGCACGGTGGAATTTCAAGGGTTGGGGGAGGGTGGTGGCTGTGGCTTTGAGTAAGGACAGGATGTGTAGGGGGCGGGGGTGGGCACACGCCTGGGAACTTATGCTAGCCACTAGCCTTGGGAGTAGGCCTGCTAGAAATGCCGGTCCCCTCGCTCAGCTCATCTGTTGCCCACCGCGCTCCCACCCAGGCCTGCCTGATGAGGCCTTTGAGTCCCTCACCCAGCTAGAGCACCTCTACGTGGCCCACAACAAGGTGAGCCTGTATGTAGCCCTGAGAGGGTGCATCCTGGCTGGGGTCGCCCAGGACGCAGGACCTGGGTGTGGGAGCTGGGAGGGGGGCAGGAAACCGGGCACCTGGACCAGATGCTGTTGCTGTTGCAGCTGTCCGTTGCACCCCAGTTCCTGCCACGCTCCCTGCGTGTCGCCGATCTGGCTGCCAACGAAGTGGCGGAAATCTTTCCTCTCACCTTTGGGGAGAAGCCTGAACTCCGGTAGCCTTAGCCCTGGCCCCGCCTCCATCCTTTGATGCCTGGAGAAAGAGGCCTGCCCTGGGAAGCATGCACATGGCTTTGCATAGGAAGAAGCAGAGGGCAGCCCTGTTTTGGAGGGTCTGAGGCATGGCTCTGCACTGGGGGTGGGGAGTCACAGGAGGCTGGGTTCTGTTCTGGGGACCCTGGGGCATGGCTTTGTGCTTGGGAGGGGGGGTGGCAGGGAGGACTCAGATCAGTTTGGGAGGGTCTGGGGCAGTCAGCTCAGTTTGTGGAGTAGGTGCCTAAACTTGGGGTCAGAGGGACTTCAGCTTTGTGTAGGGAGTTATGGGTTATGGCCCTGTAGTAGGGGGAGCTTGAGTGATGAGATAGGGTCCCATACACTGTAGCAAAAGTCTAGACTAAGCTGGGCGGTAGTGACACACGCACTTTAATTGCAGCACTTGGGAGGCAGAGGCAGGTGGATCTCTGTGACTTCAAGACCAGCCTGGTTTTCTTTTTTTGGTTTTTCGAGACAGGGTTTCTCTGTGTAATTTTAGTGCCTTTCCTGGATCTCATTCTGTAGACCAGGCTGGCCTCGAACTCACAGAGATCCATCTGCCTCTGCCAACCGAGTGCTGGGATTAAAGGTGAGTGCCACCACCACCACCTGACTTCAGCCTGGTTTTCAAAGTAAGTTCCAGGACAGCTAGAGCTATGCAGAGAAACCCTGTCTTCAAAAACAACAACAACAACAACAACAACAAACCAAACAAAAAAGAACTCTAGACTAGGACAGATACCATCTACTTCAACACACACACACACACACACACACACACACACACACACACACGCGCACGCACGCACGCACGCACGCACGCACGCACGCACGCACACATACACACATACCCAGTCTCACTCTCGAACAGAAGCTGTGGACCGCCTGAGCTGGAGTTGAGGGGTAACAACTGGGGAGGGTGGTGTGCACATGCACAGGCTGGCAGCCTCGCCCTCCTCAGGTCTGTGTACCTCCACAACAACCGACTGAGCAACACTGGTTTACCACCTGACACCTTCCACGGTTCGGAGGCCATCACCACCCTAAGTCTCTCCAGCAATCGGCTCAGCTACCTACCACCCAGCCTGCCAGCCTCCCTGGAGCGCCTTCACCTGCAGGTACCCTGCCGACCACACACACATGCCTGGGTCCAGGTCTCTTAACAGCAGCCTGTGGGATTTCCCCACCTGCTCCTTTTCCATCCTTTCAACTGCTCCCCAGAATTCCAGATGTTAGAACAATCACGTAGGGAAAAAGACCAAAAACTCCACCGCCTCGCACAAGCAAGACAAGCTCTGAACACTTTACTCATGAGCCTTCTGTGGTTGCTGTGGCTGCGCATGCCAGAGCCTCTATTTCATTCGCTCTCCTTCCTCCAGAACAATCTCATCTCCAAGGTGCCCAGAGGAGCGCTGAGCCGGCAGACTCAGCTCCGTGAGCTGTACCTGCAGCATAATCGGTTGGCAGACAGTGGTCTGGATGCAACTACCTTCAGGTAGGTGCACAGCAGCTCTGTGCTAACAGTAGCCCGTCCTTTGTAGGACTCCTAACCCAGGACTTCATTTAGTGAGTACCTGTGCACACAGCTGTCCTGCCGGGCATAAAAGGTATTACTCTATGCTGTGATGCTTGGCAGGTGTCCTCGTCTCCGGCTACTCACTCGTGAGGTTCTATTAACCAATAGCTGTAGTGTGTGTGCGCGTGCGTGCGTGCGTGTGTGTGTGTGTGTGCATGTGTGTGTGTTGGGAAGATGGAATCCAGGTTCTTGCATATGCTAGGAGACAAAACAAGTCCACCACCTAGCCACCTCGGGCCCCGCCCCCCAGGATTCTAGACAGGTAGACAGGCGCTCTGAGCTGCACCTTAGCTTTTATTTATTTATTTGTTACTTATTGGACAGGGTCTCTCTTTGTAGCCGTGGTTGTCCTGGAACTTGTTACATAGCCCACACTGGCCTCCAACTCATTTAGCTCTGCCTTCCTCTGCCTCTTGATTGCTGGGACTGGGGATGTATGCCACAATGCCCAGCTTCATTTATTTGTTTTTATGCACATGGGTGTTTTGTCTGCATGGACGTCTGTGCATCGTGTGTGGTGTGTGCGCAATGCTTGAAGAGCTGTAAGAGTGGTGGATCTCCTGGGACTGGAGTTAAGACAGTTGAGAGCCACTGTGTGGTGCTAGGATCTGAGCCCTGGTCCTCTGGAGGAATAGTCCGTGCTCTTAACTGCTGAGCCATCTCTCCAGTCCAGCCCCAGATTTTTTGAAAGAGTTTGGCTAAACGTAGTCCAGGCTGGCATGGAACTTGCAATCCTCTCAGCTCCGCTCGTGAGTGCAGGAAACACACCGTAACCATTCTGGGCTGCCACATGCATCTGTGTCACACCCACCCACCTGTGCTCCGCCCACTCGCAACTTAAAATCTCCAGTTTTAAGGAGTCCTGAACCCATTTCCTTTCCTTTCTGCTAAGATCTATAGGTCCCCCCACACTTTTTTTTTTTTTTTTTTTTTTTTTTTTGAGACAGGGTCTCTCATTCTCAGTGTTACAGCTCTGACTGTTCTGGAACTTACTTTGTAGCCCAGGCTGGCCTCCCGCTCACAGAGATCCACTTGTCTCTCTCTTAAGTGCTGGGATTAAAGGCGTGAGCTAACAACGCCTGGCTGAGGTCCCTTTCTTGAAGTGACCATGCCATCATCCCTCTCTCCCACCAGCAAACTGAGCAGCCTTGAGTACCTGGACCTGTCCCACAACCAGCTGGCCACAGTGCCTGAGGGTCTCCCTGGAACCCTGACCATACTGCACCTGGGTCGCAACTGCATCCGGCAGGTGGAGGCGGTGAGGCTGCACAGAGCGAAGGGCCTGCGCTACCTGCTGCTGCAGCACAATGAGCTGGGGGCCTCAGCGCTGCCCGCGGGGACGCTGAGGCCTCTGCGGGCCCTGCACACGCTGCACCTCTACGGCAACAGGCTGGAGCGCGTGCCCCCAGCATTGCCGCGCCGCCTGAAGGCCCTGGTGATGCCTCACAACCGCGTGGCCGCGCTAGGTGCGCGGGATCTGGTTTCCGCGCGAGCCCTGGCCGAGCTCAACCTGGCCTACAACCGCCTGACCAGCGCGCGCGTGCATCCCGGCGCCTTCCGCCGCCTGCGCGCCCTGCGCAGCTTGGACCTGGCCGGCAACCAGCTGAGCCGGCTGCCCGAGGGCCTGCCCGCCAGTCTGCGCTCCTTGAGACTGCAACGTAACCAATTGCGGGCCCTGGAGCCGGAGCCGCTGGCCGGCCTGAAGAAACTGCAGGAGCTGAGCCTGGCGCACAACCGGCTCCGCGTGGGCGACATCGGGCCTGGCACCTGGCACGAGCTGCAGGCACTGCAGGTCAGGGGTTAACTACAATTAACTACTGTGTGCTTATCTCCATCCCACCGCTGGCCCAGCTACTCCCTAGCTCTGTGCCCCGGCATGCCACACAGCCCCATGTGGGCAGCCTGAGCCGGCTAAAACAGACCCTGTTGGGGTTGTTGCTGGTATGCCCCCACCTCCTGGGGGGAGACGACTTCTGAGCACTCCTCCATTCTACCCAGCAGCTGTGCTATGGCAACCCAGTGGGCACAAGATAGGCCCCTATCCCTTTCTGACCCCAAACATCCTAGTCAGAGCCAAAGGCCATCTAGGCAATCACAGAAAACAAGTGTGAGAGAAGGTGAGGAGCATGGCCAGGTGTGGGGACTGCACCCCCCTCCACAGCACAGGGGAGGCTGAAGTAGGAGTTGGATTTGAAACCAGCCGAGGCTACTGAAAGAAGAAAGGAAGGGGAAGCAGGAGAGGGAGTGGAGGAAGAGAAAGGAAGGAAAGAAAAACCAGGGTGTGAGCAGGAGGACCAGCATCTTCACATCCTTGTGTCTTGCTGAATCAGGCACGGGGAGACCACATCTACCTGTACCTCTCAGGATAAGATAGAAAAAGATCGGGCTCAGCAGATCTCTATGGAGTGAAGGAATCTAGCAACTATTTAGGGAACAAAGATCTGGAGGAAGCTCGCTGGGCATGGGAGAGGCGAGGACCAGGGAGGAGAGGGCTGGGAGTTCTTCGGGTGTGAGGCCCAGGCCCTGAGCCCACCGCGATCTGTGTGCCTGTCAGGTGCTGGATCTGAGCCACAATGAGCTGTCCTTTGTGCCCCCTGACCTGCCTGAGGCCCTGGAGGAGCTGCACCTGCAGGCTAACCGTATCAGCCACGTGGGCCCAGAGGCCTTCCTCGGCACACCCCACCTTCGTGCTCTCTTTCTGAGGTGAGGGCAGGGGAGTCCGGATGGTGACATTAGCTCTTCAGCCGCTGCCCTAACATCCCCGCCTCTCCGCACAGGGCCAACAGGCTTCATATGACGAGCATCGCGGCCGAGGCCTTCCTGGGGCTTGGACACCTACGTGTGGTAGACACCGCAGAAAACCCAGAACAGGTCCTGGTCCAGCTGCCGCCCAAGGGCCGGGGGCCCTGAGTGCTGACGGACGGTGGGCTCAGAAAGTTCTAGTTGGGCCTTGGAGACTGGGCCTGTTTGTCAGAGCTGGCCAAAGCACCAGGAGCGGGTGTCCACGATAGGTGGGGTTGGGGCGCGAAAGCAGGAAGTGTGATGACTTGAACATCCTGGGATGTGGACTGCACCTCCCACCAGTTGGTGATGGGGAAAATAAACTGGACCCCTTTCCATGTTCATACGGATATGGACTTAGTGCCCTCTGGACCCATCTCTTCCCTACACCTCAGGGGAACATCTTTTCCATCCCTGAGACCAAGCAGGGAGACAAGGCTCCAGGATTTGAAGTCAGTTTGGTCGCATGGCCAGTGACTGATGTGGGTGACCTGAGACAGACACGTGGGTCATTAACCACAAAAGGCCAAGCCACGGGCTCACCCAGGCCTTTCCAGGGAACTGGGCTGGGTGGGGAGGCCCAGGCCAGCCACCGAGTGGGCTGTATCAAGGAAAAAAGACAGAGCTGGGGCGGGCATGGCCTTGGCTGTTTATTCTGTGTTGACCCTGGTGGGGTGGGGTGGGGTGGGGTGGGGTGTCAGCACAGCCCCTGGAGAGCCGCCGAGCGGACAGCTTAGTGGCATCTTTGGAGAGGGCTGTGGGGTTAAGACTGGTCGGGGCAGGAAGTAAAGTGCTTGCAGGACCCTCTGGGCTTGTGTCCCAGCCACCCTCCTTGCTCCAGATGCTCCTGGATGTGCAAACAGGACTCTCCAAGGCCCAACCAGCCAGACTGGGGTGAGGGTGCTGTCCCGATGTCCCTGGGGCCGGGGGCCTGGACAGGGTGAGTCCAGAACCAACTGTCCGCTGATTGTCTGCTTGTCTGCTCGGTGGCCCTGGAGCTCTGCCTGGCATTGGGCTGTGGGGCCTGTAGTCCAGGGATGGGCCTCACCTGCGGAGTCGCTGCAGCTAGGGGAGACACAGGGGTCAGGGGACCATCACCACACGTGCCCCTCCCCCCACCCATGGCCACTCACCTCGTTCTCCACCAGATTTCGCCGGTACAATGCCTCCTTCGCAGCCTCCTAGGGGAAGGGGTGATTGGCTGACAGTCCAAGATGACCCTGCCCCTAAACCTCAGGACCCGCCACACGGGCCCAGCTTACCCTGCTTCCGTCATAGCCCAGGCGCCGGGCGGCCTCCGTATAGAAATGCAGCTGGCGCTCCAGATGGGTTGCGTACTCTTGAGGAGTGGCAGTGGGGTCAGGGTCAGGGTCAGGTGGCTGCTCCCCCCCCCACTCCACGGGAGTTCTCAGTTCCCTACCCCTGCACAGACCTCTCTCCTGTCAGACGGCCTCTAGCTCCTTTTACAGTCCCTCCCTCCCCAGCCCCACCCCCCGCAGTCCCACCCCTCTGCAGCCCCACCCCTGCCCTACCCCTGCGGATGCCAGCGCCCCCCTGCTCCAGCTGTGCCCTCTGCCACTGGCTACGTTGAACTACGTCCTGGTACTGCTGGGCCACTTCTGGGGGCACAGGCCGGCGTGCCTGCCTCAAGGCCAGGATCTAGAGGATACGGGGTGGGGGGCTGTGAGCCCATCTGAAGCCGCTGCTAGGCCCGCCTCACTGCGCCCAGCAGGCCTGGCACCCACCTTCCTTTCTAGCCGCTCTTGGTCAAAGGCCAGCACACTGAGGCTATGCAGGGGCCGGGCTGATCTGCAGGGGAGAGAGGGCGCTGAGGGCTCAGGAGGAAGTGGTGGGGGCCAAAGGAGAGTAGGCAGAGGTACAGGGGCGAGGAGATCTCAGCAGGGCCTCAAGAAGTCCAGAGACCAGGGAAAAGTAGATCTGATGCTGGAGGGTTCTGGGGCATGTCTGCCATCCCAGCACTCAGGAAGGTGAGGCAGGGGGATCATGAATGAGTTTGAGACCTTCTTGAGGGAGAGAGACAAAGATAGAGACGGAGACAGAAGAAAAGTCGCCATGTCCATGAACTGAGAGGAAGGAGAGTGAAGACAGGAGGCTGAGGATGTTGACAAAGGTCAGATATCAAAAGGTCAAGCAGATGCCGGGCAGTGGTGGCGCACACCTTTAATCCCAGCACTCGGGAGGCAGAGGCAGGTGGATCTCTGTGAGTTCGAGAACAGCTTGGGCTACAGAGTGAGTCCCAGGAAAGGTGCAAAGCTACACAGAGAAACCCTGTCTCGAAAAACCAAACAAAACAAAGGGTCAAGCAGAGGCTTTTGAACTGAATTCCCTAAGAGAAGGTTTCCAGCATGGCTCTGGAGTCAGATAGGCTGTGGTGTGATGTGCCATGGAAACCACACAAGGAACCGAGACGAGACAGGGTCGCTTCAGTGTGACCTAGCCCAGACTCACCTGTTGTTGCCTGGTTCCCTCCAAGAGGCAGCTATGGGAGGCACCTTTGCTTTGGGCCCAGTGACCTGTTTTGGTACGGAGAGCCAGTCCAATGAGTCCTGAGCCCCTGACCCCAGCCCTACTCCCAGGGGTGGCCGATAGGCAGGGGACTCACAGCGGGCACAGCTGCTGGGAGGTGATCAATGACCAGCCACCTCTCCGTTGTAGTCTCCAACTGCTGGGCCGTCAATGGCTCCCGGATCCGGACCATCACTTCAAGCCGCCCCCCAGTGGGCCGGCGACCATCCAAAACCTAGGTAGGAATAAGAAGGGGTGCTGTGGGTAAGAGCAGCAGTCTCAAACAGAACCCTCAGGAATGCCAGGGGTGACGCTGGTGACGCAGTCTGCAAGCACCCGCCACCGCCTCACCTCCAGGATCTCATGAACTTCGCAAGCTGTCTCCAACATATCCAGCTTCAGCTGGGCTGTGCCCAGTACCCTGTCAGTCTTGAATAGCCCCCTGTGTGTAGGAAGGTGTAGGGAGCTCTAACAGTAGGCAGGCTACCCCTCAGCCCTGGAGCCCAGAACCTGTGACCCTGACTCACCCCTTGTGGACCACTTCAAACTTGATGCCCTTGGTTTGGATGGCCCTTCGGAAGCCACGGTGGCCACGGTTGATGCAGAGTTTGAACTGCTCCTTGAATTCTATGCAGGGAAGGAGGGAAGAATGAGAAGAGGTTGTCTGTGGGGGGTGTGCACTGGCCTGTGTGTGCCTGCGTGGGTATGTGTGTGTGGTGCACGCACGCACGCACGCACACGGGTATATGTTCATGTGGTGGTCAAAGCACCACCCCAGGTGTCAGCCTTCACCCCACCTTGTTTGAGACCATGTTGCTCTCATTTGTGCACCCCAACCTAACTGCCCACAAGCTCTCTTGTCCTCGCCACCGCAGGAGTGTGGGGTTGCAGAGGTGTGTTACTGAGCTGCCTTATGTCAGACCTGGAGATTCGAATTTACACACTTCTGCTTGCACTGCGCTTGCTTTACCTGCTGAACTGTCTTCCCTCAGTCCTTGTCTTTCTTTTTTTTCCGAGGGTGCTGGGGATGGAAGCCCAGGACTTGTGCATGCTGGGGTACACCTCTGAGCTACAATCCCACCCTGGCCCTAGTTTAAGTTTTTCTTTTGCAGGAGGCAAGGGGACTCACCAGGGGAGTCTGTATTTTTGATCACACTGGTCTTGTCTTTCTGAGCTTCTTCCTGTATCAGGGAGGGAGGAGGCAGCAATGATCAGGCCCAGGCTAGACCTGGACTTCCTGCTTGCCCTGCTTCCTGGTCCCCACCCACTTGGAGGTTGCACCTACCACATTGGGATAAGGGAAGTCAAACCGGACAAAGGCATCCAGGTCACTGGGGGACAGCCCTGCAGGAAAACAAAGGTCAGACCTAGGGAGAGAGACCAGCCCACCCCTGCTTCTGGGGCACCCCCTCACCTGTGGGTGTGGGCAAGTTGATTCCCTTCACGATAAACAGAAGCATGTCGTTGTTGCTCAAGTCCGGAAAGATCCTTTCAGTAGGCAGGGAAACAGAGGCAGGCACCTCAGTCCCAACCTGCAGCTCTCTTTTCCCTCAGTGGAGCGGGGAACCCCCAGATGGCGGGAATGCCACTCCGGGGTTCAGGCCGCAGAGTTAGGCCTGACTTCTGGGCTCTGTTCGGTGCTCACGTATTTATCTGGGACCTACTTCTATTGATGTTTCTGTATTTATTGTGTGTGTACACTCACGTGCACGCATGTGAAGAGAGAGTTCTTTTGCGAGTTCTGTTCTCGGAGCTCAGGTCGTCAGGCTTGGTAGAGGGCCCCTCTAGCTGCTGACCTACCT
The DNA here is from genome assembly GCF_004664715.2 of Peromyscus leucopus. NCBI lineage: Eukaryota > Metazoa > Chordata > Mammalia > Rodentia > Cricetidae > Peromyscus > Peromyscus leucopus. The sequence goes on from NC_051067.1 coordinate 74,999,311, forward strand.
CCCTGGCCCTCATTTCCCAGCAGCATCTCAGCTGTGCCCTTTATATTCCTGGAGCCCTACTAATTGCCACCCAGGACTCCAGCAGCTGGAGGATCCTTTCCTTTTGAAACAAAGTCCCATGTAGCGCAGGCTGGCCTAAAACTCACCTATATATAGCCAAGGCTGGCCCTGAACTTCTGATCCTTCTGCCTCCACCTCCTGAGGGCTGGGATCACAGGCATGTACATCTGATAGATGAGATCCCGGATCCCAAGATCTCACAAGTGCTGGGTAAGCATTCTACCAACTGAGCTACACACCCAGCCTCTTCCTTCCATTGAATAATTACTTTCTGAGTGTCTGCCAAGTGCCAGCCAGGGCCCCAGCCAATGCAGCACTTCATGCCTTTGCATGCCTGTGTGCCAGAGTCGAGTCCCGCAATAGTGTAGCTCCCTCCCCAGCCACACCCCGGCGGGGGCTTTGGGCCTACTTGATGACATTGAAGGTCCTCTGCTCAAAGCGGGCAGCAGGTGAGGGGAGACTGCGGGCGAAGGCTTGCTTTAGGGTGTCCATGCTCCGCTTACAGTCTTCTGCCAGCTTCTCGAACCTGCAGGGAAGGCATTGCTTGGAGCCCTGGCCGCTGGGCTGCCAGTGCAGGTACTGGTGGGGGGCACTTACTTGATGGTTTCGGTAATGTTGCCCAGGTGGGTGAACTGTGTGGCGTGGTTCAGACACATCTGCAGGGGAGAGACTGAGTGTAGGTGGAAGGCCAGGAGGACTGTGCAGGGGACGGGGACGGGGACGGGTCATGGGTGGGAACTCACTTCATGTTGCTGTCTCAGGAGTTTGGTAAGCTCCCCATAGCGCCGCACAGCCTCCTGAGACAGTCCTGGGCCAGGCCGTTGCACCAGTACAAAATCGTCCTTGTTGACGGGGGCGGGGGGCACCTGTGGAGGATGAGGCTGGTGGGCAAGGGCCTCCTGGCCCACGAGGAGCAGCTCGTCAGGGCTCTGCCGTCTTCCTGCCCCTTACTCTATCTCCGGTATCTCCGGTCTCCCCTTAGGTCCTACACTGTCTGACACAATACAGCCATCCTTTGGGCATCCAAGCCTGTCTGTGCAGCCCCGTCTGTCTGTCTGTCTGTGCAGCCCCGTCTGTCTGTCTGCCTGTGCAGCCCCGTCTGTCTGTCTGCCTGTGCAGCCCCGTCTGTCTGTCTGCCTGTGCAGCCCCGTCTGTCTGTCTGCCTGTGCAGCCCCGTCTGTCTGTCTGCCTGTGCAGCCCCGTCTGTCTGTCTGTGCAGCCCCGTCTGTCTGTCTGTCTGTGCAGCCCTACTCTGGCTGGGAGCGAGGGATGCAGCAGTGAATAGAGACAGCCAAGCACTGTAGCACACACTGGTGATCTCAACGCGTAAGAGACTGTGGCCTAAGAACTGAAAGTCTGAGGACAGCATGCCATACGCAGTGAGTTCAAGGCCTGCCTGTACACAGTACAGAGGCCCTATCTTAAAAAAAAAAAAATCCGAACTAAAACTCTAAGAAGAGGGAGTCAGCCCAACAAGTCTCTCCCTGGGGAGCGTTCCAGGGAGAGAAGAGCACGCGCAAAGACCCTGAGGCTAGAGTGCAGCCGGCTGTGACACAGAGGGAGGAAGTGAAGGCGTGAGGCAGACCATGACGACCGGGCCACAGGAAAGCTCTGCATCTACCTGTGTCACTGCGGTCTCCCTCGCTAGAATGTGCGCCCCACAGGGTGCAGATATTTGTCTATTTTGCCCAACATTAGGGTCCCAGAACTCAGCGTGTGCTCCATACAGATATGTCTGTATGAATGCTGCTGTCTATCATACAAGGGGTCCTGGGATCCTGCCGTGTTTTCAGGTGGGAATCAGTCTTCAGGTCTCCAAAGACAAAAACAGTGCTGAGTGAACAGTTCTACCCAACGTGGCAGAACCTGTTAACTGTCTCACAGAGATTAGAGTCTCTTCCCTAGTAATGGCACACAATAGTGCTCCTAGCAAGAAGCTGCAAGCCTTAGAATCCTCTGCAGCAAGGTACAGCCAAATGGCTAGCTCCGGCCAATGGGAGATAAGCAAAAAGGCCTGGGTTCTGGAGGCAGCAGGGGTGCTCTGCTGTAGAGAAATAGAGGGCAGGGCGTCCCCAGTGCCTGCAATGACTCCTGTCCTTGTTACTCCACCCTTTCCATGGGGAGGCGTCAACGGGTCAGTGATCCATTTGGATCCTGTGGACTAGGACAAGACCCTAGGACATGAAAAGCAAAACCATGGGAAGGGCCCGGGCTCCTCAGGCACCTGTGATAGAGTCCAGCCTGTCCTAAGTGTGACATCAAGAAACAACTGTCTCCTTTCAACTGCTGCCCTCCAGGGCCTGTGTCCCGGCACCTTAAGGATGACCAGTACAGTACGTTCTAGGTCCCATGGTTGCCTGGGCCACAGGCAGCGTGCATGGTAGAGGCCTCACCTTGGCGATGTCCACAGGCAGCCCATTGCGAGAGGCCTCCAGCATGGGCTCCAGCCCTTTGGCCTGGCGCAGGTGCATCTTGGCGCCCTCGACATCATTCTTTTGCTTGGCGCGCAGTGCGGCCTGCAGGAGCTGCTTCTTGCGGCCCTCCAGAAAGGCCAGCTGCTGCTGGGCTGTAGGTGGGAGGCCTCAGTGGGGGCTGCCCAACCCAGTGGGGTCAGGTTGGCCTGGGTAGCCAGGGCAGGGGGGGAACTTACCCCTGGTGGATGTACCCTTGGGGGCTGCTTTGCCTGCTGGTCCTGATGAGGGCGCCCTGGAGGGTGAGGACTTCAGCTGGGTTGTAGGGGCAGCAGGAGTGTTTTGCTGCAGAGAAACAGGAGTCAGGATGTTCCCACTGCCTGCAATGACTCATTCTCAAGTGTCGGAACCCCAAACCAAGGACCTATCTCTGGGTCTTCAACAAACTCATTATGTAGCTGAAGCTGGCTTTGAACTCCCCACCCCAGGCTGAGATCACAGGTATGAGCCAGTGTGCCTGCCTCATCCTCAGCACTGACCACATCTATGGTCCTGAGTCTACCTACTCTCTGCAACAGCTCGTCCCAGGGAGGCTACTCTGTGCCCATTCTGCAGATCAAAGGACTAAGGCTCAGGGAGCATAAGGCTTGCCCACAGCCCACAGCCCAGAAGTGGCAGGCCTATGGTGTGGGGCTGGGTCACTCCTGCTTGGCCCAGGCCTCTGTCCTTGTCACATCCCACCTCAGCCCTGACCCCCTGTACCTTTTTAGGAGCTTCCTCCTCCTCCTCCTCTGAGCCTTCATCATGGTTAGCAAGCTTCATGGCAGTTTCCAGGACCCCCACCAGACTCTGCTGGGTAGACTCTGCATTCTCCAAGCCCTGAATTGGGGGGAAGCCTGGCGGCAGAGTGACCTGGTCAATGCCTTCCCACTGTTGTGAGGGCGACACCAATCTCTCCTCCTCCTAAGGAATTCCAAGCCTTTCTTTTTGTTAGTTTTCTGTTTCTGAAACAGCCTCACTATGTAGCTCAGGTTGGCCTTGAACTTGCAATCCTCCTGCCTCATCCTCCCAAGCACTGGCATTACAGGTGTGTGCCATGCTAGTCTTGCTGTTTTCTGCATGCCAAAGATGGAGCCTGGGGCTTTGTGCAGGCTAGGTAAGTGTCCTGGCACCGCTCTGGCCCCTGCAGCCACCCTGAGACAGACAGATCTGAGTGGAGTTGCTGTGGGTCCTCTAAGTACTGACTCCTCTCCCACGCAACTGGTTTCTCCTGCTGGAGCTCCAGGGCCTGCACAGATTCTAACAGACTCTGTCAGGTGGGCCTCAGCTGGGAAGGGGCTCCCAGATGTGGAAGGCAGCTGTTTCCACAGAAGACAGGTAGGCAGCTGAGAACTTAAGAGGGTTCTACTCTGCCGAGGAAGATTTTGGGAAGTCCAAGTCTGAAGGCTTGGCAGGAGTGAATGGAATGAAGCAGGGAGGAGGGAGACCACTGGGAGATAGGACAGGCTCCAGACAACCTCCTCATTTTGAGAACTTTCCAGTTTCCCTGAAAGAAACATTTCTGTCATGACTCACTTCACTCTGGCTGAGAGGCTTGCAAAGTTCCTGAGTACACAGCATGGCTGTAGGAGACAGCCCGTAAGCAGGAACCGACCAGCAAAGGCCCAGCGTAGAGGGAGTGGGGTGGTGGGGCCCTTCCTTGGGACAGACCTTACCTGGGGGGAAACATACCTAACTAGAGGTGTAGCCCACCTGGAGGCACTGGTAGCTCCGCCACGTCCACAGCTCGGCCTGCCTTGTGGGCCCGAATGGCATCTTGGTATTGCTGCAAGGCACAGAGGCGTTAGGGGACCTGAGAGAGGTCCTGGGGGCATTCGTCTGGTCCCTACACACCTTGACAATGCGCTCATGCATGCGTGCCTTCCGTTGGTCACCCTTGGCCTTGGCCTGGGCTGCAGCCACATGGTACCGCTCCATCCGCTGCTCCAGCGCCTCCAGGAGGCTCCTCGGGGGTTGGGGAACCTCTGGCCAGAGGAGGTGGGAAGAGGTTAAGGGGGAGGGAATTGGGCACTGGTCCAGTCTGGCCACCTCTAGGGATCTTAGCAGCCTACCTGGCCTGATGGGTGCTGAGGCGGGAGTCAAAGGTTGTGCTGCTGGCAGAGGGGACTCAGGGGACAGCTGGTCTGGAGACAGAGAGGCCCAGCCCAGTGAGGGCTTGCTTGGTGACCCTGGACAGCTCCAAGATGGATAGTAGGAGCAGGAGGGGACATGGATAGGGTCCTCACCAGGTGAGGGGACATGGGATAGGGTCCTCACCAGGTGGAGGGGACATGGGATAGGGTCCTCACCAGGTGGAGGGGACATGGGATAGGGTCCTCACCAGGTGGAGGGGACATGGGATAGGGTCCTCACCAGGTGGAGGGGACATGGGATAGGGTCCTCACCAGGTGAGGGGACATGGGATAGGGTCCTCACCAGGTGGAGGGGACATGGGATAGGGTCCTCACCAGGTGGAGGAACATGGGATAGGGTCCTCACCAGGTGGGGGACATGGGATAGGGTCCTCACCAGGTGGGGGACATGGGATAGGGTCCTCACCAGGTGGAGGACATGGGATAGGGTCCTCACCAGGTGGGGGACATGGGATAGGGTCCTCACCAGGTGGAGGGGACATGGGATAGGGTCCTCACCAGGTGGGGGACATGGGATAGGGTCTCACAGGTGGGGGACATGGGATAGGGTCCTCACCAGGTGGAGGACATGGGATAGGGTCCTCACCAGGTGGAGGACATGGGATAGGGTCCTCACCAGGTGAGGGGACATGGGATAGGGTCCTCACCAGGTGGAGGACATGGGATAGGGTCCTCACCAGGTGGGGGACATGGGATAGGGTCCTCACCAGGTGAGGGACATGGATAGGGTCCTCACCAGGTGGAGGACATGGGATAGGGTCCTCACCAGGTGGGGGACATGGGATAGGGTCCTCACCAGGTGGGGGACATGGATAGGGTCCTCACCAGGTGGAGGACATGGGATAGGGTCCTCACCAGGTGGAGGGGACATGGGATAGGGTCCTCACCAGGTGGAGGGGACATGGGATAGGGTCCTCACCAGGTGAGGGGACATGGATAGGGTCCTCACCAGGTGAGGGGACATGGGATAGGGTCCTCACCAGGTGGAGGGGACATGGGATAGGGTCCTCACCAGGTGGGGGGACATGGGATAGGGTCCTCACCAGGTGGAGGGGACATGGGATAGGGTCCTCACCAGGTGGGGGGGGACATGGGATAGGGTCCTCACCAGGTGAGGGGACATGGGATAGGGTCCTCACCAGGTGGGGGGACATGGGATAGGGTCCTCACCAGGTGGAGGGGACATGGGATAGGGTCCTCACCAGGTGAGGGGACATGGGATAGGGTCCTCACCAGGTGGAGGGGACATGGGATAGGGTCCTCACCAGGTGAGGGGACATGGGATAGGGTCCTCACCAGGTGAGGGACATGGGATAGGGTCCTCACCAGGTGGGGGGGACATGGGATAGGGTCCTCACCAGGTGAGGGGACATGGGATAGGGTCCTCACCAGGTGAGGGACATGGGATAGGGTCCTCACCAGGTGGGGGGGACATGGGATAGGGTCCTCACCAGGTGAGGGGACATGGGATAGGGTCCTCACCAGGTGGGGGGACATGGGATAGGGTCCTCACCAGGTGGAGGGGGCAGGCGGGAAAGGTCCACCAGTTCCCCACGGCTCAAGGCCTCCAAGACAGGGTCAAAACTCTGGGAGAAAGAATGAGATGAGTGGGAAAGGGGCTGCCAGGACCCCAGGGGGTGTTCCATACCCTGCCCAGTGGCAGAGGACTGCCCCCTCCCTGGGGCCACCCAACCCATGCTCTACCAATACTGAGATACTGATAAGGGGCACAGAAGATGGTGGCAGACTAGAGAGGAAGGAGCCGGCGGGAGGGAGGCCTGCACTCTCCCCGGGCCCCTCCGCCGGCAGGCCCCTCCCCCGGCAGGCCCTCCCCCGGCAGGCCCCTCCCCCGGCAGGCCCCTCCCCCGGCAGGCCCCTCCCCCAGCAGGCCCCTCCGCCAGCAGCCCCGTCTGGGCTGAAACGTACCTTGGCTACTCTCAGGTGTCTGGTGGCCGCCGCGCTGTCGCCCTGATGCTTGGCATGGAGGGCAGCCAGCTTGTACTCATGCTGGAGGCTCTGCAACTGGGCCAGGGGGGTGCAGGGACCTAGAAAGAGGAACGCAGAAGCCCAGGCCACGCTTACCACACAAACTGTCTGATTCTTACAGGTTTTGAACCCATTTCATAGATGGACACCTGAGGGTCAGAGAGGGCATGCTCTCTGCCAAGACCACTCAGCTTTCAGGTGGCATGAGGCACAATCAACCCTAGGCCTGGAGGTTCTGAGCAGTAGAGTTTCTCTCCTCAGAATTCTTTAAATCCTGCTGTACACCCTTCTAACTTATCAAACTTCTTCTTTTTAAAACTTTTTAAAACTTATTTCATGTGCACTGGTGCTTTGCCATGGGTGTCGGGTCCCCTGGAACTGCAGTTACAGACAGTTGTAAGCTGCCATGTGGGTGCTGGGAACTGAACCCAGATCCTCTGGAAGAGCAGTCAGTGCCCTTAACCACTGAGCTATCTCCTCAGCCCCCCCCCCCCCCGATTGCTTCTTAAACTTTAAAAAGTAGCCAAGGCTGCCACTCACAGTACCTTAAAACTATGAGCATTAGCCGGGCAGTGGTGGCACACGCCTTTAATCCCAGCACTCAAGAGGCACAGCCAGGACGAGGCCAGCCTGGTCTACAGAGTAAGATCCAGGACAGGCACCAAAACTACACAGAGAAACCCTGTCTGGAAAAACCAAACAAACAAAAACAAAACCAAAAATCCAAAAATCCTATGAGCATTATAGAGAGCTAACCGTATGCCTTTCCCCGCTATGTGGCATCTGGGTCTCGGGGTCGATGGTGGAATGGGGGCCTGGCACATGCTGGGCACCTGCACAGTCACCAAACTACGCTGATGGCTGCAACCCCAGGCTTTCTGACCAGGAGACGCAGCAGGCAAAGACATCTGCATCACCTGGTGGCCTCGGGTTGATTCCTGGAACCTACACAGTAGGAGGTGAGAAGTGACTCCCATGGGTTATCCTCGGACCTTTGCAACTTTCCACGGCACAGACAGCCCCCACCCCAGTTAAAAATGTAAAATTAAAAGTGATTGGGAACTCAACAACGTTCACTTTAATGAACACTTTTGGATTCATTTGTTTTATGTGTGAGTGCTTTGCCTGTGGGTATGTATGTGCCCACAGGTGTGCCTGGTGCCCCTGGGAGGCCAGGGAGGGCGTCAGTTCCTTTGAAACTGGAGTTACAGACAGTTGTGAGCCACCATGTGGGAGTTGGGAATCAAACCTGGGTCTTCTTCAAGATCAACAAATACTCTTAACTGCTGATCCATCTCTCCAGGCCCCCTACTTCTTCCTTTGAGTGTGAGACAAGGTCTTATTATATAGCCCTGGCTGGCTAGGCTTGCTATATAGACCAGGCTGGCTTTGAACTCAAAGTGATCTGCCTTCCAAGTACCGGGTTTAAAGGACTACCTCTTATTTTGTAAATTATAGTTAAATACAGAAAACTTACTTAAAATTGTTTTTTTTTCCTTCTCTTTTAAATATTTTCTTTTTATTTTGGGGGGTTAAGGTGGTACACACCTTTAATCTTTGTCCTCAGGAGGCAGAGGCAGGAGGACCTCTGTGAGTTCACAGCCAGCCAGGGCTACACAGTGACTTCCAGGACAGCCAGGGCTACACAGTGAGACCCTGACTCTACTGTGCACGTGGGGTCAGGTGACAGTTTTGAACACCTGGCCCCTTCTCCCATCTTTGCTGGTCTCAGTCTTTACCCACTTCACTGGTCTCCTTTTCTCTTTCTGAGGAGGGTCTTTCTACGTAGCACAGGCTATCCTTCAAGTTGTGATCCTCCTGCATCAGGCCTCCTTAGTGCTGGACTGACATGTATACGCCAACATGCCTGACTCATTGTAACCATGCTTTTGTGTCTGTATTGTTTTATGTGTGGACATGTGTGCCTGTAGAGGTCAGAGGCCAACATCAAGAGTCTTCCTCAATTCTTTCTGAGACAGTCACTCACTGAACTTGGAGCTCCCGACTGGCTAGATGGGCTGGCCAGCAGCAAGCCCTAAGATCCTCCTGTCTGGGTCCTCCCGCTGGGATTCAGGTACACACACCCATGCCCAGCTTTCTGCACAGGTCCTGGGATCTGGACTCACGTCCTCATGCGTATATGGCAGAAACTTTACCTGCTGATAGCCATCTCCCTATCTATTAACCGCCTCCCCCTCACCCCCATTTTTTTGAGACAGGGTTTCTCTGTGTAACAGCCCTGGCTGGCCTGGAACTCAGCTGTCTGCCTCCTGAGTGCTGGGATTAAAGGAGTGTGCCACCACTCCGGGCTCTATTAAGCACTTTTAAGTGTACAGTTTCAGGGCACACAACATCCACAAAACAGTGCAGCCCCCCCCCCACCTCTATGACGGATTTCCCCTGGACACTCACTCCTGTCCCGACCCCCCCATGCCACCTGCCATCCACTTCCTGTGCTCACGGACCCGACAGCCCTGGGGCCTCCTGGGAATGGATTAGTGTCTCTGTCTTTACAGCTTCTTCACTTAACATCATGTCCTCATGGCTCTTCCATGTTAGAACATGCTAAAAAAATGAAAACATTCCCTTTTATGGTGCACAGCCTATGTTTTGAGGTCTCTGAAGAGCCCGCAGAGACCCTGTATCACCCTGGCCCTTCCCACCATTTACTTGGAGGCAGCTGGGGCTTGGCAGAGGTTTGTGTGATGGTAGACGGGGTCTCCAAGGTGGCACTGGACTCTGGAGCTGGCAGGTTCACAGGAGACGGGTGGGGAGCAGCATGGGTGTGGCTGTGCCCGGCCACTGGTGCCTTCCCCAGTGTGACAAGTGGGGGGATGTCTGCTTCATTGATGATGGTGCCCTTCCTGGAAGAGGCCAGCAGGTTTTCCAGTGTCTGAAACAGGATGTGAGTATGAGTCTGAGAGTGAGTCGGAGCTCAGTCCCAGCACCCGCCCTCGGCCTGCTCACCTTGAGTCCCCGGTCACAGCGTCGCATCTTGGCACTGTCCCCGGCCTGTCTGGCGCTCTCCACTGCCGACTGGTAGAGGGCCAGCCTCTCCTGCAATATGGCCTCTACTCCTGGGATGGAACCTGAAGGCTTTGGCTACAGGAGGATTGGGGATACAATCTGGGTGGTGACCCCACTTAGGCCACCCTGACCAACCCCTTCTAACATGAACACATATTTCCCCTGGAACAATCTTCCTCGCTCCCAGTGATGGAGACGTCCCAGTTCAGAGGTTCAGAGGTAGCATATCACCTGTGCCCAAGGTCACATGCAGAAGGGGTGAAAGGTGAGCCTTAAAACTCCAGGCTGCGTGCCTATGTGTGACTTAGGGGAGACATACCTGGGCCACAGGCATCAGGGGCTCCACAGCCTTCTGTTCCTCCCCAAGAACCTCGTTTAGCTCTGCCTGCAGGGATACATGGCCAGAGTAGGAGGTAGAGGTTGCTGGACAGGGCACTGAGATGATACATTGCCATATGTCCTGGCCCTGTGCTCACCAGCAGGTCCTCATCAGCCTCCACATCATCCTCATCGGTCCCCTCCTCATCCTCATCCACGTCTCTCATGCAGAGCCGGGCCATCTTCTCAATGGCCTCCATTGGCAGGGGACCTGGGGGCAGGAAGAAGCTTCAGCTAGAGCAGGATGCTCCCAGAGCCCCAGGCACCCATCCCCACCCTCAGGGCCCTGAAGAACAGCACAGCAAGCAACAGAAGAACAGATCCCCTCCCCGACGGCTCGCTGTGCCACATCACCACCCTGGAGCCCTTCTCCAAGCACCCATCTCTTCCCTGGCCAGTCTCAGTTATGGTGCCAGGCACCCTGGGTTCGAGCCTCAGCTCTGGAACAGTCTCACTGTATGACGCTGAGCAAGTTACTTCACCTCCCTGGGCTTCAGGAGAGCGGTGACTTAGCAGTGGACTGTGGGACTAAAGGTGAATTAAATTCTTGGAGCAGCAAGGCCTCCAGCTGTCCCTGCCTCATCTCCAGAGAGCAGCACCCTCCTCCCCAGGCTTGCATCCTGATACATTCTGTGAATCCCCACTCTTGTGCTTGGGGATACAATCAAGTAAAATAAAGGCTACCATAGAGCTCATCACATAAGATGGACAGCCACAAGGTTGCTAGCAGCTCTCCTGTGTGGTAAATACAGCACACAGGTACACTGGACAGGATGACACACATCTGGAGAAGGAGCTGAGATGTTATCCTGGCATTCAGAGCATCATGTAATTTATTAACGATTCTGGAGTTCCACCACTTAATTACCTCTACACTGGATGTGGGTAGGTGAAAACACAGAAAACCATGAATCAAGTGGGAGACTAGATCGATGACATGTTGTTGGCATGGTGCTTCCGTTTAAGGAAACACTATTCTCAAAAAAAAAAAAAAAGTTAAAAGCTGGGCAGTGGTGGTGCATGCCTTTAATCCCAGCACTCGGGAGGCAGAGGCAGGCGGATCTCTGTGAGTTCGAGGCCAGCCTGGTCTACAAAGTGAGTTCCAGGACAGCCAGGGCTGTTACACAGAGAAACTCTGCCTCGAAAAACCAGGGGAAAAAAAAAAAAAAAAAAAAAGGAACCAGTGTTCTGTAAAGCATATAAGGGACTGACTTATTGAATACTGGGAAGTACAACTAAGGCTGTATTTCACATTATCTAGTGTTTGTGTGCACATTTGTGTGCTGCGGCCCATGTGGAGAGGGACAGAACACAACGGTGTCAGGCTTGCAAGCCTCTTTACCCACTGAGCCATCCTGCTGCCCTCTGGTCATGGTTTTTTTAACCAGTAACCCACAACCTTGTCCTCTGGGTGCTTCTATCTAAAGATTTACTGGGTGTTGACAGTGCACCCTGCACTGGGGACCAGCAGGCCTGTGGCTCCCCTGAATGCGGCCACCTAACACACACACGGTACTTACCAAAGGCACAGGATCACCACCTATACTTCCAAACACCAGGCAGCGCTGCTTAGGGCCACTGCGAACAGTCAAATTACTCACACAAAGCACAAAGCAAGGGACTGGGAAGATGGCCCGGTGGTTACCAGTGCAGAGGACCCGAGTTTGGTTCCCACAACCACTTCAGCTCTGGGGAATCTGATACCCTCTTCCGGCTTTCATGTATGCTTGTACACGTGACACACACACAACACAGACATACACAAACACACACACACTTCTAAAAAAAAGAAAGAAAATGGTGGCAGAAAACAGACTGGATGAGGCCCAGCTGTATTCACAACTGACCCTGTCACCTAGACCCTAGACTCCAGGAAGGTGGGGGGTCTTTTGTCGTTCCCCCCCCCAACACACTTCCAACCCAGTGCCTGGCTCCAAGTACTGTCCACTGCAGAAGTTCCAAAAATATTCTCAAGTATGTTGGGCATCTTACCTTTGCCTTTGAGTTTCTCCAGGGCCTGGGGCTGGTTCCCCACCAAAGCCAAGAACTCAGCCTCCAGTTCCTCATCATTTACCCCATCCTCAGGGATCACCAGGCCATCCGGGGAGAAATCAACCAGCAGACCGAGCTGTGGGAACAACCATGGTCTAGTTAGACCTTCCAAATACCACTCAGACAGAGGTAGCCAGGATGGATCCACAGAGTCCCCATGGAAGGTAGGAACCAAATCTCTAAAAGTAAACTGTTTCCTGGGGATCCTAGGAGGCTGAGACACACATACCATGCAACAGTGTCCTGGCCCTTTGACTGAGCCCTAACCCTAGCATGTACAAAGCCCTGGGTTCCATCCCCAGCATGGCAAGGAAAAAAATTTAAAAATGTAAGCCCTGACAACAACGTCTAAGTTGAAACTAGGTCTTCTCTGCAGACCTGCCCTGTTTTGGCTAATGACCAATAGAATATGATGGTATTCATTTGCACACATATGACACACACACAACACACACACACACACACACACACACACACACACACACACACTTCTAAAAAAAGAAGGAAAATTGTGGCAGAAAACAATATATGAGATACATGAAATTACCCTTTCTGTAGGTCCAAACTGGCCAAATACTAGCAATTATGCATAGATCCACCTACTGGGAATAATTACATACTATGTTCTAGCATTTTCCATAAATAATCTCAATAAGTCTTTACAACTGTCCTGCCATTTAGGGACTCTTCCAGGCCTCCATTCCACAGGTGGGAAAACTGAGGCTCAGAGCTACAAATATATCTGTCAAACGTACCAAGGCCAGGATGGAACCCAGGTCATACAGACTCAGACCTGAACACTGACCTAGGCCCTGGGCTCCCCTGTTCAAAGCTGGGACAAATCAAATTTCCACAGGCTTTGGATCTGGGAGTATGGCGCTGGGCCACACAGTTCTGTAGGTTTTCCTGTACACCCCTGTACGGACATTTCTGTCTGGCCAGGCTGTTCATTCTTATGACCTTGGCTAGCTGTCTTGTCTACCTGAGCCTCAGTGTCCTCATCTATACAAATGGGAGTAAAGAGTGTGGCCTGGCCCAGCTGATTCAAAGGCTTGAAAAGCTGGTCTGATCGCCGCTGACTCTTCCCAGCTGGGACTGCTGCAGCAACAGGTGTTTCCCCGACACCAGGGTGGGGAGCCAGACGCTGCATGGGTCAGGCCAGTAGGCCTTACAGCCAGGGGGCGGGGACTTGGGTTCACCTGGTGGCGAGGATCAGTCTTTTCTGGGGGTGGGGCACTCCCCGCGAATGTGAAGAAGGGTGGGGAGAGACCCTGAGGAAGGGTGGAAAGAGACCCCTAGGTGGGCAGCAGGGCGCACACTCACCTGGCGGGCGGTGACAGCGCCTCGGCCCGGAGGTGCCGGGGGTCCATTCCTCTTGTGCATCTTCCAGGGTCGAAGCCCGGACTACCAGCCCTGGCACCTTGGCCTTGCCCTGCCTCTTCCCCGAAGCCGGGTCTCTGAGCTCGCTGTGCTCCTGAGCCCTGAGTGCCTCCTCCGTGCCCGGCCCCCGAGATTCCCGAGTTTTAGCCACCTTGCTTCCGCCTTGGCCTTCGGGAGCGCGACTACGGTGTTCGCGGGATCTCTGTAACTAAACTACAATTCCCGGCAGCCAGTGCGCGAACGCGCATGCGTTTCACATGAGGTGGCGCGGAGAGAGGGCGGAGCGTGCGTAAGGCGCGGCGCGGGTGCTGCGCGTGCGTGGGGCGGGGCCTCGCGGGCGGGAAAGAAGTGGAGGGCTGCAGGTGTGAGGCGCGGCGGCGTGGCGGCCCGAGGGCTGTGGCTCCTCGCCGCTGTAGCGCTTTGTTCTGTCTGGCTTTGTGGGGGTGCGGCGGTGTTACTGCTGTCGGTCACTGGGGCGCCGTGAGCGCCGGGTCCACGGTGCCAGACTCGGGGCTTCGCGTCCCCCAGCACTGTCGGCCACGCGGTCCCGTGGCTGCTGATGTGGTCATTTTCTCAACCCAACACGCAGGTAATTTAGGCGATTTATTCCCCTTCGGGTCCGAGCCGACCTCGTCCCTACTGAGGACAGAGCGACTTCCCTCCTTACTCTGGCCCAGGTTGCTTCTGGCTTGCCTGGGTCCCAGAGCCCCAAGCCATTGGCCGGAAGCGGCTCCTGCCCCGGGGGCCCTGCTGAAGCCCTCCGTTACTCTGGTGGGTCTCCAGTGGCCTCTCCAAAGCTTCCAAATACCCCACATCTCAGTTACGTAAGCTTCGGGCGCTTGGGGTGGGGCGAAGCCTAGTTGTCTCCAACCCAGAGACTAGAGTAGCGATCCGGAGGAGGACAAGAGAGAGTTCCCTCACCCAGGGGAAGGGTGGGAATTCCTGCCAGGCCGCGATCCACGATGGCTGTGATGTGGCGTCCCACCCAGTGTCCGGCTGGCGTCTAGCTGACTCCCCCATCAGGCTGCCCGATGGGCCCAGCACAAGGAGGGAAACCATTGGGTACACATGGGTCGGACGGTGCCGGCAACAGCCGGACGGTTGGTTTGTTGTTTTCAGATTTCTCAGGGGAAGATAAAATGAATAAGAAGAAGCAGCAGCGGAACTCAGGTATTTGGTTTATTAAAACTGACTTTTTGTTTATTATTATTTGTTTTGCTTTTTCAACACAGGGTTTCTTTGTGTAGCCCTGGCTGTCCTGGAACTCACTCTGTGGACCAGGCTGGTCTCAGATTCACAGAGATCCGCCTGCCTCTGCCTCCACCTCTGCCTCCACTGTCCAGAGCGCCACCACTGTCCGGCTTCGAATTGGCTCTTTAATATTCACTTACTTTTTTGAGGCACTGGGCATAGAACACAGGGTCTCCTGCATGAGAAATACTCTACCATAAAACTCCATCTCCGTCCCAAGTTGACCTTTTTATTTTTGTTTTCGATGTGTGTTTTTGAGATGGGGAGGGGATTCTTGCCATGTGTGCTGACCATTTTCTGTCAGTTCAACACAAGCTAGGGTCATTTGGGGAAAGGGACTCTCAACTGAGAAAAGGCTTCCAAAAGATGTGCTTGTAGGTAAGTCTGTAGTACGTTTTCTTGATTAACGATGTATGTGGGTGGGCCCAGCTCACTGGGGCATGCTGGGGGGGGGGGCAAGGAGTCCTGAGTGGCAGCACTCCCCCATAGTGCTTCAGTCCCTGCCTCCACGTGCCTGCCTGACTCCCTTTGATGACGGACAATGATGTAAACGTGTAAGTGAAGTAAACCCTTTCTTCCTCGACTTTGATTTTGGTCATCATGTTTTTATCATACTAATACATCATGTAGCCCAGGCTGGCTTTGAACTTATCACCTTCCCGCCTCAGCTTTCCAAGTGCTGAGGTGATAGGCCCATGGACCAAGCACAGGTGTTTTGATGTTTTATGAAGAGACAGGATCTCATGTTGGGGCTGCAGAGGTGGCTTAGTAAGACACTTGCCAAACAAGCATGAGGACCTGGGCCCGACCTCCAGACTCATTTTTAAAAGGCCAGGCATGGTGGCCCATGCTTGTAATCCCAGTGACTTGCTGGCCAACCAGTCAGTGAGAGACCCTCATGAAACAAGGAGGGAAATGAGGAAATGGCTCAGTGACTAAAGAGCTTGCTGTGTGCAAGAGGACCTGAGTGGAGTCCTAACACTCACGTACAAGCTGGGTGTGATCGTGCATGTCTGTAACCCCAGCACTAGAGAGGAGAGGAAACAGCTAGTCTAGACACATCAGGGAACTCTAGGTTCAGTGAGGGATCTTATCTGGAAAAATAAGTTCTAGGGCTGGAGAGATGGCTCAGGAGTTAAGATCACTGGCTGCTTTTCCAGAGAATCCAAGTTCCAATCCCAGAACCCACATGGAAGCTCACAACGAACTGTATGGAACTCCAGTTCCACACCCACTACTGGCCTCTGAGGGCAATGTGATGCAGGCAAAATACCCAACAAGTGAAATTTAAACATTTTAGAAGATATAGATAAAGGAAGACACCTAATACTGACCTCTGACCTCCACATGCTCACACTCAGGTAAGAGCATTGGCATACACATGCAGGTGAATCCATACATACACCAAGGTGGAAGGCTCTTGAAGGAGGACACATGGCTTGTGTCCTGGCCTGCACATCTGTACTCCTGCACACCTGTACTCCTGCACAACTGCACACCTGCACTCCCTCCCACACTGCCTGGCTGAGTCTGGCCCTGAACTCCTCGGGGCTCAGGTGCCTCTCCTTCCTTAGCTACCACACCCAGCTCTTGCACTTAATTGTTGCTTTTCACCAGAATGCTAACATGACAGCCTTAAGCTCCTCAAAAGATAGTGACATTTTAGCACAGGCTAGTAAGAATAGTAGAAATTACGGAAGATTTAGAGTAAAAGGTGGAAGTGTTCTAGTATTTCCCCTACCCCTGGTTCTAAGGCTAGGGACCAAGAGGCCTTTCCCACTTCAGGTTTCAGGACGGAAGTATAACCACCTCAGCGGTGATTCCCGCACAGGGCTTGTGCCAGACCAGCTGGTGTGTAACTTCTAATCTAGATTTTTAAAAGTCTGGTTGCTGAGCTCTGTGCACTTAACTGTGAATAAATTAATCTGTGCCTCAGTTCCCAGTTATGTGAGTGAGTGACAGTAAATGCACCTGCCTTGATTTACCTATTGCCATGCTGGGGATGTACTCAGGGCCACACGGTGTGGGACAAATGCTCTACCGCTATGATTTACCCCAGTGTAGAAGCCAGATAAAGGCACCCGTGGTCTTCTAACTGACCCTGGGTGTGTCCTTGGGTGCCAACTGTCTTTCCCTACTCAATGGCAACTGTAACACAGTGTGGCCATCTCATGTTGACCTTACCCTATCTAAATAATAATAACAAACCCCACTGCTGCCAAGGGACCCACCTGCTGACAGTGTGGCTCCCACTGCTGGAGGCCACCATCTGTGTGCCTTCATGAGAGGAAGGGGACCCTTCCGGCTCCTGCTGTGCTAAACTATATCATTTGTGTATACTTGTGGGTGAAGTTTTTTGTTTTTTTGTTTTGCACACCTGGTATTTTGTTTGGAAACACTGCACACGGTTATGAGAGAAAGATGCATTTTTTCCCCTTCAAACTGAAAGCTTAAGTCTACCATTCTTGGTTGCACTGGAAAACACTGCCTAGCCGTGCGGTGTTCCCACTGCTAGGTCCTCCTCCTCTAAGTCCCAGCTCCTCCACACCTCTCTCCTGGTTCCTCTCCCTGGACTCTCAGTTTTAAGGAGCCCAGGATCTGTCTCCCTTCCCTCCTGTGAGAGGCCACCATTCCCCACACTGACTTAGCAAAGTTCCAGTGGGACCTTGAAGCCGGTGAGGCTGGGACATGGAGATTTTGAGAGGTTATTACCCTTGCTAGTGAATTCCATTTTAGTTAATAGTTGGTTGCATACTTTTTTTTAAAAAAGTAAATGAATTTGTCATGATAAATGTTAAATATGACAGAATAGAAAATAATAACTTTTTCTATTAAAATATTAAATTTTTTTTTCAAGACAGGGTTTCTCTGTGTAGTTTTGGAGCCTGTCCTGGATCTTGCTCTGTAGACCAGACTGGCCTCGAACTCACAGAGATCTGCCTGGCTCTGCCTCCCGAGTGTATATTTTAAGCCAATAAATAAATTAAATCCACTTTTCAGGCATTGAGGGATAGCTCAGGTGAAAGTACTTGCCTTGTAACCATGGAAAGATGAGTTCAGTTCCCACGACCCATGGAAAAGCCAGGTGTGGTGACATTTGTAATCAAGTATTGGAGTGGAGGAGCAGAGAGGGTCGGCCCCTGGAGTTTGTCGGCCAGCCAGCATAGCCTTTGGCAAGCTCCAGGTGAGTGAGAGACCCTGTCTCTGAAACAAATGGACAGAACCTGTCGTAGTTACTGTTCCGTTCCTGTGAGGAGACACCATGACCAAAGCATTTATAAAGCATTAATTGGGGGCTCTAGCTGAGAGCTTACATCTTCCCCATGCAGCAGGCCCAAGGGAGGGGCAGGAATGAGGAGTGGAGAGAAAGACTGAGACCCGGGCCTAGTGTGGGCTTTTGAAACCCCCAACAAGGCCATACCTCCTAATCCTCAAAACAGTTCTGTCACCTAACCAGTGGTGTCACCAACCTTTAATCCCAGCACTCCGGAGGCAGAGGTAGGTAGGTCTTTGTGAGTTCAAGGCCAGCCTTGGTCTTCAGGGCCTCCAAAAGCTACACAGAGAAACCCTGTCTTGAAAAAACAAAACAACGGTATTTTTCTTTTTGCTGTTTTGAGTATAAACCCAGGCCTGGGACATGCTAGTCAGGCATTCGCCCTTTAGAGTCTTGGCTCTTGCTTGGCTGGGGGGCATCTGGCCAACTCCTTAGAGTAGTCAGCAGTGACTGTTGACATTTTTATTTTCATGCTGGGGGAAGATGAGGGAAGCTGCTGCTGTCCTTTAGCAGGTGACAGCCAGGGCTACTGCTCCAGATTTAGAGTTCCCAGGACAGCCCTTGTCACACAGGTGTCCCGGGCCCAGAGTTGCCATGGGAACAGCTGTGCAGCACTGCTTCTGACAGACTTGTGTGGGGTGCTGGGGGCATGGCTCAGCAGCAGCATGGTCAGGAGCCCTGTCCTTTCAGACTTCAGAAGTTGTTATGCCAGTTATGGTGGCCTGTCCTGTAACGCCAGCACTCGGGAGTCTGAAGCAGTCTGAGGCCAGCCTCGATCACAGTTGAAAA
Source organism: Peromyscus leucopus (assembly GCF_004664715.2). Lineage (NCBI taxonomy): Eukaryota > Metazoa > Chordata > Mammalia > Rodentia > Cricetidae > Peromyscus > Peromyscus leucopus. Next base: position 75,018,111 of record NC_051067.1, read on the forward strand.
AAACAAATGTGAGCCGGGCGGTGGCCCACACCTTTAATCCCAGCACTCAGGAGGCAGAGGCAGGAGGATCTCTGTGAGTTCAAGACCAGCCAGGGCTGTTACACAGAGAAACCTGTTTCAAAGAACTTTAAAAAAGAAGAAAAGAAAAAAACCAAACTTTTCATTTTGAAATAATTAGAGGCTTACTGATAAATCTCAAATACTTTCTTCCCCAGCTTCTAGCGTTAATATCTAACAGAATCAAAGAACAGTGTTCAAACTATTAAGAACAGGAAATCAACCTCATTATACTACTACTTTCATAGTCTTCCCTGTATAGCTGGGTTCCTTCAGGACTCCACTCCTACCGGAGTCCACAATGCCCACGTACCTTATACAGAACACTGGAGTGTTTGCATAGCATCTACCAGGGGCTCAAACCCTAGATGACTAAGCATACTGAGCAGAATGTAGATCACCATATTGTGTTGTTTAAGAAGGTGGCCAGGAAATATCTTTACATGGTTAATATAGGTGCAGTTTTTCTCCACCCATGGTGTAAGCCTGTAGATAAGGAACCTATAGCTACAGAAAAGTGTCTGCACACTCAAATACTGGGTTTCTCTCTCTCTCTGATACGTGCATGTCTTAGTGGATATGTGTAGGTGTGTGTATATCGAGGCCAGATGTCAGCATCAGGAGCTTCCTCTCATCAATTCAGTAAGGCTGTTTTCATCCCCCACTCCACCTCTGAGTACCGCTGTTATAGACAGATATGCAGTTAGCTTGGCTTTTACATGGGTACTGGGATCTAAACTCAATCCTCATGTCTTCAAGACATGAGCCCTGTGTTTTTACTGAATACAACCACCACACACTACATGTCGACTTAATCAATTCTGTTTTGAGTTCTCAGTGTCACAATGGGCTCTGCTTGTTGATAGACAATGTAAACTTTCTCCACTTGAGACCCAGGAGTGTAGCTGAGTACTGGAGTACTTGTCTGGTATGTGTAAGTAAGGGCCAGTAACAGATAAGAAACAACCTTTTTCTTCATTTGAAAATAATAGCCGGGCGGTGGCACTCACCTTTCATCCCCGCACATGGGAGGCAGAGGCAGGCAGATCTCTGAGTTTGAGGCCAGACTGGTATATAGAGCAAGTTCTGGGATAGCCAGGGCTACACAGAGAAACCTTTTCTTGGAGAAAACAAACAAAAACAACAAAAAGGAAATAATAATAAACTCAGCTCGGTTGGTAGAATGGTGGCCTAACATGTGAAGCTCTGTGTTCTCTCCACATGACCACATAAGCCATAGTCCCAGCATTAAGGAGGTGGAGGCAGGAGGACGGGAAGTTCAGGGTCACCCTAGGCTACACAGGCTACAGCTTAGTTATATGAGACCCTGTCACTGTTGCCCACCCTCCCCCAAAAAAGGAAAATTAAAAATGGCCAATTAAAAAAAAAAACAAAACGTTAAAGCATGCACATGCCAAAGAAGGTAATGAATCTCCTGGGTGCTAGGAACCCAACTCAGGCCCTCTGGAAAGGAGCAAAATGCTCTAGCCCCACCCAATGCTTTTGATGGGTTGGTGGGTGTCTTAGTGATGTTTACTTGTTGGCGTTATTTACTGGGCACGAGAAAACATGAGGTACAACAGAACCCACTATAAGAGTTGACTGGGGAGGGAAAGGGTGGAGGTGGATGGCATACTGAAAGGAAGGTGGTGGGGGGCGTGCTCTACCTCTAGCGAGGGGGAGAGAGCAGGGATCGGTAGAGCCTGCTTTTTATCCCTCTGTAGTAAATACTTATTTTTTGATTTTTTTTTCAATTGTAACCATTTTTAAGTTCACAATTCAGTGGCATGAATTACATTCAAGGTATTAATTACACTCATGATATTCACTAATTACACTCATGATATTAATTACATTTGTGGTATTCATTGATTACATTTGCAGTATTCATTCAATAACTGTATTTATAATATTCATTAATTATAGAGCCTGGTTTTCTAGGTCATCATGCACGTGTATATGGGCTTACATAGCTGCCCACACAGATTATGTGACCATGCTGTGCACAGGGCCTGGAGTGACTAAGCATTTTGTTTGCCTGCTGACAGTGCATGTGCAGTCCCATGACTCTAGAAGTGGCTAGGAATAATGACACTTAGGGTTTCTACTGCTGTGAAGAGACATCATGACCACAGCAACTCTTATAAAGGAAACATTTCATCATAGCTAGGTTACAGAGGTTTAGTCTGATACTGTTGGTGGGAAGCATGGTGGCATGTAGGCAGACATGGTGCTGGAGAGGTAGCTGAGAGTTCTACATCTGGATCCACAGGCTGCAGGAAGAAAGTGAGCCACTAGGCCTGGCTTGAGCTTCTGAAACCTCAAAGCCTGCTCCCAGTGATACACTTACCTAACAAGGCCACACCTCCTAAGAGTGCCACTCCCTATGGGACTATGGGGGTCATTTTTATTCAAACCACTTGACTTGGTTTGTCTGCATTTTTTATTTTTATGTAGTCCAGTCTAGATGAGAATTTGTATTCCTGCCTCAGATTCCCAATGCTAGGATTATAGGCATGTGTGGTCACAGTGGCTTTAAAACACCCAGAATTCCATGAGGTATTGCAGGTGTCCTGTTACTAAGGTGTCTGAAATGCAGTAGCATTTTCTTTCCTTGGGGGAGGATGAACTTTTATTTCTGAGACAAGGTCTTACTGTGTAGTTTGCTGGTACTTGGTAGGTAGACTAGGCTGGCCTTGGCTGCCTCTGCCCCCTCAGAGTGCTGGGATTAAAGGTGTGTGTCACCACACCTGGCAAGGAGGGATGAATTTAAAATGGTGTACATTTTTCCCTCAAAGGAAATGACCAACAGCTCATTCCTGTTTTGTGCAGAGTGCACAGACCACTTGGAGGCACAGGATCGCTCTGACCTTTGAGGAAAAAACAGGATAGTTGGCTCACCATGGGGGTCACCTCGCGTGGCCTCAGGCCGCACAGCCCTACGGGCCTTTCTGTGTGTCCACAGATGCGGTAGAGAAGGAAGGAAGCTCCTTCACTTCCAGCATCTCTAGGTTTGGGTGTGGAACACAGGTTCTGCCTTATTTGATTTGAATTAGTCCTGTGGGGACTGACCATAGCAAGTACTTTCATACTGTTACAAATGAAAGTCTTTTATTTTGATACAAATGTCCATTGAGTCAGCCAAGCTGCTGTTTGGGACCAAACTCAGGTAACCAACCAAACAAAACTATTTATTTTTGCCTTTTGTGGCAGAGAGAGAGGTGGGAACATAAGAAACAACCTCAGGAATTGCTAGCTCCACAGTGCTAGCTGGAGCAGGCACCTGTGAGGGGAGGGTCTGGACCGCAGTGTGAGCAGAGGACGAAACATACCCCATAGTACCGCCCCCTGCAGGGTCTTACTGCTGGGCAAACACACACAATAGGGCAGAAGGAAGGAAGGACTGGAGGGCTGGGGCATGGCTTAGTGTGGAATGCTTGCCTGACATACCTAAGGTCCTCAGTTCCATCCTCGCCCTGCTGTATGCATGTGTTCATGTGTGCGTGTAGGAACAGTGTGTGTGCGTGTTATGTTGCGAGGTTGGTGTCAGGTGTCTTCCTCACTCACTCTCCACTCTGGAACTCACCAACTGGGCCAACAAGCTCCAGGGATTTGCCTTTCTCCCGCCCTCCAGAGCTGGGACACAGACGATGCCACCACTCCTGGCTCTTCTGTACATGTGGTGGATCTGAACTGGGGTTCTCATGCTTGTACGGCAAGCGCTTTGCTGGCCGAGTCATTGTCCCACATCTCTAGACTTTTTAATTTAAAAAAAAAAAAAAAAAAAAAAAGAATACCTGAGCTGAGCCTGGCAAGGGTCTGACTGAATTCCAGAAAGACGGTGTTCAGGTTCAGTTTTTCTATTTTGTTCTACTTGTCTGGGAAGGAGCCCAGTATGCAGTAGGCGCTCTATAAATGTACAGAGGACTCTTGTAGCAGGCTTTCTTGTGGGCCACCAACCAGCTCCCAAATCATGACAGGAAACTTATTAGTTGTGAATATTGGGCCTTATCTTAGCTCTTGTTTTAATCTGTTTATCTATGTTTTGCCTCGGGCCTTTTTACCTTCCATTCTGTATGTCTTACTTTCCTGTTTCCTCATGTCTGGCTGGCAGCTGCCTGGCTTCTGGCCCCAGGCATCTCCCTGTCTTTATCCTTGTTCTCTCTTCTCTCTCGTTCCTCCAGACCAGATTTCTCTTTCTACTTATTCTCTCTGCTCGCCAGCCCCGCCTATCCCTCTAATGCCTAGATATTGACCGTTCAGATTTTTATTAGTCCAGTCAGGTGCCTTAGGCAGGCAAGGTGAAACAACAGCACACCTTTATATAATCAACAAATATAGCATAAATAAATGTAACACACCTCTCACAGTTAAAGTAATATTCCACAACAGACTCTTGAATGTGCAGGCTCTGGAGTTGGATCAGATCTCATTCTTGGTTGCTTGGCCACAGCTTTCTTGCCTGGAAAATGGCACCAGGGGTCAGGTGTGATGGTCTCCCTGTTACCCCAAATTGGGAAAACTGAAGCAGAGAGTACCAGTTCAAGGCCAGGCTGGGATACACCACCAGACTTTGTCTGAGGAAATGAGGAAGATTAGCCTTGAAGTCTCCTCATAGTTCACCAGGTCGGAAGAATGTGCACATATAACTCACTAGAATGTGCACTTGCTGTGGTCATTGAAAGCAGGCTTAGAGTGTGGTTGGGTCTGAGAGGCCAGCCATGATTGGCTTCTACGTAAGTAAGCATCCATCCTTCAAGCCAGGCCTGGCGACACAGGCATGCAGTGTCTCAGTTGGAAGGCAAAGGCAAAAGAACAGAATTAAGTCTGGCTACAGAGAGTGCAAAGACAACTTTGCAAGACCCTATTTCAGAATTTAAAACTGGGTTAGAGATGTAGCTCTGAGGTAGGCCACTTGCCTACCTAGCCCGTGTGAAGGCCTGCCTTCAACCCCCAGCACGGGGCCAGGGGATATACCTAGTCTGGATGTGCTGGGTTCATTCTCCAGTACTGGCCAAGAGGACTTCTTTATATCTACACATACACACATGTGTAATGCTGGGTGTGGTGGCATATGCCTGTAATCATACCTACTTTGTAAGGGTAAGGCAAGAGGATCTTTCCTTAAAAGGAAGAAAGAAAATCTTAAGTGGTTTTAGGATACCAAAGGCAAGTAGAGGACAGCCTCTTTTACCCTGAGTGACAGAACGGCATGCCAAGACACAAGGGACCAAGAGGCCTCCTGTGCCTGTGGCCCCACTTTTTCCAGGACATATCCTGCAGGTGTCTAGGGCCTCCTGTGTACTTCAGGTTTCACTGTCTATGCCTGATGAGGGTATGTTCTGGAAGCTTTTTTTTTTTTTTTTTTTTTTGAAACAGGGTCTCATGTAATCCAGGCTGACCTCAAGCTCTCAATCCTTCTACCTTAGCCTCGTGGGTGCTGGAACTAAAGACCTGTACCGCCACACCTGGCTTCTACGTGTGCTTGACTTAGTTATCCTTTAGATTTGAATGCCAGTGCTGTCCTGTACATTCCTCTAGTCAAAACAGGAAGACAGAGAAGGACAAGCTCTGTCAAATGTCACTCAGTTACAGGAGATAACGGTGCTCCTAGAGGCCAGCAGAAGCATTGCCACTGTCATTTGAAAAAGAAAGCCATGGGTAAGAAGGGGAGGCTCATGGGGACCTCAGACATGGTTCTACCATTAGAGCCAGACCTGCCACACTTCTCCCAGGGGAGAGAGGGCCTGGTTCCACTTGTCCCATGTGGTTTGGAGCCAAGCTGCTTCAAGATCTAATCACAGGAGCTAAAGGATGTTCTGCTTTTCCAGAGGAGGTGGGTTTGTTTCCCATCTCCATGTGGGGCAGCTCATAAATGTCTGTAATTCCAGTCCCAGAGGAGCTGATGCCTTCTCTGGCCCCTGCAGGTTCCGAACATGGACATGGTACACAGACATACATACCTACATATACAGAATAAAGTTTAAAAGTAATAGAAATAAAGGATTCTAGCTAGTTATGGCCAATTACAAACTAAAGCTGAGGTGACTGCTCAGGTGTAGAGGTGGCCCACCTGTAATCCAGCACTGGGAAGGCGAAGACAGGGTGTCCCTTGGCCAGCCTGGCCTACTTGTGAGCTCAGGTCCCAGTGAGAATCCCTGTCTCAAACAGTAAGCTTGAGTGACTCCTGGACAATCACACTGTATGTTCACCCTGGCCTCCACACACATGCACAACAGGTACACTTGCACACAAAGCCCTTGAATAACTTCCAAAAGGCAAGCCGCCTATCATTCCTACATCTTGGCAGTTCATGGCCAGATCCTGTCTCACCAAAAAGAAAAAAATCTAATTATACAGTCACATGAGGGAATGGGTCCTTGGATCTTGAATGGGGCTCTCTCCCGTCCCCATCATCAGGTTAGCTCCAGAACTGGCCTTCCTACCCTCAACACTCAACACTAACCCACTCACCTATAGTCTAGCTGCGGCCCTCCCAAGCTGACAATGGTGCATGTCTGATCCGCAGCCCTACCCCTCACTTCCCTCTAACCAGGGGACAGCCTCCATCTCTCAAAGCCTTCTAAGAACCCACGGCTGAAAGACGCCCCTGGAAGCCCCCAGAGCTCCATGCTGATGCAGTCACACGACTCCGGAGAGTCAGAAGACAGCTCAGAACCTGCAGCATCTGGAGAGCCAGGTGGGGAGGAACCAGGACCCACAGCTTCTAGGTAGGTGGCTCAGAACTTGACAGCAGGCTTCTGGCTTCAGTAATTCACAGCAAACTCAGGGAGTGGACCAGGGTGACCCGCCACTACTGTAGCCCTCCCTGGCCCAGGAAGGTCACAGTTAACACCGATCCAGTCTCAATCTCAGCCACACGACAGGTTGATGCTAGGAAGACAGCTCATGTGGAAAAACCCCTTCCTCACAAGCACAAAGACCTGACTCCATCTCTGGAATCCATGTAAAAAAGCCTCAGTATCGTGGTGTGCTCCTGTGATCCTAGGTTGCAGAGGTAGGACAGGCAGATCCCTGGGGCTCACTGTCCAGTCACTGGAGCCTAATGGGTGAGTTCCAGACCAGTGAGTGACTATCTCAAAGTGCCCTGAGGATGACACCTGAGGTTGTCCTCTGGGTGCATGTACATGTACACACATGTATAAGAGAAACAGCTGGGCAGTGGTGGCACACGCCTTTAATCCCAGCACTCGGGAGGCAGAGCCAGGTGGATCTCTGTGAGTTCGAAGCCAGCCTGGTCTACAGAGCGAGATCCAGGACAGGCACCAAAATAACACAGAGAAACCCTGTCTCAAAAAACCAAAAAACAAAAGAAAAAAAAAAAAGAAAAGAAAAACAGGCCAATCATGGTGACACATGCCTTTAATCCCAGCACATGGGAAGCAGGGGCAGGTGGATTTCTGTTAGTTTGAGGCCAGCTGGGTTACATAGTGAGACTCTCCAAAAGGAAGGAAGGAGGACAGTGGAATCAGGAGACACAAAATAACTGGAAGCCAAAGCCTTTGGGGAAGACATTGTGGGCTCGGTGACCACGGTTACTGAATACAGTTGTTCTGTCTGTCTGTCTGGTTTCAGGTCACAGCAGTCTTGCTAACTCTGCAGACTTGTTGTGTGAGCCACACATCACCCAATCTTTCCTCTCAGAAAACCAGAGATTTAATTCTCTGCTCACTTCTAGACCAGTAGGGATGCATGGCTGTGAGGCCTCCCGGACAGACTGGGGTGGGGTGGGGTAGGGATTCTACCCATCTTGAGCTTTTTTTGTTTGTTTTTTTGAGACAGGGTTTCTCTGTGTAGCTTTGCACCTTTCCTAGAACTCACTTGGTAGCCCAGGCTGGCCTTGAACTCACAGAGATCCACCTGGCTCTGCCTCCCGAGTGCTGGGATTAAAGGCATGCACCACCACCGCCCGGCTTGAGCTATTTTTTTAAATGTTCACAAGAAATAGCACCCTATGAGGCTGGAGAGATGGCTCAGTGGTTAAGACTGCTCTTCCAGAGGTCTTGAGTTCAATTCTCAGCAACCACATGGTGCCTCACAACCATCTATAGTGGGATCTGATGCCCTCTTCTGGCAAAATGTTGTATATGCAGATAGAGCACTCATACATAAAATAAATAAAACTCTCTTAAAAAAAAAGAAAGAAAGAAAAGGCACATATACAGAAAAAGGCACAGGAAAAAAAAAATGTGGAGAAAAATCTAGCTGGTGCTCCAGAAGCCACACAAATGACCTTAGTGTAAGACTTGTAATTTACTCTGTAGTGCTGGGATGGAACCCAGCCCTCTTCATGTCTGTTCTGCTGAGCTACCCCTAGCACCTAAAAGATATTTTTAAAAATATTTTGAAGCCGGGCGGTGGTGGCGCACGCCTTTAATCCCAGCACTCGGGAGGCAGAGGCAGGCGGATCTCTGTGAGTTCGAGGCCAGCCTGGGCTACCAAATGAGTTCCAGGAAAGGCGCAAAGCTACACAGAGAAACCCTGTCTCGAAAAACAAAAACAAAAACAAAAAAAAAAAAAAAAAAAAAAATATTTTGAGACGTGGTCTCACTGAGCAGCCCTAGCTGGCCTGGAACTCACTCTGTAGACTAGACTGGCTTTGAACTCACAGAGATCCGCCTGTCTCTGCCTTCTGGGCGCTGGGTTTAAAGGTGTGCGTCCCCTTTTTTGCTGTGTGTGAATGGGGGCCAACTTGCAGCACATCCTCTGTGGATGTCAGGTCAGGGACAGCCTGTGGGTCAGTGCTGACTTTCCACTTGTTGGGGACAGGGTGTCTGTTGCTCTGTTATGGACAGGCCAGCTGCTCACAAGCTTTCAGGGGTTCTCCTGCCTTCTCCTAGGGGTGCGGGATTACAGTTCTTGTACCACTCCTCTAGCTTTTTAATAAGCCTGCTTGTGTGGCAAGGGCTTCTCCCACTGAGCTATCTTCCCAGATTCTGATTTTATTGTTCAGCAATACTGCACTTTGTATGTTGATCATGCTTCTTTGTAAGTTTCCCCCCTTTCAAAACAGACGATGGTTTGAATCTGGGAGCCTAGTGATAAAGAACTGGCCTAGCAGGTTCCAGGCCCTGGGTTCCATCCTCAGCCCTGTGTCAGGGAAATGGAATTGGTGTATTCTTTAAACCTTGGAAAGGAATTTCCAGGTCCTCCCTGGAAGATTCAGAATTACTTTTCATTTAAGTTCTCATCTCCCGTTGTCCTTTGAGAAAATGTGTAGGATTATGTTGTGATGTGATGTGTGTGTGTGTGTGTGTGTGTGTGTGTGTGTGTGTGTGTGTGTGAGAGAGAGAGAGAGAGAGAGAGAGAGAGAGAGAGAGAGAGAGAGAGAGAGCGCGCGTAAGCGCGAGCACGTGTTGGGGATAGACCCATAGGCTCCCCTGCTGGAGCTGCACCCTGACCTCCCTTTGTCTTGGTATGTAAGTGACATCTGGAAGGACTTCCAGTCCTTCTGTTTTGCTTCTCCCCCCAGCTGCCCTGTGGAAGACACAAGAGCTGCCTCTGACCTCCCAGGGTCACCGGAAGAGCTGCCCCCCCTGCCTCCTTCCCAGGTGAGCCTCCTGGTCTCTATCCTGTAATGGCCAGCAGCTCTCACTGCGCACAGGGATGCAGGGACATGCAAGGACAGAAGACAGCTGCTGTGTGAGACTCCAGGAAAGGGAATCAAAGCAAGGCACGGTGGTGCACACCTTTAATCAGAACTTGGGACACAGAGGCAGGTGAATCTGAGTCCAAGGCCAGCCTGTACTACATAGTAAATTCTAGACTAGCTTGGGCTACAGAGTAAGACCTTGTTTCTTACCTTATCTCAAGAAACAAGGTAAGGGGGGTGGGGATAGAGGAGGAATAGTTGGGGATGTAGCTCAGTTGGTAGAATGCTTGCCTCTAGTGTTCATGAAGAACTGGGTTTTATCCCCAAGACTGCATAAACCAGGTATGATGGGACATGCCTATAACTAGCACTCCAGAGTGAGTACAGGAGGACCAGGAGTTCAAGGTCAACCTCAATATATAGCAAGATCAAGGCCAGCCTAAGTTATATGAAATCTCATCCCAAAACCAAAATTCCAAGTCTCCAAGTCGGGGGGTGGAACTTAAAATAAAGGAGAACTTAGCATGGAGACAGACCTTTAGTTCCAGCACTCAGGAAACAGAGGCAGGCTGCCTGGTCTACAGAGTGAGTTCCAGGACAGCCAGGGCTACATAGAGAGAGCTTGGGAGGGAGGGAGGGAGGGAGGGAGGAAGAAGTGGGAGGGGGTGATGGGGGGAAGGGGGAGGGAGGAAATAGTAAGACTGGTCTGTAACCGAGTGGTAGAGTGCTTCCTAGTATGCAGGGAAGTTCAGTCCTGAGTCCTGGAAAACAAATAAAAGGATGTGTGGGGGCTGCTTTTCCTAAGACCCCACTCTTCCATGCTGCTGCTTTTCATTGTGTCCCTTTACAGAACTCAGTCGGGAGGTTTGTCCCCCAGTTTGCCAAACCAAAGAAGACAATAACAAGAAAAGTCAAGGCGTGGGAAGAGGTTCCAGAGAGCTGCACAGGAAGCCAAGTAAGAGCCTCCCTTCCCTTAGTTGGCTGCTTCTGCTGGTTAACCTTGGCCTTCCTTGACACCACACCGTCTGGTGCTCTGCCTCTGTGCCCCCCCCATCACAGCACACTCCAGGTTCCCAGTATGTACTGCATGCTAAGCAGCGCATCTGAGACCACTCTGTACCGTGGCTTCAGCCTGCATGGAAACAGTCAAATTCAGAGAGGTAGTATATTTTTCCTGAGAGCCGCCTCTGCTTCTTGGGGGCTGCTGTGCAAGTCAAGAGCATTTAAAAATGTGGGGGAGCCAAGCAGTGGTGGTGCACGTCTTTAATCCTAGCACTCGGGAGGCAGAGGCAGGGGGAATCTCTGTAAGTTTGAGGCCAGCCTGGTCTACAGAGTGAGTTCCATGACAGCCAGGACTGTTATATAGAGAAACCTTGTCTCAGAAAAACCAAATAAATAAATAAATTTTTAAAAAATGTGGGGGCTGGAGCGATGGCTCAGCAGTTAGAAGCACTAGCTGCTCTTCCAGAGGACCTAGAGCTGGAGTTGCAGGCAGTTGTGAGCCCTCAGAAATGGGTGCTGGGAATCAAACCCAGGGCCTCTGCGAGAATACTATCCACCCATGACTGCTCGGCCATCCCTCCAGCCCTCAGGAGTCTTAGGATTGCCCTGCCATCCTGAGTCCTGGGGTTGACATGTCGCTGATGACACATGCCCCTGGAGGGGAGTGCATGGTGGCCTTGGCAGCAGCGGTTTGCGGTAGTCCCTAACTGGGAGCGCCCGAGTAACCTAGCGGTGAATGTGAGGGCTGGGAATGGCTCAGGGGGACAGCACTTGAGTAGCCAGGACAGGACCCTGGCTTCTGTCTCAGCACACTGACTTAAATAGAGTACTGGGGCTCGGGATGTTTGGTACAGCACATGCTTCCATGCACAGAGCCCTGGGTCATCCATCCCCAACACTGTGTAAGCTGTGATGGTGCTTGCCTGAAACCCAGCTCTTATGAGGTAGGTGGAAATGGGAGGATCAGGAGTTCAAGACTATCCTGAGCTCCATACCAGCTTTTCAGATCAGGAGTTCAAGGCTGTCCTGAGCTCCATACCAGCTTTTCAAATCAGGAGTTCAAGGCTGTCCTGAGCTATGTACCAGCCTTTCAGATCAGGTTGGGCTTCATGAGAACTAATCTTGGGGGAGGGGAGTTGGGGGGTTGGGATCGAAAAGAAAGGCTTTTTTCTATATAGCAGTGGCTGTCCTGGAACTCACTCTGTAGACCAGGCTGGCCTCGAACTCAGATCCACCTGCCTCTGCCTCCTGAGTGCTGGGATTAAAGGCATGTGCCATCCACCAATCTGCATGAGCAACCACTTACACAGTGGAAGCCTGTCAACTGTGATTGGTTAGCACATCATCACTGATTGGCCAGTTCACACCACCAGGGTCTCTATTCGGAAGCACATTACAGAAGACATGGAGAGTGCAGACTCGTCTGTGGACTACTTCAGAATTCAGTGTTCTGACTTCAGGAGCATGGCCTGCCGTGCTCCTTATTTAGAAGTGCAGTGTGCCAAGTCGGCCGGAAACCAGGCCATGCCTGCATTTTCTCCTACATCCCCCCATATCAGACACATACACCCTACACACTTATATATACATATCATATACAGCATTACCTCATATATACCATATGTATACATCCCATTCACACATAAATGAATCACACATATACATATCATTCTCACACATCAAACAATCATATACACAACAGTAATATTAAAAACAATTTAGCCAGGCAGTGGTGGTGCACACCTTAAATGCCAGCAGAGGCAGGCAGATCTCTGTGAGTTCAAGGCCAGCCTGGTCTACAAAGTGAGTTCCAGGACAGCCAGGGCTACACAGAGAAACCCTGTCTTGAAAAAAAAAAAAAAGGATATTCTCACTTGGGAGGCAGAAACATGTGTTTTGAGTTCACACCACCTTGTCTATGTAGCAAGCTCCAAGCCAGTGAGGCTGCACAGGGAGACCCAGTTTCAAAACCAGTGTATGTGGAACAAGAGCCGCTTGAGTGGAAGGTCCCTGCTGCCACAGCTCCTTAGCTTTCTCATCATGGTGGCACTTTCTGGAGGGAGAGGTTGTTAGACAGGTGGCATGTAGCCAAGATTAGCCTTAAACTCCTGATTCTCATGCCTTTACCTCCCAAGTGCTATATTACAGATGTGCACCACCACAGCTGGAAGGTGGGTCTTGCCCAGACTCACATCTAGGTCATGATGTGTGCGCACATACACAGTGTAATAAGCTGAGTAATAATAAGTGTGTAAAGTGCCATTGGGTCAGCTGGAAGCAGTCTTTAAATCCTTCGTTGACTCTGGGGGTGGGGCTAGAACTCAGAGCCTGTGTAACTAGGCAAGCAATCCATTACCGAGCCACCCCACAGCCTACAGCCTAGATTTTATTTATTTATTTGGCTTTTCGAGACAGGGTTTCTCGCGGCCGTCAGGATTTTTATGCTATGAGCTCCCGAGTGCTTATTGCTGGCAGGGAAGGCCCCATGAAAGGAGGGATATATGTGCTTCCTGTCCTCCTGCCTCAGCACAAAGCTCTCGCTAGAGCAGTTGCTGGACCCCACTGTGGTACCTCATGGTGGGTGCAACCATCTGATCCTGAGGACAGGGCTTGTACCAACTAGAAAAGCCTTCAGAGTGCTTGATTATCTAAGGCCAGGACTGAATCTTCCCATTTCCACAGGAAACATGGCCAGAGCTGGGTGCCCTCCAGGCAGGCAGCCAGCCACAGAAGGAGTCCCTGAGGTTCCCTTTCCACGACGCCAGGAGACCAGAAGACCAGACATGGGTAGATGGTACCTGCTCAAAGGAGAGGACCATCTCATCAGATACTGGAAGCCTCGAGAACAATGACTTTGAGATGCAGAGGGCCAGGGTTCAAGACAGTAGTAGCCAGGAAAGGCACCTGTCAGATGGTGATGCTGAAGGGGGAGAGGCAGCCAGCAGAGCCCCACAGGAAGGAGGTGCCCAAGGAGGAGGAGCAGGGGCTCAGCAGTGTGGGGAACCCCTGGAAGGAGAAGGCATGCTCTACATTTCAGCATCAGTTTCTGCCCCAGACCCCGCTGTGCCTGTCACCACACACATGCTCAGTAGCACAGGCACAGTGCCACACGGCAGCAGCCCTGCAGAGGCCTCTCTTAGAGACAGTGTCATCACAGACGTGAGCTTAGATCCCTCTGTGCTGCAACAGAGGGTTCCAGAGGAGGCCGGGCTGCCATGCTCTTTGGATGGGCAGAGCCCTGGTGGAGGCTGCAATGGGACTCTGCTGGGCTGTACACCTCTTGCTGAGGAGACCAGGCTGGAAGAAGGATCCCCTGGTGACATCCTGGCAAGCCCACCTGAGGCTGCAGTTCCTGGGGAACAAGAGCCCATGGTGGATGCTGGAGATCCAGGCTGTAGAGAACAGGAAATGAGTCCAGCTGTCAAGACCAAGGATCCTGGCTCTGATGGACAGTTACCAGGAGGGACGGGAATGCTGCCTTCACAGGCACAGCCCATGAACCAAAGGGTAGTGGGATTGAGCAGCCTGAACTGCCATCAAGACTTTGAAGGCCTCAGTCTGTCCCCTCATACCTCCTCTCAGCTAGAGCATAGCCATGCAGCTAGTGATCTTCCCCAGAGGACCAAGGCCTGTCCTAGCAGCCCAGGAATTCCCATAATTCTGGCAGGACAGCAGCAGTCAGTTCCCAGTTCTAGAGATCAGGCTACATGGCCGGAGTCCTCAGCAATGGAACTAGACTTTCTGCCCGACAGCCAGATACAAGACGCCCTGGATGCCCCCAACGTGGAGGTCCTACCTGAGCAGGTAAGAGCCTTCCTGTGCTCAACACATACACATAACACCCGGTCGGTGAGATTCGAAGGCAAGCTGGGGCTGAGGTGCCTGACACTTCCTTTCTGTAGCGTAGACATCTGGGGGTGGAGGACTCACAGCAACTTTGGGCACAGTGGAATCTGGTTTTCCTGAAAGGCAGACCTGCTGGCTATCCATGTGGGCCTGGCTTGTGACTGCTAAGGAGCCCTAGGATAGGGAGAGACAGGAACTTAGTCCGTCTGGGGCCTCCCTCCCTGCTCTAACTAGAGCCCTAAGCTGTGCCACCCATGCCCAGCATCTATTAGTGGCAAAGGGGTGTGCAGAACCACTGCTAGTCACCCTGAAGAAGCTGGTGCCCGTAAGCAGATGGAGGGAGGAAGGGGACTCACCCCTGAACTGGGGAGAGCCTCGCTCTCTCTCGAGACTTGCTGGGAGTGTTGACATGATATTCCTGCAGACACGTGAGTAATTGTGCTTTGTATTATCGTTCCTAAGGGTCTTGTCCACCCACAGCTGCCCAGATGTGGCCTTCCGTGCCTCTGAGCCAGCCAGTCAAGGTCACCTGTCAGCCTCACTTCCTGGGAAAAAGCAGCTGTCTGTTGCTGCACTTGATCTGACAAAGGGCTGCACTGCCACACCCTGAGACTAGGCAGCTCTCTCCTACACAGGGTGTGGTACAGAGGCTGACGGAGGCCAGGCACCTGCCGAGAGGAGCCTGTGATACACCGACCTCTGCTGGAGTGAGTCTAAAGCCGCTCTGCCTCGGAACGGAGCTTCGTCTCCAGCGGGCTATGCGAGTGTCCTCCCAAAGAGCCAAGACTTACACTGACCAACAACCTCTCTGAGACACTTAGCTAGTCCATTTTGCCACTTTGAGAGGCTTTTCTTAAGACACAACCCCTCAATGCAAGCGAAGAATTTTACCTAGTGCTCAATCCAAGAAACAGGCAGCCGTGCTTCTAGGCCATGGGTTCCATCCTAGCACCAAAGAGATGGGGAGAGCCTTCTCTTCCATCCTTGTTGGGGAACTTGCTGGGCTATACTTCTCAGGACACCAGGCCTGTGGCGTAGGCCAACATGGCTTGTCTTAGCACTATGAGAAGCTGGGGTTCCATCCCACCCCTGTAAAGAAAACCTATCAAGACCAAAGGTACCTGGCATTCAGCTTGTCAGACATCAGGAAGCGCCAGCCTGGGAGTGATTATCTCTGACACTGGGTATTCCTCAGCAAACTGGGGTGACCCAGCCACTGAGCATGTTCCCACTGTAAGGCCAGCAGCAGCCCAGCCAGGCTGTAAGGCAGGCTCTACCTCCCAACACAGGGACACCTAGGATGAGGAATGGGTCTCCTGCTGACCTCACAGCCAGTCACCTCACACCTGCAGCTCACCCTGCAGTGGCAGGCTCAGCCTTGTACAGTGCTCTCCTGCTAGGAATGTGGGGTTTTTTCCTCACAGCTCCAATGATGGTCTGAAGCTGCCACAGCTGGCATGGCTGAATGGCGTGTGTGGGCCCTGGGCTCACCCCTAGTACTTGGGGAAAACAGATCCTAGGTTCGGGGCATTGGGCATTGGCTGGTCATATTTGGCTGAGGCTTCCAGGACTTAAAGTGCCATAGCCCCTTTTCTCAAAGGTAACACCCCACAGGCATGCTGGGAGTGTGGTCCCTTTTAGGGGGATTCTCTTCCACACAGCTCAGCAGTGTAGTAGGATAACAAATACAAACGTCATATTTCATTTCATTTTAGATGGAGCTTGCAAGGTTGCCCTGGCTGGGCTAAATGGCCCTCCCAGGTCTGTACCACCAGTCCAGCACTGTCCCTCATGAATCCCCATGCCAACCTGTTTGCAAACTCTTTCCCTTGTAGGACACTCATAACACCACCTCCTTTCTGCTGCTGCCGCTGGGTCCCTAGACTTTTTCTGCAGGCCACATTGACCTCAACCCCTGCCCCCCTCCTCACCCCTCGAGTTCCATGTGCTCCAGCTTCAGGGTCTTTTTTCTTCTTTTTAAAGGGGCCAGGATATCAGTTTCACAATGACCACACTCACATAGGGTAGCCTGAAACCCAAGAGCTGGACCCAAACTCACAAGCACCAATCCTGCTCCAGCCCCCAAATTTCTAGGATTACAAGTATGTACCACCAAGCCTGGCCATGGTTTCTGGTTTTTCAAGACAGGACTCACTATGTAGTCCCAGAACTCACTTTGTAGACCAGGCTGGCCTTGAACTCACAAAAATAAGCCTGCCTCTGCCTCCTGAGCGCAGGGATTAAAGATGTGCACCTCTACGCCAGGCTTTGCTCCAGGATCTTTAAGATACTTTGGGACACTTGAGTGATTGGGGTGAAACTCAATGTGTCACGATGCACAGCAGCGTGCTGCACAAAGCTGCGAGAGGGCAGAGCCGCTGTCTGGAGCCGGCTTGGCATCATGCTTCCTCTGTAGGAGCTCAGCTCGAGTGAACATCGGTCCTGTGCTGCTTCCTTCTGCCAGGCACAGTGATTCACACACGGTCCCTACTCTTTCCAGGGCTTTCCTGCAGGGAGTGTGCCAGGCCTTGGTTGGCCTGCCCCTAGCCCAGATGCCATCGGAGGATCCCCGAAGGCAGTGACCAGAGCTCAGCCTAGGTAGGCTGGAAAGTCTTCAATCCAGAATGGGAGCTGGGCCTGTCTTTCAAACTGCCATGCACCGTATGTCCTGGGAACTCAGGTGCCCATGGTCCACGTCCAAAATGCCTGTCCTTAGGAGCTGGGTCCCCTGGGGCAGTCCCTGCAGCACCTTAGACTGTTCCAGCCCCTTTGTGCATGGGTGTCCTAAGAGGAGCCTGGGAATTCCTGAGCTCCATAGACGAGCATCTAGTCGGGGCTGGGAACTGTGCGCAGAAACAGTCTGTGCTCTGGGCAGGGACCCCAGGGACTGCCCCCTCTCACTACCCTGTCTGGCCCTCGCAGGCTTCCACTTGAGCCCGTGTCTCTGCAGACTTATCAATGATTTACCGGCAAGTTTGTTTCCGTCAGGCAGTAGTGAGGGAGGCTAGAATGCCACCTGACCTCCTTTGTCCCTGTCCCTCCTCCGGCTGCTGTGACAGTGTGCCAGGAGCAGGTTAGCCGTGTTACCCACTGTTAGTGAAAAAGCCCACAGTCCATGCCACCCCAGTGTGGGCCCTAGAGTCCACGAAACTAGGAAAGCCGAGGGCCTGACAGGCTGCCACCATTAGTGCCTGGAGCCTGTGTGGCAGACCTGGAGCTCCTGAGTATAGAAAGTTCAGAGAGACAGCTGTCAGCCTGAGCTGACAGGGCCCTTACTCTGCTCGTGCATAGAGGCTGCACATTCCTTTAGGAAATGGTGCGGCATGTCCTCGTCCAGAGTTTCTTGAGTGCTGGGGATCATGGGAAGCAAATTAGAGTTAAATAAGTGTTTAGGGGTCGTTCGAGGAGTTAAAATCTGATCATCAAGATAAACTGGGAAAGAATATTCCAGAGTCCTCAGAGGCACTGGAAGAGTGGCCAGGAATTCAGTGTGGTTTGAGCAGACAACAGAGAGGGCCAGGGTCCAGGCGAGGGCAGGTGGTGCCCATTAGTGGAGGAGGTCAGGGAAGGCCACGGCGGCAGCCCAAGCACGGCGGCAGGTGTGGCAGGAGTTGAGGGTGGGATGTTCTCGGTGCAGGGGAGGGCAGCTGAAGATAGGCAGGACACTGTAAGCCCTCAACCCCAGGGAATGGCTGGTGTCCTGAGCACTCAGGCCGCTCCCTTCTCTCTCTCCTGATAGACCCCCTACAGAGACCTGGGCCCAGGAGGCCTGCAGGATGCAGGATGCCACAGACACAGTGCGCGGCCTTGTGATGGAGCTCTCCAGTCTCAAGTAAGGGCAACTCAAGTCACCAGAGAGGATAGGGAACAGAGTAGAAACTGAGGCAGGACTCTAGGCGTGGGGCACAGGGGTCTGGTGGCCCCAGCCCTGGCTGCCTTTCTCCACATTTGCGTGGGAGAATCCTGACTATCACCTCTGACCTATACGTCTCAGGCTTTTACATTCAAAGAACAGGATGTGCCTGCACCTGCCATTTGTGCACCTGTGAGAAGCCACTTGGCAGGTGTGGCTGAGACAGGCCCGTGCAGTGGGGAGGCCCCAGCTAGTACTCTGTTTCCGTTTCTTCTACAGTCGGCTGATTATGAGCACCCACCGGGACCTGGAGGCCTTCAAGCGCAGGAAGACCAGGCCTCTGCCTTACCTGACAAAGGGGTTGGGGAGCCTTGCCAAAGGGGATCAGGGCTGGAGGGACCTGTAGGCTGCTCCAGCCTGCGACCCCACAAACCCTCCAGGCCTATGGGGGCCGTCAGCTTACCTGGAGTTCCATATGCCGAGGCTGAGGGTACCTGAGCTTCAGGAAGTCCTGACAGCTCGGCCCTGCCCCAGAAGCCCAGGCTCCTGAGCTGAGCTGCAGTTCTTCCCAGCTGTTGCCGTGGACGAGGGGTGCTCTTTGCTCCTGTGCCTGTCTTTCCCCGTGCTGTCCACGTTACTTTGGGGGAGGCAGGGAATAAATGATACAGTCGAGAGCCTGTGATTTGCAGCTGTGATGGCCATGTTCCCAGTCCCCATGTTCTGCCCACAGACTACCCCAATCTCAACTTTCCTGCAGCTGCCTTCTCTTCCAGTTCTTCCTTTCTCCACCTGCAGAAGGCTCCTGCCAGAACACTGGTCGGGGCTCCCCACAGCTCAGTGTCCCAAGTGTCTAGGAGGGTGGCGGTGTGCACATGGGAAATGCATCCATACACAGATTGAGGGCACAAAGCCTCCCTGGAGCTGTTACAGCCAAGTTTCCTAGGCAGGGTGAGATCCAATCACCCATCTCACCCCACAACTGCCTCTGGACATGACAGTGTCCAGCTGTGCCAGGGGTAGTCATCCTGTTTGCAGAAATACATGCCTAGGTTGGCTCAGACCTCAACTCTCACAGCAGAGGCAGGGCCTCCCCATTCAGCCCCTTTATGGGGAAACCTGTGGAGGAGTCTGTGACACAGACAGGGTTGTGACTGGAGGCCACAGCTGTCCCTAACCCTACTAGTCCCTCCCCCGTCTCTGGGCTGAGACTCTGGTTGGTGCTTTGGGTTGTACAAGAAGCTGCTGCTGCCCCAATGCCACCCACAGACCCAGGACTACTAAGGAGCCCCCTCCCTGGCTCCCAGCCCACCCCAGGCCAGGAACAAAGGGGTCCCTGGAAATCCAATTCCTGCCTCAACCTCAACGCCAGAAGATATGGGCTGAGGGTGAAGCCTCAGGCCAGTTAGAGGAAGCCAGCCAGTGCTCTCCTCGGCGCCCCACAGGATGTGGAGCTGAAGGAGACAAAGGGTGGTGAGTGTAGGCAGCCTGTCCCTCAAGTCCTGTGCACCTCCAGTGCGAGGGGAGTCCCCGTTTTGCATATCAGTATGCACTGGGTAGCTGGGGGTTTAAAACCTCACCGCTGCCCTCATGCTCCTGATTCAGCTCCTCAAGGTGACCCCAAGATTCAAAGAGCAGTCTGTCGGGTGGGAGGTGACCGGGAGTGAGCTGTAATGTAGAAGCATCCCTGCCAGCCAGATCCACACCACCGTGTCCCAAGACCAGGCTCCACTCCTCTCCATTTATTGGGTACTGATCCAACAACACAAGCAAGACTGGGGTAGGGGAAGGGCAGGCGATTTCCAACAAGCCTGTGGCCAGCCTCAGAGTCCTAAGCAAGTCCAGTCTCCAGCATGCCTGTGTCCAGACCCTTGGCAAGGGTACCCCATGGACCTCCCCACTCTGAGCTCCTAGGCCGTAGTGGAGGGACTGCAGGCCGAAGGTGAAGGTCCAGAGGGCTTCCTGCCACTTTTGGAACCTGGAGGTTGAAAGCAGAGGAGAGAAATGCTGAAATGAGGGGCTCAGATGGCTGAGCGGGGTACTCACGGTGGCACCTAGGGCCTCCTGGGCTGCTGCGCCACCTGGTGGCGACACCTGGGATTGTCATCCCGGGACCCTGAGCAAAAGCACAGAAATGCTACTCAAATGATGAAGGTGGTGTCCCTGCCAGGCTGCAAGGGACCTGCATCCCTTACACCCGGAATGCAGTGCTCAGCTTGCTGTGACAGCGTGCTGGCAAGGGCACCTCCAGTTCCAAGGAGGTGTTCCTATCCCTTCCGAATTCAGAAGTCATCTCTAAGATGCCCCCACTGCTAGCTTCTCAGGGCTGAGTCCCTTTAAGACCCCCACTGGGAGGAATAGGGCTGTGGTGCAAAGGCCCTGGGGTCCATCTCCACATCACACCAACAACATAAAACTCTAACAGGCACCACGCGTGGTGGCGTACACCTTTAATCCAGCACTCGGGAGGCAGAAGCAAGCGGATCTCTGTGAGTCCGAGGCCAGTCTAGGCTACAGAGTGAGTTCCAGGACAGACACCAGAGCTACACAGAGAAACCCTGTCTCGGGAAATACAAAAACCGGAGGGGAAACAAAACTCTAACAGGCAGGCATGGGAGTTCATGTCTGTTCCAGCAACAGGGAGGCTGAGGCATGTTCTTTCAAGTCCACCCTGAGCTAAACGGAGAGACTGTCTCAACAACAAAAAACTTCCAAAGAATGGGATCCTCACCTGAGCTCCACTGCAGAGTTAAGGGAGACACCCCAGTGCACTGCCACCCTCTAGGAGCTCCCAGACTACCCAGGGAGACAAGCACACAACCAACAAGTCACCACGGTGAAGCAGCCAGCTGTCTACCTCTGAGTCACTTCTGTGTCCCACCCACAACTTTCAGTTTCCCTCCTGAGGCTGCACAGGAACTGAGGCCTGCAGAGGTATTAGACATGCAAGCATCTGCTATCCCAGCATTTTGCAGGACAGCTCGAGCCACAAACATGATGGAGTGCTGTCTCAAAAAAAACACACGTCTCAAAAACAAAACAAAACAAAACAAAAAAACGGCAGCAGTAGGAGCTGGCTTACCAACAACCAGCACCTTTTGCAGAGGACCCACGTGGTTTCCAGCACCCATGTGGCCACTCACAAGCAGCTGTGACTCCAGTTCCAGGGTTTCTCATACCTGTTCTGGACTGCTCACAGGTGGTACACAATCATACATGCACGAAAAACATCCACACACATGAAATAAAATTATCTGCATCTCTTGAGGACTGTGAAATGGACCAGTGGGTAAAAGGGAGCTTGTGGCCAAGCCTGACCAAGTTCTTTATCCCAGAACCACATGGTAGGAGAGGACTGATTCTTGCAAGTTGTGTGTGTAAAAAAGATTCAGAAACAAACGGGCTGGGGATTTAGATTTAGCCCAGAGGTAGAGCACTTCGGTCCTCCAAAGAAACCAACGGGCGGATCTCTGTGAGTTCCAGGACAGCCAGGACTGTTACACAGAGAAACCCTGTCTCAAAATAAAACAAAAAAGAAACATCCAGGCATGGTGGCGCACACCTTTGATCCCAGTGCTCGGGAGATGGGAGATGGGAGATAGAGGCAGGCGGATCTCTGTGAGTTTGAGGCCAGCCTGGTCTACAGAGAGAGCTCCAGGACAGCCAAGACTGTTACACAAAGAAACACTATCTCAAAAAAAAAAAAAAAAAAAAACAAAAAAAAAAAAAAGCAAAAAAACAAAAAACCTAACAACAACAAAAAACAGCTGGGCATGGTGGCCCATGCCTTTAATCCCACTCGGGAGGCAGAGGCAGGTGGATCTCTGAGTTGGAGGCCAGCCTGGTCTACAGAGCAAGCTCCAGGACAGCCAGGGCTGTTATACAAAGAAACACTATCTCAATGAAAACAAAACAACATAAAGAAAGAATAAACAGGAAACACTAGGGCACCCTGAAGTGTTTCCTTCTGAAATTTGCCTCTGAAATCCTGGTCCATTAGCATGGAAACCATAAAAACACAACAGGACAGGAGCTCCTGCTCTCTAGTTAAGGAGTGGGGGCTACTCTTCCAGAGGACTAGGATTCAATTCCTAGCACCCCCACGGCAGCTTCTAACCATCTATAATTCCAGGGGATCCCACACCGCCTTCTGAAGGGCATGGCCACAGGCATACATGCAGGCAAACCACCTACACACTTAAAATCCATGAAAACCTTTTAGTTTCAGGTGCTTAGGCCTGAAGGTGGAGGGTGGTACTCTGCATTTGTGGGGGAGATGGGGAGGCCCCCACACTGTAACAGCACAGACCCACCAAGCAAGTTCCTACAGGGTCCAACCGCAGTCTCTCCAGCTGTCCCCCCACTCCTGCCCTGCTGCCTTGAGGTTCATGACAGCCATGGGGCTCTGGAACCCCTCGGTCCTGGTCTGAGAAGCCTTCTTGCTGTGTTTGTGGCGTGGAGGTCAGTGGACAACTTGAAGGAAATCAGTTCTCTCCTACCATGTGGATCCCAGGGATCACACGGGTCTTCAGAATTACAGGCAGTCCTTACCCATTGAGTCACTGCGCTGGCATAGCACCCCAACTCACTTCTTATGGTTGATTGGGGAGCAAACTCAGAACCTCTTACACACTATGCACGAGCCCTAACTCCGATCTCCCTAAAGTGATACCCCAAAGTCCCAATGATTTCTGGCCACCCCACAGCACACACCCATACCCAGTCACACTGAACTTTATGATAGTTTCCAAGGCCCAATCCACACTTCCCACCTCCCACACCGGAACTGAAGGAATTAAGACTCCTAGAAGTCACCTTGTCCAGGAAGTCCTGGGACCCCCTCACCTGAGCCAACTGCTCCCCAGTTCAGCACCGTCTCAACGACCACTCTGCTGTACACCTTGTTCACTGCTAAACCGGCACCCAGTGCAGAACAGACGTGAAAATATTGTTTGGCAAATGAATAAATGGTTTCAGGATTCGGAAGGGATTTAGCAGCTTCCCCCAAACTTCCTGACTTCTGATTCCCAAGCAGAAACCAGAGTTCACAACTGCACCCCACAACATCTGACTGCCACCATACATGCCTGGGTTGCTCAGAGAGGGAGAGTGACTTGTGAAAGACACACAGCATCGTGAACCCACACTCCCAAGCCATGCTCTACACACTTTCAGAATGCTCTCAGCTCTACACAGTGGGTTGCTTAGTTTCCAAGATACTGGCATCACACACACAAACACCCCAAAGAGCCGAGAGCCTAGAATGGGTCCCTTCTCCACCCAGTCCCTAAACCACCCGCATAGACACCTGTTGCTGTTTCTCCTCCTGGGCGGTGGCCAGCATCCTGTGTCTTTGCCTTGTCAGGCCGGGTCAGCTTTTTGCCTGCAGAGTTCCGGGTGGTGTAGCAGTAGACAGAAGTGTAGCCCTGGCCGGTGAGTGGGCAGAAGCGTCGAGTGTGGGCGTGCTCCTGAGTGGCCCCACATTGGGACACACATAATCCCTCAAGATGGGACACAGCACGCGGCCGGCCTCATCTTTCAGGACGTGGGACTGATAGATGGCCCGGGACTCACCATTGTGCTTGCAGAACGAGCACAAGCGCTCAGGAGCTGTTGAGGATTCCTTGCTGGCTCTCCGGCTTTCTGGAATCGGCTTGGGCTCTGGCTTGGGGTCCAGCCTGACATCAGGCACCTCTTCCTCATGCAGAGCCCCAACCAGGCTTGCCAGACCCAGGTAATCTGTCCACAGATTGAAAGTCCCCATGACTGGGCAAAAGAGCAACTGAAGGGAAACACTGTCTGGCTCCTGCTTCTCTCCGTCCCTGAAGCTAAAGCCTCTCCTGCTGCTTTTCTATCTTGAGGGGATGTGAGAGGGTGGAGCAGGCAGGCTCTGGGGGGTCCCTCATTATCTCTGGGGGCTTCTTACATACCTGCCCAGGGGGTATATGGTGTTTGTGTGGGCTGGAGTAGACTAGGAGTCACTGAACCCCCAGGCTTCCCAGGGTCTCCTCCCCCTCCATGTGGGAGGTCAACCCTTGCAGGCCAGCTAGGTGAGAGGTGGGGGGGGGGTGGCTAAGAACACCGCCCCAGGGCCAAACACTTATATTGATTTACTAATGTTTTTCTCTTCCTTCCTCAGGGCTGGGGAAGGGTCTTGGTGGCCTTGAGTCCTTGTTAGGTCAAGTACTGCAAAATCCCAGTACTTCGGAAGGGGGCCTGTGCATGGAATGGGGGCAGGGGACAAGGGCTGGGTCCCAAGGCTCTGGCTTCACGGAGGGACTTTCATGCCCACCCCAGTGGCTGAGAACTTAGTCATGAAGCATGGGTGACAGAAAGAAAGGAGAGCAGGACTGCTCCTAAGGGGCTGAGGAGCTTTACTGTAGATAAAGGGACAGTATAGGCAACCTTCGGGAGAGTCTGGAGTGGATGTGACCAGCAGACTGAGCCAGGTCATGTGGGGAGAGGGAGAGAAGGAAACCTGGAATGGGCGGCCAAGAGGCCCCAAAAAAACAAAAAACAAAACAAACAAACAAAAAAAAAAAAGGTGAAAAGACCATCTAACCAAAGCGGCGGCGGCGGGGTTATGAAGGAACCTGAAAAGCTGGGGAAGGGCAAGCCCAGCCTGAGTAAGCCAGCCAGAAGGACCCTGTAACAGGCAGGGACTGGGGGATGCTTGGAGTACTCAGCAGCCAGTGTCAGCTTTGATATGCTAATAGACACCTCAGCTGTTTGTCCTCGGCTACAAAGTGGAGTTCCCAACTCTTCCTCCTACAGTTAGCTCAGCAGCCTCAAGGTTGGGGTCTGGGAGCCCCAAAGGAGAGGAAAGAGCCCCCAAGCACAGGCAGGCAGGCAGGCTGCATCCCAGCATGTGCCAGCTCTCTGATTTCCAACACTACCTGTCAGAGGCCTCAGCCTGAGCTCGGGAAGGTGCTTGGTTGGAGGTCACCACTGGCTAGGGCACCCTCCCACCCCGCTAGTCCACCAGCCTACCCATCTATCTGTCACAGGCCCATCTACCAATTCACCCATTCCAGAAACCTCACTGAGCAAACATCCATCCTTTCAGGAATGGTTTCTACCCACGGAGGCCCCCACTTTATGATTTCCCCCAACATCTAATCCTCCAGGGTTTATTTCCTAATTCCAATCTGCCCATCAGGATCCTAGATACCAGCCCATCTCCTCAAGGGGAGCAAGAATTTGGGGTTCCTAAGGGGTCCTGTCCTTATCCCTGAGACTGTTGTATGGGCCAGCCACAGTGACATTCATCCCCCCGGTGGGTCTGACCTCCTCCTCACAACCCACCGACAACAATGAATGTTGATTGTGACCTTTGCTGTGGCCTGGGGGAGGGGATGCCAGGCTGCCTGGGGGATCTCCCAGATCTAGAGGGTGGGGATGGTGATGGGGTGGACGGCAGTTCCAGGCCTCGGGGTCCACTCAACCGTCGATGGTTTGTCTGAGCTGTCCAAACTCACCGACAGGTTGAATGTTCCCCCAAGCCCTTGGCAAGTTTCCTGGAGAACTGGAGTGGGGAGTGGCCCCGATGCGAGGTAGGGATCATGTAGGGTGATGGAGAAGCCAGGATCCCTTGCCTCGCGTGAAACCAGCCATCCGTTATTCAGCATCAACTGTCTTTTTGGAGACCCAGGAGAAGCAGCACAAATATAAATCATAATGTAAAAAACGTGGCCCTGCAACAGAGGCAACAACGTCCGTCTTAACTCGTGTCCTTTCTTCAAGGGATGCCCAAAGTAGGGGACCTGACATCGCAGGCTAAATAGTTCCAAAGAGGTCCTGAGGTGCAGATCCCCTCCCCCAGCAGTTAGTTGGGGAAACTGAGGCCAAAAGAACACAGAGGAGGGACATTTCTAACCCCCCTGGGAAGTCTGGTAACCACCAGGTTCTGGTCTGGGAGGGACGGAGACAACTGAGCCATAAACAAGCTCCTTTAACAATGTAACGGGCTCCTCGGGCAAGCTTGATTGTGGGATAAATAAGGCTTCAATACAATGTAGACCTTGCTTTCCCGTGGCCTCTAAGCTTGTTTCCTCCTGAGCCCACCTCCGCCCTTCCCAGAAAACAGTAAGGGGGGGGAGGAAGGGGGCACTGCCCTGCCCGTCCCCCTCCTCCCCGTGTCTGTCTGTCTGTCTGTCTCTGTCTCTCTCTCTCGGTCTGAAGGCTTCTCAATGGTCTAAGGAGATGACAGGATTTCTTAGGCCTTCTGGCTGGGGGTGTGCAAAGGCCTGGGCTCTGCACCCTCGGCGCTGCCAACTCTGCTTTACCTCAGCTCCTGACACTTCAGTGAGGGAGTGATCACCCTCAGGAATCTCCTGAGCTCACACCAGACAGACCTGCACCAGGTGTAACCATGCTTGTGTGAAACACAGCAAACTCCGGCCGAGACCACACCAGCCTATGAGCCCCAGGCCACAACCCCACACTTGCCCTCAATTCAGGCCTCTGCCAGGGTCCCTAGGACCCTCCTGCAAGCCGGTCCTTCTAGATCTGCCTCCAAACTCAACCACCTGAGAGCTTAGGTCCCACCCTGTCTACCACCTCGGTATGCTTCCAGAGCACCTCCAGAAGGACGTCCCCCAGAAGCTCAGCTCTTCCTAAGGTCCACCCCAACCCGTAGACCCAAACCAGGCCCCAGAAACCAGCAGGACTCGGGACGCACTCCCACCTGGTGAGGCCCAGTTCCCAGGACTGGTCCCATTCCCACCCCTGAGGCTGGCCAGGGGCTGGGGGCAGCCCTTCGCGGGAAAGGCTTGTCTCCTGCCTTGGACACTCTCGGCCCTGAAGAGGTCCGGGCTTAGATCTGTCAGAGGAAGGTGAGGGGCTTTGTACAGATCGCCACTATACCCCTGGGGAAGGGGTCGCGGCGAGTTCAGAGCAGTTTTTAGGGGGTTCCGGAAAGCTAAAATGGATGTTTACGAGGCACACAAGACACTCTGGGCAATGCGGGTCACCTTGCAGACACCCTTCCCTTATTCTCTAAGTCCACTCCGCTTACTTGCCCTTCGGAACTCGGATTTTATCTTAAGCAGTGGGCATTCCCAGCAGGACAGCAAGCCTGCGGGAGTCGGGGCGGGGGCGGGGCGGAGGCGCCGGCCCCGCCCCTCCCGTCTCTTTGTCTGCAGGCGTGGCGCTGGCTTCCCGCCCTCCGTGTCTGTCTGCGCTCGCTTGCCCTTTGTCAGCGGGGGTCGCCTGTCTGGGTCTGACTGCATCCTTCCTGCGACTGTGTGTCTGCCCCCTTCTCTTCCCGGTGCGGGTCCGTGAGGTGGTCGGCAGCCGTGCACCCTGGTGTGTGGGGCTCACAGCCCTGACCTGAGTTCTGGGCCGGAGGCTGATCGCAGACTTCCCGCCACGTGTCTGCCAGCCTAGGGTGCTTAGGCGGGAGGTTTGACTTTGAAGTCCCTTAGGGTGGGGGTGGGAAGCTGTCTCCTCCCATCCCCAAACCCAGGTCCTGGTACCGGGGGCACCGCAGCGGGGAACGTCTGTCTGGGAGTGACCTGGGTGGGCCCTGCCCCGCTCACTCAGAGCAGCAACAAAGCTGGGCAGCCGACTCGCGTCCTAGAGGTCAGGGCGAGGTGAAATGCCCAGCCAGATGGGGCTGGCTCCACCATCAGGGGAAGGAGAGGTGGGTGGGTCAGCGGTCTGCTGTAGAGCGCTCCTGTGGTCTGCAGTGTCCGTGAGCAAAGCCTGGGTGTAAGTCTGTGGGGCAGCAGGGAAGAGCAGCCAGGACCTGGAAAACAGAGAGCTCCTTAGAGGGGGTCTCCGTGGGGTCACACTGACGTCCAGGCTGGCTAGACCTCCTTTTAGCCACACTTAGAAGGCTTCCCTCCCAAGCTTCTCCAGGGCTTCCCAGAATACTCAGGTCTGTCATGGGGGACTCACAGAAGCTCCTCTGTCCTACCCAGCCTGTGGGCAGTGGGTAGTCCAAAAGCCCAAAACTCTAGGCTGGCTGGCTGGGAGGCCAAGGCTGTGGGTGAGAGGGGTCTGGCTTCTGGGTTGGGGGCTATGATGAAGGCTGATGGGAATTCCAGACACTCTTCTGAAGTTCAAGGTGCAGGGTGGTCCTGGGGATGCATCAAGGTGGACTGTTCTCACAAACTCTTACGCCTGCTTTACACACCTGTTAATGGGTTAGTGAGGAGATTTCTGCTCTAAGCTGCTCTGGAGCTTAGTGTGGGGTGGGGAGTGAGTGTGAGTGTGTGTGTGTGTGTGTGTGTGTGTGCGCGCGCGCACATCCATCCTGTGGGCTTGTTTATGTGTAGATGTCAGTATTCTTGTGGGTGGGTGTGTCAAGCGCCGGTCAAATTGCAGGTCGATGTGTGAACAGGTGTATGTGGGCGTGTGGGGTTTGTTAGAGTAACTGGGTGACTGTAGCCTGTCAGCAATGGCATCCCTCAGGCCCAGCCCCACTAAAATAGCAGCTGTGTTAAGGCAGGGGCTATACTCTGAGTCACAGGTGTGTCCCCAGAGCCAGCTGCTGTCTGTCACACAATAGCTGCTCAATAAGTGTTGCTGGACATGGTGGCTATTGAGACCTGTCACCTCTGTACTTATTCACAAAAGCCTGAGGTCATCTAGTGAGAACCTATCTTAAAAAAAAAAAAAAAAAAGGCTGGGTGTGGTGTTGAACACCTGTAATCCCAGCACTCGGGAGGCAGAGGCAGGCAGAACCCTGTGACTTTGAGGCCAACCTGGTCTATATATAGTGAGTTCCAGTCAGAACAAGCTTTCACATAGTGAGACCCTGTCTCAGTAACAACAATTTTTTTTTTTTTTTCGTTTTTCGAGACAGGGTTTCTCTGTGTAGCCCTAGCTGTACTGGAACTCGCTCTGTAGACCAGTGCTCGAACAGGCTGGCCTCGAACTCAGAGATCAGTGCTCCACCACTGCCCGGCTTAACAAAATATTGAGCTTTTGAATATCTGTGTGGCTCCACCTCTGTGTGTCTTTCCCTGTGGGTGTGTGTATCTGTATGCATGCAATCATCGATGTCTTCAGTATCCATGTGTAGAATGAAAGCATTGGGGTAGGTGACTGGATGTAAGTTCCAAGGGTTTTGTTTGTTTGTGTTGTTTTGACATCGGGCACCAAACCCCAGGGCCTTGTCGTCATTATGCCAGGTTAGTACACTGCTTTAACACGGAAGCCACACCCAGCTCACTGTTTATTTTGATTTTTGTGGAGGTCTGTTTGTTTTTTGTTTGAGACAGGGTCTCCCAATGAATCCCTGGTTGGCCTGGAACTCACTATATAGACCAGGCTGGCCTGCAACTCAATGAGATCTGCCTCCTGAGTACTGGGATAAAAACTGCTCCAGCTGGGCAATGGTGGCATTTGCCTTGAATCCCAGTACTCGGGAGGCAGAGGCAGGTGAATCTCTGTGAGTTCGAGGCCAGCCTGGTCTACAAAGTGAGTTCCAGGACAGTCAAGGGCTATACAGAGAAACCTTGTCTTGAAAAACAAACAAACAAACAAAAACTGCTCCAACACATCTGGCCTTTTTTTTTTTTTTTTTTTTTTTTTTTTTTAAGACAGCCTCTAAATTGCCCAGGTTGGCCTCAGATTCACTCTGTAGCCCAAGCAGGCCTTGAGTTTCCCCGTCTTAGCCTCCCAAGGGCCAGGAAGACAGACCTGTTGCCATGTCCTGCTCCATACGGAGTTACGGCTTTATGGGTGACTGTCTCTGTGGGTATCTGTGTCAACATGCACACCTGTGTTCTGGTGACTGTCTGGATTGCTGGAACTGCTTTGGGCTCATATGAGGGTGTCCTTGTTTGGAAGTGGGTTTGTGGACCATCCTGCACCTGTGGTTGCCAGTTATTCTGGGTATGTGAGTGACCAGGTGAGGGTGGGCACCACTAGTGTGTCCCTGCTTTGTCCCCCTTCCACTGGGAACTATTCCTCTGCAGGGGTATTTCCCAGCCTTTGTGGGGCAGTGTGCATGGGTGTGGGTGCTGTAGTTGACTGTGCTTAGGATATAAGATTATTAATGGGATAGTGTGTGTCTGTGTCCCGCTGTGTGCCTTTTAGGACTTTGTCTGATGACTTGAGACTAATTTTGGTTTGGCAAGTGCGTCTGTGAGCGGTGGGGGATGGGTGGGAAGGAGATGGGGAACCCAAGTGTGATGGGGGTACTTTCTCAGCCCCCAGTTAGCCAGAGATGCGGCTTCTGCAGCCCCCAGCCCCAGCATGCATGCCCTCCGGGCGAGGTCCCCAGGAAAGGCGCCCGGTCGCTTTAAAGCTAGAGCTCCTCAGCAGAGTGATCGGGGCCATCTTTCCTTTCTGCGGCCACTTTTGGAGGGCGGGTTCCGGGCGGCAAACCTTGTTCCCCGCGATCACCGTACAGATGCGGTCCGTGCCCCCCGGCCGGAGGCGGCCTCCCGCCCCGCGCCCCGAGAACAAAGCGCCCCGGCCCCGCGCCCCGGTCGGCCCGGCCCAGGCGCTCGCGGCCGTGTCCCGGTACAGGCGGCGTCCCGGGCCGCACGGCCGGGAACAATGGAGGCCTCGGCCGTGGCCGTGACCGGCAGGTGCGCCCCCCGCCCCGGCCGCGCTCACCTCGTCTCCGCCGCCGCAGCGCCCTCCGCTCCGCCAGGGCCGGGAGCCCGCCCGGCCGCCCGCGCGGGAAGGCACCGAGCGGTTCGAACCCGCGGCCACGCGCCCGCGCCCCGAGGCCCCGCGCGCGCCGGCCGGTGGGTCCAGCTGCGGCCGTGCGCGCCCCGGGCCGCCTGCAAAGCCCCCGCGCTGCAGGCTGCGGCTGGCGGAGGACTCGGGGCGCGGGCAGGGACCCGGGCTGCACGCAGCCCTCCAGGCGCGGCGGGAGCACGCGCGCACAAAGGCACGCGGGCCACAGACAGAGAAGGTGCGCGGGGGGCCTTGGGGCGTACGCCTGCCGGACGAAGGGGGTGGCGGCCACACACGTAGGGATACCTGGGAGCGGCAGACGCCACTTGGAGGGACAGCACGGAATGTTCTTAGAACTGAATATGCCCGGCCAGAGCCCAGTTTCACAGATCACACCCCACCATGTACACACAACCGGGTGCACAGCCCAGAAAACCCCTGAAGTAAGGTACAAACAAAACCAGAACACAGCTGGTGAGCTAGTCCACACCTCTGAACCCTGGAACTCAGGAAGCTGACGCAGGAGGATCATGGTTTCAAGCCAGCCTGGATTAGAGCGAGTTTCAGACCAACCTGAGCTATAATGTCTCAAAACAAACAAACAAAAAAATAAACCAGAGCATGTCCATAGGGACCACCAGACAGAGTCTGGGCACACAGTTAATGAGTACACAAACACACAGCAGCCTTTCTTGGTCACAGAACAGAGCCAGGACCGCAGGGTACTTGGAAGGACCTAACACTCGCTTCTGGGACCATGGGGCGAAAATGTGCACGCAGTCCAGTTATGCAAGTTCCTCTTGGGATGGGGCACATACGAGGTGGGGGAGGGCTCCAGGTCTGCCAGAGATGCATATGCAGAGCCCCAAAGTGCAGCTGCCTGAACACACACAGGCAGGAAGCACTCGCTGAGCCCCTCCAGAATCTACACACACACACACACACACACACACACATACACACACACACATACACACAACATACACACACACACACATACACACACACACACACATACACACACACACACACATACACACACACACACACACACACATACACATACACACACACAGTCTTGCCACAGCCTGGGGCGGAGCCAACAGTTGACACTGTATGTATGTATGTTTGTATGTATGTATGTATGTATGTTTGTATGCCCCGCCCATATCCCAGGGCTGAAGACTTTGAGCCCCTCAAAACTCAAGCCTTTACCTTTGTAGGGCTCCAGCCCTGGACTTCCTGGCTATTGCCTGCCTGCCTTTAACGCCTTACTGCATTCCTGCCTCAGTTTCTCCTTGACAGGCTTCCCTTTCAAACATCCTCCTTAGAAAGACAAGTCTCAGCTGGCCCAGGAAAACCCCGTGGGGTGGAGAGTGAGACACATGCAAGGAAGGGAAGGGGAGTGTAGAGCAGTTTGGGGGTGAGGATGCGGCTCGGTTGGTAGTGTTTAGCCAGCACGCAGAACGCCCGGCATAAACCAGGCACGGTGGTACAGAGGTAGGATAGACGATCAAGGGCGTCCTTAGCTACATAGAGTTTGAAGCCAGCCTGAGCTACATGATACCATGTCTCAAAGAACAAGTAAAAAACAGAACCATCTAATAGCGATTGGGCCTCCATACGTGAGGTCAGCTTTGTTGACGCCTCTGTGTCCTTCCCATGAAGTGAAGACTGCCCTTGAACTTCTGATTCTCCTGCCTCCACGCCCAAGTGCTGGGATTACCGGCGTTGCTCCCACGCCCGACCTGGAAGGGGTGGCTTTGGAGGACATGGCATCCGTTCATTCACTCGTCCCTGTTTCTCAGTTTGGGGAGAGAACATTGGGACGGGTTCCTCAGCGCTACTGACATCTCAGAGCCAAACCGGCAAAGTCCGTGAAGGGGATATTGTCCTCTTCACAGATGGACAATTGAGATACAGAGAGACAAGCCTCTTGCCCTAGGCGACACAGTCACAGAGGGCGTCTGTTTCTCCGTCCCTTCCCGCCCGGGCGCGCCTGCTTGTTTAGTGTCCTGCAGGGGGCAGCAGACTCCAGCGCGCCTCAGTTTTTGGGTCAGGCTGCCCTTCAGCGAGCTTTTCCTCCCACAGCGATCGGGGACTCTGCCTCGACCTCCCGCCCCAATCTGGGAAACAACCCCCCCCCCGCCCCGCCCGCAAAAATGCTGAAAGAGCTCTTCTGAAATAATCCCACCCCTAGAAGTGACGTCCGCGCCAGGCTCACTCGGAGGCGTCTCTCGGAACGTCTGGCTTCCCTTCCTGTGGTTTATTTACTGGGCCTGGGCAGGCGCCTTTGCATTCCGGAACCGGCTAATGTCCCGGGAGAGGATTTCTGACTGCCGGCCAGGTGGCTGGTCTGCGCTCCGTGGTCAGACCCCTCCGCCCGCCCGCCAGGAGCCCAGGACAGAATGCGAGCCGCTGGCAAGCCCGCACCTGGGCCACTGTCCGGAGGACTCCCCGCTCTGCCCGATTGAGCCCTGCGAGATTCCCCGCCTCCTTTGGGTCTCCTTGGGGACCCAGATGTGGCCGCCCTGGGCTCTAGCATCCCAGAGTCCCTGAGTCGGCAGCTCTGGGCGTCGCCCACGGGTCGCACACTTAGTCATCCGGGAAGAAAGGGGCTGCCTTTTTTGCACCCCGGTGGGGCCCAGGCGGCGACACGCAGGGCTCTTAGAAGGAGGCTGGCGTGGAATCTTGAGCCAGCTTCTGCCACCTGCGCTGTCTGCAGGAACGGCGGCACCATCCTCCTAGCTGCAGAAGCCACAACATTTAATAACGTGCAGCGAATTCTCAAGTTCGGTTTCCGGTTTCCTGTGTATCCTGCTTCCCGGAGCTCCCACCGGGGACCCCACAGCATTCCTCTTGGACAAGCCCATTTGCTACCTGCCTGGTCTTCTCGCCCTCTCCGGCTGCTCCTTTATGGCCACCAGGGGGCGCTTGGACCACTCAGGGCTGCTCCTCAGAATTAAGGCTCAAGGCTCGCACTGTCCACCCGGCCTCTATCAGCTCTCACTTCCTCCATCACCCACCGCTCCCTCTGTCCCACCAGGCCTTAGGCCGCTCAGGGTCTTGGCACCAGCTGTTTCTTCCACCAGGGTCTGTAAGCCTCTAGTGCTGGGACTGAAGGCCTGCACCACCACACCTCCCACCACTTGCTTTGAACACGGAGAAACCTGGGGCTAGCTTTCCAGGGAGCCCCGGAAGTCCTCTTGCCTCCATTTCCCCGACGTGGGGGTTACACACACATGCCACTAACCCAGCTGTTAAAACTGTTTACTTCTGCAGTTTCCTTTATCCCAGCATTCTGGAGACAGGTAACCTCTGTGGGTTTGTAACCAGCCTGGTCATTGTGTGTGTGTGTGTGTGTGTGTGTGTGTGTGTGTGTGTGTGTGTGTGTGTTCGAGGACAACTTGCTTCTCTCCTTCCTTTATGTGAGCCCTGGGGTGGGACTCCGGCCTCCAGGCCTGGGGGTAACTGCTTCTTCCTGCCGAGTTCTCATCCTCATCGGCCTGCTGCTTTTCTACATGGTGCTGCTGTGAGCACTCTATTGTCTAGGTTATCTCAACTCTCCTCTCTTTCTCCTTTCCTACCTTTCTTTTTCCTCCTTTTCATCTTCATCCTTCTCTGCTCCCTTCCCAAGCATCTGTCTGTAGCCCAGGCTGCCCCTGAACTCTCTGTCCTCAGCTGCCCTTCTCCCATCTGGCTGCCGTACCCATACATCATCTACTCCTAGTCATGGATTTTGGTTTGATTTGGTGTGGTTTTTTCCATGACCAGGGACTGATCCTGGGCCTCATGCATGTTAGACAAGCACCACCGCCGCCGAGGTGGCGCTCCAGCCTTCCGTCTTCACCCATTTTGTGTCACTGAGAGCATCTGTTGAGCTCATCCGTAATTATCAGGGAGCAGAACAAATGTGAAACCTGCCCGCATCGCTGGGAGGGGCAGGCAAGCAGCAGGCAGTTCGGGGAAGCTTGCTGCTCTGAGAACTCCGGAGCACAAGAAGTGTGGGAAAGGCTGAGGGCCCTGGCTGTGGAGGCCGCTGTTGAAGAGACCGTGTGGGGCTCTGGAGGTCACAGGACAACTCAGGAGTCTCTTTCCATCTGGTAGGTCTGGGGGATCAAAGCAGGTCATCGGCACATGACCTTTCCCTCTGAGCCATCTCCTTGGCCCGGTTTTATTTTTTAGACAGGTGTGTTTAACAGACACTAAACTTACACTTTCTATAGTGCTAGGTGCCTCGCTTTTTTATTTTCATTTTATTACTATTTCGGTGTGTGTGCGTTTGTGTTCTTGAGGTGGTATTTTACTGTGGAGGCCAGGCTTACCTCTAACTACTGACCCTGCTGCCTCAGCCTCCCCAGTGTCCAGCCGTGTAGCCGAATCCCAAGCGATCGGCGGTCCCATGGCTAGTGGCTGGCAGGCGAGCCTAGGGTCCCTTCTGTCCTCATGTGGATCCTTAGTGCTGCATCACATCCTGTCCTCACTGGAAACTTCAGTATTGGCTTCCTTGGGATTTCTCTCCCTCCCTCCCTTCCTTCCGTGGGGGTGGGGATGGAATCCAGGGACTTACTGTAGCTACGCCCTTTCATGTTAATGCCTGTTTCCTAAGAAGTGCTCCATTGCACTTTCCACATAGAGACTTGTTAGTGCATGCCAGAATCTCAGCTGCTAGGGAGGCTGAGGCAGTAGGGATTCAAAGTTCAAAGCCAATTTGGATTAAAAAGTGAGTTTCCGGCCAGCCTGGGAAACTTGGTTAGATAGACCCTGTCTCGAAATTTTTTCCTTCTTCTTTTTTTTTTTTATCCTGAGACATGGACTCTCTATGTAGCCCTGGTGTCTTGGAACTCACTCTGTAGACCAGGCTGGCCTAGAACTCAGAGATCACCTGTCTGTGCCTCCCAGAGTGCTGGGATTAAAGGTGTGCGCCACCACACTTGGCTAAAAATTCAATCTTAAAAAACAGATGGGACCTGGCTCAGTGGTGATCATTGGTTTGTTGTGTGAGTCCCAGATTCAGTCGCCCAGTACATCTTATCATCAACCACAGTGTAGTCTCTCCACATGTCAGTACTGCACAGTGATCGGAGAGATGTTCTGAGGCATGCTCCAACTGGGCTGAGCCTACAAGGTGAGGAAGCCCCATTCCTGAGACCCATTCATACACAGACACTGAGAGTCCAGGGTTGCAGGACCTGCTGTCTAGAGAGAAAACAGAAGTGACCACTAATGAACTCATGGTTTCTTTGGGGGTGGTAAAAAGTTCTAAAATGGATTGTGGGCCAGGGGGTGACAACCCAATCTGGTCCCAGCTATTTGAACGTCGGAGGCAGGGGGGTCCCGTGATACCTAGTGCTCAATACTAGTATGGGCAACACAGCCAGACTCAAAAAAGTGTAAAGTCACAGAACTGGCATGTTGGCTCGGAGGTTAAAAGCACTGGCTTCTCTCCAGAGGTCTGAGGTTCAATTCCCCTCATCCACATGGTGGCTCCCAACCATCTGTTACTTCGTTTCTGAGATCTGATGCCCTCTCGTGGACTCCAAGAGCACTGCACACACAAGGTGCACAGACATAACACTCAGGTAAAACACCCAAACACATCAAAATAAAAATTAAAGGCGTCAAATCAACCAGGGGATGGTGGCGCAAGCCTTTAATCAGGAGGCACAGGCAGGTGGATCTCTGTGAGTTCAAGGCCAGCCTGGTCTACAGAGCTAATTCCAGAACATCCCAGGGCTACACAGAGAAACTCTGCCCCTCCCCCAAAGTGTCAAGTCATATAAAATAACTCAGTAATGATGTGATACAGGCCTGTAGTCTTAGCACTCTGGCCAGTCTGAGCTATCAAGTGAGACTTTGTCTCAAAACAAACAAGAAAACCCACAAAAACATTATTTTTGTTTGTTATTTAAATTTTGGTTTTTTTTGCTTTTTCAAGATAGGGTTTTTCTGTGTAGCCTGGATGCCCTGGAACTGGGTCTGTAGATCAGACTGGTCTCAAACTCAGAGATCTGCCTGTCTCTGCCTCCTGAGTGCTGGCACTAAAGGTGTGCGCCGCCACAATCAGCAAACATTCTTTTAATTATATTTGCATGGGGAGGTGTGCACACGTGAGAACAGGGCCCATGGAGGACCCCTGGAGCTGGAGCTACAGGAGATTGTGAGCCGAGAGTTATTAAGAGCTACTTGTTCTTAAGCTGAGGGTCTCACTAGCCACCAAATAAACTAATAAAGTCAAATAATACAAACTGGTGCTGGGCTACCCACATCTGTGTATATGTACTAATACATTTGGATGCATTGATTATCAATTTAGTAGTGTGTGAATTATTTTTTTCTGAATATTTATTTCTTGGGGGTTGCATACAGCATGTCAAGGCACACAGTGGAGGTCAGAGGGCAAAGTTTGGAAGCCGGTTCTTTTCTCACCGCGAGGTCCTGGGAATCAAGGGGTGGCAATCAACCTCTGCTGCTGTTGTTGTTTTAAGAGTTCTCACTGTGTAGCCCTGACTGGCTTAGAACTCAGTATGGAGACCAGGCTGGCTTCAAAGTTACAGAGATTTGCCTGCCTCTGCCTCCTGAATGCTGGATCAAAAGCCTGGAGCATCATGGATTCTTCTTCCATACAGCCTTCATAGCTTCTGTTTAAAGCACTTTTACTGCTACCAGACCGTTTAAAAACATCGTGGTTGGGGCTGGCTCAGCAGTTAGGAGTACTCGCTGCTCTTCCAAGGACCTGGGTTCAATTCACTCAAAGTGCCCTTATATATTAATGTATCATGCATACACAGGGGTTCTCTCTTTGTAGCCCTGGCCTTTCTGGAACTCTATGTAGACCAGGCTGGCCTCTGCCTTTGGAGAGTGCTGGGATTAAAGACGTGCACCACCATGCCTGGCCATAAACAAATTTTAAAAATAAAATAACGCCTTGATCAACTGCTTTTTTGATGCTTTATTAAATCTCCTTTAAAACATCTATTTATTTGTAAGTATGGGTGTTTTGCTTGTATGCGCGTCTAAGAGAATGTCTGATTCTCTGGAACTGGAGTTGCCATGTGTGAGCAGCCATGTGGGTGCTGGGAATCTCGCCCAGGTCCTCCAGGTCGCCCAGGAGGACTGCTGAACCACCTCTCCAGGCATCCCGCACATGCCCACACTCCGCTTTCGCTGACCTTTTGAGCCAGCCAGGGTCTCATTCTGTATCCTGGCTGGCCTGGAACTCGTTATGTAGACCAGTTTGGCTCCAAACACGAGAGCCATTTGCCTGAGTGCTGGGACTGTAAGTGCCCCACAACTGGCTTTTTTTTTTTTTTTTTTTTTTTTTTTTTTTTTTTTTTTTTGAAACTGGGTTTCTCTGTGTAGTTCTGACTGTCCTGGAACTCACTCTGTAGATC
Source organism: Peromyscus leucopus (assembly GCF_004664715.2). Taxonomy (NCBI): domain Eukaryota; kingdom Metazoa; phylum Chordata; class Mammalia; order Rodentia; family Cricetidae; genus Peromyscus; species Peromyscus leucopus. The sequence goes on from NC_051067.1 coordinate 75,056,512, forward strand.
AGGTTGGCCAGAGATCTGCCTGCCTCTGCCTCCCGAGTGCTGGGATTGAACATCGCTGGCTACTGACTCCTTAAACCTTGTACCCATGTGGAGACTTTTTGGTATCCTCGGGCCTGTTATGGCTGTCTCTGTCCTGCCTGAGAAGGCTCCAAGGTCTCTAGGAGAGAAGGCCCCTCAGGCTTGAGTGGTCCTGAGGACGGGGAGATGCCTCCAGCACCCGCTTTTCCTGCCGACATCAGACAGCCTGACTCAATTGCCTGCTCTGTGCGTGGGCCCAGCGAAAATGATCCTCCGCTGTCCTGAGCGTGACTCAGGCGGCCAGGAAGCCCCTCTCCGGGGATGCCCCTGGATGGTGACTTTTCACAGATGTGGCAGACACCCAGGCCAGGCTCCTGGGGGCAGCCCAGAAGTGTCTGTGCCCACAACTGAGACCAGAGACGGCCTGGGGGCTGGGCGGGGGTGCGGAGCTCTTCTCAAAAGGTCCTTTGTAGGAGCGGCTGGTGGGGGAGGTGCCGGGACCCCGCCCTGTGACTCAGCCTCATTGCTGGGCAGTGACTCATGCCCAGGCCCCCTCCGGACGCCACCCGCAGCAGGTGCTGCCCGCTCCGGCTTCCACAAGTGTCCTCTCCAGTCACTTCCATGGCAACCACTTTGGCCGATGACCCACCCCACGTCCGGGAGTACCCACGTTGCTCTGCCTGCCCTGTGTCGCTGGGTACAGCCGTGGAGGGCACTTACACCCTGCTCCTCCTTGGGGCAGCGGGGTGTGCTAGCCTTTGGTGGATGGAACTCTCAAACCGGTCTGGAGGTGGCCTCTTCTGGCCTCCTTTCGTAGCTGGGGAAACTGAGGCTACAGGGCTCTGAGCAGGCGGGAGACTCCCAAGTGGCCTGGGAGGCACCAGAATCAGTTACTCCTGCAGCGAGGCCTCCATTTTACTCATGTAAAATGTAAACTGAGGCAGCAGCCCAAAGCCCAGGCCTGCCCTGCTGCGCCCCCGCCGCAGCCCTCCCGTCGCCGCCAGCCCCGGGCTGGCTGCCAGCCCGCCCGGCGCCCGCCCGTCCGCGTCACGCCGCGGTGAGTCACCGCCCGCCCCGCCCCCGCGCCAACAAACAGCGCGTTACCAGGCAACGGCCGCCGCCAGCCTCCTTTGGTCTGGGTTCGAGCCTCCAGCCAGGACAGGAGCCAGGCCGGGGCGCTCCCCTGGTGGCTTTCCCCATGTCAGGGTTCAGATCAGGCCTGCAGTCCTGAAGTGTGCAGGTTAGGAGGTTAAGGGAGACGTTGGTGGTCGGGTTCGGGGTTCAAGAACAATCGAATTCTCAAACCAGACTCATCCCTGGTTCTCTGTAGAAAGGCCCGTGGGAACGGGACAGTCAAAGCTGCTCTCCTTGAAGCAGCCTGCTTGGGTAGGGATGGCGATCCAAAGCCTGCCACAGGAGCATATCCTTTTTTGCTAACCGTCCCCAGTTCTAGGCAGATGTTGTACATCGGTCATTAACAAATTGGGTTTTCTTTGGGGGGAGGGGGGCAGTTGCTTGGTTAGACGGGGTTTCTTGTAGTACGGACGGACCTGGAACTCACTATATAGCCAAGGATGACTTCCAACTCCTGATCTTCTGGCCTCCACCGGGTGCTGGCTTCACAGGCCTGAGCCACTGTGTCTGGCTCATTCAGCTGGCTAATTTATTGTTTGCCGCAGGCCTGTGAAGTACCTGGGCATTGCTAGTTTGAGAAACAGTCGCAAAGCATTGTCATCACTTGAGGATACAGGACAGAATCCCAGGTGGATGATTTGAGTGGTTATGTCTGGAATCTTCTAGAATGTGTGGGCATGAATGCCAAGTCCACACTGGAGCTGGGTGCTGCTTTTGAGCTCTGGACACAGACAGTTCAACACTGTACCTCCTGGGCCATCTTCCCTGAGGAGACCCAGAGAGGGGTCCCTAAGGGCCAGTGTCAATCACTCTAGGCTCCCAGCATCCCATTATAGTCCTCGCTCACCTGGCCTTCTGTAGGGACATGACCAGCTTGCCTGAGACGATTTTTGTCCCACTTAGGAGGTATTTAGGGGTTGGAGAGCTGGCTCAGTAAAGAGCGTTTGTTGCTCTTACAGAGGACCTGAGGTCAGTTCCTGGCGCTCATAACTGGCAGCTCACATCTGCTTGTAACTCCAGCTCCAAGGGACCCGATGCCCCCTCTGGCCTCTGAGAGCACCTGCATTCATGTGTGCACCCCCCCACACATAATCATAATTTTAATTTGTAAATTTTGGGTTTATTTCATGTGTACAAGTGTTTTTATGTATGTGCACCTCTGTGAAAGCCAGAAGAGGGTATAGGATCCCCAGGAATTGGAGGTACAGGTCAGTGTGCTCTTAACCCCTCAGCCATCTCTCCAGCACTCCATATACTCACAATTTAAAATAAAATCTTCTTTAAAAATGAAAAAATATTCAGCTACAACATAATGGTGCATGCCTGTGATCCTGTCACTCTGAGAGGGAAAGGCAGGAGGATGGCTGTAGCAAGCTTTCTTGTCGAAATGTCTTTGGACGGCTAGCCCGCAAATAATGACCTCGAGACTCATTATTAATTATGAAAACTTGGCCTTAGCTTGGGCTTTTCCCCCATATTTGTTTCAATCTATGTTCTACCACGTGCCTCGGGTGCCTCTTCTTAGTACAGCACATTCGACTTGTTCTGAGTCTGATGGCAAAATCGCAAGCCTAGATTCCTCCTCCCAACCCCCACCCCCAGCCCGGAAGTCCCACCTATCCTCTCCTGTCTAGCTATTGGCCATTCAGCTCTTTATTAAACCAATCAGAAGGCACCTTAGGCAGATATACATCTTTACAGTGTAAACAGATATTCTGCAAAAGACTGCTTCAGATTTGAGGCTAGCCTTAACAGCATAGTGAGTTCCACCAAGCCTAGACTACACAGCAAAGTCTTGTCTCAACTTCCACTTCAAATAAAAAGTAATGTTTCGTTAGCATAGATGGTGGTGGTATACAACTATACAACTATACTCCCAGAATTTATAAAGCTGAAACAGGAGGATTGCAGATTGGGGCTATATACTGAGACTTTCTCAAAAATAAGCCAATTGGGCTGGGGATGTGGCTCCGTGGTGGAGGGCTTTCTCGGCAGGCACGGAGCCCTGGGTCTGAACTAGTCTGAACTAGCTCTGTGTAAACGGTGGTGGGGTTGTGCTGTGCCTGTGGATGCATTCCATGGATGGAGGCAGGAGGGTCGGAAGTTCAAGGTTATCTCTGGCTACCTAGGGAGTCTGAGGCCAGCCTGGGACACCCTGTCTCAAAACAAGTATTCAACACTAAAAATCCAGCATCAAATAAAATCCTTGTAGATCCCAGGGCAGAGGTGTGAAAGAGGATGGAGCTGAGGAGCAGGTGGGAGGATGGGGTGGAGAGGGAACCAGGACTGGACTCCACTGTTTATTTTGAGAATGGAGGCTAGAGGGGACCCGGTGGGGGGCAGGGAGCTGCACTTAGGTCAGAAAGCCTAGCACCCACCCGGGATGACCAGGTCACCTGTCAACTGCAGTTACAGGGAATCGAAGGCCCTCTTCTGGCCTGTACTGTCCCCTGCACACAGAGACACAAACACACACACACATAAATAAAATATAGTTTAAAAAATTCATCCTGGGAGCCCAGAGGTGCTGGCGCACACCTTTGATCCCAGCACTCGTGAGGTAGAGGCAGGTGGATCTCTGTGAGTTCAAGGTCTGCCTGGTCCACAAATCCAGTTCCAGGACAGTAAGTCTACACAAGAAACCCCATCTCGAAAAACCAAGGGGAAAAAAAATTCATGCTGGGCCAGGCAGTGGTTGCACATGCCTTTAATCCCAGGCAAAGGCAGAAAATCTCTGAGTTCCAAGCCAGCCTGGTCTACCGATCAAGTTCCAGAACAGCCAGGGATTGCCTGGATTGACAGGGTAACCCAGTCTAGAAAAAAAAAAATCACGCTGGGTGTGGTGGCACACACCTTTAATGCCAGTACTCAGGAGGGAAAGGCAGGTGGATCACTATAGTTCAGCTTGGTCTACAGAGTGAGTTCCAGGCCAATTAGGTTTACACAGTGAGACCCTGTCTCAAAAAATACATTAATTAAAATAAAAAGCCCTTGCAATTACATTTGAATTTACGATACAGACTAAGTCATTTTTAGTTTAACTTTTTGTCTTTGTTTAGTATATCTGCCTACTAAATATTGCACAGGACACATATTTTTGTTGTTGTTGTTTTGAATGGTCTCAAGATGTAGCTCTGGCTGTCCTGGAACTCACTCTGTGGATCAGGCTGGCCTCCCAAGTGCTGGGATTAAAGGCGTGCACCACCACACTGGACTCACTCTTCACACTCAAATAGGAAGCAGACCTAACACAGGACTATGGCTCGGGCCTGTGATCCCACCGCTTGGAAGGCTGAGGGAGGAAGATTGCCAGGAGTTCTAGGAGAACCCAAACTCCAGCCTGAGTTCCAAGCCAGCCTGGGCTACAGTAGGAGACCCTGTCTTTCAAAACAGGCCCTCCCTGCCCAGCGAAACAAAAACTCCTCCGTGTATTTGGAAATCAAATAGAATTGCGTGCTCGGTGATCTGGAAACCCCACTTGGAGGGGGATATCAAGCACACCTGGAACTACAGTCATTTAATTGGCTTTGGCCCCAACCTGGGGTCCCTCCCTGCACCTGGCAGAAGCCAACAGATGCGAATCTGTTCCTGTTTTAGAGGTTAGGTGAGGCCCCGGGGTAGGGTGGGAGACTTCCACTAGTTCTTAAGTCCCTGGCTGATGGGTTTGGCGCGTTCGGGGGGCCTGGTCCCCCCTGTCCCGGCTCCGGTTGCTGCCTGCCGGCTTGTTTTACCTCCTCCCGCAGCCGGCGACAGGAAGTGCACACGCGTGGGAGCGGCGGGGGCGTCCGCGCTCGGTCCCCGTGTCCGGACCCGTCTCCCGGAGCCCCGGGACAGGGATCCCCCGCTCCGGCCTCGGGACCCCCGTGCCCAGCCCCGCCCCCGCCATTGTTTACTCCGCCGCCGACTCCAGGAAACTTTGCTCGCCCGCAGTAATTTTATTTGGGAAAGTCGGGCGGTTGCCGTAGCAACCGCACTGACGTCAGAGGGGCTAGGGCCCGAAATCCCCCGGAAGGGAGGGGGTGTTGAGGAGGGGAGACCCCGAGAAGGGTTGTCTTTAACCCTGCGCGCGCCGGCGCCTGGGGCGGCCGAACCACCCTTGACACATTGTGTCGCCTGCCCCTCCTTCCCCTGGCCAGGGCTCCTGTCAGTCACAGGTGTCGGGGTGTAGGCCACCCCGGTGACACCACCCCAACAGCGCCCTGGTAACTAACTACCGCTACTACCCAACAGCGCCCTGGTAACTAACTACCCACCCCAACAGCGCCCTGGTAACTAACTACCCACCCCAACAGCGCCCTGGTAACTAACTATCCGCCCCCCGCCCTGGTAACTACACCCGGTGACACCACCCCAACACCGCCCTGGTAACTAACTACCCGCCCGGGGCCGACCACCCCTCCCGCGCCCCCGGGCTCCTCCGCGCCCGCCGCCGAAGGCAGGCCGCTCTGCCCGGCCCCAGGCCCCACACCCCGGCGGAACGACAGAGCTGGGCGCCCCGGCCGGATGCGGGGAGCGGCGGTGCCCCAGCGAGGGGGCAGGGATCCGGTGGGCCCGGGACAGTCTACAACACAGCCGGTCGCCACGGCGACAGGAGGCGGGCGGCCCGGCGGCCCAGGAGCCAGCCGCCAGCCAGCGGGGAGGAGCCTCCCTAACCGCAGTGACGTGCGGCCTCCCTGTTTGATGTCCCTGGGCTGCGTTGCCATGGGGCCCGGGGCGCCCTGCGTGTGCGCCCGGGTGACCTGTGGGGCGACCTTCAGACCTGACAGGGTCCCCTGATGCCGCCTCCCCCGACCCACCAACCTGGTGGGCTCTAAGGTGTTCCACGGGGTGGACCAGAGCATGACCGAACCAGAGAAGCAGCCCCCGGGCACTTCAGCTGTGTGTGTGCGTGTGCGTGTGTGCGTGTGTGAGTGCGTGTGTGTGTGTGCGCGCGTGTGTGTGTGCGTGTGTGTGTGCGCGTGTGTGTGTGCGCGCGTGTGTGTGCGCGCGTGTGTGTGTGCGCGCGCGCGCGCGCGTGTGTGTGTGTGCGCGCGTGTGCGTGTGTGTGCGCGTGTGTGTGTGCGCGTGTGTGTGGTGCGCGCGCGCGTGTGTGTGTGTGTGCGCGCGTGTGTGTGCGTGTGTGTGTGTGTGTGTGTGTGTGTGTGCGCGCGTGTGTGCGCTGTGTGTGCGTGTGTGTGTGTGTGTGTGTGCGCGTGTGTGTGTGTGTGCGTGCGTGTGTGTGTGTGTGCGTGTGTGCGTGTGTGTGTGTGTGTGTGTGTGCGCGTGTGTGTGCGCGTGTGTGTGTGTGTGTGTGTGTGTGTGTGCGTGCGCGCCCCATAATCTGGCCTCAGCCTGTCCTGGACCTCTCCATTTTCTCCCATGACAAGAGTCAAAGCCGAGTTTGGAGAGCTGAGATCCCATTGGCTCCCGTCTTTGGGTTCGGGCCACTGTGACGGGGACAACAGTGAGGTCAGGGGTACTGGGGCTCCTGCTCTGGGACTGCGAGTTGTGAGTCAGACTGACCCAAGCCACTCAGGAGAGTGATAAGCCAGCTCACCCACTGGTGAATGGGTGTCCCCAGGCCAGGTGTGACGGTTTATGCCTGTCATCTCGGCACTAGGGAAACTGAGGCAGGAGGATCATGAGTCCCAAGGGAGTTGGACCTGGGGTACAGCGAAACTCTGTCTCAACAAAGCAAAATGGAAAGAAAAAAAAAAAGTGTCCACAGAGGACCGAGAATGGCCGTCTGAGGGCAGGGTGATGGGGTCCCCACAGGGGTGCACACGACTGGTCTGTGCTGAATCTGCGTTACTTCTGTGTGAACCGTGTGCACACAAGACACCAGGGGATCCCGTGCGTCCTCTCTCTGCCTTTACAGCTCCTTTATCTCTTCTGAGACGGTCTCAGGTCTCATAAACTCCAAACCGGCCTCAAACTCAGCGTGTGGCCCGGGGATGACTTTGAACTGATCTTCTGCAGCCCAGGCTGGCCTTCAACGTGTGATTCTCCTGCCTCACTCAGCTGGGCTGACCAGCTAGAACCCAACCGTATGCCTCCTCAGGGGGCCACGAGGCCATGTCTCCCACACCCCAGATCCTCCCCTGGGGCCCCAGCCGGGTGGGCCGCTCTTCCCCTCATGCCCCAACCTGTCAGATCCTGCAGGCTGGGCCAGCCTGCCTCTTGGGCCCCACGTGGAAGGAAGCTGCAGCGTCCCCAGGGCTCGGGCCTCTGGGTGACGACTTAGTGTGGCTTCAACCCCAATCCCATGTTCGCCCCAAAGTGTGCGAGAGCCGAGCCGAACCTGCCCGGTCGGGGGGGTGGCGATGGGCCACTCCAGCGCCCTCCCTGGCACATGCCCGCCACCCATCTCCCCTCGCGGTATTCCAAGGGCACAAGATGGGGTTCCGTGGCCGTCTCTGGACACGTTGGAAGCTGTTGGGGGAAACTGCGCCCAGAGCAATATCCGCCCGCCCTGACCGGGCAGCGGCGAGGTGCTCAGTGCGCGCCGGGGCCCATGCGCTCTGCCCTGCCCTGCAGAGGGCCAAGCGGCAGTCCGACATGCCCAAGGAGGCCGGCGCGGCCACACAGGGCACCCTACCCCTCCTTGGCTGCGTTTTGTTCCTGGCCCCCTACCTGGGCACCAGTCCAGGCCCTGAGGCAGGGCCCCGTCCCGGGGAACAATGCCACCGTGTTCCTGCCGGTGGAGGGGAGGTCTAAGGATGAAGAGGGAGACACACACAGAAAAAGGGGAGGCTGGGGTGGGGGCGGGGGCCCTTTCTCGGGGATAGACCCGTAGCTGTGGAGTCTCCCAGAGGTCCCCGGTGGGTGGGGGAGGGTGCCGGGAAGCCTGGAAAGGGGAGGGGCGCAGACTCGGGGGGTCACCTGGCCTAGGGTCAGACACTCTCTTCCACAACAGCAAGAGAGGCTTGGGTGAGACCAAAGGAGGGACTTCCTAGACTGGAGACGGTGCCGTGGAAGTGAAGAGTCCTGTCTGGCAGGACCCCCGCGTTCCCAGGCCCGTGCCCACTCCGGATATGGAGAAAGTTGGGCCTGAGTTGGGGGACAGGAGAGAGAGCGCGGGGCGGGCCGCCTCGGGGGCACATGACGGCGGCGCCCGCCCCGCCCCGCGCCCGCCCCCTGCCCGGCCGTGGGGGGAGGAGACGCGGAGGTTTTAAAGGCGATCTGGGCCGGCCGGCGGGGTGGGGCGCGGCCGGCGTCGTCTCGCCCGCGCGCAGCCCGGCTCCCCTCCCCCGCGGGGAAGTGGGGTCCGACCCGGGCGAGACTCGCGGGGCGCGGGCGCCGGCAACTTTCCCGCGCGGCCCGGGGCGGCGAGCGGGGCGGCGGGCGGCCGGCCCCGGAGGCAGCGGCGGGATCGCGCTGCGGGCGACAGCAGGTAGACTGGCGGGGGCCTGGAGGCCTGACCCCGGCGTGGGGCCGCCGAGGCCACGGCCCGTGGGCCTCACGGCGGCCCAGGCCGAGCTCTAGCTTTGCAGGCCACCGACCCCCGAGCTGTGCGTGACCTTCCCGCCCGGCCAGGCCCCGCTGGCCGTCTGAGTGTCTAGGAAGTGCCCCGGCTCCCCGTACCTGCCCCCTTCCCAGCCGCCAGCGGCTGCCCGCCTCTCGGTGGCAGGGTGGCCCGAGAAGGTAAGTTGAAGGGCTGGAGGAGCCCGGCCCCGGGCTGTCCCCGCCGGCCCAGCCCGAAGCCCGAGCGACCCGACAGGTGCGCAGGCTTCCAGGCGAGGGCATGCGGGCTCGCCGGGGCCGCTCACCCACGCACTGTGCCCGGGACAGCCTGGGCACATGTGTTCACACCACCACAGTGCCGGGAAGGGAGGAGCCCTGGGGCCCGGGCTCCGGCGAGCATCACAGCTCTCTGTCTTGGTCGGAGGGGCCCCCTGAGAGCATCCGTCAGACCCCCCAACTGGTCCGGCCTTGCTTGAGGACCTAGTAGGGGGCCTTAAAATAGCTGTGGGCCCAGCCCAGGGCTGGCACGCGGCGCATATGCGTGACAGGGCGTGTCCAGGGGGGTCGGGCCTGTCTGCGCTGGCCCGGCCTCTGAGCTTGGCAGATTCTTGCTTGCTGGAGAGAGGCAGCCAAGGCGGATGCCCCACGAGGCACCCCCATGCCATGGCCACCCTATGCCTGTTGCAAGTGGAGGCCAGATGTTCCCCGCAGGCCCCAGCCGGCCCCATCCTTCTGCACTCTCCTGCCACAGGCCTGTGTGGGAACGGGAGGGTCTCCCTGGAGCACAGGCCGAGTCGGAACAGTGTGTGGCCTGGGTTGGCTTGGAACTCATGCAGTAGTACCCTTCCGAATGCCAGGACGCAGCACCACCCTGCCCACCCTGCGCAAGAGCAGCATCGGTCTACTCTTGTTTTGGTTTTGTTTGTTTTTTGAGACAGAGTCTCAGGCTAGCCTCAAACTTCTGACGCTCCTGTCTCCACAGCCAGAGTGCTGGGATCACAGGCCTGTACCACCTCTGGCTTCCAAAGTGCTGGTGACTGAACTCAGGGCCTGTGTGTGCCGGGCAAGCACTCTCTTATCCGAGCTTCATCTCCATCCCTTTTTAGCTGATGGAGACAGGGTTTCTTGTAGCCTGGGCTGGCCTCAAGCAAAACCAACAATGGTCTTGAGCTCCCCAGTCCCTGGCCTGCATCTCTCAAGTACAAGGATGACGGACTTGGACCGCCAACCCCAGCTCAGGTGTTCTTTTCTTTGTGGAGGGAGTTTAGACAGCGCTGAGTGTCTCCACCTCAGTTTTTCCATCTGTAAATGGGAACACTTGGAGAAGTAGTGTGACAGCGCATACCCCGACCCTCCAGTCTCCTGTGTGCTGGTCTATTCATCTCCGGATGTCCTGAGTGGACGTGGAGGTGTGTCTTCATAGCTGGTCATGGGGAAGGATTGAGGGTGGTGGCGTGGGCGTGAGAATTCTTGGGCAGGGAAGGACAGCGCCATGCTGGGCATGGCTGAGTCACACTCTAGCGGCGCCTTGCCTCAGGCTGCTGGAGCTGGCGCCACCCTGGGTGTGGCTACTGAGCTGTGGCCCTGGGCAGAGTGGGGTTGGGTGGCTAGGATGGGCACTGGGCTTTGAGGGGCTGGGGGAACAGATTGGGGATACCCCTGGTGCCTCCCTTTTGTCTCTAGAGCCGCCTTCTGGGACTGGGGGGTCACCTGGCCACAAGTTCGCTTTCAGGGCTCAGGAGCCTTCAGCCTTGGGCCTGGGAATGACAATTGTTAATCTTATTGAACAGAAGAACCTTTCTGAGGCACGACCCTAGGTAGCACATGTTGGCCTGGAACTGGATAAGTAGCCCAGGCTGGCCTTGAACTCCTGGTCCTTCGGCCTCCACCTCCTGAGTGCTAGGATTACACGTGTGTACCAGTATGCAGGATTTGTGCTCAGCATGGAACTCACTGACCCTGTGCACGTTCTGCAAAGTAGGTCACTCCACCCCCAGTCATTCTGGGGGCTGAGACCGTCTCATTTCATAGCCTACCATGGTCTCGAACACACGGCAGTCCTGCTTCAGCCTCCTGAACGGTAGAATGACAGGCGTGCCTCGCAGCCTGGCTGGTTCCTGGAAGTTTGGGCGTGTGAGGGGAGTGAGCCAGAGCCTTGCCGGAGACTGAGTGATGGAGGTCCCTGCTCCCATCTCCTACCCCAGGCTAGGCCAGGGCCTGGGATGAACTTCAGCCTGTGGACTCTGATTGGCTTGAGGGGAACTGAAGAGTTTGGGGATGTGACTCAGTGGTGGAGCACTAGTCTAGCGTGTGCCAGGCACCGGGTCCGTCTCCAGCACCGCAAAAGGAATTTTAAGACATGGAGTAGGGGATTTGGTTGGACTGTGTGGCTGGCGGGCAGCGAGGGTGGGACGTGGCTGTCGTCTTTCCCTATTTATACCGAGTGATTCAGCCCTCCCTCACCCCTTCCTGCGCCCCCTCCACTCCCGGGCAGGCACCGGGCCCACCCACCCGCTCATGCCCTGCCCCCAGCCCGAGCGGGTAGTCTGTCCCTGCGTGGGGACGGGCGCGGAGGGCAGGCATCTGCGCCGCGGGTCGGCTTGGCCCCGGCCCAGCCGCCGAGCTCCTGGGAGAGTCTGGGCCATTAGCGAGCGCGGGTGACCGGGGCGGGGGCGGGGCGGGGCGGGGCCTGCGGGCCTCGGTATTTTCCGATCCTCGCTCTCCGCGAGGGTGGAAAGTATTTGAGGATCCAGCGCGGGGACGGCCGCGGGGCCCCTGCCCTGGGTCCTTCCCGGGGTCCGCTGCGGGTCCTGCCGGGGGCCCGCGGGCCGTGTGTGCAGACAGGGCCGGGGTGCCACAGCCCAGGGCCGCCCTGCTCCCCGCGGCCTCCAGCGCCAGGACCTCTGCCCCTCCGGGTCCCCTCCTCCTGTGTGGTCCAGGGTGCCCCGGCCCCCGGACACCTGCGTGGCAGTGCCCCTCCACGCCAGACAGGCCTCGGTGTGAGGATGGGAGCGGCCTTGGCCGCAGCCTTGGGCTCCTGGTAGGGGAAACCCTACAGGAAACCAGCCTGGCCAAATGGCCGCCCTTCCCGTTCCAGTCCCTGGGACGAATATGCTGTCTCACTTCCGGAGGTGACTGGGGAGGCTGCCCAGCCTGAGGCCCTGGGCTGCCCCCAGACCCCAAAGGGACAGAGCTGGGCAGGGGCCTGGTGGGAAGGAGGGCAGCCAGCGCGCGTGTGTGCGTGTGCGGCGGCGGCGGTGTGTGAGGGAGACCCAGCAGGGCATCTCTCAGTCCTTGTGCCTCAGAGAGTAATGCCACATCTACCCTTTAGGATCTGCCTGTCATTAGTGATGTGACAGAATCCTGATGTCCCCTGTCACCCAAGGACTGTCTCAATTACTTAGGAAGTAGAGATTTTCTTAATTTTGTTTAGAGATGTATTTTACTCTTATTTTTGTGTATGTGTTCGGTATGTGCATGTATGTGTAGGTTCCTACACAGGCCAGAAGAGGGCGCCAGATCCCCTGGAGCTGGAACCACAGGCGGTACTGAGCTGGGGAACCGAACCGGGTCTCTCCAAGAGCAGTATGCAATCCAAACCACCAAGCCATCTTGCTAGCCCTACAATTTTGAGAGTCTCATGTAGCCTGGCTGGCCTCTAGCTTGCTCTATAGCCAAGGATGTCCCCCAGTTTCTAATCCCCAGTCTCCACCTCCTGAATGCTGAGATTACAAGCTTGTACCATCACACTTCATCGATGTGGTACTGAGGATGGAGCCAGGCCTGGAGTGCTGGGCCAGCAAGTTGCCATTAGGCCTCACCCCCAGTTGCTTTTTTTTTTTTTTTAATTAAAAATTATTTAGCCGGGTGGTAGTGGTGTACACTTTAATGCTAGCATTTGGGAGGCAGAGGCAGGTGGATCTCTGTGAGTTTGAGGCCATCCTGGTCTGTGGAGCTAGTTCCAGGACAGCAGGGGAGAAACCCTGTCTCAAAAAAACAAAAATAAGTATTTACTTTGTCTGCATGTGTGTCTGGTGCCTGCAGAGTCCAGAAGGTCCCAGATCCCCAGGAACTGGAGTTGCAGACAGTTGTTAGCCACCATGTGGGTGCTGGGAATGGAACCTGGGGCCCCTGGAGGAGGAGGAGCCAGTGCCCTCAACCACTGACCCATTTCTCTAGCTCCCTTTCTTTTGAAACAGGGTCTCACTTGTTAGCCCAGGCTGGCCTCGAGGTTGAGTTCCCCCGCCACCCCTCCTGGATGCAGGGATTACAAGCCCATGCTTTCACACCAGGGTCTGAAGTAATTTATTATTGCTGTTTTGCAGATAAAGACTTGTCCCAGAGAGGCTGTCTTCTTTGACTGTGTCACCCAGCAAAGAAGCCGCCCAGCTCCCTTGCAGGCAGGCAAGCTCCAGAGCTGAGTTCACCAAGCAAAGACCTTTCCACCTCTCCTTCCCCTTTTTCCTTTTGAGAGGGTCAAGACCCGGCTGTCTGAAAACCTTACCCTCCTCCTCATGAATTATTGGAAACTTGTGTGTGTGTGTGTGTGTGTGTGTGTGTGTGTGTGTGTGTGTGTGTGTACAGAGTGCAACCCCAAGTGCAGTTTCTGAGGAATGTGTGTGCCTGGTGTCCTAAGACATCACAGACATTGGATCTTGTGAGACTGAAGTCACAGATGGTTGTGAGCTACCATGTGGATGCTGGGAACTGAACTCAGAGAAATCCTGGGGGGCGGGGACAAGCGCTCTTAACCACTAAACCATTTCCCAGCCCTTACCATTTTTCTCAAACAGGGTATCTCACTGGGACCTGGAGCCGGACACAGAGGTGCTGTAGGTGGTTGTGAGTCCTAGGGGTTTTCTAGCTCCGCCCCCCCCCCCAGCACTGGGATTTAAGTGTGAGCTTCCATGCTTGGGGAGACTGCAGTACCTTGTGTTCGCATGGCAATCACATTATTGATGACCTATCACCTCAGACCCTGAAACTTCTTAAAGTCATCTCTCCATGCTTTATCTGAGGCACGGTCTCACTATATAGCTCTGGCTGGTCTCAAACGCCCTACATAGTCCAGGCTGGCCTCAAAGTCACAGAGATCTGATTTCCTTTGCCTTTCAAGTGCTGGGACTAAACATTCCTGAGAATTTATTTTATTGCCTGAGTGTTTGCCTACATGTATGTATGTGCCCTCTATGTGTGCCTGGTATCCACAGAGGGCAGAAGAGAGCGTCAGAGCTCTGGAACTGGAGTTATAGATAGCTGGGATTGTCATGTGGGTTCTGGGAAGGGAATGTATGTAACTCCTCTGCTAGAACAGCAACCTGCTCTTAACTCCTGAGCCATCTCTCCAACCCTGAATTAAAAAAAAACATTAATGAAATTTACGTGTGTGTGTGTGTGTGTGTGTGTGTGCGCGCGCGCGCGTGCAGGAGGTATGTTTTTCTACTTTGTGGTTCTTGGGGTTTGAGCTCAGGGCATTGGGCTTGATGGCCAGTGCGTTTACTTGCTGGCCCTGAAATCTGTAACTGGCGTGCAGGAAAAGCTACTCTACACTGGGTAGGCCCTAAACTCTGTGTCCTGTCCTGGTACTGAGTGCCAGATAACATCTTCTCAGTGAATTAACACTGGCCTACCTGGTAGAGGGCTCTGTTTTTGGTTTGTTAGTTTTGTTTTGTTCTTCAAGACTAGGGTCTCAGATGATAGCCCAGGTTGGCCTAGAACTCATTATGTTGCTAAAGCAGGCCTTTGTTCTTGGCGACACTCAATGCGGAGATGAGTTTGAGCCAACTGCAATTCTTGGTCTGCTTTACAGATGGGGAAACTGAGGCTTGAAAGGCCTCTGGGAAAGTTGAGGAACAGGGACTTAAACTTAGCTGAGGTATTGGGATGGAGAGGTCCGCTTCCCCCAGCTTGGGTGCTGGGTTGGGTGGGGTCGGGTGTAGCTGAGGGGTCCGTGGAGAAGACAGCTATGGAGGCATAGGGAGGTGCTGGAGTGCCCTCTGCCCCTCAGGCTTCTAGGAAGTGGCACCCACTGGGGTGAGGTCACTTCCTCCCCCCACCGCCGCCTCCCTCACCTTCCTCTCTCCACAGCCCCATGTGGCCTTCTTTGGGCTCAGGGCTGTGGGTGGGGAGAGAAACAGTGAGTGGAACCCAGCTGAGAAGCCTTTGCATCCTCTTTGACTTGTTAGGACTTTCTGGGCACCTCCGGCCTGTAGGGCTGCGGCTGGCGGCACTCTTGGGCGCCCGGCACCCGCTGGCTCACCCCTACTGATGCTCCTGTGTTGGCTTCTTCCCTCCTGGAAGCAGATGGAGGGCTGGGGTGTGGTTCAGCACGCAGAGCTTGGTTCTGTCCCTAGCACCCTGTAAACTGGGTGTGGAGAGGTGAGCCTGTAATCCTAGACTCCAGAGGTGGAGGCAGGAGGATCACCAGTTCAGAAACTGCCTCAGCTGTGTGAGACCCTGCCTGAAGTAAATAACAAGAGACAGGCAGGCAAGCAGGAATGTTCCCAGTCTCATTGTCTCCTCTTTCTCCCATAGGTGCTGCGCTCCGGCCCACCTGCTGCCCCCCACTGTGCCGCGGCCAGCTGGGGTTCCTGGCGATGGGATTTGATGGCAGTCACAAATCACATTGCCAGGGATTTCCAACTGACCCTGTGCTCTGCCTTGGGGCTCCTGTGGCCAGCGATGCCTATCTTGGGTACCGGGTGACAGAGAAACCCAGCATGACAACTGTCCTGAGGAGCAGGGCTTAGCTGCTTGTGAGCAAGGTCCACAGTGAGTCGTGTTCACAGTGGCTAAGTTCCGCCCCACCGGGCCCCATCTCCTCAGACGCCGCTGCCCACCCTGCAGGCCTCCTCCTCCCTGGGCTCCGCCTCCTGTGCCTACTGAGCTGAAACAGTTGATTCCAGTGCACTGGCTCAGTTCAGCAGGAACAGGAGTCCAGCCCCCTAGGAGCTGGCACCCCTGCAGAATGTCTGCCATGACCTGAGACCTGGATGGAATGGGGACCTGGGAGCAATGAGGTGGGCGTTTGTGCCTAGGCCCAGCTAGCTGCTGCAGGCCCTTCCTCTAAGCCTGCATCTGGGTCTCCCAACCCACACGGCCACACCTTGAGATTTTTGTGGTTCCCACAAAGAACAGATGGATGAGTGGGTGATCCTTGCATAAAAAGGCAGGCCAGTTGTGTTCCCTCGGGGCCTGCAGCCCTTCCTCTCCTGAGCCCAGTGGGGCCCAGGCACCACCCCTTACACACCTTCCCTGCAGTCAGTTACCCAAGAGGAAGCTGCTCTAGGCCCTCGGACCGTTAAATGCCAACTCCCAGCTTCCGCAACAAGGCACTGACCCTATCCCGTGTGCCTAGCACCCCCCGAGACCTGCGGCTTCCCACCCCTGACAGTGATGCTGGAGCCAGGTCCACAGGCCCTCCAAGGATGTGAGCAGATCCTCCTCCTTCCCTGGATTGTGGCTT
Source organism: Peromyscus leucopus (assembly GCF_004664715.2). Lineage (NCBI taxonomy): Eukaryota > Metazoa > Chordata > Mammalia > Rodentia > Cricetidae > Peromyscus > Peromyscus leucopus. Next base: position 75,072,572 of record NC_051067.1, read on the forward strand.
GTTGGAGTAGTCTCCAGGCTGCGACCCCCACACCGGCCTGGAGGCAGACTAGTTGGCACGGGGCCGAGTTCCACTTCCCAGATCACCCAGAGTCCTCTCCGCACCCTGGGCAGGGGCAAATGGAAGCTTGGGTGCAGGAAGAGAGGCGGGGCTTGTATTGAATGTTGTGTCTGTTTTCCAATTAAATAAAAGCTGCCTGGCTTCATTCCTTAAGGTCTGATGTTTCTTCATTCCTGCCTCCCACTGTGGACTGCTGGCTTTTTTCTTCTCTTGAGGCGGCGTCTCTGTGTAGTCCAGGCTGACCTGAGTCAGTCCTCCCTCCGTGTCTGCAGTTTTGGAATTCTAGGTGCCCTGCTATGCCCCGCCCTGGCTCCTGACCACACCTATCCCCAACCCTGCCCCACCTGCTTCCAGGAAGGTGTAGGTTTATTTCTGTGGTCAGAGGGGTGCTGATCAGAGTGCTGTGTCGAGGTCCTGAGTGACACCTGGGGACTGCCTGGACCGGAGGGAGAACTCAGGCCTGGGGTGTATTAGAGAATGAATGTGGAAGGAACTTTGGTTTGAGGTGTGATAGGAAGGCGTCACTAAGCCTAACAGCACTACATTAGTGGCTGACAAACCTGTGCTGTGCTGCAGCCCAGTTCCGTGAGGAGGGAGTATGTGTGAGCTTGAGAACCCAGAGGCCATGTCCCGGTCTAAGAGAGTGCTCTGCATACGCCAGGATGCACTGGCTGGCAAGGGGCCAGGGGTCAGGCACCTGAAGTACTGAGGGGCCGCTCACGCACACCCGAGGGACCTGCTAGGCAGGGTCACCTCCGACTGGCTCCCTTGAGCAAAGGAGCACCACGAGCCAAGTCACTGCCAGCTCCCTTAGTGCCAGAACTCGCGCACTGCTGCAGCGCCCCATAGCGGCCACCCCCCAACCCCGCCCAACCTTCCTAGACCATGACCCGATCTGTCAGTGGCTGAAGGATACAAAGAACCCGAGAATGAGAAGAAAACCAAGGCAACGTCCCCTGGATGAATCCATCTGAGAACTGGAGGCTCACCCGGAGCCCAGATGTGCAATGGGCACGCCACCGTGGCCCAGGAGTCCCGTCAGCTCCACGCGTCCCCAGCTGCACTCCGTACCTGGCGCGACCTCCCGAGCTCGTTGCCTGCAGCCAGGCGCCCCCTGGTGGCCATTTCTCGCGGTGTCCAGGCCGCGCAACAGGCGCACTTGGCTAAGGGCGTTGCAAGCGCCCCATCTGCAGGGGGTTGTGATGCGCGGCCGGTCAAGCCGCAGAGCTGCCAGCCAGAGGTCGCTCTTTTGTCACCAGATGCTACTGGAGGAAGCCAGCAGCCTCTCCTGTCCTGCTCTTGAAGCTGTGCCAAAACCCAAAATTGACTTTTTTGGTTAGTGGAACAGGCGGGTAGCCCTGGCCCTGGGTACCCGTGTGGGGCAATGCAGCTCAGTCCCAAAGCTAAAAAGAAGTTGTGTTCAATTTTTTTTTTTTTAAAAAGGAAAGGAATACAGCATGGGATTCAATAAATAGGAAAAAAAAGTTACAAAATGATGCCAACTTTTTCCTTAATATACAAGAGAAACAGGTTCATCTAGGGTGGAGGCTCTCCCTCTCTTCCTCCCTGGGCCAAGGCCTGGGATGCAGGGAGCCTCTGTCAGCAGCTGGGCTTGACAGAGATGCAGGAATGGCTAAACTAAAGGACGGGGAAACAGAGACAGCCGTGTGGAGAGAAAGGAAGACAGGGTGGAGTCCCCGGCGGTCTGCCTGGGCCTCCCACTACAGGTTCGAGGGCAGCCTGGTTCCTGAGTTGTGTATCCAGTTAGTAGTGGTGGGGTCCGGGCAGCAGGCAGCTGTCTCCACCGACCCTGTGACCGCGGTGCCCAGACAAGACAGGTCCTGGTGGACAGGGTGTTTGGGGGTGAGGTATGTGGCAGAGGCCCAAAGCCTCTCGATATCCTTCAGTGGGGTGAGGCATTGATTTGTGCTGGCAGCGTGGGCTGGGAGCGCAGGGCAGTGGGACAGGACCCCTGAGCTGTAGGAGAGGGAAGAAACGCAAGGGACCCAACTACCCTGCTGTGAAGTCCCCAGGCCCCTGGGTGGGCTCTGGAGGATCTGCTACACTGAATTCAAGAACTAATTTCTGGAAAGTTCTGACTCCAGCCCTTCTCCTGGAAGCCCCAGCTAACTCTTTGAGTTTGGGAGAGCCAGGGCTTGCCTCTCGCTTGTGGGGTGCCCAGGCACGCCCCCTGCAGGCCTCTAGCTAGCAGTATGGCTTCAGATCCTCAGATCTCCCATTTGTCTGCATACTCCTAGGCACACACTTGGAATGGTATCACTCCTGCCTCCCACATCCCGGGACTTGACCCTTAAGTAGCCACGGGTCTCCTGCTTCAGGAAGGCAGGCCAGGGCATACCCATGCTCCCAGTTATCTGCAGTCCCTCAGCCAAACCGCTCTCGAACCAGTAACATCAGCTTCTTCTTCCCCTTGTAGGTCTGTTTAAGGTTCTCTAAGAACTGTGCGAACTGGAGGTGCCCGTCTGGTGCCAGAAGGAAGGTCTCTCGGGCTTTGCCCAGGAACTCGATGAAGTCACCGTAGTGACGCGGGCTGATGTGAGTGAGGCGTGAGTGGCTGGTGGTTATGTAGGCAGCGACTGCAGCGTCCAGGAGCTGGCAAAGCGGCGCCCTGTCAGTCCCAAGTGGCTTGGTAGCCCTGCGGGCCCCCAGTGGGCCCAGACCGGGCGCCGAGAGCGTCCAGCGGCGCAGGATGTCGGAGAGCATAGGTGCGCAATGGATGCTGCGGATGATGAGCGGGACGATGGCTGACAGCTCGTGCCGCCCCAACGAGTGGCTGAGTGAGCAGGCCCACAGCACGTCGTTGACCGCGGGGTGGCTGTCCTGGTTGAAGGCGATGCTGAGCTGGGCCAAGGCTAGTGTGGCCAGCTTGTAGGCCCGCAAGGGTAGGCCTCGGTGTTCCATGTATCGCGCCACGGTGAACAGATGGGCGTGGCCCAGGCCACCAGCGGCGGCATCCAGCACAATCTGGTAGGCAGCCTCGAAGGCTGCATGATTCTTTTCACACAGGGTCAGGGCTGGCAAAGCGCAGTTCTGGGGGTCCTTCATGGCGCACTGCAGAGCCAAGGTGCGGGCACAGGCCCAGAGCTCCTCTCGCCCGGCAGTGTCTAGCTGCAGTCGCAGTAAAGTGGCGTGCGTGGTGCCCGTCACTGCCACGATAGTGACTGCCTCCACCGGGGTGAACAAGGAGTACCAGTTCTTCATGATGCTCATCAGCGCTGGTGGGCCTGGGCGTGGGCAGAGGGAATGGAGCGAGCCAGTGTGAGTGTGTGAGTGTGAGTGTGTATGTGTGTGTGTGTGAGTGTGTGTGTGTGTGAGACTCCCCATTTCCCTTCCCACTGTGACCACCAGCTCTGCACCCTCCCATCTTCACCATGCAGAACCACTTTAGGGGAGGGTCTCACTACGCAGCCCCATTTGGCCTCAAACTCGGAGACCCACCTATCAGTGCCTCCCAAGAGCTGGGATGAAAGGTATGGGTCATCATGACTAACTGTTCTCATGGCTCTAGAGAGATGACTCAGTGGTTAAGAGCACTGGCTGCCCTTCCAGAGGACCTGGGTTTGATTCCTAGCACCCACATGACTGCTCACAACCATCGGTGACTCCAAGGCATCCTCTAGCCTCCACAGATACCAGGTACACATGTGGCACACAGATATACATGCAGGCAAAGCACCATACACATAGAATTAGTGAATTAATTAAAAACAAACAAGGTCTCATAGTCCAGGCTCACCTCAAACTTGCTATGTCGCTAAGGATCACCTTCTGGTCCTCCTGGCCCACCTCCCATGTGCTGGGATTAGACATGTGCCACCATGTCCAGAGGACACAGGGCCGAGTGCACGCTAGGCCTGCATTCTATCCGATGAGCTACAACCCTTTCCTACTGGTGCTGGGGAGATGCAGTCAGGAATCTTGTCCCTGTCAAGGGATCACCTCATTGCTGAGCCACACTTCTAACCCACGGAGTCTTGAGATGCCCAGGCTGTCTACAATATGGGTACACTCCTGACTTAACCTACTCAGGGTTCCGGTGAACCACCGTGTCTGGATACAAACTTTTCCCTTGTTCAAAGGAGCAAGAGTGCCTGACTGAGTGGAAACCGTGGCATGGCTAGCATCTGAAGCCTCCTTCCGACCCCTAAGCACTTCAGCCTGGCCAACCACTAGACTGTGGGCCTCCATCTCTCCTGCCTGATGCTCCCTCCCAGACAGGCCTAGAGCTTTTGTTTTGTTTTTATCTGTTTGCTTTGAGGCAGACTTTTACTATGAAGCCTTAGCTGTCCTGGAACATCCTATGTAGACCAGGCTAGCCTCAAATTCATAGATCTGCCTGCCCTACATCTGAGTGCTGGGGTTAAAGGCTGTACAGCATGCCAGTCAGGGCCAGTTTTCCCGGCGCCTGTCTGGTTTCCTCAGTGGCCCCTCTAGGTACTCACCAATCTCTGTGGCACAGCTAACCAGCCAGCGAACCATCTCTCTGCGCCGCCAAGTCATTGTGTTCAGTGTCATCCGCATCACCTGCAGGGGAAGAGGAGGGTGGGTCCTCAGAGTCCTGCTGTGGCTCATGGCTTAGGCCCGAGGACGCTGTAGACAGAGCTAATGCAACCGATCTGGGTGAGAGCCCTCATCTCTCTGGCCTCAGTTTCTGGCTCTATAAAATAGGGATATAGGGCTGGAGAGATGGCTCAGTGGTTAAGAACACTGACTGCTCTTCCACAGGCCTGGGTTTAATTCCCAGCAACCACACAGCAGCTCACAACTGTCTGTAGCTCCAGTTCCAGGGGACCTGGCATCCTCACACAGATATACATGCAGGCAAAACACCAAAGCACATAAAATAAAAATAAAATTTTAAAAATAGACCTAAAAGTATAGACTAGGAAGGGCTGGGAGCGTTGCTCAGTGCTTAAGAGTTCTTGGTGCTCTTGCAGAGGTGGGAGTTTGGCTCCCAGCACCCATAGCAGGAGGCTCACAACCACCTTTAACTCCAGCTCCAGGGAATCTGAAGCCTCTGAGGGCACCCACACACATGAGCACACATCCACAAAAGCACACTCCTTGTGCATATGTATGCACACTACTCACACATAATTAAAAATAAAATCTTTTTTTAAAAAATGGACCTGGCATGAAGTCCTAGCTCTCAGGAGGCAGAGCCAGGCAGATCTCTGTGAGGCCAGTCTGGTCTACAGAGCCGAGACCCAGGACGGGCACAAAAAATACACAGAGAAACCCTGTCTCGAAAAACCAAAAAAGAAAAGAAAAAGAAGGACTGGGAAGACAGCTCAGTTAGCACAGCACTTGGATGCTGGCCTGAGAACCTGTGTTTGATCCCCAGTGTCCACGTAAAACAAAGACTGGGGCCAGAGAGATGGCTCATGGTTCAAATGCTGCTCTTCCAGAAGACTCAAGTTCAGATCCCAGCACCCATGTCCCAACTCCAGCTCCAAGGGATGCCCTCTTCTCTGGCCTTCATGGGCACCTGCATGTACGTGTGCAAACTAACACACAAGCACACATATGCATGTAAATAAAGACAAATCTTAAAAAAGAGAATCAAGGGCTGGAGAGATGGCTCAGAGGTTCAGAGCACTGGCTGCTCTTTTAGAGGTCCTGAGTTCAATTCCCAGCACCCACATGGTGGCTCACAACCATCTGTAATGAGATCTGGTGCCCTCTTCTGTGTACATAATAAATAAGTAAATCTTAAAAGAGAGAGAGAGAGAGAGAGATAGAGAGAGAGAGAGAGAGAGAGAGAGAGAGACTCTTCTGCATGGTGGTGCTGTGAAGATTAATCAAGATGGCATGGCTGAGGCTTTCTGCATCGATACTCACTTCCACTGCTATGATCTTAAGGCCTCACTCAAAATCCTGCTTATCATGAGCCACCCAGCCCCTTTTTGGAAAGTTGCATACCTCAAGTCAGGTTTCCCCTGCCCTGAAAGAGACCTCTTCCATGTCTGCCTGCCCTGAGCCTCAGCTCTGAACCCACCTCTGTGGGTCCTTATTTTACTTATTTGTCTATGTAATGTGTATGGGTGTTTTGCCTCCACCTGTGACCTGTGACCCTTCATCACCTCTGTGTGGTGACAGCAGAGGACAGGAAAGGGCACCCGATCCTACGGATCCGGAGTTACAGCCATGTGGGTAAAGGGAACTGAACACGCGTCCTTTGGAAGAGCAGTTTAACTGCTGTGACACTGAGAGACGACCTCAGGCTCTATTTCTGTCCTTTCTGGTTAAAAACATTTTATACTGAGGATGGAATACAGGACCTAGTATAACCTACTACAGCCCTGCGGAGTCACACCCCAGCACATGGTCTGTGTTGATGTTTTGATTGTTTTTTTGGGTTTATTTATTTTTGAGACAGGGTCTCAAATAATATCTCCAGGCCTCCAACTCTATGTAGCCAGGGTTGACCCTGAACTTCCAGTCCTGCCTGCACCTCCTGAACACTAGAACCACAGGTGTGCACCAACACACGTGGCTTATGTGGTGCCGAGGCCGAGACCCAGCGCCTCATGCGCGTTAGGCAAGCAGTCTACCAGTAATCTCTGCCCCTCTTGCGGCTCCTCCACTATCTGGCAGACCCTGCCCTGCCCAGCCCGCCTGGATCCTCTCCATCTTTAATCACAGTCCTGGAGATAGGTTCCTACCATGAGCCTCAAACCTATAGTGATCTCCTATCACCTCAGTTTTGGTCTCGAACTCCACCCTCAGAGGTGTGACTCCTATGTCAGCCTTTGCCCCAGGGACAGGGCTCCCACTCATCTACCAGGACACAGCACCCTCCTGGTGATGTCAGCTAGAGTACCTGCAGGCCAAGCTCCAGCGCGATGCCCAGCAGCATGGTGTCTGGTGGTGCGCTGGCTGGTGTGGCTGTCTTGCAGGCATCCTGTGCCAACTTGAAGAGCAGGGCCGGGGAGTGGATGTTTTGCTGGACGGAACCCAGGACCGCATGCAGCCATTTGGTATCTCCTGGAGAGAAGAAGTAGTAGAGGCCATAGTTGGGACAGCAGCTAAGCGGAGCGGAATGACCTGTCACACCACTCCTGCACACAGGGCCTCCTGTGTGCGGCAGGGGACTTGGCAATGCTTTTGTGAAGAGGCAGCCCCAAGAGGCTGCACGAATGTTAGTTATTTTCTGTTTTGTGGGGCTAGGGGATGGACCTTGTGTGTTAACCATGGGCTCTACAGGAGCTGTACCCACAGCCCAGTGCTTCTACCCCATCACTCTGTTCTGGTCACACTCGGTCTCTTTTCATCAGTGTAACTCTGTGGTGGTGGGGATGGAACCCAGGCACACATGCTAGGTTATCACCCTACACTAAGTCCATTACTGGGGGATTCTAGGCTCCACTACTGAGCACCACCCCCAGTCTCCTATTTTCTCTTGTCCCTCAGACACCACAGCTGTAAACCAGACTCAGGACTTCTGCACTGGCAATATCCCCCTGCCTCGAATGCTCCTGAAAGACAATGTGGATTAAACTGTGCTCCCTTCTTCTGCAAATTCCTGTGCTGGAAAGCCTTGATGGGAAGGGCAGCTGGGTGAGATGAGGTCAGAAGGGTGGGGCCCTGGGAGGGCTGAGCGCCCCGCCAGGGACAAGGAAGAACTTTCTGTGTCCTTCCTTCTCCCACCGCCTCCACTAAGGAAGGACAGCATATGTAAGCCAACAAGTGTGCCCTCACTGCCAACTAACCCTGACCCCTAAACGTGGACTCTGGCCTCCTCATCTATGAGAATCACACGCAAGCTGCCCCAGCTTATGCCATGGTGTTACTGCAGCCCGAGCATAACTCTGCTCTCATGTGGGTCTGGGTTCAAGTGTCCGGCAGGTTAAGCTAGGAGTGTGGCTCAGTGGCAGAGTGCTGGCCTACCTTGTACAAGGTCTGGATCCCACCTCAAGCACCACAGGAAAAAGACAAGGCTGCCTGCTTTAGTGAACTATGTGACACGGGTACTTCTTTGTGTACAGTGATCTCTTTGTTCACGGTCTGCCAGTTTTGTGTGTTTGAGTGTGGACACATGTATATGTAGAGGCCAGAGGTCAAGCTTGAGTGTCATTCCTCAGGCACTGTCCACCATTTAAAAATTATCTATTATTATTATTATTATTATTTTATGTGTATGGGTGTTTTGTCTGGTGCCTGCAGAGGCCAGAAGAATGTGTTGGGTCCCCTGGAACTGGAGTTACAGATGGTTTTGAGTCAATACATAGTTGGTGGGAATTGAACTCTGGTCCTCTGCAGGAACACACAGTGTTCTTAACCACTGACACACCTCTCCAGCCTTCTTCTCCCAACATTTTTTTGAGACAGGATTTCTCACTGGCATAGAGCTCACAATTAGGCCAAGCCTGGCCAGATGGCAGACCCTGGGAATCCTCTGTCTTCACTTCCCCAGTGCTGGGTTGACAAGTGTATGCCATCACACCTAGCCTTTTTTATTTTACTTTAGAGACCAGGACTTAGTATGTAGCTCTGGCCAGCCTGGAACTTACTGTGTAGAACAGGACGGCCTCAAACTCACTGAACTATGCCTGCCTCTGCATCTACCTCCCAAGTGCGGGGAATAAAGGCAGGTGCACCTAGCCTTATGCCCATCTTTATATGGGATCTGGGGACTGAACTTAGGTGCTCCTCATGCTTGTGCCGCAAATGCTTTATCAAATGAGCCATCATCTCCCAGCTCATTTGTTTATTTTTGTGGTGCTAGGGAAGCTCAGGGCTTCACACATGCTAAGCTCCAGGGCCTGGCTAGTTGACTATACATCCTCACAGAGCACAGGACTTGGGATAGCTTTGTTGCCTGCCACCTCCCAGCACTGGGCAAAGATTCTGCTCGTTCCTTACAGAAGATGTGCAAGTAGTAGTGGGAAAAGTAGTTGGTAAAAGAAGCAGAATAGGAATGGTAGAACATGAGGCTCAAGGTCATTGTGAGCTACACAGCACATTCCAGGCCAGCTTGGATTCTGAGACCACATCTTAACACAAAAGTGGGCTGGAGAGATGGCTCAGAGGTTAAGAGGACTGGCTGCTCTTGCAGAGGACCAGAGTTTGATTCCTGCCCATGCCTAGTACCCACATGGCAGCTCACAATTGTCTGTAACTCTAGTTCCAAGAGATCTGATGCCTTCCATGGGCATAGCACACACATAGTGCACAGACATACATTCAGGTAAACATTCATACACATAAAAAATAAGTGAAATCTGCTGGGCAGTGGCGGCCCACGCCTTTAATCTCAGCACTGGGAGGCAGAGCCAGGTGGATCTCTGTGAGTTCCAGGCCAGCCTGGTCTATAGAGCGAGATCCAGGATAGGCACCAAAACTACACGGAGAAATCCTGCCTCAACCCCCCCCCCCAAAAAAAGTGAAATCTAAAAAGAAAGAAAGTTAAAAACAAAAAACAATAAATAAATGAAGGATAAGAGTGGGTAGGAAATGGAAGAAGGATGAGACTGAGAGGACGGGGTCAGGGGAACCCAGGACACCAGGACGGCTGTCACTGCCCTCACCCTTGGCAGCGGTCAGCATGGTGGAGGCCAGTTCACACTGGCGGGTCTCCAGGTGGCCGAGGATGAACCAGCGGGGAAAGCGGTTGCTCATGATGGAGTCCAGCGGGTTAGGGTGAGCTTCTCCAGCTGGGAATGTTGTCTCCAGCACAGGCAGCCTGGGACAGGGGAGAAGCAAGCACAGGGTGAGCTGGGGTTGCCACTTCTACCTCTGTCCCTACCTAGAATCTCCCAGTGAGGTGCTGGGGGTGCCAAGGTTCGGCTGGTAGAGTCTGCTAAAGGCCGTGGTTCCATCCCAGCATGTAGCAAAAAATGCCTAGGATTTTAATGGCTACTACCAGAGAGAAGCTATTCATGCTGGCAAGGATGGGGAGAAAGGGGAACTTGTTGAGGTGCTAGGGTCTGAGCTCAGTATAGAGCAGTCACCTAGTAAGCACAAGGCCCTGCATTTGGTCCTCCACCCTAAAAACACACAGACAGCAGAAGCTTATCCACAGCTGCCATGTGAATTAGTACAACCATCACAGAAAGCAGAGTTCCTTGGGAAACTAAAAACAGAACTACCATATAACCCAGCCATCTCACTGCTGGGCACATGTCCACAGTAAATCAGTATGTCAAAGAGACAGGATGCTTGCTGTGTACTGCACCACAATTTGCAATGGCCACATTATGATAGTCAACACAGGTGAACACGTTGAATGGCTACAGAAAATGTAATGCCTGCACACAAAGGAATACTATTCAGCCATAAAAAAAGAACGCAATACTATCACTTGCAGCCACGTCTGTACAGGATGGCATTACATTCAGTGAAATACGCCAGGCACAGGGAAGAAAACCACACCACTTCCATCATGAACAGGAGCTACAGGTAACAGGCCCTGGCATGGTGGCCCACACATGCCCTGGCAGCACTCCAGAGCTAAGGCAAGACGGTTGAGAGTCTCAGGCCAGGGGCTGGAGAGATGGCTCAGCAGTTAAGAGCACCAGCTGCTCTTCCAGAGGATCCGGTTCAATTCCCAACACCCACATGGCAGCTCACCTCTGTCTGTAACTCCAGCTTCAGGGGAATCCAACACCCTCACACAGACATACATGCCAGCAAGACACCAATGCACAAAATAAAAATAATTACTTTAAAAAAAGAAAGTTTTTTTTTTTTCTCTAAAGTCTTTCTGGGCGGTGGTGGCGCACACCTTTAATCCCAGCACTTGGGAGGCAGAGGCAAGCAGATCTCTGTGAGTTCAAGGCCAGCCTGGGCTACAGAGTGAGTTCCAGGAAAGACGCAAAGCTACACAGAGAAACCCTGTCTCGAAAAACCAAAGGAAAAAAAAAAAAAAGAAAAACCAAAAGAAAAAAAAAGTCTTAGACCAGCCTTGGCAACACAGAAAGACCTCACCCACAAAGAGAGAAGAGAAAAGCAAGCAAACAACAGGTGATATTCTAGCCGGCCGAACAGTCACTCTCCCAGAGTTCAGGGTGCGGGAGACGATCACAGATGACAGAACGCACACACGTCTTTATCATCTCTCCAGCTCTACTCACCCACACGGTCCCCACCACCACCCCTGCTCTTCCTCACCATGCATCAACTATCTAGGTTTTGAGTTCCAGTCTTGTTATGTAGTCCAACCTGGTTTAGAACTTGAGATCCCAACTCAGACTCAATGTGCTGGGATCACAGGCCTGTGTCATCACACCTGGCTATTAAGAAAATGCATTTAAGACGGGTGTGGTAGTGCACAGCTTTAGTCCCAGCACTTGGGAGACAGAAGCAAGTAGATCTTTGTGAATTTGAGGCCAGCCTGGTCTACAAAATGAGTTCCAGGACAGTCAGAGGCACACAGAGAAACCTTGTCTCAAAAAACAAAAACAAAATCAACCAAATGAAAGAATGCATTTAGCCAAGAGTGGTAGTGCATGTCTATAATCCCAGGGGGAGGGAGAAGAACCAGGAGTTCAAGGTCAGCCTTGAGAGCTTGAGGCCAGCCTAGGCTACATGACTGCTTCAAAACAAAAACAAACCTCACCAGAGGATCAGACATTGTTTAGATGCCCTGGGAATACATCAGTTTGTGACAAGGAGGAGCTATGTGTATGCAGACATCCCCCTGCATCATCCCCTCACCATTCTCTGCTCTGGCTGGCTCCAACCAGTCCACCAGGAGCTCAGAAGGTATGTTTCCTTTGTATGAGCTATCACAGAGGGAAAGTGAAGACATCACTCCTGCAGATGCTCTGGGAGCGGGTGTGCCCACAGGGAACCAAGAGAGGTTCTGCTGGGCAGCCCAGGCCTCTGCCTGGGACACCCCTCCCACTCAGCCCTTCTGCTCCCCTCCACTGCCTTAAGCATTTTTCTGCCAGTTCCCTTGAAACCCCACATGTGAAGCTGCAGCTTTCTGTCCAAGTCCTCCCTCCTCCTGTTCTCTTCTCCATCTTCTGGGGCACCATCTGCATACGGCAGAGTGCACCGCGGCCTTCCGGCACCTCAGACCCACCTGTTTGGATTGTGCTGCATTTACAAGCTCTATTTGGTCCACAGTCAGGGCACAGGCATTTGTTGAATGACTTAATGTTGCCACTAGCCTATATGTATATATATTTTAAACATGATAGAAATATTAACTGCAGAAAAAACATACATGTTACATGTGCAATGCTGGGCACCGACCTCAACCTTAGAACACCCAGGCCAGCAGGGTACTGCTAGTCATGCCCCCAGTGCAGGGAACCAGCTACCCAAGTCTCCACTGAGTCTCAGGTAGGCTGAGACAAATCCTCCTAGGAAAAAGCCGACACTTGGAGCACGCTTGTGGTCCGTAGCTGTGAATCACTCTCAAGTTCACCGTATTATACATTTCCATTTAACAGAGAAACACACGCTGTTGTATGGGCCGTGGGCCTCATTAACCAGACTGAGACCCAGTTGGAGGTGGCTCCTAGCTCCTCACTCCCTTCTCCTGCCCTTACCTCATGGCTCGGAGCGCCAGGCGGAAGGCCAGATCTGGGTCGTGGGGCAGCAGCGCAGCGAACAAGTATCGGGCAGCAGGTGTGCATGGGTACGCTCTCACGGAAAATCACTTCTCCGAAGCCACTGAAAGGGCCTCCTACAGGGACAGGGTGACCTCAGTCTCCACTGTCCCTGAGCTCCAGATACATATGGAGGAGCAGAGAAAAGAGGGGTCCCTAGGCAATAGTGCATGGTGAAGGAGAATGAGGCTACCGGATGAGGAGGAACGCCAGCCGCAGCCGCAGCCGCAGCCGCAGCAATAGAGGGAGACTTAGCAAGGAGGCAATAGGGTCAGACCATGGGCGGGGCTAGAACATGGGGCGGGGCTTACAATGTGGTGGGTTGACAGGTCATAGCATCAAAGGCTTATTCTTGGGACCATGATCCTATAGGGCTATGAGGGCTGACCGAGGGCGGACCCACCTTCCAACAGCAGCCCAGCCTGCTTGCGCAGCACTTGGACCAGCCGCTCGTCCAGCTCCACCTCCTCCAGCAGGGCCAGCAGCTGCTCTTCACTGCGCACCACTTTGTCCTGGGCATACAGCCCCTCCGGCAGGGCCCGCTGCTGCCCTAGCCCCAGCAGTGCGACTTCCAGGGCCAGGGCCAGGTAGGACTCCCCAGGGCTCCCCGGCACTGGCACATGCTGGTAGGCCAGCTTCCGCTTCTCTGTGGCCAAGTCTGGGAGAGACACACCCAAGGCCGCTGAGGTCTAGTTCCGCCCCCACCCCTGGCCCCAAGCTTGGTGACAGAAGTGGAGAGGTTTAGGAGCAGTCCCAACTCTTAGCCCTGGCCAATGGCCCCCTCATTTTGAGAAGGCTAAGCCTACTGGCTCCTGGCCCCGGCAGGTGCACACTCAAAGCTACTAAGTTCGCTATGTGACAACATCTGGCCCAGAGTGGGTGCTGGTCCTCCTGCAGGGGTCCTCAGGGTGGGTACCTGGGTAAAGAGAGTGAGGCTCCTCCTCCAGTCGACAGGCCTCCAGCAGTGCCCTGCAGAGGCAGCCGATGGGATCCAGGGGATGGCCCACCCAGCCTTCAGTGCTTGTGAGGCAGGTAGCACCTTTCTGGAGCAGTTCTGTAGAGGGGAAGAGGTGGGCTCTATGAGGCACCCACTAAGCTCTGGAGGCTCTCTCCCACTCCACACCAGTCCCCCGGTGCCATCTTCCCAAACACGCAAAGCAGTGCTCTTCTCCTAGCTCTAACCCTTTGCCCATCTCTGCAGCCAAGCTCAAACTGCTCTGAGGCCCCTCAACGGGCAATACGAAAGTTCCCCTATGAGAACTCCTGAATGCCTGGAAGGCCGCTCATCCACCGACCTCCCCTGATCTCAGAACATGAACCCTGGCCTCTGAGCTCTGCCTGTGCTGTTCCCAGGTCACCTGGAGATAGCTCTGACTCCTCCATTCCCGACCCCATTCCTCCCTTACACTCTGACTTCATCAGCTTCTCTGCCAAGAGCTCAGCCAGTGGCTTCCTTCTGTCCCCAGATCTAGTCACAGCCTCTTTCCTTTTGTTCAGTGTGCTTGTGTATTCGTGGTGTATGCATGTGCACATGTGTATGCATGCCCCATGCATACACTGAGGATCAAGTTCTGGGTTGGAGTCTTCTTCCAGCCACCTCTATCCAACAACAGGAGCTCTTTGGTGAACCTTCAGTCCTGGAGCCCGCCTTCTCAGATAGAATGGCTGCCAGCGAGACCCTGCCATCTGCCTGTCTTCAACTCCCAGCCCCGGGGACAGCGACATGCCCAGCTCTTATGTGGGCAGCAGGATGTACAGACTCAGACTCAGATTCTCACACGTGCACAGCCAGCACTTGACCTACTGAGCCATTTCCTGGCTCTGCTTTTTTATTTGACTATTATTATTATTATTTTGTTTTTTTGAGACAGGATTTCACTGTGTAGCTCTGGGGCCTGTCCTGGAACTCCCTCTGTAGACCAGGCTGGCCTGGAACTCACAGAGATCCGCCTGGCTCTGCCTCCTGAGTGCTGGGATTAAATGCATGTGCCACCACCGCTCAGCATTTTTTTTTTTTTTTTTGAGACAGGTTCTCACATGGTCTCACATTGACCTCTGACCTTGAAGTTCTGACTCCCTTGTTGCCACTTCCTAAGTGCTAGGGTTAGAGGCATGGGCCACCATACCTGACTTATAAAGTGCTAAGGTGAGGTTGGGGATTTAGCTCAGTGGTAGAGCACTTGCCTAGCAAGCGCAAGGCCCTGGGTTTGGTCCTCAGCTCCAGAGAATGAATGAATGAATGAATGAATGAATGAATGAATGAATGAATGAATAAATAATAAAGTGCTGAGGTATAAGATGCATCCTAGGCGAGCAATCTACCAAACCAGGTTTGGTGCCACACCCACAAGCCCTTCTGCTGTGTTTCAAATGTTTGTTATATTTGAAACACAACTCAATTTGTTGCCCATGCTTAAAAGTGAGCAAACTGTACATCAAATAGTTCAGTCTTGTGCTTCTCTCTTTCTACCATAAAAGTATATCCTTGAGGGTCATGTAGTGGGAACCTGCCTAGTTCAGGATCTGGAAGCTTCTACATTTCCCAGCCTCCCTTGCATGAAAAGCAGATGACCAACAGGAATGCTGTCATTATTCTGTGGCACCTGCCCTGTGAAGGCAAGGTGCAGATGAGGTTCTGGTGGCAAGCTGCAGAGTCTTCTTGGGAACTGGCAAAGAGCTGTACGTATCTATTAGCAGTCTGACCCAATTATTATTATTTTTTCTTTTCTTTTTTGTTTCGTTTTTAAAAGATTTATTTATTTATTATGTATACAGCATGTTTGACTGCATGCCAAAAGAGGGCACCAGATCTCATTACAGATGGTTGTGAGCCACCACGTGGTTGCTGGGAATTGAACTCAGGACCTTTGGAAGAGCAAGCAGTGCTCTTAACCTCTGAACCATCTCTCCAGCCCCTGACCCAATTCTTACTCTTTTCTGTTCTTTTTCTTCTGTTGCTTGGACTGAGACCCAAGGCCTCAGGCATTAAGAGGCTTTTACCACCTAACTGCACCAGACTCCTTGAATTCTCCAACCACATAGTGCTTCAGTTTCAACCAACAGTGCTTCTCCGGACAAAATCCTTTCTGTCTGTGACACTGAGTGGGAGCTGGGTGGTACCCAGACCCTCTTTGCTACCTCTCCCGGGGCACTGGGTCCCGGAGCCTGCGGCCTCACTCACCTTTCTTCTGCTGCTTGTAGTTCTCAAGCTGGTGTCGCCGCTGCAGCCGCAGAGTGTTGATGATGGCACATGCCAGCCGCAGAGCCTTGTGGGGATAACCATGGGCACGCAAAGTATCCACCCGTGCACAGGCAGTAGGCAAAGGCTCACCCAGCCAGATGGGGTGGCCCTGAGGGTCAAAGGTTGGCTTGTCACCTCCCATACTGCCAGTGAGACTCGGGCCACAGGAATCACTGGCCAGGATCCTCTGCAGGTGGCTGTCATTCCAGTGCAACTCCCCAGCCTGCAGTGCTCGGCTGAACACTGTGCGCCGGAGACTGGTGGCTGTCACCTCCTCCTCTTCATCCTCTGAGCCTGCAGGACGGTGCCCAACGTAGTAATGGTGGTGCTGGCGGACAAACTGTAGCCAGCTTCTCCCACCGGTACCCACTCAGGGTTCTACCCTAGGCAGGTGAGGGATGTGAATTCTGGAAAGTGGGGGCTGGCATCTGTCACAGCACTGGCACACAGGAGAGGACGTCTCTTCCCTCCCTGCCAGCCATTCTTGTTCCCTCTCTCTTGCTCTCTCTGCCTCCTTTTTTTTTTGGTGTTTTACTGCATGTATATAGACTGTGTGAGGGTATCAGATCTTGGAGTTACAGACAGCTGTGAGCTGCCATGTGGGTGCTGGGATTTGAACCCAGGTCCTCTGGAAGAGCAGTCAGTGCTCTTAACTGTTGAGCCATCTCTCCAGCCCCTCTCTGCCTCTTTCTAATCTCTCTTTTGCTTTTCTCCCATCTCCCTCTCCGTTTGTCTCGCCCACGCCCACAGCAGTGTCCCGCCCTCCCCCCATGCCGGGTTCCTGCCCTTTCCTTGCCCATTGTCTCACTTCTGCTAACTGGAGGCCCAGCAGGCACCGTGCCTCACTGTCCTTACGTCATTACGTTTGCCCTTGGCACTTGCTCTCTTTGGCTGGAAGGACAACCATGGGGCCCCTTCATCTCTCCTACCCTCTCTCCTGGGACACAGTACTGGGACAGAAGGTTGAGCTGTAGTGAGTGGTGATGCTTCTGTTGGAGACAGGTGGTGGGCCCCTCACCTACCTGTCCTGGAGGTCACAGTAGGCTGTAGGGCGGGCATGTCGAAGGAGTAGTTGCCCTCTTCCAGTGGGCACACATCTAGCTTGTCCCATGTGCCCAGCAGCTGCAGCCAGCCTGACCGCTCGTCTGGTTTGCAGTGGGGGCTCAGAATGACACAGACCCACAAAGCCCCTGAAGAGCAGAGAGAGGCTCAGTATGCAGGCCAGCATCATTAACATAACACAGGCTAACATGCAACTGCTGCAGCCTAGGCACATGTTCTACCCTGAACACGGGCTGCAGTTCAGTGTCTCCTCACATATGGTAAGGAAATACAACAGGGCCGTGAGAGGCTCCAGTGGGAAACGTGCCTGTAACCAAGACTAATGGTCTGAGTTCAGACCCTTGGACCCACGTGTGGAAGGAGGAAACTAACCCAACAAAGGTGTCCTCTGACCTCCATGTGTGCACTGTAGTGTGCCCCCACACACAGAGTAAATAAATGTGACTTTCAAAAGAGAGAGAAACTGAAGTACGGCAAAGAAACTCCACCCGTTCCAGGTCACAACCCTGGGTTTGGTGCCTTGTGAGTGAGTCTTAGTGTTGTTTCTTCCCCACTTTCCACATTCCCTTTCATCATCTGACACAGGGCACAGCTGTAGGGGTGACCAGCGAGACCCCAAACACCTGGGAAGTAGAGGAGGAAAGACCAGGAACTCAGGGTCATCCCTGGCAACACTGTGAGCTTGAGGTCAGCCTGGGTTACACTCAGACCCTTTATCAAAACCAAAACAAAACTGTACAGAAAGGATACGCATAGATTCCCTATAGACATTGTATGCTTTTATAAGGGTCTTGAGCATCCCAGATGTCTGTGTCTTAAAGGATTTGGAAGCAATCTTCCAAGGACATCAAAGGACAAAACTGTATAGCACTTAAACATCCATGCACGCATGCATCCTCCCATCTAGCCACCCATCCATGTACGTATCTATCCACACTTGCTGGAGATGGAACTCAAGGTCTCATGCCTGCTAGACAAGCCTGCTGCCACTGGGTTATATCCCCAGCTCTAACCATGTAGTATTAATCATGGGTCTTCCCACTGAATAGTAGTCCTGGGAGAGCCAGATTTTGTAGTCTCATCATCTCTTTTTTTTTTTGGACAGGGTTTCTCTGTGTAGTTTTAGTGCCTGTCCTGGAGCTCACTTGGTAGCCCAGACTGGCCTCGAACTCACAGAGATCTGTCTGCCTCTGCCTCCCGAGTGCTGGGATTAAAGGCGTGCGCCACTGCCACCCAGAGAGCCAGATTTTGTGTCTTGTTCTCTCTGGGAGCTCCAGCACCCAGTGGGGTGGCCAGCATGTTGGAGGTGCTCAGCAGTGTTAAGTGGAGGGAAGATTGGGGCACAGAGGCTAATATGAGTGGGAGCCAGGGTGTGAGCTTCACCCCAGGATCCAGGCCTCACCCAGCTCATCCCACAGCTGCCGGCACTTGTCCGTCATGCCGGCACCCTGTTGCCGCCACAGGGCCAGTCGAGGGTCCTGCAGGAACTGCTCAGTCATGAGGATTAGCATGCGAGCCCCATTAGAGTCTCGTGCCCGCAGCATCTCCCGCACCTGTGTGAAGAGGCAGGCGGTAAGGAAGGGACAGCCCAACAGGACCTCCGCCCTGCCCGCCCCAGCCTTGGCACCTTGCTGAACATGGAGCGCAGCTGCTGGCTGGCCCCATAGTGGCCACCGTTGGACAGCAGCTGCTTCACCTGCTCCTGGATCTGTTCCTCGTCTAGATGCCAGCAGTTGGCATCCTCTGTACCTGCACCCGCCGTGGGGTCCGGAGCACCTGGGTGAACAGACAAGTGTAGGGTGGGAGAGAGGGTGTCAATCCCCCCCCCCCGTCCACGCCTCCAGAATCACTGCTCTGTCCACCAGAAGCAACACCCACCAGTGCGTCTGTCAGTCACACCGGCAAGCCACCTGTTAGCTCACCACCACCAGTCTAGCTGTCGCTCCACTCACTCATTCATTCACTCATCTCACTCACTCATTCACTCATCTGTCCATGAATACATCTTAGCCAGGCGGTGGTGGCGCACGCCTTTAGTCCTGGCACTCGGGAGGAAGAGGCGGGTGGATCTCTGTTCAAGGCCAGCCTGGTCTACAGAGTGAGTTCCATGACAGCCAGGGCTGTAACACAGTGAAACTTTGTCTCGAAAAACCAAAAATAAATCTGTCCATTGGTTCATCCATCTGTCTATCCACCCATTTGTCCCAAACACTACAAGCCCCTCCATTTACTTAGTCAGGTACTCAGTCTAAGGAACACTGTATGTATCCATTCATTTACTCATCTTCACAGGACACCAGCCACTTATCCATCTCCTCAT
The DNA here is from genome assembly GCF_004664715.2 of Peromyscus leucopus. NCBI lineage: Eukaryota > Metazoa > Chordata > Mammalia > Rodentia > Cricetidae > Peromyscus > Peromyscus leucopus. Next base: position 75,091,836 of record NC_051067.1, read on the forward strand.
GCACCACCCATCATCTCACCTGGAACACTGCCCGTCCACAGTAAGCCAGTTTCTATCTCTCTCTCCCCTCCACACCAGTTCCTGCATACCCACATCCGAGTCCCCTGGTCCTGTCTCGCCCACCTGCAGAGTGTGGACTACGACCTCGCCTGCCCACCCTCCTACCTGTCTGACCACTGAGAACACCCACCTTCCCACTTATCCATCGATCGGCCACGCTGTCTACCCACTGAACTACTCCAGTTCACTCAAACCCCAAACACCTACCCATCAGCCCCCAGTGTATGCACCTACTGGCCTGCCTTCCCCACCCCCCCTTTTTTTCAAGACAGGGTTTCTCTGTGTAGCCCTGGCTGTCCTAGAACTCACTCTGTAGCCCAGGCTGGCCTTGAGCTCACAGAGATCCACTGCCTCTGCCTCTCAAGTGCTGGGATTAAAGGCGTGCACCACCACTGCCTGGCTTCTTTTATTTTTTCAAGACAGGGTCCCACTCTGTAGCCCCGGCTACCCACTGGTCTTTCACAGGGTCCCATCAACCCCTCTCTCCAGTTGCTCACCTCCCCTTCTAGTGGTCAGCACCCTCACCAGCCACTGCACTCAGCTATCCGCTCACCCTATATTCTTCCATGGCATCAGTTCTCCCTGGTGATGACATAATCTCCTGGGACCCGCTCAGCACCCCATGGCCCACTGCCGCTCCCACCCACTACTCATCTACCTGCTATCTTCCTACCACTACAGTCAAGTAAACCAGCAGCAGACCCTCCCCACAACACCTCCTGGGTACATCCATACTTCACCATGACACCACCTTTCAGCCTTTACCCTGGAATTCTGAGACACCCCACCCTGTGGGATAATTCACACTAAGATTGACCCCTCCTGCTCTTGCCCACTGCCTGACTTCTCTCTCTCCCTCAACATGAGACAGGGTGTCACTATGTGTCAATCCACCTCAGCCTCCCCAGTCCTGATGACAGGCCTGTGCCACCACACCTGCCCTATACTAACTGTTCAGGGTCACACACCTAAGGATGTGCCTCTCTCTAGGTGTGTGACATCCCCCAAAGCAGGGCATAACGGTACCCATTCTGCCTCATGGCCCCTCCTTCCCTCCACTCACCATGAACCAGGTTGATCTCAGAGCCCAGCAGGAGGATCTCATCAGCGAGGCGCTGGGCGGTGGGCAGCACCTCAGTGTGGTGCGCACTGATGAGATACTGTACAAACTTCTGAAGCTGATCGCGGTTCATTTGCGACAGAGTCTCCGAGATGGGTAGCCGCAGCTCCACCTGCTGCGCATGACGGATGCGGTATAGTGACAGGGCCACCACGTGGGCGCAGTAGAAGAGGTCTCGGTTGTCGCAGCCACAGCTCACAGAAGTGATCTTGCAGCGGTCAAAGCTGATGGAGACGTGGTAAAGGTGCTCCGGCTCTCCTGGGGCCCCCAATTCTCGGATGTTCCCACTAAGATGGAACCCTAAGACAAAACATACACTGTGGGGACTGCATCACCCCAAGACCTGGATGCACAGCCCCACTGAGAAAACCCATCCATGCCTCAGTTTCACCATCTGTCCATATGCTGCAACAATGATCTCCGTATGCAGTTTTAACAAATGAATGTTACCCATGATAAGCATTTAGAATGGCTTGACATAAAGTTAAGTCTCAAGCAAACCCTTTTTTTTGGGGGGGTGTGCCTCAATTGTTCTTGGCCTTGTTTATTTATCTTTGGTTTTTTGAGACAAAGTTTGTCTATATAGCTCTGTTTGTCCTGGAACTCGTTCTATAAACCAGGCCGGCCTCAAACTCAGAGATCCTCCTGCCTCTGCCTCCTGAGTGCTGGGATTAAAGGCGTGCACAACTATGTGGCTTTCCACCTTATTTTTGAGACAGGTTCTCTCCTTGAACACGAAGCTAGCCCCTTTGACTAGGCTAGCCCTGTATTGTAGATCCTCTTGTCTCTGTCTTCTTAGTGTTGGGGTTACAGGCATGCAACACCATGCCTGGCTTTTACAGACGCTGAACCCCTGAACTTAGGTTCGCATGCTTGAACAGCAGGCAGGTGACCAAATGAGCCCTCTCCTCTGCTCCTCTGTCCTTATTCTAATAATCACTAAATAGTTTATCAATGTAGACACAATGTTTGAAATGCTTTGGGTTGAAAACCCTTGGGTTGCTATGGTTACAACTGAGCTTTAGAAGCTCTGAACTTCCTGAGAAGATGCCAAAGGCCTGTGGCACTTGAGGGCAATGAGATGATGGAGCAAGTCCTGGGCAGTCCTGAGTGTCTATCAGGCTCATCCGACTGGTTGGGCAGCCTGATGCAACCTGCGTCACGCAAGGCATGGCTTCCTCATACCAGGGGTAGCCATGGGGCCTGTGGCTAGGTTATGCCCAGGCAAAGGGGGCACCAAGGCTGTGAGGCAGGGTTACCATGGCTTAGCCATGACCAGCTATCAGGGAAAGCAAAGAATAAAGTCTTACTCATTAGGGTCTAAGGCCTTTTTTTCTCATCTTCCTCCCTGTTTCCTCAAACCTAGCCTTCTCCGCTCCTTTTCTTTCCTTCTACTTAAGAAACACCAGGGCCCACTGTCTGAGGTCTGAGCCCACACCTCATGGTCTTAGCCTTGGTTATTTTGTTGTTCAGTTGATGGTTTTTTGTTGTTTTTAATTTGTCATTTTCTCCATCGCATAATAGTTGTACACATTTGTAGTATACGATGTGGTAACTCAATAGGTGATCAGATCAGGGTAACTGGCTTTTCCTGCTCCTTGAACAGTGATTATTTCTCTGTGTTTGGAAGCTTCCAACTTCTTCCTTTTAGTTCTTTATAAAATACACAATAAATTTTTGTCAACTATAATCACTCTACTGTTCTACACATGGCTGCAAATCTTTGATCACAAACTCTCCCAGGACACGGCTGCCTAAGCCTCAAAGTCTCTGTCCCCAAATTTGTATGACTGGCTTCTACCTGGGTCCTGCGCTGAGGCCTATGATCATTCTGTTTAGTACTGAGACAGGGTCTTACTATGAAGCTGGTCTGGAAATCACAGCGATCCATCTATTTCTGTCTTAGGCATGTGCCACCACACTGGAATGGTTTTGGTTTTTGAAGCAGAGTTTCACTGTTTCATCCAGGTTGGTCATGACCTCAAACCCTTCTGGTCCCAGCCTTCTGACACTGGGGTTACAAGTGTGTGCCACCATATCCAGTCTTAGCACCATTTGTTCTTGGCCTCCTACCTATGCATCCCAGATGCCCTCTGTCTGAGGTCGGGAACTGGCTCTTCCTTGTGGCTGGCCCTCTAGTCCTCCCTGGGACCTTGCTTCCTCCTTGTTTGCCCAACTCTTCTATTCCTCAGTTCAGCTGTCTGAGGTCTACCTTCAGCTCATAGTCCTGTCTTCAAGCCCAGCGTGAAGCCCAAGTCCTAGAATTGCCACTAATGTCTCAATCCCTCTAGCAGGCCCCACTCCAAGATCCAAGACCTACTCCACCTGTCTCTTCCCTTACCTGGGTCCTCCTGCCAATGCCTGGTCCTTCTCTGCCCTCGCTTTCTAGTTCACCTTCCTCTCCGAGTCTCCTGAAGTCCTGATCCATGACATCAACTATATACTTAGCTTTAGTACACGGCCCCCTACTGACACAGGCTCTTACTGTATAGCCTAGGTTGACCTCTCCACCACCTGCCTCTATCTCCCCAGTGCTGTGCCTGGAGAATGCCACATCTGGGCCTCAGAGCAGGTGGCTTGGGAACTCCCCAGCCGCTGGTGCACCCTCCCTCCTCCCAGGACCTCCTCACTCACCCACTTGTAGCACTCGATCCACAGCCCCACTCTGTAGCAGGTGCAGCCCGCGGGTGAACGGCACCCGGGTATCCTGCTCGCCTTCCGGGGGCTGGTAGCCTAGTGATGAGTACATACAGATCTCTCGCTCGCTTCGTGGAAAAGACCAGAACACGATGCGCTTCTGAACTGGCTCTGGCACCCGGGAGAAGCGCTCCTCCACCTGTGGGAAGAGCTGGCAGGTTAGGAACCGGGGATAGAACCCTGGCTGTGTGTTTACAAGCCACCTGACCTCTCCGAATCTGAGATTTCCAAAATTTAAAGTAGGAATGTGAGAACCAACCATCCTATGCAGAATGGGAAGATAAAATGTATACCAGTGAGCCCAGAATGGTGGTGCACCTTGAAACCCCAACTACTTGGGAGGCTGCACTTGAGCCAAGTAGTTCAAGGCCAGCTTGGGTAACACAGTAAAATTCCCAGCAACAAAACAGCTTTCAATACAATAGTATTTACTTACAATAGTGCCCGGCTCATACTTAGCATTCTAGAAGTTTTTACAGCCAGTTTCCCATGGGTCTGAGGTAAAACCCTTCTATAGCTTGGGCATTGTGGGGGCAAGAAGTTAGATACAAGTGTAAGAATAATCAAGGGCCCGAGGTCCTAGCTTTCCCTCTGTTTAGCTCCTTATGGAGATGGCTTCTTGTCCTCACAGGGACCCAGGATGCTGAAACCACAGCACTGAGTCAGTGCCATTGCCTCAGAACCCGAGGCTCGGAGATGGGACAAACTCATCTCTTCAGGATGTCTAAGCCAAGGAGCTCCGACTCCCGAGACCAGCTCCACCCTGGGATTTCTTTCCCTGCCCCTTCCCTGTTCTGCTGTCCCCTGTGGGCTCCAAGGACCAGAACCAGCTGTTTGAGGCTGTGTTCCAATCTGAGCTGGCTAGTCACTGGCTGGGTGACCTTGGGCAAGTTTCTCAACCTCTCTGTGCCCCAGTTTCCTCAAAGTGAGAGCAACTCCCCAGGGGTTCCAGAAGCTTTCCCGAGTTCTCGCAGCACCTGGCTGAGCCAAGGCAGAGCTGTGGGAGCCCCGAAGACGGTGTTAAGGTTATTCTGGGCATGTCACACAGGGTGGACGGCACAGAAGCCAGCCCTGCCCAGGTTTCTGGAAGGGGGAGTCAGTGCCTCGGCTCCTGACGGTTGGCAATGACTAAGGAGGGATTTCCCGGTCATGAATCAGCCCGTCAATGCACAGTCAGCCGAAACCCACCCACCCTGGCCCAGGAAGAGGCTGCCAGCACGGAACACCTCCAAGTCGGACCAGAAGACGCCTGTTGGGGACCGGGAGCCCCTGCACCTTCCCATCTCCTCGGAGGACACTAAGGCAGGCAGAGGGGACTTTCGGGGTTCCACCCACCAGCCACAGGGTAGGGGCTCCAGGTGCCCTGCCCAGGCCCCCCACTCTTGGCTCCGGGACGGCAGGAGAGAGGGGGAGGGGGAGGAGGGACCCGGAGCCCTTCCCTGGGTGACCCTGCCTCCGGTCCCACAGGCGGGGTATCTGGAGGACAGTGGGCCCTGGAGGCTGGAGCCCGGGGGTCCGGGGGTGTGGGCCCTGCAGAGGCCGGGGTCTTCTCCCCGGAGGGCGGAGCGGGGGGCCGGCAGGCAGGATGGAGCAGCGTGGGTCTCGGGGCAGGTGACCCCCCTGGGGAGAGAAGCGGCCCGCACGGGGCCCGGGGGGCGGCGGGCGGGGAGGCGCGGGCCGCGGGGCCCGGGGGTGGGGCCGGCCGCCGGGGAGGGGGCGAGGTGTGAGGCCTGGGGCAGGCCGGGGCCTCACCTGCTCGAAGGCCCAGCTCTCGGCCACCCGCTTGGCGCTGAGGTCCAGCAGCGGCTCCGGGCGGCCTCGGCGGGCCCCGGTCCCAGGCTCGTCCCCCGCGGGGCAGCCCCGGCTGCGCTTGGCCGCCGGGGGCTCCATCCGGCCGGGCCGGCCGGGCGACGCGGCCCCTTTAAGACTCTTCACAACAATGAAGCCGTCTCCGCGGCCGCTGCCTCCTCAGCCGAAGCCCCGCCCCCGCCGCCCTACCTCTCCCCCACCATTGGCTGCCTGTGCAGACCCGCCTCCTGGAAGCCACCGCTCATTCGTTATTCGTCACGTCAGTCGTTTCGATGCCATCCAATAAAAGGTCGCAGGGAGAGGCGCTGTCCATCACGGAGCGGTATGAGCCAATCAGAGCGAGGGGACCCCGCGGCTCGGCCTTGCGAGGAGTTTCGGGGCGGCCTCGCGTTCATTCACAACATTCCTCCCCCGCCCCCAAGGGCCGGCCTCCGAGCCTGGAGGCTGGGGCTGCGCCTACACACGGCTTTGTTTACGGAGGGTCGCTTCCGGGCGCCGCGGGCCGGGCTGACTCCTCCGGGCTGTGTGACCCCAGAAGCGCAGGCAACCTCTCTGGACCACCGGTACCGTGCGCGTGCTTTGGGAGCCGCGCTTGTGGGCGCCTCACCTTGAAGGGTCCTCTGGAGCTGAGAACTAAGACTCGCTGTCTGCATATGTGAACTGAAATTACCCACGGCGACCACGGGAATGGCGGCTTTGTTAAGTTCGAAGCAAAGTATGTCAACACCCCACCTCAGATCGGTTTTGTTTGTTTCCTGACTCAACTGACCCGTAGCCGGGAAGTCAGTCACCGGCGCTGGCACCTTCGCGCCCATCCCCGTGACATAAGACGATCTTGCGTTTTCCTACCCTCGTGGCCCCTCAACATCATTTATTCAGTCTCATTATGTATCCGGGATTAGTATCCTGATTGGAGATCCTCCTGCTTCATCCTCCAGAACGCTGGGACGTCAGGCTTGTGCCAGGGCGAGGAGGTTGTAAATGTCTCTGCGCTCTGAGCTCCGCGGAGCAATAAGCCCCGCGGAGACGGGTCAGCACATGGAACAGCGCCCAGCATACAGCAGGCCTCCACCTCCACCTGCCGACCCAGCCAGTTTGTGCTGTGATTCCATGTAGTTGACGTGATCCTTAAAGCAGGAAGAACCCAAGCTGGTCCCCAGAAGCGGCTAGGGGACCTTTCTTTCTCCTCCAGGCCTCACAACTGCACTCTCGGGCACTGGTCCACTGTTTCCTTCTGGACCTGCCCCTCCCTACGATGGCAACTAATAACCACTAGTGGCCTGTGATCCCTTCAAACTGGGCTTGTTCAAGTGGGGCCGTGCTGTACGGGTGAAGAACACACTAGAGGAACTGGAGAGATGGCCCAGGGCTTACGAGCACTGGCTAATCTTCCAGGGACTTGGGTTCCATTTCCAGAACCAATAGCGGCTCACACTGCCCTGACTTCAGCTCCAGGGGTCCTCACATCCTCAGAGAGACCCTGTCTCAATTACAACAGCAGCAGCAGCAGTAATGCCCTAGCTTGCTTTCTTCTTTCTTTTCTCTCTCCCATCCCCCCAAATGGTTTCTCTGTGTAGCCGACTGTCCTGGAACTCACTCTGTAGCCCAGGCTGGCCTCAAACTCAGAGAGATCCACCTGCCTCTGCCTCCCGAGTGCTGGGATTAAAGGTGTGCACCACCACGTCACCCAGTTTGTCCTAGGTTTCTATAGTGTTAAGACCATGACCAAAAGCAGCTTGGGATGGAGAGGGCTTATTTGGCTTACATATCCTGATCACAGCCATTAAACCAGGGCAGAAGCTCGAGGCAGGAGCCTGGAGGCAGGAACTGAATCAGGAACCACAGAAGAACGCTGTTCCCTACTCTGTTCCCCATGGCTTCCTAGACTGTTTTCTTATGTAACCCATGGCAACCTGCCAGGGATAGCTCTACCCACAGTGGGCTGGGCCCTCCTCCATCAATCATTAGTCGAGAAATGCCCCACAGACTTATGTATAAGCCAATATAATGGAGATATTTTCTCAGTTGAAGTTCCTATTTACCAGGTGACTCTAGCTTTTGCCAAGCTAACAAATAAATAAAATAAATGAAATAATATATAAAAAAAACTAGCTAGCACAAAGAAATCTTTATTAGGTTTTTGAGACAGGATCTCTCTACGTAGCCCTGGCTGACCTGTAACTCATTATGTAGACCAGGCTGGCCTTGAACTCAAAAGATCTGCCTACCTCTGCCTCCTGATTGCTGGATTAAAGGCATGTGCCACCACCCAACCTGAAAAATATTTTGTAAAAAGACTTTTTGGGATAAGATGAGATGGTTAGCTCAGTGGTCCTCAGCCTTCCTAACGCTGTGACCCTTTAATACAGATCCTCATGTTGTGTGACCCCAGCCATAAAGTTATTTTTGTTGCTACTTCATAACTGTAATTTTGCCACTGTTATAAATCATAATGTACATATTTTGGTGACAGAGGCTTGCCAAGGGGGCTGCGACCCACAGGTTGAGAACCACTGTTTTAGTGGGTAAAGATGGTGGACACCAACCTTGAAGACTGGAGTTCCCTGGAACCCACATGGTAGAGGAAGAGAACTGACTCCTGCAGGCTGTCCTCTGACCTGCACATGCGTGCCCAGGCACATGCATGCCCTACCACCACAATAATTAAAAAAAATTGAAGTGTTTCTAGAAAGACAGGTATGGTGGTACATGCCTGTCATCCTGGCACTCAAATAGCTCGGACACAAGCATCGTGAGTTTGAGGGCAGCCTGAGCTACATATTGAGATCCTGTTTCAGCCTGAGCTACATATTGAGATCCTGTTTGTTTCAGCCTGAGCTACATATTGAGATCCTGTTTCAGCCTGAGCTACACATTGAGATCCTGTTTCAAAACCAAACAAAAAGAAAGGAGCTGGGAGAGATGGCAGTTAAGGGCACTGACTGCTCTTCCAGAGGATCCCCATTGACTTCCCAACCCCACACAGCAGTTCACACTGCCTAGAACTCCAGCTCCAGGGGACATCACATTCTCTTCTGCCTCCAGGTTCGCTCCGGAAGTCCCCCTGCCTCTTGAGTCACTTCGCCAACCCTCCTTTCATATTAGTAAAAAAAAGATTTTTTTTTTTTTTTTTTTGTTTTTTTTCGAGACAGGGTTTCTCTGAGTAGCTTTGCGCCTTTCCTGGGACTCACTTGGTAGTCCAGGCTGGCCTCGAACTCACAGAGATCCACCTGGCTCTGCCTCCCGAGTGCTGGGATTAAAGGCGTGCGCCACCACCGCCCAGCGTAAAAAAAGATTTTTGAGATTCTATTTATTTCTATTTTATGTGTTTGGGTGTTTTGTCTGCATGGATACCTGTGCATCCATGGGGGCCAGAAGAGGCATCGGACCCACTAACAGCAGGCTCTTCACCTGCTAAACTCTCTCTACAGTCCTTCATGCTGCAGTTTTGTTGGACCCAGCTGGCCTTAAGAAGCCACTGTGGCCAGGCGGTAGTGGCGCACACCTTTAATCCCAGCATTCAGGAGGCAGAGGCCGGTAGATCTCTGTGAGTTCAAGGCCAGGATGGTCTACAGAGCAAGTTCCAGGACAGGCTTCAAAGCTGCACAGAAAAACCCTGTCTCAAAAGACAACCCCCCATTACCCCCTCCCCCACTCCCGCCAAAAGAAAAAGGAAAAAAAGAATCCACTGCCTTGGGCTGGCAAAATGGCTCAGCGGATAAAAGTGCCTGCTACCAAGCCTGACCACCTGAGTTTGATCCCCATAACCTGAAGGCTCAGAAGGAGAGAACCGAACCCTACAAGTTGTCATCGGACTTCCACACACACACTGTGGCAGGTGCACGTAATAATGTGAACAGGAGTCACTGTCTTGGCTGGTGTAGCTCTGTGATAGAGAGCTGGCTTGGCTTGCTAGGCCCAGGGTTCCATCCTCAGTAACAGAAGGAGGAGGAGAAGTGGGGGAAGGGGAAAGAAAAGAATGGAACCCTCAAAGCCTAGCCACAATGACAATTACTGCCTTCTATTTCTCAGATTAGGAAACTGAGGCTTAGATGAGTCAGTTGGCTGAGGTTACCCAGCAGGGGAGGCAGCCTGGAGGCCTGCAAACCTGCATTCCTGGTTACCTTTATTCTTAATTTTCAGTTTACAGGTTGGGATAGCTCCATGCTGAGCATGCTGGGACAAGACAGACCCATGGGAAGGAGTGGCCAAGGCGAGGGGAAGCTGGGGACTTAGGGTTCCCCTTCTGAGTGGGCCTCGGGCTGGCTTCCCAGGAGGCCAATCATGTTCCTGGGAAATAGTCATCAAGTGTCCTGACCATGAACATCTCTCAACACAGGGTGAGGACAGCTTTTATATTTTATTTCATTTATTGACACAGGGTCTCAGTGGACCAGGCCGACCTTGAACTCACCGCATTGCTGAGAGTGACCTTGAATTTCTGATTCTCTTGTCTTCACATTGGCAGTGTTGAGATTTCAGGCCTGTGCCACCACACGGAGTTTATTGGATACCAGAGATCCATTCCAGGTATTCATGCTCCCAGCAAGTGCTCTGCCAACTAAGCTCCATGTTTTGAGACAAGGTCACATATGTAGCCCTAACTGGCTTGGAATTTGCTATGTAGCTAAGGCTAGCCTTGAACTCCTGATGATTCTGCCCCAGCTCCCCAAGGGCCGAGATGACAGGTGTATTCCAGAAAGCCTGGCTGCTTATTTCCTTTATTCTGTTATAGTCCATATAAATATGGACAACATCCCATCTCACAAATGAGACAGCTGAGTGTTGACCTGGGTGGGGTCACAGTAGACAGGGTCTGAATCTGAGTTCAGGAGATACGACAGATGAGGAAGTGAGGTGAAGTGAGGTCAGGAAACTGCCCTGAGTCACACAGAGATCCTGGTAAAATGTGGAGGTCAGAATAGAGCCAGGAAGGTTTGGGGTGTCCCCTGAATTCTCAAAGCTTATTTCAAGCATGCCCCCTTGAAAGCAATACTTTTAGGAAAGGAGATGGTGGTGGTGTTCCGGCCGGTGGTGCCCTCCCTCTGCTGGAACAAGAGGTTCTGGCTTTAGGAAGTGCCAGCCCTGTCTACTCAGCCTGTCTAGGCATCTGAGCTCACTGTCTAGGCATCTGGAGCTCCTGACCCCAAACCCATGTGCTCCCAACCTACCAGTGAAGTAGGGCTGCCCTACAAGCCCAGGTGAGGGAGGGGACACAGATGTGCAGCTCGGGGGACATGTCCACCCTGACTTTCTGAGGGACCCCGTTCTGCCTGCACTGCCAGCAGCAGCCAGCTGACGCAGGCAGTCTGGCTGGCTTGTGGTTGTACCTCAAGCCCGCAGCCCTGCTAGCCAGTTCAGCTTTGTGATTCTGCTTCCTTTTGGAAACACAAGCTCATGGGTAGAGTGTTGCCAGGAAAAATTGCATTCCAGACAGGGAAAAAATTGAGTCTGAAATCACATTTGATGCTCCTGACCCTGGAGAAGGGGTCTCCAATGACAATTCATGACCACACTAAAGAGACCCAAGTTACTCTAGTCTCCTGCTCTGGCCCACTAGGGTGGGGTGCTGGGTCCCCATTTTAAATAGATAGGGCCTTGGTGGCTCAGAGAGGTTAAAAGACTAGCTGACAGTCTCACACACAGCCAGGAGGTAGAAGAATCTGGCACAGACCTACAGACATGGTTGGGCCTGCCTGTCATCCCAGCACTGAGACTAAGGTGAAGTTTGGGGCCAGCCTGAGCTACACAGAACTGTCTTAGAACACAAGAGCAAAACACCTTCATGTAGAATTTGAGGTGTGGGAACTACTGGCATCACGGGGGAGGGAAGTGAGGAGGAAGGAGGCTGTCAAGGAGGCTTAAGGGACAGGTGTGCCATCATTCCAAGTCCCTGGCCACTGGGCCTTTGCAGAGGACCACCAAGCTGGCATCAGAGCCACAGGGCTGCTATTCTCAGGGCTTCTTGGCTTGCCTGCAGGAGGTTAGTCGAGGGCAGGCCTAACTGGGTCCCCTGGGCCTCCTGGTGGCCCCAGAGCTAGGTCCCATGGGTCTCCTGCTTTTCCCTATTCCACAAAGACAGGTAAAAAGATATGTTTCAAAAGAGGGCACTTTAGGGGCTGGAGAGATGGCTCAGAGGTTAAGAGCACTGGCTGCTCTTTCTTGGGACACGGGTCTCCAGCACCCACATGGTGGCTGACAGATATCTATAACCCAGTTCTAGGGGATCCAAATCCTTCTTCTGGCCACAGTGGGCACTAGGCACACTAGGCACACACGTGAGGGTGCACAGATGTGCACACAGGCAAAACACTCATACACATAAATAGATACTCATTTTCATATATATATGAAATTCTTATTTATTTATTTATTTATTTATTTATTTATTTATTTATTTGGTTTTGGTTTTTCAAGACAGAGTTTCTCTGTGTAGCCCTGGCTGTCCTGGATCTCACTCTGTAGATCAGGCTGGTCTCGAACTCAGAGGTCCACCTGCCTCTGCCTCCCGAGTGCTGGGATTAAACGTGTGCGCCACCCTGTAGTAGTTCCACTGCCCTGTAGAAATTGTTTTTTAAGAAGAACACGGTATGTGAGCCTCGAAGACTGTGCCTGAGCAGGGCGGGCAGTAGCTCAAGGGGGCATGGTGTGGGATGTGGAAGATGAATGGTTCCTGGTGGGGCAGAGGCTCCCTAGGCAGCACTGGCCCGCCCGAGGAGCTCGCAGTTCTGGGCTGTTCAGCAAGTTCCGCAGCAGCAGGGCCTGAGAGGCAGAGCAGCAACCCAAACGCTGGGCTTTCTCTCTTGGCAGGAGACCCTCCCTCCCCGCTTCCTCCCTTCTACACACACCAGCCCACAGGCCACCCTCAGGGTACAGGTCTAAATGGCAAAGACCTGAGCAAACAGCAGCAAGCACACTGGAAAGCAGCGGAGGCAAGCAGGGCTGAGGGCTAGCTCCCCGCAGAGCTTGCTTAGGGAAGCCCCAGGCTTCACCCCAGCACCAAACCGAACAGAAACCAGGCTTGGGGCAGCCCAGCACTTTAATCTTTTAAATCTCAGCGCTTGGGAGGCAGAAGCAGGTGGAGTTCTTGTGAGTTAGTGAGCTCTAGGCCAGCCAGGGCTACACAGAGAAATCCTACCCTGCCTCGAATAAAATAAAGAACCCCCTCAAACCCGACAAGAGTGGTGATCAAATGGCCCTGCCAGAGCCAGGGATGACTGATCACAGACGGAGGTGGCATCTGAGAACCAGTGCAGGGATGAGATGGCAGGTGGGAGGGCAAGGCAGGGAAGAGGGCAGGCGGCAGGGACTGGGTGACGTTCCGCTTTCTGCTCTCTAAGACATCAGGTCACTATACCACACTTGTAGTGAGACTGAGACTTCTTTCCTAACTAAGTGCCAGTTGGTTTCGGGAGTCAGAAGATAAAAGAACTAAAGGAAACATTAGCAAGATCCAACACAGTATGCAGAGTCCATCTTTTGCATAAATTCTTTTCTTAAACAAAACAATTATTTTTGCATGTGCACAAGCGCCAGCATGTATGTGGAGGTCAGTGAGCAGCCCGCAGGAGTCAGTTCTCTCCTTCCACCATGTGGGTTCTGGGGATCAAGCTCACGTCATCGGACTTGGTGGCAAGCCCCTTTACCTGCTGAGCCACCTTGCGGGTCCCAGTTGCCCCCCACCCCTTTGGTTCTTTTGAGACGGGTTTTTCCTCTGTGTAGCTTTGGAGCCTTGTCCTGGATCTCGCTCTGTAGACCAGGCTGGCCTCGAATTCAGAGATCCACCTGCCTCTGCCTCCCAAGTGCTAGGATTAAAGGTGTGCACCACCACTGCCTGGCCCCAGTTGTTTCTTTAGAAGAACAAAGTTAGGGACTTGAGAAGCATGAAGGATGCGGTCTGGGCTTAGGAGCCCCACCTTAAGGGAAGGATGCTATTCACTGAGGTGGTCACAGGTGGCTGAGAGCCTTGATTCCCAAGTGGGGAGAGGTGTGGCTCTGGGGTGACAGAGAGCAGTCCCTTAGGAGCAGGGGAGGACAGAGGCTGAGTAGCATGGATTCCTAGACTGCATTCCCAGTGGGTCTAGGTCTCTCCTCTGTGCAGTCTTCCTGGCGCATAGGAACCGGAAGCAGGCTGCAGTCCCCGGAATGCCAACCCAGCTCTCCTGGTTCTAGTTCTTCTTGGTGACCGTTCCTCACACTTCTCTCCTTTTCTTGGTGCTGGGGATGGAACTGAGGGCCTTGCTAGAGGCAGGCAAGCTCTCCTCCACTGATACTTCAGCTCTTGGCTTTTGGACAGTCGTTAACTCTATAGCCCAGGCTGACCTGCCAAGCCTCACACTGCTGGCGATCCCCCTGACTCACCTTTCTAAGTGCAGTGTTTACAGGTGCCCATTACCATTTAGAGCCACATTTTCCGGAGGGTGTGTGTGTGTGTTAAAAATGTGCGTGTCCAAAGAGCCAGTATGATCTTGCTTCCAAACTACCCATTCCACAAATGTTTTAGTTCAATTTAATGAAGCCTATGGTCTTGCTTAGTCATGGGCATACTGTAAGCCCCTGATTCGCCAGTCTTTCTAGGTGAAAATGAGGTGGCCTGAAGTCTTCATGGGGACTCCAAAGGAGCTGTTGATGTCAGACATCAAACCAGAGAGAAGTGAGCCTATCTTTTTAAGTTCACCTACCATAAATAAATAAATATATATATAGTTCCACAGTCAGCACATTCCCAATATAATAAAATGCTCACCTCTATTTAGTTCCAGAACTTTCAGGCCAGAAGGAAACCCAGCGTTTACCTGGCACCATGCCCCTCTTCTCCTGGGCAGCCATCTGCTTGCTCTGCCCTCTCACAGAACCTATTTATCCTCCCGCACCTGGTTTGTTATGACGGAGCCTCAGAGACTTCCCTGCTTCTGCCTCCTGAGCTCTGGGATTAAAGGCCTGCACCATTTTTAATTTTTTCTTGGCAGGGTCTCATGTATCTCAGGTTAGCCTTGAAATATTTAGTGGAGGATGATCTCAATATTCTTGGTTTTCCTTACTTCACTGGGTGCTGGGTTTATAGGTGTGTATGATGCCCAGCATCAGCATTGTTTCCAGGCTCATCTATGCTGTAGCCTGGATCAGTACTTGTCTCTACGCACCCCCCTCCCTGCCCCACCCTCACACCCCCGGAGCTGAGGATCGAACCCAGGGCCTTGCGCTTGCTAGGCAAGCATTCTACCACTAAGCTAAATCCCAACCCCCATTTTTTTTTTTTTTTTTTTTTTTTTTTTTTTTTGCTGGGGATGGGGGTGAGGGAGCAGAACAGTCTTTCCATGTAGTCCTGGCTGGCTTTGGACTCATGAAATCCACTGAGCTCTGCCTTCTGAGTGCTGGGATCAAAGGCATGTACTACCACAACTGGCACATTTCAAATATTTTTAATGTTTTCATGCATGTAAGCACACCATTTGCATGGAGTGTCCATGGAGGAAAGAGGAGGGCACTGGAGCCCTTGGAACTGAAGTTGCAGGTATTGTGAGCTGCTGTGGGTACTGGAGGCTGAACCTGGGTCCTGTGCCAGAGCAGCAAGTACTCTTTACCTCTGAACTGAGCCACCTTCCCAATCCTTCATTTCACTCTTACACTTACGTACGATGTGACTGTGAGCACGTGCACTGATGTACAAAGTGACTTGAGCATGTGCACTGATGTACAAAGTGACTGTGACTGTGTGAGCACAGTGCACTGATGATGTACAATGAGTGACAGTGATTGAGCATGTGCACTGATGTACACAGTGACTGTGTGAGCATGTGCACTGATGTACACAGTGACTGTGTGAGCATGTGCACTGATGTACAAAGTGACTTGAGCATGTGCACTGATGTACAAAGTGACTGTGAGCATGTGCACTGATGTACACAGTGACTGTGTGAGCACGTGCACTGATGTACAAAGTGACTGTGAGCATGTGCACTGATGTACACAGTGACTGTGTGAGCATGGGCACGCCCTAATGCAGGTGTGGAGGTCAGAAGACAACTTATTTAAGTTGGTTTTCTTCTCCTGATGTGGGCTCTGGGAACTGAACTCAGGTGGTCAAACCTGGTGGCAAATTTTTACCCACTGAGATATTTTTCTAGCCCCTCATTCCATTTTAATGGCTGAATAATATTCCACTGTGGCTGGAGGAGATTCTCGCCCAGTCCAGTTAATGCAAGTTTGTTTCTGCCTCTGTGCTAATGCAAAGCATTCTATCAACACTGGTAGAAGCGCCCATGTGAATGTTTGTTTTGCAGAGTGCTTTGGGGAACTGACAATATAATACGAAGGTGCATTTACTGGATTGGTGCATTTACTGGATTAGCTTACATGACAGCAGCTGAATAGTCATACAGTGGCCACCTTCACACCAGGGTCTGAAAACTCAGCAGCTGCTCAAGTCACCAGAAGACGCCACTGAGGGGCTGGAAGCTCTCTGGAGTGCTGCTGCTGTCTGGTGCACATGGGAGGGTTAGATGAGAGCTTGGTGGTGGCAGGCACCTCAGGGGATTCACATACTGGGACTGGGTCTTCCATCCACCCTCCCTGGCTTCCATGGTGCAGCTCAGGGTGGTCATCACCCAGCCAGTTTCCGGCACCATTCCTCTGCAAATGCCAGCTAGATACAAAGAGTGATGCCCACTAGTCCAGGTAAGATGACAAGCTGACAACCCTCCCCCCCCCCCCCCCCCCCCCGCCCCAGGCTGGTCTTGAACTCAAAGGTCTAACTGCCCCTACCTGGAGTACTGGGATTAAAGGCATGTGCCTAGCCATCCTAGTCTTACTACCACAGAACAAACATGCTAGAGCTAGAGCAAGCTCAGCAGCTAACAGCTTCCACTGCTCTTACCATGCAGGGTGGCTCACAGCTGCCTCTGGCCTCATCAGGTACATATACACACAAAAATAATGCATGCGCATGCCTTTAATCCCAGCACTCGGGAGGCTGAGGCAGGCGGATCTCTGTGAGTTCGAGGCCAGCCTGGTCTACAGATTGAGATCCAGGACAGGCACCAAAGCTACACAGAGAAATTCTGTCTTGAAAAACAAAATACATGCCCTTGGCCCTTGGGCATTTTAATCTCAGAACTTGGGAAGTAGAGGCAGGTATAGCTCTGAGTTGGAGGCCAGCCTGGTCTACACAGTGAGTTCTAATCCAGCTAGGGTTATACAGTGAGACCCTGTCTCAGAAAACCAAGCTAAACCTGAGGCAGGCCACTGATGAGCTCATGGTTCTGAGGCCGTATCCATAATGAAGTGGACCAATGCCTCGGGATCTGTGGTGAGGGTACCAGAAGGTAGGTGTGGTGGGGAGCTGCATGTCCAGACACTGCCTCATCACAAGTCAAGGCGCTAACAACCCCTTCAAGGTCCAGTCTTGACGTGAGTGACGGCCTCTCGAGGTGCCCTCCATGCTCACAGCAGAGCAGCCGTGTCCTGGCCGGACTGCAGCCCAGCAGCTCCTTCCTCTGCCTGTAAGTGCACTGGGAGCTCAGGCTGGGGTGTGACCCAGAGTGCTGGCTAAGCACACACCAAGTGGATCTCATCCCTAGCAGCCATGGCGAGCCAGAAGCCAGCCTGGGAGCATTAGTCTCAGCACTAAATTCAGACCAAATTCCGACTGTATGGGAACAAATTCACCCAGTCAGGGCTGGGGGCAGTCACTGGTGACCTGACACTTTACTGCCTCCTCAGTGGGTGAAATGGCTGGACAAAAAGGGATAGGCCACCATCATACTCATCACTTGTCCCAGGGCCACACCAAGGGAGATGCCACCATGTCAAGCACCCTGCATATGACATGATCAACATCTGGTCCAGCAGGTCTGAGTGACTACCCGGGGTGTGAGCCTCAGTGGACAGAAGCAGAGCTCTGCTATGGATGAGGTTAGCTGAGTGGCCAGGCCCTTGTCCTGGAGCGTCAGAGGCTGGCTTTACTAAGACAAGGGGTGGGGATGGAGCAGGAAAGCACAAGAATGGCATGTGGTCTCTGTGAGCACAGCTTTATTGGGTAACACTGGAGCGTCCCCAAGTGGCTCTGGACCACTAGTCTGACAGGGTGAGGTGGTACCTCACTGAAGATATGGAACCCTTCTTCAGGTATAGGACAATTAACATTAGATGACTGCAGGGGGTGACCTGGGGGGCAGGGGCAACCCAGGACCCAGGGAAGAGACTATACCCAGCTGCCAGCTTCAGGTACAGATGTCACTGCCATGTCTCGGGTCTGTGGCTGTCAAGGGCACTGCGTGGGTGGGAGAAGTTTCTTGTGGAGACCAGTGAGGCTCACCTAGCCCCCAAAAGCTCCTCACTGGACTGCTTGAGGGCTGGAGGGACAACAGAGCCAGGTTCATCACAATGTGTCACCCAGTAGAGATAGGCCCTGAGCCCACAGGAAGCCGATTGCCTCTTCGGTACCCCGGGGAGCTGGCTTCAGGCTTTACGGTCACCTGCCCATTGCTGTCCCAGGGCCTTTAGGAGGGTGTCTTGCTGGGGGCGGGGGCCCCTGTCTTCTTTGACGCCCCCTTCAGCAGTGCGAGCTTCTTAGGCAGGCTGGAGCTGGCCTTCATCACCACGTCATGCTCAATCTTCTTCCGGATCCCCACTTCCAGGCTCTGTGGGGGACACAGAGCAGCCTTCACTCTCCCCAGCCTGCACACACACACACACATACACACGCCTTCCTTTTGAGAGCGGCTTCAGATAAAAGCTCTCCTTCCTTGACTTACCACCAGCCCTGGGTGCTCTGCTCATGTCTAGCAGCAGGACAAAGAATCCTTAAAGGGCCAGTAAAAGAAAGGATGAAAAGCGCTGAGATGGAGAGGTGAAGGGCCCATGGCAGGAAGCAGCCATGGAAGGTTCTGGGCAGAGGGGAACCAGTTTTGAGTACAGGCAGATGCCTCAGTGGCTAAAGCAGGGAGAGGACAGAGTTGGGTAGGATCCAACCTTGAAGGTGATGGGCAGAAGTAGGTGGATTCTGGATGTATGCTAAAGGGACCAGACTGGGTAAGAGTGGAGTTCAAGGATGACCTCTGAACCTGGGAAGGCAAAAGGCAAAGTGGTCCCATGGTAGACTGCGGAAGGAATTCACTTAAGGACCCGAGAGTGGCTACCCCACGGAGCAGAGCAGGCTGCTGGGTAACCTACCTAGGGGAGGTACTGGGGAATCAAATGATCTACTCAAGATCTAAACCAGATTGGAGCCTCTAATTTTCCTAATTAATTTTTATTGACGTGTACAAGAGTGTTTTGCTCACACGTATGTCTGTGTACCACATGCATGCAGTGCCTAGACCGCACTGGAGATCCCCTGGGGCTGGAGTTAGAGATGGTTGTGAGCTGCCATGTGGGTGCTGGAAACTGGAAATCGAGATCCTGGTGGAAGTGCTTCTCCTTCTGGCCTCTGTCGGCATGGGCACATACCCACACACATACATATAATTAAAACACATAGACTAGACTGGCCTGGAACTCAGACATCAGCCTGCTTCTGCCCCCAGCGGGCTAGGATCAAAGGCGTGCGCTACCAAGCCGGCTTCAGCGCTTGTGATCCCTGAAGACCAAGGTTCAGTTCCCAGCACATGCATGATGGCTCAAAACCGTCAGTAATTTTAGTTCTACGGGACTGGACATCCTCTTCCGACCTCTTCGGGTACTAGGCACACACTCGATGCACGCACACAGACAGACACAGGTGAAACACTAATACACATCAACAATAAACCAAAAACCCGAAGCTACGTGCTGACAGGCCCTGACCCACATCAGAACCCCGGGTCACCCGCCGCCGCGCGCGCCGCTCACCTTCTTCAGCTTCTGCTGCTGCACGACGCGCGCCTTCTTGGGAGCGATGACCCGACCTACGGAGCGACACCAGCCTGTGAGCCTGGGCCGCCCGCCCCGAGTTCCGCCGCCCTCTCGCCTCCTACACCCCGTTCCTCACCGCCTTTCCTCGGCCCTCGGCTCCGCTCCGCCGCAGCCGCTGTCTTGCTTTTAGGTTTCTGCGCCTGGAACTTGCGCTGTCCCTGCGCCATGGTTCACCACAAGCCGGAAGAGGCGGGGCCACGGCAGGAGAGCCGGAAGTCGCGTGACGTCGCCGGCGACAGTGGGACCCAGGGCGGCGCACTTAGAGGAGCTGCTGTCCAAAAAATTCGAAGGAGGATTTCGTTACCATTCACAGGGGCAGGACACTTGTGTATCATAAAACATGGTGGGTTGTGCTTTTTATACAAAAAAGCTCAAAATTAGGCTTGAGGTGAGGCAAGCAAGGAACTCATTTTTGGTGGAAAATTAGGGGAGTGCCAAAAACCTGAAGTAATCTTTGGTGAGATGGCCCTGTGGTAACCGTGCCTGCTGCCATGCCTCATAACTGGTGTCGATCTCGGGTGGTGGCGCATTCGTTTTATCTCAGCACTCAGAGGACTGACTCCTGCAGATTGTTTTTTAATCACATTCACACACATAATAAATAAACACGCCACTAAAAATCCTTGGGTTGCTGGGCGGTGGTGGCGCACGCCTTTAATCCCAGCACTCGGGAGGCAGACCCAGGCGGATCTCTGTGAGTTCGAGGCCAGCCTGGGCTACCAAGTGAGTCCCAGGAAAGGCGCAAAGCTACACAGAGAAACCCTGTCTTGAAAAACAAAACAAACAAACAAAACCCTTGGGTTACCATGATACTTAATTTTGCCCTGTGCTGGGCATTCAGCGTCACACTTACAGCACAAAACAGTCACAGCATCAGCTATGTTCTTTTATTTATTTTTCCTTTTTTGAAACAGGGTTTCTCTGTGTAGTTTTGGTACCTGTCCTGGATTTTGTTCTGTAGCCCAGGCTGGCTTTGCACTCAGACGCACCTGCCTCTGCCTCCCAAGTGCTGGGCTTAAAGGCGTGTACCACTGCCACCACGGCTTCTTTTCTATATTAAAGATTTAAAATATGCAGCTGGCGGCTGGAAACATCACTGGGTGGGTAAAGTGCTTACTGTCCATGGATGAGGACTTGAGCTCCACCCCCAATGAGTGATGGTGCACATACCTGTGGTGATAAATATTGTTTGTGATCTAGGAAATAAAGCTTGCCTGAAGGTCAGAGGACAGAGCTAACCACAGTTAGCCACAGAGCTAGGCAGTGCTGGCACACACCTTTAATCCCAGCACTAGGAAGGTTGAGACAGGAAGGGATATGGCTGGGCAGAGAAAGGAATATAAGGCAGGAGGAGACAGGAATTCTCTCTTTCAGGCTGAGGAGGTGGTGAGGTAAGAGGTGGTAGCTGTGGTTTGCTCTGCTTCTCTGATCTTTCAGCTTTCACCCTAATATCTGGCTCTGGGTTTTTATTAAGACTAATTAGGAAGCCGGGCGGTGGTGGCGCACGCCTTTAGTCCCAGCACTTGGGAGGCAGAGGCAGGCGGATCTCTGTGAGTTCGAGACCAGCCTGGGCTACCAAGTGAGCTCCAGGAAAGGCGCAAAACTACACAGAGAAACCCTGTCTCGAAAAACCAAAAAAAAAAAAAAAAAAAAAAAAGACTAATTAGGATTCGTGTAACACTACTTGTGATCCCAGTGCTGAGGGAACTGGAGACAGGAGGGTCCCTGCAGCCTAGCCTAATTGTTGAGTTCCAGCTTCAGAGACTCTCAAAACAAACAAACAAACAAACAAACAAACAAACAAACAAAGCAAAGCAGGCTGTAGTGGCCCACACCTTTGACTCTTTGCTCAGGAGGCAGAGGCAGGTGAATCTCTGTGAGTTCCAGACCAGCCTGGTCCACACAGCAGGTTCCAGGCCTGCCAGGGATACATAGAGACTCTGTCTTAAAAAAACAAACATTGGCCGGGCGGTGGTGGCGCACACCTTTAATCCCAGCATTCGGGAGGCAGGCGGATCTCTTTGAGTTTGAGGCCATCCTGGTCTACAAAGCAAGTTCCAGGAAAGGCGCAAATCTACACAGAGAAACCCTGTCTCGAAAAACCAAAAACAACAACAAAAAACAACAAACAAAAAACAACCATTAATCTTGATTCCTGAACTTTGGTGTCCTCTTCTAGAGGACTTGTTGCTCTTGCGGAGAGGACCTGGGTTTTGTTCCTAGCACCCACGTGGCAGCTCACAACCATCAATAACTCCAGTTCCAGGGGATCCAGTGTCCTTTTCTGGCCTCAGGGGGCACCAGGCACTTGCATGTAAAGCACTGACACATAAAATAAAATAAAAATTAACAGCTGGGTGGCCGTGGTGCACACCTTTAATCCTGGACTCAGGAGGCAGAGACAAGTGGATCTCTGTGAGTTCAAGGCCAGCCAGGTCTGAAAGTCTTAATTACTATAGACTTGTATTACATGAAATATATAGAATATACAAATTCATAGACAGAAAGATTAGATGTTATCTCAAGCTGGAGGAGAGAGGAATATAGAGCAATGATTCCTAAGTTTCTGTGTTGTGTGATGGGAAAGCCCACAAACAGACAGTAATATCAGGACATAATATCATGAATGTAATTAATCAATACAATCAATGTAATTAATGAATACCATAAATATAGTTATTGAATGAATACTGCAAATGTAATCAATGAATACCACAAATGTAATTAATATCTTGATTGTAATGCATGCCACTGAATTGTGAACTTAAAAATGGTTACAATTGCAGATATTATGTTCATTTAAAAAAAATAAGGTGGAATGTAATCACCATACATTATATGTGTGTATGAAATTGAAGACAGCGATGTTCTAAAACAGAAAGTGGTGATGGTGTCATGGGCCCATGAGGATGCTGGACTAAAGTTTATCAAATTGTACAAATAGGAAAATTGTATACTATGTGAATTATTTGTCAATAAAGATTTTATAAAACATAAAAAAAATCCTGTCTTGAAAAAAACCCAAACAAATACTTCAAAGGCAGCTAAAACCATTCTGATTATCCCTACGTTGGTTTCCTGTTTGTTTTTTTCAGTCTGTAGCCCAGGGTAGCCTAATACCCAAAGAAGGCCTCCCAGAGCAGGGATTACAGGTATGTACCCCCACACTTGGCTTTGCACCCCATGCATGGTCATATGAAGGAGGGGCTGGAATGTGAACTTGGGCAGCTCTGTTGTAGATGCTGGGACTCTGCAGAGCCTGGTAAATCCAGTCTGCTTCAGCAGGTGGAAGAGGGGGTATGGGTGAGGATGAGCTTTGGGTAGCCATTTGAGAACTTTATTATAAAACCAGAGGAACCAGAGCAGGTCGGGAGAGCCAGCTAGTCACATCTGGGGACTATCTAGGGCCTGTCCCTCTAAGATGGAGGCACTTAGGGCTGCTCGGAGCTCCTCAGGGGCAAAGACACCCAGCTCAGTGATGATGCCACCGGTGATGAGTTCGTGGGGGGTGACATCAAAGGCAGGATTCCAAACCCGGATTCCTGCAGGGAGAGAGGGCACATGAGGCGGGGCTTTGGCTCTGGGAATTCCCTGGCTGGTGTCACTTGTCCTCACCACAACAATTCTTGGGGTTAGTGAGTCCTTGAGAATCCGGGGGTCTACACATACCACATCATTCGTAAAGGTGCAGGCACCGAGGCTGGTAACATAGCCAGAGCTCCTGCTGCTCACGGAGGCCTCAGCCTCACGGACCCCATTCTTGCCTGCTCCAACATTTATAGAACCCCAGAATCTACCCCAGGGCTTTTGCACTGGCTGCAATGTGAGTGTGCTCAGAACATCTGTTCTGAGGTTCTGAGGATGGGGCGGAGCCCTTCACAGATGTTTTGAAAATCAATTTTAAAAATGTAATTACTTCTCTAACACAGGGACATATATGTAGCTTAGGCTGGCCTCAAATTTTCTATGTATCCAAGGCTGGTTTTGAAGTCCTTGTCTTCCTGCCTTTACCTCCCAGGTTCACCAGATGTGCACCACTAAGACCAGCAAATTATTTGAAAATATCTTGTTTATTCTTTAAGACTTTCTTACATGCATACAATGTATTTTGATTATTTTTAATGTGAAAATTTTTTTTATGTAGTATTGGGTGTTGAATCTCAGGCTTCTTGTACATTCTGGCAAATACTCCATATCTGAGCTATATCCTTGGCCCCTTTTAAAATGTTTATTTTGAGACAGAGTGTATGTTGACTAGGCTAGCCTTGAACTGGTGATCTTGCCATAGCCTCATGAGCAGCCACTAGGGCCCTAGCTTTCTGATTTTTTTTCCCTTCGAGACAAGGTTTCTCTGGGTAACAGTCCTGGTTGTCCTGAATCTCACTCTGTAGCCCAGGCTGGCCTTGATCTCACAGAGATCCACCTGCCTGTCTCCCGAGTGCTGGGATCAAAGGTGTTCGCCACCACTGCCCGGCTCGTCCTGATTTTTGAGATGAGGTCTCACCATGTAGGCCAGGACGATCCTGAACTCTTAGCTGCCCTCCCTGCCTCAGCCTCTCGAGCGCTGGAGCGCAGGTGTGGACCACCATGCCCAGCTGTCTGTACAGACCTCTGTCCAGGCAGCCTGGGCAGTTTCAAGCTTTCTGATTGTTTTGGTGTTTCAGACAGTGTCTCCCTTGGCAGTCCACATTAGCCTGAGTTCACTTGTGCCACCTGGTTTTGAACTTGTGGGGCTCTCCTGCCTGGGCTTCTGGAGTGCAGCTGGGATTCCAGGCTGCACCACCACACCCAGCACTATTCTTTACGTGTGTCCATGCGCTCTTGCATATGGAGGCTAGCGGTCCACCTCAGTGGTGGTTCCGCAGGAACCAGCTTAGTTTTTGAGACAGTCTCTCACTGAGCCTGAGGCTGGCTGACTAGACCTGTCTGGATAAAAGCTCCAGGGATCTGCCTTCTCTATCTCCCCAGCACTGGGATTCTAAACCTCTGCCATGCTGGGCGTTGGTGGCACATGCCTTTAATCCCAGCACTTGGGAGGCAGAGGCAGGCAGCTAGCTCTGAGTTCAAGGTCATCCTGGTCTATAAAGCAAGTTCCAATGCAGTCAAGGCTACCTACACAGAGAAACCCTGTCCCCAAAAATAAATAAATTAATTAAAAACAAAAACAAACAAATAAACAAAAAAACACCTGTGCCACCACAGCTGTCTTTTTAAAAAGTTGGTTCTGGGCACCAAACTCAGGTCCCCATCCCAACATTCTACCTACTGAGGCCCATCTCTAGCCAGCCAGCGCTATTTACAAAGTCTGACTTTGAATTTAACCTCCATCGTCAGAATCCAGCTGAGGAGCTTGAATGAGCAAAGCAGCTCATGCCACGCAAGTCCAGAGTACCCTGAGTGCCAAGCCCACACCTTACCCTGTGCCGCGATCCTGACTCCATTCACGTCGGTCAGCTCCTGGCTGGGGCGTTCCTCTATGACAATCTCCCTGCCCGTCTCCAGATGGAGGTCACAGGACGAGCTGGGGGCGGCCACATAGAAGGGGATACCGTGGTGCTTGGCGACAATGGCCAGCTGGTACGTGCCTATTTTGTTGGCTGTGTCTCCGTTGGCAACGACACGGTCCGCTCCTACTACCACAGCTGGGGGCGGAGGAGAGTTGGGAAGGTCACGAACCTGGCTTTGGATGCCCACAGCACTACCTGCCCCACGGTGCCCAGCCCACTGACCTGACACACCCTGGTGGGCCATGGCAGCGGCTGCCATGCTGTCAGTGATGAGAGTGGCAGGAATCTGCTCGTAGACCAACTCGAAGGCTGTCAGCCGGGCTCCCTGGTTGTAGGGCCGGGTCTCTGTGCAGAAGGTATGCTCCAATCGGCCCATCTCGTGCAGGGAGCGGATCACACCTGTGGGGTGTACCAGCGGACAAGCAGCGTGGCCCTGAGACTGGGGCTGCAAGTGCTGAGGCGAGCGGGGCACGGCACAACTCTCAGCCTTTTCTGTAGCTGTTTCCTGTGCCGGCCGGACACACTGTTCTCATCTGCTCTCATCATTTCTACATCCACTTTTCTGACACCCCGAGATTCCTCAGTCTCATTACAACAGCCCTGCCACTCTGATCTTTATAGAACCTTCTAGTTATTCTCATGTTTGTTCTGCAGTGTCGGGGATGGTGGGACCCACGGCAGTGCATCTGGCGGCAGGTGCTCTACAGCTGAGCCGCACACCCAGCTCTTAAAGGAGGGTTCTCAGCAGGGCCACACCGCTGACCCCTGTCGTTCCTTTGTGCTCAAGGCTGCAGATGCCTGGCGCCTTCCACAGTTCACTCCCTGGAAGTCAGCAGTTGTTTGTTTAGTGAATGCTGGCTGAGTCAATGAATGGGGCACATGAGTCTTGTTCTAAAGATCTGGGTTCCCAAAATCCAGTGCTGGATTTAGGCAGATAGTTTTCTGGACAGCCAAGGGCCAGGAGGAATCTGCTGCCTTGACTCCCAGATCCCTATCTCCTGGTCACAGCTTTCCCATCTTACTCCCCATTCTCTGGGAGTCAACACTATGCCCCTTCTCTAGGCAGGTGACCCAGGGAACTTTCCGGTCTCTGATAGTAGAATTACTTCAATTCACAGGCAAAATGGGGGCCAAGGTCCTAACACCACTAGTTGAACTTGATATACCCATACCTACCTGCAAGCGACTTCCTACGTGTCTCTGTACATGAACTGATATACTCGGGGCAGGAAAACACAACCTCCTAATATCCTGGGCTGGAGAGACGGCCCAGTGGTTAAGAGCACTTGCTGTTCTTACAGAGGACCTGGGTTTGGTTCCAAACACCCACATGGTGGCTCACATCCAGCTTCGGAGGATCCAACACTATCTTTTGTCCTCCCTGGGCACCAGGCACATGTGTACATACACACAAGCAGGCAAAAACACTTATACACACAAAAATAATACTTGAAAAAACAAAACAATACAAAACCAATATTCACATTTCTGTGGATGAAGTAGTTTGGGTTCCTTCTTTTGGGTTCTGGGGACTAAATCCAGGACTTTGTTCATGCTAAGTATACACTCTTTTAAAAGAACTTATTTTTAATTCTGTGTGTGTATATGCATGTGAGTGTAGGCGCCCATGGAGGCCAGAAGAGGGTGTTGGGCCCTCTTGCAGCTGGCGTTGCAGATGGTTATGAGCTGTTCAGTGTGGGTGCTGAGAACTGAACAGGTTCTTTTCTAAAGTAGTCCAACTCTTAACTGCTGAGCCAGCCCGAGCTAAGCATGTACTCTTGCCCCTGAACAACACCTCCAGCTCAAGGTGTTTTGCCTTTTACCCAAAAAAGGCCCTCCCATGCGCTAACAATTGATGATGCCTCCTCACCTAGGGCTGTACCATAGCCAGCGGTGGCCAGAGCGCCAGTGTTACAGTGGGTCAGCACGGTCACCTTGCCACCCCTGGGGTGGGTGTGCTCCAGGAGGTGGCGGGCTCCCAAGTCCCCGATGGTCCGGTTATCTCGGAGGTCCTTCTCCAGCATATCTTCTGCAAAGCTGATTACTCTGGAGACAAGAGGAGCTCTAAGCACTGTTGGAGTGGACCTGGCTAGCTGCTACCCGACCCTCAAAGTTGTGGGGCTCTCCTGGGGCCTTCTCTGGGGACACACCTGCCACTCTACTCACTAAATCTGTGTATGTGAGCCAGGTGCTGGGGGTAGGGCACAGCACTAAACACAACAAAGGCCTCTGCCTCTGCGGTGATGACATCAGGGTGGGAGAGACAGTTAATTAACTGGTAAAATGAAGGACAAGAAGGGGAGAGGAGGGAGCAGGAACCTGACAGGTTCGGCAGAAACCTGAGAAGTGGCTTGACCGGAAGTGGGGAGGGAAAGAGACCCGCAGAGAGGAAAGCAGGGCAGAGCACACAAAACCTCATGGCAAAACCTAGCAGAACAGGTGTCATAAAGCTGGTGTGGTGCTGCTAAGGGGCTGAGTTCAAGGGCCTGGGGAACACAGCGCAGGGATGGACTTCTAGTCCTGCAAGTGGGCCCCTGGACGCGGCACACGGCTGCACTGCGCCTGCTTCCCGGTATCCGTAGAAGGGAAAAAAAAGAGGAAGTAGTTTCCGCGTAGTGCACTGCCTGGTCCAGGATCCCGTACCTTTCCCGCACGGTCTCCTCGGTGGCGCCCTCCTGCTCCGCCTCCCGAGCTGCCACGCGAGCCAGATCGCGGGCGGCACGGGCCATGTTGACAGCGGTGGGCCTGGCGGCGACGAGGAGGCGCAGCTGGTCTTGCACGAAGGCCACCAGGGCGGCAAGCCCGGGACCGCCGGCGCCCGCCCGCAGCTCCACCGCCAGGCTGAGGCAGCCCACCAGCGCGATGGCGGGGGCGCCGCGCACCTTCATGGCGCGGATGGCCTCCCCGGCCTGCTGCACCGAATCCAGTGCCTCGTAGCGGCAGTGCTCAGGCAGCTGCAGCTGGTCGAGGATCTGCAGCGAGCCCGGCGAGTAGCGGATGGCTTCCAGTCGCATGGTGCCCGGCGCGCTGGGCTACACTGCAGTAGCCGACTCAGGCTGAGGGGCGGAGCCGCGTCCTGGTGCAGGCGCCTGCGCATGCATGCACGCCGCGATTGGCTTCTTCCGGTGTCGCAGCGCCAAGCCAAGTTGGGAACACCAAGGTAGTCGGTGATGGGGTAGTTTTTGCCCAGACCTGTTCATCCGTTACAGAAGCGATAACTCGGCAGCCTCCTCAGGCTTGCCCGTCCACGGATCACAACCTTAATCACTGAGTCAAACGACCTTCCTCGGACTACTTCTAGCCCCATTTCTTTAAAAACAAGTACCATGAGGAACCTTTATTATTAGGGGCTGAAGAAATTGCTCAGTGGTTAAGAGTGCATACTGCTGCTCTTGCACAGGACCAGAGTTCCGTTCCCAGGTGGCTTCACAGCTGGCTCTACCTCCAGTACAGGGGTCCTCTTCAGACCTCACTGGGGCAACATACTTGTACATGCAAACGCTTAATTAAAAATAAATCTTCGGGGGGCTGGAGAGATGGCTCAGAGGTTAAGAGCACTGACTGCTCTTCCAGAGGTCCTGAGTTCAATTCCCAGCAACCACATGGTGGCTCACTACCATCTGTAATGAAATCTGGTGCCCTCTTCTGGCCTGCAGTCATACATGCTGTATACATAATAAAGCTTTAAAAATAAACAAATCAATCTTAGACTTTAATCTCAGCACTTGAGAGGCAGAGCTCTGAGTCTGAGTTCCCCCTAATCTACAGTGAGTTCCAGAACAGCCAGGGATAGCGGAAACCCTATCTTAAAAAAGCAAAACATGGATTTCTCTACTTAGCCCAGGTTGGCCTGGACGACACCTTGCCTCTACTGCTGGGGTGCCAGGGTAACAGGTGTGTGCCAGCACACACCTGGTCACTGGTGGGACCAGGGCATTTCTGGTGGTCGGGTCATGAGTGGCTCACAGCAGCCTATGGCATGCAGGCTGGGTGTCCTGTCTGCCTCCCCTAGTATTACTTCTGTGGCTCCAGCAGCCTGGCCCTCTTTAACCTTCCTATGTAGTCCCTGCTCCCTCATTCAGGAGGCCACCCCAGGCCATGACCAACCTTTTGTTGTTTTTATTTTTCTTTTTTGGTTTTTCAAAACAGGGTTTCTCTGTAGTTTTGGTGCCTGTCCTGGACCTCACTCTGTAGCCCAGGCTGGCCTCAAACTCTCGAGTGCTCTGCCTCCCGAGTGCTGGGATTAAAGGTGTGCGCCACCACTGCCCAGCTTTGTTTTTATTTTTCAAGACAGCATTTCTCTGTCTGGCTGACCTGGAAAGCACTATGTAGCCCAGGCTGGCCTCGAACTCAGATCCACCTGCCTCTGCCTCCTGAGTGCTAGGATTGAAGGCATTCCCTGCCGCTGCCGCCAACGCCACAGCATGGCGGCCATGGCCAACCTTCCTCCTGTCCTGTGGGAGTCCTGTCACAGCGGTGGCCTAGCTGGTGGAGGTGAAGGAGGACAGCTACTAGGTGACTTCAGCAACCCAAGCCAGGGACAGAGAACAGGGCTTTAATTTAGGGTGTCAGCGGCTACCCCCGGCAGACATCCTCACCAAGACTCAATAAATAATGATCTGTAGAGGGAGAGAGGTCTGGCTGGGCTGTAGCCACGGGGCCTGCAGTCCGTAAGGTCTGGCCGAGTCCGGGTCCTGGCTTCTGGCCCCCGGAATTCTGACTCCCCTATTCGCTCTCTGAGTCTGAGTAGTCGGCCACCAGGGAGGCACTGGGGGTGCTGGGGTGCAGTAGGTCCTCCTGGGAGGAACCTAGGGGTAAGGCCTGCTCTCTACAGTTCCTGTTGGATTCTGGTGTCTCACTGGTCCTAGGGGCCTCTGCTGTCTCTCGAGGGCCATCCTGGGTGGTTCCTGGTGGCCCTCTCGGTTCTGCTGGCAAGGGACCGTCTGCAGCACTCTGGGGGCTTCCTGGAACGTCTCGAGACCTTCTCCTCACTATGCCCAGGTCCCCCACTGTGCCTGTGGTGCTGGGGGTTGGTCTGCGGCCCTGGCACAGCTTCCTCAGGACGGTGCTAGCTTTGCTGCTGCTGGCACTGGGTCCCTGGGCTGAGGGGAACCAAGAACGGTGGATGATCTCGGTGCGCTTCAGCTTCTGTTTGTCCTCATAGGCTGTGGAGAAGAAGGGTTACTACTGTACAGGGTCTGGGGTTCAGGGGCAGAGTGTGCGTAGACCAGACCCCAAGCCTTGAGCTTCCTCCCCACCACTGAGCAACAGGGTCCCTTAGGGAGCAGGGACCTCCTGGTCCAGGGCCACCACTCACAGTCCAGCGTGTGCAACCTCAGCAGGGCGGCCAGCCTCCGGTCGTCCTCTGACTCTGGCACGAGAGGGATGGCTAGGCTGGCCTTCGCCTGCAGCGCCTGGTCCTTCTCCTCCTCCTCCTGCATGGCTTTCTTCTTTTCCTGGGGGTGGGTGGGACACACAGGGAGGGAGGTCAGAGCCCTGCCTCCTTGACACCCACAGGTCTCACTCCTGGCGCTGGGTTTCAGTTTCTCCCTTGACACTGAAGCAAGGGAAGGGCCCATACAGCACTGTGATGCAAAAGGGGACCCAAGTGGAGGGGTTCATGTCAGTGTCCTGTGTTCTGTCCCTCATGCATTCATGCCAAAACGATGGCCATGTGCTACAACACACTTTGATCAATGATGGGCTGCAGGTGTGACCCACTAGATAAATTCTGTAAGATGATAAAGAAGGTAGGGTGGCCCATGCCTGTGATCCCAGTACTTGGGAGGTCCACACAGGAGACAGGAAATTTAATGCCACACTTAAGCCTGGCCACACTGCCAATGCTGAGTTTCTAGAATTTTTTCTACCCACCCCTCTTTTTTTGGAGGGGGGGGTAAGGTCTCCCTCGGCAACCCAGACGGACCTGGAATTTGAAGTAGTACCCTTGCCTCAGCTTCCTGAGCATTATGGTTATAAGCATGAGCCAAACGGCCCAGCTTTCTGTTTTTGAGGTTAGTCTCCAACTCCTAGGCTTTTGGGAGCCTCCCATTTTCAGTCCCCCGAGTGGCTGTAACCACAGACAGATATCATCAAAACTGGCTCCCTGCTTATGTTGAAACTTAGTTCGCTGTGTGATGGTTGACCACATGAGGATTTGGGCAGGCGACCAGGTTGTGAGGGCTCGCCTTCATCACAGGATCACGGGATCAGTCCATAAGGAGCCTGCGTGTCCTGTCTGGCCCTTGAGGACCCAGCAGGAAGTTCTGAGGAACCCGACTAGGCACTCTGTACAGAGTCGATTTGTAGATGCCTTAATGCTAGACTCCCAGCTTGTATAGCAGCGAATAATACATTTTTAGCATATAAACTTCTCAGTCAGTGGAATGTTATAAAGCAGGAAGGAATGAGGCAGGAGCATGACTATGTGCTTGCTGTACACAGGGAGCCTGGGGCTCAGAGGGGAAATGACCAGCTTGCAAGTGGGATGTGGGCACAGGTCTGGGTCTGCTGATGTCCACTGTGGGCCCCTCACCCGGAAGTGCCTGCGGAGCATGCTATTCAGAGCGAAGTCATCCTTCCAGGCGTTCTGGGCCTCCTGGATGTGGCTGAGCGTGGGGAGGGCCTTCTTCAGTGTGCTGCGGTCAGCCTCGCCATGCTCCAGGCGGAACATGGCATCTGTCTCCAGTTTCTCTTTCTTCTCATGCTCTGCAAGGACCACGTAAGCATGACTCTGGGGAAGCAGCCTGGGGTCATGTGGGATGGGCAAGCAGATGGTGCTCACCTGTGGTCAGCACCTGCTCATTGTCTTCCATATCCCAACGCTCCTCCTTGCGACTGGCACCGCTCACGATGACGTAGTCACAGTTCGCAGGGTCTGTTTGCATCTCGATGTAGTTGACACAGAGGTGGCATTTCATCCGGAACCTGGAGAGGACCTGGACTTAGGATGCAGAGGTCCTATCGGGGAACCACGCCCACTTCCTTTGGTGTACCACACTCTGAGGAATCACGCAGCACCCACTGCACCCAGCAGTCACCCCAAGGAAGACAGCAGGCTTGCATCCAGACGGGGCAACCATGAGACTGAAGGGGCTGGGGGTCCAAAGTACAGCGCCTGCTCAGCATGCTCCAGTGCTGGCCAACATCTGGTGCAGGGTGCGTGGTACCCACTTGTGATCCCAACACTCCCTAGGCTACACAGTCAGACTGTCTCCATACCAACCACCCAGACACTAAGGCTGCTCTTTTACTCATTTGCCCATTCCTCACCTACCTATCGACCACCTCCATCAGTCCATCCACCCCCCCATCAGTCCATCCACCCCCATCAGTCCATCCACCCCCCATCAGTCCATCCACCCCCCCCCCCCCCATCAGTCCATCCACCCCCCCCCCCCCCCCCCCCCCCATCCCCACCCCCATCAGTCCATCCACCCCCCCATCAGTCCATCCACCCCCATCAGTCCATCCACCCCCCATCAGTCCATCCACACCATCAGTCCATCCACCTCCCATCAGTCCATCCACCCCCCATCAGTCCATCCACCCATCAGTCCATCCACCCCCCCATCAGTCCATCCACCTCCATCAGTCCATCCACCCCCATCAGTCCATCCACCTCATCATCCATCCACCCCCATCAGTCCATCCACCCCCTATCAGTCCATCACCCATCAGTCCATCCACACCATCAGTCCATCCACCCACCCCGCCCATCAGTCCATCCACTCACCCACCCATTTATCCCCCTACATGTCTGTCCATCTACCTACTAATCCATCTATCCACTTACCTGCCCATTGGTCCATCTACGCATCTATAGATCTATCCACCTACCTATTAATCCACCCACCAATCATTCACCCATTTATCCATCCTCTACCTATTCACTCTCCCACTCAACTAGTCACCCACCTGAGCATCCTCCCTCCCACCCACCCACCCTTTTTTTTAAATTTTTCTTTTTCATTTTATATGCCAACCCCGTTCTCCCTCCCTCCCCTCCTCCCCTCCTCCCCCACCTCCCCCCATCCCTCCTTCCTTCCATTGGCTACTCTGTGCCAGGCTGGTGGCAGCAGCTGGGATGTTGCTAGTCAGCAGAGTAGACAGTCTGCTGAGGGAGGGGCTACGTGCCTGAGATGAGCACGTGCCCGAGAAGAGTGACCCCCTAACAGGTGATGGCTTTAGGAAAGGTCTCTTTGAAGGTGGTGTGTGAACAGCACAGGGGTGGGGCCATTTATCTTCCTGTGTGAAGGGGCAGAAGCTGCATGGCCTGAAGCGGAGTGAATGAGGGGGGCCTGAGCTTTTCCTGGGGGAGGGGGGAGCCACGAAGGGTTGGAGGAGGGAGGGACAAGCCCTGATTGACAGACGGCTCTGGGGGGAGATGCCACGTTCTCTCCCCTGTGCTAGCACGCCTGTCCTAAGGTGCCAGCAGACGCTCCTACCTGTAGATTGGAGTTGTGTAGTAATTGCCAACCTTCTTCTTTTCTGCATTGTAGCGCACACCTGAGAGGGTGGGAGAGAGGCTGGGACCAAGGCACCCGCAACAGCTTTTCTCTGGTGGGAACAAGCTGGTGGCTGGTTGTCTGGCAGGGCAGGTGCCCCAGAAGGGCGGGCACAGAAATTCAGGGCAGGAGAGTGAGGTTTGGGAGGCACAGGAGTACCCAGGCCACAGGAAAGTGTGGACTGGAACAGGAGGCTCAGTTTCCAACCCTGCTTTCACTGTGTATCCCTACGCAAGGTGCCTCAGCCCTCTGGGCCTCAGTTTCCCATCTAGTCAACAGAGATGACTGTAATTCTGATCACACAGGGCTCTGGGAATAATGTCAATGGAGAGCTGGATTTGGGGGTACACCTGAGACCCAGCACTTGGGAGGCAGAGGCAAGGTGGAGTTTGCCTGGGTGACACAGTCAGACTCTTGCAAATAAGCAAAGACCTGCTACCTGAGTGAGTGGAAAGTCAGCTTCCAGAACTCCTTTCACAAATGTCCATTTTTCCTGGGAGGTGATACAGTCCTGCCTTCCGACCTTGAGTGACAGAGCCTGACTAGAACAGGTGAGCCGGGGTCGGCCACAGACATGGCACTGTCTGCCCATAGCCTACCATAGCAACATCTGTCCTTGCTTTCCTGGCCTGTGCTGGATCCAAAGAAAATCCCTGCCCTGCCCTTACCCAGGGGCAGGTCCTGAGACCCTGCTCACTGCAGAGAGGTCCTGCCCCTGCCCAGGATGAGCAATTCCAAGAGAAGGCTCAATGGCAGGCCTCGCTGGGCTGGGAATAAAGGTTCTATAGAATGAGGCCTCCACAAGGCACGAGGGCTCTTGGGCAGCTGGAGAGGGCACAGCTCCTGGAGGGGTGCCTGCCCTATGTGTCCCATGCCATTGTCTCTCACCCGTTTGCTTGTTTCTGTTTGTTGGTTTGTTTTTTGAGACAGGGTTTCTCTGTGGTCTTGGGGGTGACAGTGTCTCGGGGTCTCACAGCACCTGGCACAGGGGGGCTGAAGGGGCAGGCAGGGTGGTGGTGAACTCACCCATGCCGATGTGGTTCTTGCAGCCGTCACACCAGATGTTGTATGGCATTTCAAACCTAGAGAAGAGACAAGAGTTTTCATTGTTGACTTATTTATCTCGTATGTGTGGCAGTCAGAGGACGACAGTCGTGAGCTGGTTTTCCTTCCACTGCGTGGGTTCTGGGGACTGAATTCAGGTGTCCGGCTAGGCAACAAATGCCCTCCCCCACTGAGCCAATGCTGCTCCCTTTCTTCTTAAGATATATTCTGGCTATGCTCTCCAGGCTGTTCTTAAACTCCTGGACCCAGTGATCCTCCTGCCTCAGGCCATCTAGTATCTGGAGGTCCTGGCTGGTCACTCTTCCTTCTGTGGTCATGTCCTTGCACATCACTCTGTGGCTTGTCCCACGCAAAACAAGAGTCTGGCCCCAGTCCTGGAATCAGGATCCATACTGGGCAACCGAAGGGGAAGAAGGGACAAGTGTGACAGGTCTGGGTCTTGGCCTTAAGAGTCCTGGCACTTTTGGAGCCATGATACTGCTGGTGTGCTGGAAGAGAGACCCACCGTGGAAAGCCTGTCTATACAGGCCAAGGCCCCACTGGACCAACTGGTCTTCAGCTACCAAGCCCCTACCCTGAAGAAAGAAGGCCTCGTCAGGCCCTTCCGAGTCCAGAAGAGGCACCAGACTTGTCAATAACAAATACTTACTGTTTTGTTACGCAGCAATAGCTGACTGATGCACTGTCTTCCTGCTTTACGGATTAGAACCTGGCAGCCAGCACTGGGCCAATCAATGGGGACATGAGATTGATGCAAGGTGGAGGTCTTGGGAGAGGGGGTGGATAGTTCCTTACCGGATGACAAGGATGCCTTGTGACAGCTTCCGAGCCCGTTCTCGAAGGGGGTGGCTGTTGTGGTATCGGTTGAGAGAGCCATGCTGTATGGAAAGGGTGAGTGAAGGTGTGGCAAGGCCACACTGGGGCAGCTTGTTCCCTTGCTGTTCCTACTGCTGGGGGACAAGGGCCTCCCCGGGGGGAAGGGGCTTCCGTCTGACCTCCTACAAGCACCATGGGCGGTGTGGAGGGAGCTCTTGGTAAGGTACACGGCTTGGAGCCAGGGACAGAGTTGTCCTGGGTATCTGGAGGAAGCAGTTCCAGGAGCCCCCAGGACACCAGCGTCTACAGCAGGACGTTACATGCACCGGCATGGTAACTGGGCAGAGCCTGCCCACATCTGCAGGGCTTGGGGTCTTCTCTGGGTGACTTGGGACACTTGGTCCCTGAGGCTGAGGGGTTGTGGAGGCTGCTTACCTTCTCGGGGTTGAAGTCTGGGGGATAGTACTTGTTTTGGCCTTTCCTTTCACCCTGGAAGCAGAGGGGAAGCATGAGTGAGAGAGGACAGTGCAGGGCCTGGGGACATGCTCAAGTTCTATCCAGGGTCTGATCTACAGGGGCAGCCTGGCTGGAAAACCAACTGTTACCGCTTCGGGAATTCCTCAAGGCGCACTGTCTTACAGGAGTGGCTGCATGTTTTGGGGGGCTGTAGGCAATAGTAAAGAAGTGGGGATGGCCACGGACTCCTAATGGCTTGTCTTTTTTTACACAGTGTTTCCCGTAGCCCAGCTGGTCATAAACTTGTTATGTAGCTGAGGCTGGCCGTGACCCCGCTGCTGCCTTCACCTCCCAAGGCTGGTGTTGTGGACGTGCACCACACCTGGTTTATGGCGGAGTGGGATGGAATCCAGACCTTACGCTAGACAGGCACTCCACCAACTCAGTTACAGCCATTTCTACTTTTTTTTTTTTTTTGAGACAGAATCTCATTCCATAGCCCAGGCTGGCCTCAAACTCAGGGCAATCCCCCTGCTTCAGCATTGCGAGAGCTGGTATGACAATGCCCTGCTAGCATTTCTCTTAGGCCACCCATGAAATACATTTAAAGACACCCCTCGCCCTCCAGCACCAGCTAGCAGGCGATCGCTGTGAGTTCGAGAGCTGGCTGTGCTCCGAAAGCGCAACTACGCAGAGATGTCCGACCGTAGCATGCAAGGGTCTCAGCTTCTGACATGGCGGCTGTGCTGGGCTGTTCAGAGCCCAGGACTTGTTCTTCACAGTAGAACGCTCCAAACAGTTATCAGGGAGGAGCAACTGACCAGAATGCCGACCAGCTGAGCTGTGTTGCCTACAGCACCTCACTCCACGCCAGACTTCCCACATCCTCCTCCAGGGTTCTCAACCTTCCCAGTGTTGTTATGTCGCTGAGGGTGGCCATGACCCTCCTGCCTTCACCTCCCAAGGCTGGTATTATAGATGTGCACACACCTGGTTTATGGGGTGCTAGGGACGGAAGCCAGACCTTATGCTAGGCCCTTCGATATAGTTCCACATGTTGTGGTGATCCCCCAACCATAAAATTATTTTGTTGCTACCTCATAACTGTAATTTTGCTACTGTTATGAACTGTAATGTAAGTATCTGAAATGCAGGAGATCTGGGACATGTGACTCTCAAAGGGTCTCAACCAGAGGCTGAGAGCTGCTGGTCTTGACCCATCATCCAGGAAACTTTTCTTTGCAACAGACAGAGACCACCACAGAAAACCACAACCCAGTGGTCACATCTACAAACCACTCCCATACCTAAGGCTCTGGGGACTCTGTGGAAGAGGGAACAGGAAGACTGTAAGCCCCAGAGCATCAGGGACTTTGCTGTGAGATTGTGTCTCCTAGTAACATCAGAAGTTACACCTGTAAACCAACACGATCACCCAAATGTGAGTTGAACAAGGACACCACAGACATGCCAAAGTGGGGAGAGACCATGAGGCCTCCACCCTACACAAAGAACTACAGGCAACTGAGGGAAATCGAGAGCAGGAGAGGAAGCCTTCCCCGAGGAGAAACACACCAATGGGCTGTCCAGCCAAATGGTCAGCGCTGGAAACACACACATGTGACATTGTAAGAACTCAACAGGTTATATTTGGGAATATACTTGTATCTACAAATACATATACACACGTAAGAAAGAGGGATGAAAAAAGTGGCCATGAAGATGAAGGCAAGCTGGGAGGGATAGATGAGAGAATTTGGAGGAAGAAAGGGAGGGGAGAAATGTAATCAAAATACAATCTCAAAAATAAACAACAACAACAAAATCCTGGTCCAGTGCTGTAGCCGTAACTTAGTGTGGTAAGCACTTGCCTAGAGTCCTGAGACCAGCCCTGCCTTGGGCACAGTACATGGGACAACCGTGAACACATCACGCTGACTGGGAGACGGGACAGGACCGCACACATGCTCATGGCAGGGAGAGTCCAGTCTGAAGGCAGACGAGTTCTCGGGACAGTGAGGAGGGGAAGACAAAGGGTGACTACTTAGGGCTGAGGAGATGGGGGTGAACCCTGGAGCCCGCATGGTGGAGAGGAGAAGCTGCTCCCCCAAGCTGACCACACATGCATGTGCACCCACTCTACAGTCAACAGACAAGCGTACAATTGCCACACATTTTCAAGAGTGACAGCTCAGCAGTGCAGGGCCTCCTTTTCAGGGTGACAGTCTCGTGGAACTGCACTGGAGAAGGAGTGGGCAGGAACACCCCCCACACTTCACAGCGGCTGGGGAGGCGGCTCAGGGGCAGGGTGCCTGCCCAGCAAGCATGAGGCCCCGGCTTCGGCCCCGGCTCTGCAGCAGCAGCCATAATCCCAGAACTTGGATATGACTGATCTCTGAGGCAGAAGGGTCAGATCATCCTCAGCTACATGGCATCAGAAAGGAAGGGAGGGGCAAGGAGGGAACGAGATCTAGATGGAGAGAGGACTTGCTGGGTGGTGGTTTGAGTGCCCAGCAAAGGTCTGCAACCACTATGCACAACAATCACTAGCTACCAACAAGAGCCTGAGAGGGGCAGGGCTGCCTGGAGGCTGTGCTGGCACCCAGGAGAAACCCAGGCTTGGGAATCTTTTACTCACCATCTTGGGAGCTGCCTACAGGTCCTCACTAACAAGGCTGCACTGGGAAAGTGGCCTGGTCAATGCATGCAGCGGTGGGGTGTATCCTCCTGTGGAGCTGCAGAGGCCACAGGCTGATGTGGCTGTGTGGTGGTCTGGCTTGGCTCTTCCTATGTCTTGAAGTTCACAGTGGCTGAGTTGTGACCTGGCATCCAAGGACAGCCTGGAGGGAGGGAGGGAGACAGACAGACAGAAAGGCAGTAAGAGAACCATGGGGCTCCAGACTCTGCTGGAGTGACCAAGCAGGGATGGTGGTCTGTGTCCTAACCCAGGCCTCCATTCCTACTGCCCTGCTCTGGAGGCAGAAGCTGCAAGGGGCTCCTTTTCTTTTCTTTTTAAAGATTTGTTTATTTATTATGTATATAGCATTATGACTGAAGGCCAGAAGAGGGCACCAGATCTCATTATGGATGCTTGTGAGCCACCATGTGGTTGCTGGGAATTGAACTCAGGTCCTCTGGAAGAGCAGTCGGTGCTCTTAACCTCTGAGCCATCTCTTCAGCCCAAAGGGCTCCTTTTCAATTTACATCCTAAACTACTTATTTTATGTGCCTGATTGTGTATGTGCATGGCATGTTAAGCATGTGAAGGTCAGAGGACAACTTATAGGAGTCAGTTCTCTCTTTTCCCACTTCAACTTTTCAGCAAACTCAGACTGTAGGCTTGGTAGAAAGTCAATGAACAGTTTCCCAGGCCCAGCAGGGGCCTCTCACAATATGTGCTACTGTGTCATGATCCCCTGGCCTCCAGAGGCTCCCAGTCTAGTTTATAATCAAACCTACAGGCCCTACTGCCTCTCAGCCTTAGGCGAAGCTCACTCACCCCTCTCCTCTCTCTGTTCCTGGCTATCTGCAGAGGCCAAGGCAACCAAACTGTTCCTAAACTGCTGGCATGGACTCGGAGCCTCACAAAGACCAAGACAGCACTCTACCACTGACCCACTTCCCTGCCCCTCACTGGGGGATTCTAGGCAGGGGCCCTAGAGCCGGCCTAGCCCTGGGTCCAAAGATGTAGTTTTTGATGTTTCTCTTGAATGCCAGAGGCCTTATGCAATCACCCGACCTAAAGTCACTTCTTGGAGCCAGGTGTAATTCTTATAACCCCAGCTACTAAGGATAACAGGATTGAGATAGGAGGAATCCAAATCGAAGACCAGCATGGGCAATATACTGGGCAATGTCAAAATAAAACTAAAACAGTTTAGGGATCTAGCTCATGGGGACAGTGCTTGCTTAGCATGCAGAAGATCTTGGGTTCCATGCCCAGCACTGCAAAATAAATAAGTTTATAAAAAATAAAAATAAGAGCCAGGCAGTGGTGGCACACGCCTTTAGTCCCAGCACTCAGGAGGAAGAGGCAGCCTGGTCTACAGAGTGAGTTCCAGGGCAGCCAGGGTTACACAGAGAAACCCTGTCTCGAAAAACCAAACAAACAAAAAAGGGATAGGAATATGGCTTGGTTAGTATAGCATTGTTTAGCATGCAGGAAGCTCTGGGTTCTACCGATTGCATAAAACACATGTGGTGGCACATGCTTGTAATCTTAGCACTCAGAAAGTGGAAGCGGGAGGATCAAGTTCAAAGCCAGCCAGGGCTACAGAGACCCATTCTTGAAATAAATGCTAATGGGGTGAGCCACAGAGACTCATGTAAGTTAGAGAACTGTCGGAACTGGGGGAGGGGACAGCTGTGTCGGGGAGGAAGGGTGTCTAGAGTGAACACAGGCAGGTAAAACTGACAGATGGATAACACACGTTTCTGTCTTCTTACCACAGAATATCTGTGCTCAACTGCTCTAGGCTAAAAGCACATATGGATATCAGGCAAAAGACTGGCCTTGGGAAAACCAATTTCTTAAAAAAAATTTTATTACTGTGTGTGTACAACATGCGTAAGTGCAGGCCAGAGGACAACTTTGTGTCCTTTCAAATTTACCAGGGTTTTGGGCTTCCAGGATTATGTGGCAGCTACTATGACACATGGAGCCACCATTCTGGCTCCCAATTTTATTTTTATTGGTAAGTTTGAATTACACATAAGTGTAACCTGTCTTCTGATGTGCTCAATGATTTACACTTGATCTTAAATTAACCAAAAGGCTGAGATGTGGTTCCCCAACCACTTAAAACTTGAAAACTGGGGCCCACACGGCGGAAGGAGAGAACAGACCTGATCTCCACGTGCCATGACATATATCCATGCACACGAATGCATACAAAATGAATAGGTAAAATGTGTAAAAAAAAAAAAAAGTTTTTCTTTCTTTTTTGGGTTTTGAAGACAGGGTTTCTCTGTGTAAGATCGCTGGCTGTTCTGGACTCACTATGTAGACCAGGCTGGTCTCAAACTCAGAGATTTGCCGCCTCTGTCTCCTGGGATTAAAAGTGTGTGTCACCACTACCTGGCTTAAGAACTTTTTTAAAAAAAAAATTATTTACTTTAAATTGTGTGTGTGTGTGTGTGTGTGTGTGTGTGTGTGTGCGCGCGCGCACCCACAGAGTCTAGAAGAGGATGGCAGATTCCCTGGAGCTGGAGCTACGGGCAGCAGTTAGTCATCTGGGAACTGAACTCAGAACCTTCAGAAAAGCAGTATGTCTCTTAACTGCTGAGCCATCTTTCCACCCCTAAGTTAAAAAAAATCATAGTGTGCGTCCAGGTACGAATGTGTCACAGTGTGTGCAGGTCAGAGGACAACCTGGAGGAGGCAGTTCTCTCCTTCTGCCATGTGGGTCCAGAGACGGACCGCAGGTTGTCAGGCTTGGCGGCATCAAGTGTCCTCATCTACTGAGGCATCCTGCTGCCCCCTCCCCCAAATACTTCCGATGGCCAAGCACTTAAGTGCCCGCCGGGTCGGGGTCACGGCTGCCTGGGTCTCTGACTTTCCTGGAGCTCCCACTTTTCATCTGTCAGGAGGGAGTACGGTTCAGGGCGTGATGGCACATGCCTCACACACTCAGGGGGCAGAGCCAGGAGTACAGACTGAGTTCCAGGCCAATCTGATCTACACAGCAAGTCCAGGCCAGTCAGAACTACACAGCGAGACCCTATCTCAAAAAGCAATAACAAAACAAACAAAAGGATGAAAATGGGGTCCTGACGGGAGGAATGACTTTGGGGCTTGCCGTAATGAAATAAGTGTAGACACCCAGCTTGTGAATCGGTGTGGGCTTGGGGTCCGTGTTAGAATGTTTTGGGAGACACGCCCCTCCATGTAGTCCAGGCTAGCCTTGTACTTCAGATCCCCCAGCCTCGGCTTCTGAAGCCTTATGATGGTTAGTCACAATTCCACAGCCAGGTTACATGCAGGCTGCTCAGGTGGATGCACAGGGATGAGGTCATCAGAGTCATTCCTGACCTCACCTGCCTGAGCAGATGACAGCCCATCAGTCTCTCCTGCTGCTTCCCAGCT
Source organism: Peromyscus leucopus (assembly GCF_004664715.2). Classification (NCBI taxonomy): domain Eukaryota; kingdom Metazoa; phylum Chordata; class Mammalia; order Rodentia; family Cricetidae; genus Peromyscus; species Peromyscus leucopus. The sequence goes on from NC_051067.1 coordinate 75,133,851, forward strand.
GCCTGACTCCGGGCCAGCCGCTACCGCTGACCTTCGGTTTCCTCATGTGGAAAAAAAGTAGTTTCCTAAAGGACGGAGCTGCGAAGGCTGCGGCTGGGAGTCGTCGCAGGTGTTAAGCACTGAGAAGAGCATGGGACAAAGAGCAAGGACGATTTCAGCTCTTTCCCCTACTTACTAACAACCGTAAAAATTACTAAGTTATGTGTATGTGTGTGTTTACGAACAAGTGAGTGCAAGAGGGTTGGATTCTCTGGAGCTACAGGCAGATGTGAGCTCTGGGAACTGAACCCCAGTCCTCTGCAAGAGCAGCACAAGCTTTAACCGTTAAGCCATCTCTCCAGCCCCTTAAAAACTACATTCACTTGTTTTGTGTGTGTTGGGGGAGCGTGCCACGAAGTGTGTGCAAGTCAGACAACACCCCACAAGAATCGATTTTTTTTCACCACGCTCGGGGGTCGAACTCATGTCGTCAGGCTTGGCCGCAAGCGCCACTGCTAGCTAAGCCACCTCGCCGGCCCTCAAGCTCCTGTTCCTAAGCACCGTGTCCACACTTGGGCTTGGAGGCTCATCTTCTGCGTGTGGACGGCTAGGGGCCCCGGGAACCCGCTCGCGTCCGCGGGTCTCGCATCGCCCGCGCCTAGCCGCAGGGGTGGGATCGAGGTCCTGCCACCCCGTCGCCGCTGCCCGGTCCGCACCCCGTACCTACCTGCCCTCCTCCTGACGTCACGCCGCCACCAGCCCGGAAGCACACCCGGCGCCGAGAACGCGCGGAGCGCCCGCCTCCGCGGAGCGAAGGCGCCTGCGCGAGGCGGGGCGAGGCACTTTCGCCACCTTGATTGGCTGAGATTCCCGCAGGCACACCCATTCCGGCCCGTCGAGCGGAGAAGCCCCGCCCACTCGGCGGGGCCCAATCCGAGATGGCTGCCAGGCCCCTCCCTCCCGGAAGTGCTAACTTGCCACCGCCCGGGCTTGGCGGATTCTTCATTTTAAAGCTTTGATCAATTAATGTTTGAGAAGTTTGTTGTTGTTGTAGCCCAATTTGGCCAGGAGCTCATTATATTGCTGAGGATGACTCTGAACTTCTGACTCGCCTTGTAATCTTCAAGTGGTGGGATTACCCGATTACCCCGGGGCTGCACAGCACCGGCTCTTCATTTATGATTAAAAAAAATTACAATTATGACCAGGCGTGCTGGCGAACGCTTTTAATCCCAACACTCTGGAAGCAGAGACTGGTAGTCTGGTCTACATAATCAAAGGCCAGTTAGGAGAGTGTGAGACTATATTAAAAAAAACAATGTGTGCATGTGGGTGAGTGCGAGAAGGTGAAGGTCTGAGCGAAGGAGCATCCCCACGGAGGGATCACCGTGGACCACATACATGCATGCAGCCAAGACAGCCATACAGGTAAAAATAAATAAATCTTAAAAAAAAATAGAAAGCAGGAAAAGGAGATTTATTCAATGTTGGCACTTTCAGAAGGGGGACAAAGAGATTCAGGGAAGGAACCACCCAAGTCCTGAAGTGAGGTCAAAGTTACATAAAGGGACAAGGATATTCACATCTAGGCAGACCGGGCCAAGGTGTGGCTCCGCCCACCACAGACCCATCATCACCGTCTTGGGCCTTGGTCTCAGCGGTCTGACAAGTTAGAACTGTGAAATTTCTTTCCAGAAGAGAACTTTCCCCTCTGGCTTTGCCCAGCGTGAGATTCCTGGGGAAATTCCCATTTCTTTGGGGTCCATTATTGCCATAATCTGATAGACTGAGAGATACAGGAGCCTCTCTAGAATATCTTCATTTTTGCCAGGGCTGTTAAAAACAAAAGGCCAGAAACATGGGAGATCCTGAAGCTCCCTTAGCTTCACAAAAGGAGTCAACTGCTGGGGAGGGTGCTGACCCCAGCTGTGAGAAGTGACTCCAACCTGCTTTTGAGTCATCTCTGTTCCTGGTTGTAAGTAACCCTGACCCAGTCTCCTGTTGGTTCACCAGGTCAGACCTTGGTGCTGTCCCTACTTTGGTCTTTTGTGGGTTCTTGTTCTGATTGGCGATGCCTTTGTGCCGTGTCTTCCCAGGAAAAGTCTGTGACACAACATTTGGCAGGAAACAGGGCCAGGCAGCTCCAAAGACGAGTTGGCAGGAGTGCGTGTGTGGTTCTGGCTGTGGTTAGACAGGCATGTAACCGAGGCTAAGCAGCCTGAGGGAACACAGAGGAGGAGATGACAATAAGCCGACCTTCCCTGTACGGTAAGTGTTAGTGCACTTTACGAGCAGCAGTTTCATGGTTCTTTCTCTGGGTAGTGAGATGTGTAACTAAGGATGAGCTGTGACAAGTTGGAGTATCCGTGGAAGGAATTCCAGGATGCCAATCTTTGTTACGTGATATTTGTCAGGTATAAAGGAAACTCTGTTTCCCCAAATTTCAAAAGGCAGAAGGAACAAATGACTGGAGTTTGTAGCATGCCAAAGTGCATGCTGGCTTCTGGGCTCCCTCAGTACCACAAGAGCCCGTTACATATGTCTATGCCAACATCCCAGCTCTTCTCACCTCCTCCCTCCCCTAAACTCCCCTAGCTAACAGACGTCGACAACCCCAGCTACTCATTCTTCTATAACCTTCCTATTTCAGCTATTCTCTGCCCCCTCCTCCCTCCCCCCCTCTAAAAACCTTCCCCTTAACCATATCACGAAGCGGTCATGCCATCAGCAGTATGGGGTGGTATGCCTGCTTGGTGAATGGAGTCCACCTTGTGTATATTGGGATTCCCTGAGAACAGTTCAAGGTTTGGAAGAAATTTTGCAATCTGAGTGCATGCCAGGGTTGCCTGGCTGCTGCTGAGTGTAGTGAGAAATGCATCTGCGGCCGAGATGATGGCCCAGTAGGAACCTACTGTAAAGGCAGAGTTACAAGAAAGGGAGATTCGAATAGACTCATCCATATTAGACTCCAGTGTGGTATGTAAACTAGTTAAAAAAGAGGATGAGATGGAGTTGTTGACCTGCCATTTCCTCTTTGTTGTTGTTGGAGACAGAGCCTCTCTCTACAGCCCTGGCTGTCCTGGAATTCACCTGCCTTTGCCTCTCAAGTGCTAGGATTAAAGGCAAGCACTATCCTGCCCAGTAACTGCCAATTATTATGGATGGGGGACCAATAGGAAGCGCCTGCCCTGAAGAGCCCCTTCCTGGGACCCGAGAACTTCAAGAAACCATGGTAATTAGGGACAGTCAGCACATGCACTATTCCAATTGTGGAAGCATTTTATTTTATTGAGACAAGCTTTTACTTTGTAGCCCTGGCTGACCTGAAACTTGCTCTGTATACCAGACTGGCTTAAACTCAAAGCGAGCTGCCTGCCTCTGCCTCTGGGTGCTAGGATTAAGATGTGTGCCACCACACTCAGCCTTTTGAAGACTGAAATCCTCCAGTTCCTCCCTTAGGTTGTCTATATCAGAACTTCTGTCACAGTGATGCAGAAGTAACGGAACGAGATGAGAGGGGACTGGCAAGAAGACTCAGTCTCCAAGTCACAAGCCTGACCATCTGATTAGATTCCTGGAATCCACATGGTGGAAAGTGTAGCAGGCTTTCTTGGACCACCAGCCCCCAAATCATGACACAGAGACTTATTATTAATTATGAAAGCTTGGCCTTAGGTTTGTTTCTAACTAGCTCTTATAACTTAAATTAACTCATCTCTATTAATGACATGCTGCCACATGGCTTGTGGTTTTTATCTCTCCTGTATGTCCTGCTTCCTCTCGTCTCCTCTGGCATCTCTCTCCTGCGCATAGATTCATCTCTTCTTTTTCTCTCTCTGCCTGGAAGTCCTGCCTAACCTCCTCCTGCCTATCTATTGGCTATTCAGTTCTTTTTTAAACCAATCAGAAAGTGCCTTGGCAAAGCCACATCTTCACAGTGTACAAAAAGGTTATCCTACAACAGTAAGGAGAGAGCCAACTTCCAAAAGTTGTCCTTTGACCTCTACACTCATGCTGTGACACACCCATATGCTTGTGTCCCCCAAGAATGTATTTAAATTCTTAAAAAAAATAAAAAGGAGTGCCGGGGGGTGGTGGCACATGCCTTTAATCCCAGTACTTGGAGCAGAGCAGGTGATCTCTTGAGTTCGAGCAGCCGGCTACCATGACTCAGGAAAGGTGCAAAGCTACGCAGAGAAACCCTGTCTCAAAAAACCAAATAAATAAATAAATAAAATTAAATAAAATTTAAAAAAGGATGAGGGGCTGGAGAGATGCTGTGCTGCTTAGTTTTATGTCAACTTGACATAAGCTAGGTCATCAGAGTGGAAGGAACCTCATTTGAGAAAATGCCTCCATAAGACCTGCTGTGGGCATTTTCTTAATTAGTGATCAATGGGGGAGGGCCCAGCCCATTGTGGTGGGGCCTTTCCTGGGCAGGTGGTCCTGGGTTCTATAAGAAAGCCAGCTGAGCAAGCCGTGGGGAACAAGCCAGTGAGCAGCATCCCTCCATGGCCTCTGCATCAGCTCCTGCTTGAGTTCCTGTCCTGACTTCCTTAGATGGTGAACAGCTATATGGGAGTGTAAGCCAAATAAGGCCTTTCCTCCTCAAATTTGCTTTTGGTCATGGTCTGTTTGCTTGCCTTTCTCTCTCTCTCTCTCTCTCTCTCTCTCTCTCTCTCTCTCTCTCTCTCTCCTTTTCTTTCTTTCTTTCTTTTTTTTTTTTTGTAGCCTTGGCTGTCCTGGAACTCACTCTATAGACCAGGCTGGACTTGAACTCAGAGATCTGCCTGCTTCTGTTTCCCAAGTGCTGGGATTAAAGACGGCACCACCACCGCCAGGCTTGATCATGGCGTTTTCATCACAGCAACAGTGATCCTAACTCAGACAGTCATGGTGTTTCTCACAGCAATAGAAGCTGTGACTAAGATGGATGGTGGCTCAGAGGCTGTGTGCACTTACTGCCTGGATTCGGCTTCCAGAACCCATATCGAGCACCTTACAACTGACTGTAACTCCTGTCCCAAGGGATCTGACACCTTCTGACCTCCACAGACACCACCAACACACGTGGTGCACATAAACTCACACAGAGAGATGCACATAAATAAAAATAAATTAAAAATCCTTAAAAAATAACCATCTTCACCCTTATACACCGGGAGAGAGCTGGTCAGTTGAGACCAAGGTCCTCTACCACTACATCAGAGTACTTGTTTCTAAGGCCAGAAGCAAGTTGGGTATGACGGTCCCCACGTACTTGTTCTAAGAAGCTATGAACGTCAGAAGTCCACTTTCTCACTAACCTCCTTTGAAGAAAATTTGGCTTTGCAAAACTTCCTTGTTGCCTTTTAATTATTTTATTTTTATTTATTTTTTAATTTTTTTTTTGGTTTTTCGAGACAGGGTTTCTCTGTGTAGTTTTGGTGCCTGTCCTGGATGTCCCTCTGTAGACCACTGGCACCCGGCTAATTATTATTTTTAGAATACACATTTCTTTTACTGTTATTGCCTCTTAATTATTTAAGTAAAGAAATTAAACCCTTTCTTGCCCCCCCTAAATGGCAGCACCACATCCTCTATTTTCCTCCACTTCCCGGTAGCTCAGTCTGCTCTGAACCAGCATATGGGTTGTTCTGTTGATGGGGGCCAGAGCTCCGGGGCTCAGCCACTTCCCGGGATCCTACCCATGAATGCTGCTGCACCGAGAACCACATCCTCAATACCTGACTTTTGGGGGGCACTTCAGTCCAGACCACATCTACCCTGTGTTCCTGTCTCATAGGGCATGCTGAGGGCTAAGAGATGGTCCAGATGCTCTTCCCAGCCTCGGGGGCTCACAGTGGCCTGTAACTGCAGCTCTAGAGGGGAATCAGATACCTCTGCCTTCCCAGAGCACCTGTGCACACACCCACACAAAGACACAGATACACACAATTAAAAAAATCCAACACTAGATACGGTGGACAGCTTCCTCAAAGACTTCAGGGAAGCTTCTAGTAACTTTTCTCACAGCTGTGACAAGTGCCTGGAGGAGGCAGGAGTGCTTTGGGATTTGTTTTTTTTTTTTTATTTGTTTTTTTTTTTTTTTTTTTTTTTTTTTCGAGACAGGGTTTCTCTGTGTAGCTTTGGAGCCTGTCCTGGATCTCACTCTGTAGACCAGGCTGGTCTCGAACTCACAGAGATCTGCCTGGCTCTGCCTCCCGAGTGCTGGGATTAAAGGCGTGTGCCACCACTGCTGCCGCCACTGCCGCCGCTGCCACCCAGCACTAGTTGTGTGTTTGTTTTTTTTTTTTTTTAAAGATTTATTTATTATGTATGTAGTGTTCTGCCTGCAGGCCAGAAGAGGACACCAGATCTCATTACAGATGGTTGTGAGCCACTATGTGGTTGCTGGGAATTGAACTCAGGACCTCTGGAAGAGCAGCCAATGCTCTTAACCACTGAGTCAGCTTTCCAGCCCTGCTAGTTGTCTTTTTTGAGAAAGGGTATTGGTAAGTTTTTTCACCCTGAAGGCCTCTCCGCTGACACAGCAATCTAAATTAGACCGTCAGACCGAATTGGAAAAGTCCAGGTTTAATAGGTAAAGCGTTCCCACATTGGGCCACATAGTGAGTTCTCGGCCGGTTTGGACTGGAGTGTGAGCCCCTTCTCAATCTGAGTCAGCGGCCACTCAGTCAGCACTCATTGTGGGCACTGAGCACTCCTCACTGACACGGAAAGGTCACGGTAGGCCATGTGTTTATTTTGTCTATATGTATGTATGTGCACCACATGTGTGCTATTTGCCTGAAGAGTCCAGAAAAGAGCATCAGATCCCCCGGAACTGTAGTCACAGGTGGTTGTGGGCCACCATGTGAATGCTGGGAACTGAACCCAGGTTCTCTGCAAGAGCAGCAAGGGCCCTTAACCACTGAGCCATCTCTCCAACCCCAATATTTTATTTATTTATCTATTTGGGTTTATTGAGACAGGGTTTCTCTGTGTAACAGTCCTGGCTGTCCTGGGACTCACTTTGTAGACCAGGCTAGCCTCGAACTCATAGAGATCTGACTGCCATTGCCTCCGAGTGCTGGGATTAAAGGTGTGTGCTACCAGCAATATTTTATTTTTTATTTGTGTGTGTGTGTGTGTGTGTGTGTGTTCATGCATGCTAGGTATCAAACCCAGGGACTGGTCCAAGCAAGTGCCCCATCAACTAAGTCACAATCCCAGCCCATCATAGAGGCTAGGTTTTAATTATTTTTGTCTCATGTACACCCCAGGGTGTCTTCTGTTTAAACACCACAATTTCCCACAAATGAGCCCCCTTCGCGGGGTAAACCGCCGCCATAATTTACTTGTTAGATCAGGCACAATATGCATTTATCCGAATTGGAACCACAGCTGTATGGAGGTGAAAAGCCGGCGGTGGGGGAGGGTTGCTCAGTAATTACGGCAAACCTAGGAATTGGCTGAGTGGGTCAAGAGGACTCCAGGTTCTGTTCACAGAACCACATAGCAAAAAGCCATTGTGCTGGCTAGCTTTTGTCAACACACGAGCTGGTGTCATCTGGGAAGAAGAGACTCAGCTGAGGAAATGCCTACATCAGATCGGCCTTAGGCAAGTCGGCTATGGGGTGTTTTCATGATTAGTGATTGATGTGGCGTGGCTCGGGCCCCTGGGAGCAGTGCCACCCCTGGGTTGCATGTAAAAGGAAGCTACCAGGAGTAAGCCAGGAAATAGCACTCCTCCATGGCTTCTGTCTCAGTTCCTGCCTCCAGATTTCTACCCTCTTCATGATGGCCTGTCACCTGCAAGATGAAACACGCCCTTACTCCCCAAGTAGCTTTTGGTCATGGTGTTTATCACAATGACAGAAACCCAACTCAGACAGAAAGTGATAGCAGAGAGTGAGCATTGCTGTGACAGACCTGACCACGGTGTTTTGGGATTATTGTGGAAGTGTTTGGAAATTTGGGCTGAAAAAGCCATTGGTGTTCAAAGTTTAATGGACTGTTCTGTGGAAGCTTGCAAGATAAAAATGCTGAGATAAACATAGATTATGAAAGCCTGGCTTGTGACGTTTCAGAGTCCCCAAGGACTCTCAGGGCTGTTGTAATATTTTGTATTAAGAATTTCTGGTTTCTGGTCTTCTGGGGCTGAAGAATCAGCCGTGGTTAACAAGAGGCCAGCACTGAAACTTGGCTTTCCTGGGACAATCAGTGTTCATCAGCTGGGACTGGAAAGTCATCTGTGACTCAGAAGAGAGCCGCATCACCAAGGTGGGATCTAGGATGTGTTTCCTCAGGGTCAGCTCACAGAAGCCGTGGTCCAGAGGGGGCCCAGGTTGTGTCTCAAGCTCCCAGCTGAACTTGATGACGTGTATGTGAAGGGGCCTCAGAGTTGGCACTGAACACACCCAGACACCAAATTCTCAGCACAAAGGAGATTTATTTACCCTGGAGTGGGGAGACACAAACAGGCACCTGCTTTTGAATTGGGCAAAGATAGCAGCAGTTGTCTCTGCAGGAGTATTTTTTTTAATTAATTAAATGTATTGATTTATTTTACATCCCGACCAGTTTTCCCTCCCTCCTCTCCTCCCCCTCTCCCCACCTTCCACCCTGCTCCCCTAATCCATTCCTCTTCTGTTTCTGTTCAGGAAGGGGCTGGCCTCCCATGGGTGTCAACAAAGCATGGCATGTCAAGTTGAGGTAGGACTAAGCTCCTCCCCTTGTATTAAGGCCGGATGAGGCAACGCACTATGAGGAATAAGTTCCTGAAAGCCAGCCAAAGTATTAGGGACAGCCCCTGCTCCCATTGTTAGGAGTCCCACAAGTAGATCAAGCTACACAACTGTCACACGTACATAGAAGGCCTAGGTTGGTCCCGTGCAGGCTCCCTAGCTGTCAGTCCAGTCTGTGAGCCCCTGGGGGCCCAGGTTATTATTTCTGGGGTTCCTTATGATGACCTTGACCCCCCCCCCCCCCCCCGCCTGTACGATCCTTCCTCCCTCTCTTCAACAGGGTTCCCAGAGCCCCGCCCAGTGCTTGGCTGTGGATCTCTGCATCAGTCATTGGATGAAGGCTCTCTGATGACAATTGGCAGGGTCACCAATCTGATTACAGGAGAGGGCCAGTTTAAACACCCTCTCTACTATTGCTCCGAGTCTTAGCTGGGGTCATCCTTGTAGATTCATGGGAGTGTGGATGGAGGCAGAGAGTAATGAAAGAGACGCCTTGAGGGGGGTTGCTGTGGGGTGGCCTTTCTGTATGCTGTGAATGTGTGTCGCTACTATTAGTTAATAAAGAAACTGTTTTGGCCTATGGTAAGGCAGGATAAGAGCCAGGTGGGAAATCCAAGAGAGATACAGGAAGAAGAAGGGCGGAGTCAGGGCAGATGCCAGCCGGCTGCCAAAGGATCAACACATCAACAGACTGGTAATTGTTAGAATTCCTGGCCACTCCCTCAGCTACATGACCTCTCCTGCGCTGTCCAGTAGCCAGGCAAGATGCTTAGTCATCCCAGAGCCTTACATCCTACATAATCTGTGCGCTGTGTGATTAATTTGCATGCAGCGTGATCACGTAACCTATGCGCATACATGGCGTAGCTACATAAGCCCATATGCACATTTGTGTGGGGAACCTATAAAAGCGGGTTCCACCTATTCCTCCCCTCTCTTCCTGCACGGTCATTCCACAGGCCTATGCATACCCCTTCTGTTCCCTTCCCATAATAAACTCTTATAGTGGGCTTTGTTATGCCTCGTGGCTTTTCTCTCACGGTAAACAGCGCCGCTTAATAAATAACATTGTGCCGTGTAATAAACAACAGTAATGCCACGGCCACGTGGTAAAACATAGGTTAAATAGAAATGGTTAATTTAAGATGAAAGAGCTAGCTAGCAAGAAGCCTGAGACACAGACCAAACAGTTTATAATTAATATAAGCCTCTGTGTGTTTACTTGGGACTGAGTGGCTATGGGACCCAGAAAAACTTCCAGCTACAGAGGGGGCATTTGGGGTCGGATAGAAGCCTGGTGCAAGGGAAACCCCAGGAGTAGTTTTTAAAGAGAAAAGGGGAAGTTCTGTGTTAGGATGAGTTGATGAGTCCTGATTGGACATGTTGGTCAGTGTAGCTGGATAATGAATTTTGATTGCTGGACCTTGGTGTTTTGATAGCTGCACCTTGGTGATCAGCCTCAGGAATGAGTCAGGCACAGGAAGTGGCCAAATAAGGGAATGGACATTGGTGGCTGGCGTTAGGGATGTAGAGCCCTTCAGTATGAGTCTCCCATGTGGTGCTGTTATTAGCAGTATAGAAGCTGAAGGACTGAAGGGGCCATGGAGAGTAGCTAGGGCTTGGCACTGAAGGGCAGAGTGAACAAGGAGAGTGGGAGCAGGCTCCATGAGGTGGCATCTTCTTGTTCCCTGAAGACACTGAGAGGAGGAACGGTGAGAAGGCACTGGGTGGGTTTCTGAACAGGATCAACAGGGAGAGGCGAGACCCAAGGCCTCCGTCTAGTACCCAGGCTAGCACACCTTCAGCACACACCCGGGCTTAGGCCCCTCTCCTCCCGAAGCTGTTACTTTCCCCCCTCCACAGCTTGGTCCTCTGTCCTTCAGTCCTTTGTGCCAGGGAATGAACTTGGCAGCCCCTAGATGACACCAGCAACCTTGTTACGTGTCTTGGGGTCTTTTGTCCAGGATTTGAGAAGGTTGCTACTAAACATTGTGTGCCTGACTGAAAATCGTGGAGAACCCAGAAGTGGCACTTGTCTGACACTCTGAGGGCCCTTCCAAGAGAAGGGGCACTCTGAAAACGACGAGCACATTCCTCTAGGAACAAGGAGAGTGAAGGCTTGGGCTCTGATGGCCAATAGCTAGGCAGGAGATATAGCACGGACTTCTGGACAAAGAGAGCTCTGGGAAGAAGAAAGGCAGAGTCACCATCCAGATGGAGAGGAGGCAGGGTGGTAAAGGTAACCGAGCCACGTAGAAGAATGTAGATTAAAAGAAATAGGTTAATTTAAGTTATAAGAGCTAATGGGGCAAGCCTAAGCTATAGGCCGAGCTTTTATAATTAATAATGTCTCTGTGTTGTTTTTTTGTAAACTGATGTCCCAAAGAAAAATCTATCTACAGCTGAGGCTTAGGCTGCCACTCTGAAGATGGGGAAACTGAACGCAATGTACTCATCTTCTTCCTGGGAGGCAAGGTAGGAGAGTGAAGAGTTCCCTCCTGATATACTGGGAAGTGCCTGAAATTCAAACAGAGGAGGCCAGAGGTGGGCTAGGAGGGAAAGCTCTGTCTCTGCTGCATGCAGGTACCCACAAGGGGCTTTAGCTGTTTGTCCAGAACACACATGGGCTACTGCTGGGTTGCAGATCAAATACCACCCTCCCCCACCTTCCTGCGTGTGCACACACACCTCTTCTCCCGGGCCAGGCTCTGTCATGGCCATGTTGTGTGTGTGCCTTTGATATTGCGGGAGTCACTTGGCTCTGGAGGTACCTAGGCCGATGGAGGTGGAGTTGGGAAGGAAATGATGGGTCATCGACTATTGGCTATTGGTGAGGCTGTGGGTATGGCTCAGCAGTCCAAGGCTTGCCTAAACACATGTGTGCTCATAATATGTATCTCAGGTACTGTTCCTCAGGAGTGATCCAACTTGTCTTTTTGAGACAAGGTCCTACTGGCCTGGAGCTCACCTATTAGGTCAGACTAGCTGGTCAGCTTGTTGTGGTCCGAGGCTCTGTGAATTAACCCAAGCAGACACAGGAGGTTCCACAAAGCAAGATTTATTACTGGGCAGCACAAAAAACCTAATCAATCAGGGTGCAGAACAGATTTGGGAGCCAAATTGAGACCCTGAACATTCATTTCAACAAATATTTAAGTACAAAACCCACAAACATCTGTGCTAAGTTACAGTTACATTTTTCCACCAATCTGTAGCTGGAGGGCTTCTCTCCAGCTTCCACCAAGCCCCACAGTCCCACAATCCACATATAAAATAATCACTCAGACACTTATAATACTTATAAACTGTATGGCTGTGGCCGGCTTCTTGCTAACTGTTCTTATATCTTAAATTAATCCATTTCTATAAATCTATACCTTGCCATGTGGCTTGTGGCTTACCAGAGTCTTCATATGCTGCTTGTCATGACGGCGGCTGGCAGTGTCTCTCTGCCTCAGCCTTCCACTACCCAGAATTCTTTTCTCTCCTTGTCCTACCTACTTCCTGCCTGGCCACTGGCCAATCAGTGTTTTATTTATTGACCAATCAGAGCAATTTGATATACAGACCATCCCACAGCACCAATCAGAATTCAAAGATTAGGGGTCTTCCCTGTGTATTCCACCATTGTGAAATGACACAGAATGGAAGCTTTTCAGTCCAGCCAATCAGATTCATTTGTTCTTTCTGTTGTTAGGGACAGCCATAAAGTTTTAGAGAACTAAAGATGCATGACATTATTTCTATGGTATCGGGAGGAGGTGTGCTAATGCAAAGTTCCCAGCTCCCCTAGGGCTTGGGAACTTGAACTTGGTTTCACCCTACAGGTAAAATGGAGTCTGAAGTCAAAATGGCAGCACTTAGGGCAAGGTGCCTTTTGCCCGTCCCAACAAGCAGGCCTTAGGGGTTCACCTGTGTTGGTGTTAGAAACAAAGAATAATTTTGGTGTCACACACAGGTACACACTAACAAAGTAAAAGTAACTTGGCAAAGCAATTTCTGTTTGCAAAAAGAGTGTGTGTGCCAGAACTCAAACCTGGTGAACAAACAGCACACCAGCTCGGAAGGTTCACTTGGGTTTTTATTCTAACACAAGTGGTGACTGTGTCCTCCCCATTGCCTGGGGGCTGACCTCACACTCTTTTTTCTTCTCAGTTTTGATTGATTTTATTCTTTCCTTCTCACTACCCTCTTCTTTCTTCTTCTTCTTCTTCTTCTTCTTCTTCTTCTTCTTCTTCTTCTTCTTCTTCTTCTTCTTCTTCAGTGCTGAATGCTGTTTATTGAAGGAGGGAGGAGGTCTTAAATACAGGCTTACAGCGCAATGGGAGAACCCCGGAGGGCAGAAGTTCGCTACTGGTGTTTTACAATCTTGCATCTACGCTGTTAATGCCCATTATGCAGGATACACAGACAAGGAACTTCCCTTAAGCATTCAGGAGGGTGGGACCCGGCATGGAATTAGCATAGGGAGGATATCAAGGTCAAGGTCAGCAAGCAAGGCAACAGTTACCCAAAACAGGGGCCAGGGCCCTACAGGTCCCCCTTTTACTAAAAATTGAGCTTTTAACTTAGGTTGCATGGGACATCAGCAGATCACCTTACCTGTCATGGAGATGCCTGCCCAGGCCACACAGGTGCTCTGTCTTAGGTTGGTGAGCACCCCCCAGGCATTACCTGTCTCTGAATACTCATTATCATACAGGCTCAGTCGTGTGTGAGCTGCAGAGTTAACTGCTGCCAAAGATCTCAAAGTGGCACTGGGCTTGCAATCTGTGTGTTCAACACAGAAAAGACCAACAGAGGTCCTATCTCACCCATAGCCAGTAGGTTAAAGGCAACTGAACCATTCCCTTCCTTAACGAGCCTTACTGCAAATTGGAGTCCTTGTAAGATGGTATCCCAAAAGCAAATGGAACTTGAGTTTATAAATTTATAATTTTCAAAGCCAATCGAAATGTATATAACTATTGAATTAAATTTATCATGCCCAATAGAATGAAAGATTAACTGTGGTAGCTACTTTTGCTGCCAGGGTCTCCACTGTGCTGGCTGTAGTAAGCAATTATGAAATGTTAATCCCAGAAACAGTAGCAGTGGTGGCCGCCACTGCAATAACGGCAACAACAGCAGCAGCAATGTCAAATTCTCTTCTGGAGCGTGTGGGCATCCATTGGCATGGACACAACTCCAGGAACACGAACTGCCAAGGCCCATTTTTCTTGATCTCAGCACAACTTAAGCTGGCAGCTCTGCAAAAGAACAACTAAGAACCATAAAGAAAAACAGGCAGCTCACAAGGAGCAGAACTAATTGTCTCATAATGGCTATATTCAGGCTCATAAATTTTAAGGTATCTTCAAAGGGGGCTAAATGAATTTCAGGAGGCCAATAAATGTTGCATAGAGCCACTCCTGGAAGGTAGGTACTACATCAGCTTGAAGAGGATTGTGAAAATGAAAAGGCTAACAACACCAGCTTGGAAGGTTCACTTGGGTTTTTATTCTAACACAAGTGGTGACTGTGTTCTTTCCTCATTGCCTGGGGTCTGACCTCACACTCTTAAAAAAAAAAAAATCAGTGTAAGGGAAATGAAGGATTGGGAGAAGGGGTCAGTTATTCCAGGCCATCAAGTTCCAGGAATGAAGTGGAAGGGGGCTTTGTGTAAACAAAAGTTTTTGTTTGGGAGGTGAGGGAGATTAAAAGATTTCCATAGGCCATGCGGTGATGGCTCACGCCTTTAATCCCAGCACTCAGGAGGAAGAGCCAGTAGGTTCTCTGTGAGTTTAAGGCCAGCCTGGGCTACAGAGAGAGCTCCAGTAGAGCCACCAAAGCTACACAGAGAAACCCTGTCTCAAAAGACAAAAACAAAACAAGAAAGATTTCCATAAAAGTTTTACAAGGGGAGATTAAAGGTGAGGAGGAAGAGTTGTGGGCCATCTGTCTTTACTAGAAAACAGTCCTTACAATTTCCCCATCTTTATTGTACATTTTCATTTTTTTTTCTTTAAATTTACAGCAAACTCTTTGAAGTCTTGAGTCAGGGTAAAGTTCTGATACAATAAATGACTGGATTGTTTGGTCTTGGGGAAGCTCTGGATCTCTGGGAGGAACCAATATTCCGTGTGTCTCTTCACTTTGGCTGAAGGGGGGATTGTTTTCTAGGTACTCCCTTGGCTGGGTGATTGGAGGGGTGAGACCCCAGACCCAGGGTATTACCTTCTCGAGTGGGCGCCCCAAGAACCCAGACTCGGTCCAGTTGATGCAAACAGCAAGAGGTTTATTGATGCGGCTGTACAGTCGGGTTCCCCTTGTCCTAAGAGCAAGAGTCGCATCCTACTGCAGCCACATGGGTGCTTTTAAAGGAAAAACCCACCAAAGCCACAAGATTACAATTCCCATACAATTTTGTTTCGACTGATTTATGTCTAGAGGCTAATTTCACAAGATCATGGTCTGATCCCAGAGTGGGTAGAGTCACGTCCGCATGTACATTCTTCCTGAAACCTCAAGGAGGGTATCAGGGCGGGAGTGGAGTTTACACAAAGGTCACAGTGGTCCTTCCTGGAACACCTGCAACTATCCCAGTCACAGTTGAGCACATCTCTTAACAGAAATCTCGTTACATTGTTACATTGTGGCAGGGGTGGTTGAGTCTGAGTCAGTTTGCCCTTGGAACTAGATTTTTAGTTCCTCATTTTCCTGGGCTTGGGGGGGGTGTAAGCCTGAAGGGTTAGGGTCTTTCAGGGGGATGTCAGGTCTGTACCCAAGCTAGGGACTCTTCTCTTGACCAGAGGAAGCTTTGTCCTAACAGCCTTTACTGCTGCTCCAACATTTCCCCCTCTGAAGAGGTCACCCTAAAACTGTTTAGGAGCTGGATCACAGAGAAGAGTCCCAAATACATTTGTCATCTCTGTCTTCCAGCAAGGACAAGGCTGCCAAGAGTCCCAAGGAATTTCTGGCATTTAGCTAGGAAAGAAACCGGCTCCTTCTCTCCTACAAACTGCCAGATCGTACCTCCTGTTTCCGCCATCCTCTCCCTTCCCTGAGAGCATCCCCTAACTTCCTTTATGGAATTGGGGCAATGAGCTATCTGGCTTCTAGCTGATGGGGGTATCACGTGTGGCAGTCAGGGTTCCCCTCCAGTGCGCTTATCTAAAAGACCCTCATTTGTGTGACAGGCCAGTGTAGGGAGGAAAGGCAGTCCTCGGCTGGGGCCTGGGAAGAGGTGTGAGGGAGAGGTGAAGCCAAGTTGTTAGCATTATAGGTGCTAGGGGGGAACCAGGAGCAGCTCACAGAGGGTGCTTTCAAAGTTCCCAAATCAAACTGCATTAGGATCTCTTGATGTGCTCACAGCACGTCCTTCTGTTGGGTCCCTCACTGCTTCCCACTCGTCTCTAGAGCGAGGCACCCAGTGCTTTCAGACTTCCGATAGCTGTTGAGGTGGCTGGAGTTGGTGTGAGGTCCCTCCCATATGGCTTCTGGACAGAGAAGAGGTATTTAGCCATCATTTGTGTTTCAGGGCCTGTCAAGATCTGAGATATTACATCTGAGCAACATTTTCTCATCAAGAAGATCACTGTGAGAAATAGCTGTCTAAACATCATCTCCTATGGAGTAAAGCCTAATGTCCAGGGAGTGCGGCCCCTTGGACTGTGGGGGAAACATTAGTAATTTTAGTCTTTGGTTGTACTTTCCTGCTGTATGGTTAAAATTCTCACCCCCACAACCCCAGTTGAGGATCTGGTCCTCAGGGGTTACCTGGGCCTGAGATGAATGCCTGGCTCCTCTAACCTGTCTTTATTTAACATGTTTCACGTATGTGAGGATAAGTCAGAGCTTGGCTTGACCATGGCTTTGTCTGGAAGCATTGAGGAAATCTTTTCCCCTTTGCATTGACCCTCCTTTTTGTAGACTGAGCACTTGTTAGAATTCACCAAATGGGGTCTCCATGGACTCCCTGGACAAGGGAACCAGTGCCACCCCATAGTTACAGGACATTTTGAATGCTGCCCCACATCCCCTGGAGCCCATCTGTCTCTTTTCATCCTCTGACCACACAGGAATGTCACTAACTCCTCTCTGACCTGTCGGGCCGGGCCTGCTGGTGCTCCTTATTTTAGTTGCCCTGGTGATGGCAACAGTGTTTGCAACAGTCTCTGCTGTTTAAATTATTGGGGAAGTAAGTGATCAGAAGACACTCTGTGAAGCCAATGCATCTTGGTTTTGGGGGAGTCCCACCCTGTTGACTCAGTTCTTAATACACCTTATATAAGAACAAACGTGTCGGCAGCCTGATGTGAAATCTCTTCTGTTCTCAGTCTACCTAAAATAATGTCAAAAGGATACTGTGCTGTCGTGAACCATGAGTTTTCTAGTAAAGTTTAACATGCTATAATACACACAAAAATGAATTCAAGTACCTAGGAAAAATGAAGCAATTTTTAAACACCATTTTTCAGAAAGGATTTGGTGCTGATTTGGTGCAAGACAGTGGTTTCTAAAATCCCTGGTTTGGAAAAATTCCTGTTCTTTTCCCCCATGTGCTGGGACCTATCCCATTCCCAAGTTCCCCATTCTATTGGTTTAGTGCAGTGGTTCTCAGCCCTCCAAATGCTGCGACCCTCTAATACAGTTCCTTACATTGTGGTGACCCCCAACCATAAAATTATTTCATAACTGTACTTTTAATCATAATGTAAATATCCAATATGCAGACTATCTGAGATGCGACCCCTATGAAGGAGTCATTTGACACCCCCACCCCAAAGGGGCTTGTGACCACTTCCTCTTCTGATTGTGGACTGAGTTCTCAGAAAAGCAGATACCAGCTACCTGCTCACACACTCATAACATACACAAACACCTAATACACAAAACACATCTATTCAGCACATGTATACATACAAACACACACATACCATATACACATGTACAAACACTACAGATCCACACATATCTGCAATACATACATACATATACATATCACACACACCACATCCACACACCATACACACACACACACACACACACACACACACACACAGTAAAATGTTTTAAAAAGTCTATACTACGATATCAGCAAACCCAGCTTTATTCTTGTGTTCTGTCCTCTGCTGCTTGTTTGTGTTTGTGTTCCCGAAACAAGCACTTTTTTTAAAAAAAATTTATTTTACAGGGATTCTCTCTGTAACTTTGGAGCCTGTTCTGGAACCCACTCAGTAGACCAGGCTGGCCTCGAACTCACAGAGATCTGCCTGCCCCTGCCTCCTGAGTCCTGGGATTAAAGGCGTGTGCCAGCACAGCCCGGCTAAACAGGCACTTCTAAATTGCATGCTGACTACGTGGCTCAGCGACCACGAGCAATAAACTTCAGTCCGTATTAAACACCAGCCAGTCTCTGCAGCCAGGGGCAGCGTCGTCTGGAGGGTTGGCTTCTTCAGGGCCTTGCTTGGTTTCAGGGGAAAGCAGCCTCCCGAGTGCCAGCCCTTTACGGAGCTCCAGGTTCTTTTAAAAGCGTTGTATATTCTTCGCTCTGCCGCCAGAAGGCGCCCGTGTTTTCATTTGTTAAGAAAAGTGAAATTCAGGAAACAAAATCACTGCATTCAAAAACCAAAAAACAAAACAGGGCAGAAGGGGGAGGCTCAATGGTAAAGGTGCCTGCTGCGAATCAGGAGACTCAAGTTCAGTCTCTGAGACCCACGCGGCGGATGGAGAGAATCGACTCCCTGGGGATAGCCCCCGACCCCGCAGGTGGACTGGAGCATGCGTTTACGCTGCAGGCATGCACAAACACAATTAATTAACTAGTACAATAAAAGTAGGGTTGAGGAAATGTCTCAGCGGGTGAAATGCTTGCTGTGTAATAGCAAAGGCCACAGTTTGGATCCCCAGCACCCACATAAATCCTAGGGGGTTGCATGTGGTAGCCTGCCGGTTATCACAGCCAGCAGCAGAGACAAGGACTCTCCAGATTAGTCGCATCAGCAAACTCTGGGTTCAAGTGAGACACACACTTCAATCTATGAGGTGAAGACTGATCAAAGAAGACACGACAGGGCTCTCTGACTTCCAAATGCATGCACACACATACATGTGCACTCGCACACACATGAACATGCATGCACACTACATATATACACAGAAAAACACCCTATTTAAAAGAAGCCTCTAGATCTGGTGTGGCGGCTGTGGAGGCTGGGCTGGGCGACTGTTGGAAGGTCAAGGGCAGACTGAACTTGTGATGAGTCTACGGAGTGAGAAAAACATATCAGGAGCTGAGGGTGTGGCTCGGGTGCCACAAAGTCCTGGGTTCCATCCCAGCACCACGTAAACCAGCATGATGGTGTACAGCTGCCCTCCCAGCAGCGGAGGCAGGAGGATCAGGCATGGCAACAAGGACATTTACAATGTGTGACCAGCACCTCGGTTTGACCAGCGAGATCACCTTCATCTACTTGGAAGGACGGAATTCTCAGCAGCGAGGGATTGTGGCGAGCGGGCCCTGCGGTATGGCGGCCACACGGAAGCTATTCTGTCTTGTGGAGTCACTGTCTTCAGTGGCTCTCATTTGCATACAAGCTGGGGGGGGCAGCCAACTCTTCAATTTGCCTGTGTACAGCTTTGTAAAAGTCATTCTTAATTATGTGTGTGTGTGTGAGTGTGTGCTTGTGGGTGTGAGCATGTGAGTGCAGTGTCCACAGCGGTCTGAGGTGTCCGATTCCCTGGAGCTGGAGTTACAGACAGATGTGGACCGCCGCACGGGGGTGCTGGGAACCAAAGTAGAGTCCTCTGGAAAAGCAGCTAACGACTTTACCACTGAGCCACCTCTCTGGCTTCTTGTTCTTGTGAGACCGGCTCTCATGTAGCCCATGCTGGCCTTCAAACTCACTATGTAGAGGAGGATGGCCTTAAACTCCGAATCCTCCTGCCTCCACCTCAGGAGTGCTGGAATGACAGGCTTGGGCCACCAGTGTGGTTTATGTTGAGATAGAACCCAGGGCTTTGTGCATGCTGGGCAGTCGCTATGAGCCACACCCCAGCTCCTCTTCTACTTTTACATTTAAAACTTTATTTTATGTATATGGGTGTCTTCCTGCATGTTCACCTGTGCACCACATGCATGCAGTACCTGTGGAGGTCAGAAGAGGGCGTCAGATCCCCTGGAACTAGAGTTACAGATGGTTGTGAGCTGCCAAGCAGGTGCTGGAAAGCAAACCCAGGTTCTCTGGAAGAGTAACCAGTGTTCTTACCTGGTGGACATCTCTCCAGCTCCAGCTCCTTTACTTTTTAATTGAAGAACATTAGTGTATGTGTTTGTGGGGCATAGCATGGTCTCTTGACCCTTGCATGCAATGTGGAATGGTGAAATCTGCCTAGTTAACACACTGTTACAGTTTGGAACTGGAATGTCTCCCAAAGCCTCATGTTGAGGGCCTGGTCCCAGGGCAGGTTTGTTCAGACCCAGTACCTTTCCCATGGGCCTTGGTGAGGTGATGGTGTCATGGGGCTCTGCCTTCTTATGGACTCACCATGGATGGGTTTGTCATTTGCTGGGCCACTGGGAGTCGGGAACTTAGGAGGCGGGGCTAGTCCACAGTCAGTGGATTCTTGGCTGTATGCAGTCTGGGACTATGTCTCCCTGTCCCTAACCCTGCCTTCTGCTCTACCGTCTGGCCACCATGAGGTGAACAGCTCCTCTAATGCAAGAAATCCACGGAGTCTGCTTAAAGGGCAAAGGAATTTACAGAACAGAGTTGTCGCAGTTTCTGGAATGTTGTTCTGGCCGCCTGAGTCAGTATCCCATCCAAACCCACGAGGGAGCGAAGGAAGATGGCTGTGTGTCTCAGGTCTGAAGGTAGCAGAGAGGCCACACCCCAGGGGCATGTACTTCAAGGTCATAGGCAGGCAGAGCAGTTACCTGCCGCACCTATAGGGACAGTGCTTCAAGGTCATAGACAGAACAGCTCTCCACTACACTCCTCTCTAACATATAATCCCTGACATGCTTCTCTGCCTCAGTACCAGCCCAGTGCTATGGAGCCACGTGGCCACCAGCCCAGAGCTATGGAGCCACGTGGCCACCAGCCCAGAGCTATGGAGCCACGTGGCCATCAGCCCAGACCTATGGAGCCACGTGGCCACCAGCCCAGTGCTGTGGAGCCACGTGGCACCAGCCAGTGCTGTGGAGCCACATGGCCACCAACCCAGTGCTATGGAGCCACGTGGCCACCAGCCCAGAGCTATGGAGCCACGTGGCCACCAGCCCAGTGCTATGGAGCCACGTGGCCACCAGCCCAGTGCTGTGGAGCCACGTGGCCACCAGCCCAGTGCTATGGAGCCACGTGGCCACCAGCCCAGTGCTGTGGAGCCACGTGGCCATGGACTGGGACCCGGAAAACCCCTTCCTCTTTTAACTGTTTCTGTTATTTGGTCACAGTGAAAGCCACCATGTCCATTGTCTCATACACAGCCAATTCTCTGTATCTGAAGCTGGGTTCTAGGACCCCAGAGACACCGACACTCAGCGGATGCCCACACTTACAAGAAAGAAAGGGAAGTGTGCACATAACCTACAAATATCCTCCTGCAGATCTCAATCATCTCCAGACTATTTATAATGCAAATGCAAATGATCTGCAAATCATTAGACTGTATTCATTAGGGAACAATGACAAGGGAACTTCTGTACCTCCTCAGACAGATGTGTTTGTTTTTCTGTGTGTTTTCTGTCCTTGGTTCATTGAATCGGAATCTGTGGAAGGTGAATTTTTGAAAACAGAAGGTCCTCTGCACTGTGTGTGCCCGTGTGTGCCTGTGTGTGTGCCCGTGTGTGTGCCCGTGTGTGTGGTGTCTGTGTGTGTCTGTGTGGTGTGTATGTGTGTGTGTGTACATGTGGTGTATGTGTGTGTATGTCATGCGTGGTGTGTGTGTGTGTGGTTTGTGTCTCTCTCTGTGTGCTGTGTATGTGTCTGTGTGTGGTGTATGTGAGAACACACAGGTGTCATGGTGTGCCTGTGGGGTCAGAGGACAATTTACAGGAATCAGTTCTCTCCTTCCACCCTATGGGTCCAGAGCTTGTCCCCGACGGGCTATCCCACTGGCCCATCGGGAAACTTCATGTATCCTTTTCTTCTCCTTCTCCTCCCTTCCCTTTCTTTTTTAAACTGTATATTTATTTAGAAAAAAAATAAATATTTCCTTTATTCATCTAAACATTATGTTTCTCTTTTTTTTTTGTTTTGTTTGTTTGTTTTTGAGACAGGGTTTCTCTGTGTAGCCCTAGCTGTCCTGGAACTCACTCTGTAGGCCAGGCTGGCCTTGAGCTCACAGAGCCTGCCTCTGTCTCCTGAGTGCTGGATTAAAGGTGTGTGCCACCACTGCCTGGCCCTTTCCTTTCTTGTATATTCACAAGAGCTCATATTTATTAATATCTCAATATAAAATACATATCAGCTTTTAAAGGTCCAAGTCTACAAATTCTTCACTTTAAAAGTTCAGTCTCTTAAAACACCCAAATCCAAAGTATCTTACAAAGTTTAAAGCTTCTCCAAAATATTCAAGGTCTAAAATTCCAAAATCTCACAATTATGGGTTGTTTGAAAAAAAAATAAGTAAAACACTTTCTTACTCCAAGAGAGAAAAACCACGGCACAGCCACAAGCAAATCAAAGCGAGACGTAAGAAAGTTCAGTGCTTGACACTCTGTGCTCAGTCACAATCCTCTGGACTCCAAAGGGCATTGACAGTGGCGCCTCTCCAGCTCTGCCGTCCACAGCCCATGCCACTTCGGCCACAGCCCAGGGCTGGCTCTATCCCACAGCTGCTGCGGTCCTCGTCCATCATGCTATGGTCCTGGTACCTCCCAAATCCTGGGGCCCCACAGCAACTGGGCTGCACCTTCACCATTAGTCTCTCCTGGGCTCTGGTCAGGGATTCTGACTGCCTCGTGGTTCTCAACCTCATCCTCTCCCCATGACACCATCAGTCCTGGGGTTTCTACTGCGACTGAGTCTTTACCTTCACCAACGGCCTCTCCTGGTCCCTCAGGGTGCCATGCCTCAGCTGCTCTCCAGGATTCCCTCATGCCTTCAAAACCAGTACCACCTGGAAAAGAAACTTACACATTGCCAAGTTCATCTTGGCACAGGACACAACTTTGGCTCCCTCTGGACCACAGCTTCTGTGGGCTGACCCTGAGGAAACACCTCCCAGAAGATTTTACCTCAATGATGCTGGTCTTTTCTTAATTACAGCCGATTCTTGAGTCCCAACTGACCAGTTTCAGTTGTCCCAGCAAAGCAAAGTGGTTCTTCACTTTGCTTGTTCTGATATTTTGCTAATTACAGTTGATTCCTCAGCCTCAGAAGACCATATACTTTTAATTCAAAATACTGAATGGCTCCAATATTGTCTTTAGGGACTCAAAACTTCTGAAACTTCACAAGCCAGGCCTCCATCATTTGCCTTCAACCTCCTCATCTTCCACAGCCCCACAGAGCAGCTCACTGACTTCAGAGAACTCAATGGCCTTTCTAGTCCAAAGTCAAAATGCCACCAAAATCCTTCCAAAAATACATGGTCAGATCTATTGCAGCAACACCCCACTCCTGGTACCGATTTAATGTCCATTTCTTCTGCTTCTTCAGCCAATCTTCCTTTGACGTCACCAACTTCCTTATTTTATTGAACAACTATCTAATTGTTTCCTTGTGGGTTCTGGCAATTGATCATGAATTAATATATCAGGAGGGCCATGGTTGCCTAAAGTCACTGTATGAGTTACCCTGATATGGTACAAAATCCCTGTCATCAAAACTCTCATTAATTTTTTAAACTATGTCCATGTCTTCTGTCACCTTGCCAAACACTGAATGAACACCGTCAAGGTCATCTGCATCTTCTTCTGTTGTAATAAGAACATGAGGTCCACGTAGATGTGAACACAGTGACCTTCTTGTGCTTAACCCTTATACGTTTCTCTTTTGGTCTCAGAATAGCTTGCTTGATCACCATACAGTTGTCCAAATTTAGACTCTCCTCCATGGCCAGTCCTATAGGATCTCCTGTTTGTATTAGAAAATCCTTCTGTACATTGTAAATAAGGCAATGACTGTAGTATTTTACCTGTTTGAATAAGAACGGCCCCCATAGGCTTGTATATTTGAATGTTTTGTCACCAGGGAGTGGCACTGTTTAGAAGTTTTAGGGGGTGTGGCCTCGTTGGGGTAGCTGTGGCCTTTTCGGGAGAAGTGTGTCACTGGGGGAGGGCTTTGAGGTTTCAAATACTGAAGCCAGGTCCAGAGGCTCTCTCTTCCTGCTGCCTGTGGATCCATACGCAGAACTTTCACCTACCTCTCCAGCACCCTGTCTGCCTGCACGCTGCCATGCTCCCAGCCATGGACTCAACCTCTGAAACTGTAATTTAGCCCCAGTTAAATGTTCTCCTTTATAAGAGTTG
This sequence comes from Peromyscus leucopus, assembly GCF_004664715.2. Taxonomy (NCBI): domain Eukaryota; kingdom Metazoa; phylum Chordata; class Mammalia; order Rodentia; family Cricetidae; genus Peromyscus; species Peromyscus leucopus. The sequence goes on from NC_051067.1 coordinate 75,158,016, forward strand.
CTGTGGTCATGGTGTCTCTTCACAGTATAGAACATTGACTAAGACACACAACTTCAGGAAATTCAAGCCAGCATGTGGCCATTCCTTGGTGTACAAGTTGGTAGCCCAGAGTGTCCTCTGCAGAATTGCCAAGGCATCAGTAGTTCCTCAAGAATCAGCATCTTCTTCTGGCCTTTGAAGACACCTACACTTGTATACATACACACATGTGTACATATGCACATACACATGCAGGTTCACACCCACACTTGTGCACATACACACATGTGCACATACACACAGACACATGAAAATAAATGAATAAATTTCAAAAGAAATAAAACCTTGTCTCAAAAAGAATTTTTTTTTAAGGCTGAAAAAAAAAGTTGCCCCTGCACAGCAAGAAGCCCTGACTGGGTGCTGGGCAGAGGGTGGCACTGGAGCCCATCTGTGGGCATAACTCTCGGCTCTCTGTAGGTCCCCAGGCTGGGGGGTCCCAGCAGCAGAAAGCAGACGGAGCTCGTCTCCCCGTAAAGACAACTCAGCAGCCCCGGCAGGTGACTGTGAACTTGGAAGAGGACTTGGGCCACATAGGCTGCTTTTGGCGACATTCCGCGTGGGTGAGAGTTCTCCAGGCAGGAGGAGGAAAAGGGTAGGAACAGACGCTGGGGCCGTTTACCGAGCGGGTTAGAGAAGCGTGGACACGGGGAGAGCGGGGAGGGCAGAGCGGCGGTCTCCCGGGGCGGACACGGGGAGAGCGGGGAGGGCAGAGCGGCGGTCTCCGGGGCGGACACGGGGAGGGCAGAGCGGCGGTCTCCGGGGCGGACACGGGGAGGGCAGAGCGGCGGTCTCCGGGGCAGACACGGGGAGAGCGGGGAGGGCAGAGCGGCGGTCTCCGGGGCAGACACGGGAGGGCGGGAGGGCAGAGCGGCGGTCTCCGGGCGGACACGGGAGGGCAGAGCGGCGGTCTCCGGGGCAGACACGGGGAGAGCGGGGAGGGCAGAGCGGCGGTCTCCGGGGCGGACACGGGGAGGGCAGAGCGGCGGTCTCCCGGGGCGGACACGGGGAGAGCGGGGAGGGCAGAGCGGCGGTCTCCGGGGCGGACACGGGGAGGGCAGAGCGGCGGTCTCCGGGGCTGCCCGGCACCAAAGTCACCGTTCCTTGTTTGTTTCGGTTGTTTTGTGAAGATGGTCTCATCTAGCCCAGGCTGGCCTGAAACCTATGTAGCCAAGGATGACGTTCTACTCCTTCTGATCCTTTTGTTCCCATTTCCCAAGTGCTGGGATCACAGGTGTCTTCACACACCCACTCTGCGGAGCTGGGCGTGGAACCAGGGTTCACGCACCCTGAGCAAGCCCTGTACCCAGTGGGCCGCACACCTCCAGCTCGTGAGTCCTTTTTTGTTCTTGCTTGTTTGTTGAGTCAAAGTCTCATGTAGCCCACACTTGCCTTGAACTCCTGTCGTCTCTAGCCTCTGCCGTCCACACGCCGCGATTACAGATGTGAGTCATCCCTCTTTGTTTTCAGAGCAGGCTCTCGGGGCCAGTGAGGCTGTGAAGTGGGAAGGAGCTTTTTGCCAAGGCTGGTGACTCAGGTTTAATCTCTGGGAACTACATGATACACGAGAAGCAGCTTCATCAAGCTGTCCTCTGGCTTCCACATGTATGCTGTGGCATGTGTGCATGTGTGCATGTGTGAGCGTATGCTGTTTGGACAGATCTGTTCCTGGCAGTATCCTCTGCCCACCATCTTCCCCAGGCTCTTGCTGTGACCAAGTACCTGTAGAGAGACAACTCAAGTGGCTGGAGAGACAGCTCAGCAGTTAAGAGGATTGCTGCTCTAGGGGACCTGGGTTCAGTTCCCAGCACCCAAGTCAGGTGGCTTCTAACTGGCAACTCCAGCCCCAGAGGATCAGAGGCTCTCTTCTGGCCTCTCGGAGTACTTGTACACAAATGGCATACACTCACACAGACACACATGCACACATACACCTAAATAAAAAAGAAATAACTTGCCGGTGGCACACTCCTTTAATCCCAGCACTCAGGAGGCAGAGGCAGGCAGATCTCTGTGAGTTCGAGGCCAGCCTGGGCTACAGAGTGAGTTCCAGGGAAGGTGCAAAGCTACACAGAGAAACCCTGTCTCGAAAAACAAAACAAAACAGAAAAAGAAATAACTTAAGAGAAGAAATGTTTACTGTGGTTGATATATGTGCACCCCAATAAACTCATCTGGGGGTCAGAGAACAGAACAGCCACTATATTAAACATAGGTTTAGGCAGTGGTAGCACACACCTTTAATCCTAGCATTCAGGAGGCAGAGATCTGTCTGGATCTCTGTGAGTTCAAAGCCACACTGGAAACAGCCAGGCATGGTGACACACGCCTTTAATCCCAGGAAATGATGGCAGGAAGCAGAAAGGTATATAAGGCATGAGGACCAAAAACTACAGCCTTATTAAGCTTTTAGGCTTTTAGCAGCAGTTCAGCTGAGATCCATTTGGATGAGGACTTAGAGGCTTCCAGTTTGAGGAAACAAGATCAGCTGAGGAATTGGCAAAGTGAGGTTGGCTGTGGTGTGTTCTGTTTCTCTGATCTTTCAGCATTCACCCCAATAACTGGCACCGAGTTTTTTTTTAAATTTTTTTATTAATAAGACCTTTTAAGATTTGTGTTACAGTTTACTGTGGCTTACAGTCCAAGGGGCACATGAGGGAAATGAGAGCAGCTGATTACGTTGTATCCCAGTCAGGGATGGAAAAATGACCAGGAAGGGACCTAGCTCTACACTCTCAAGGCCTGACTCCCAGCTTCCTTCAGTGAAGCCCCTCAGCCTCCCCAAATAGCATCACGTCTGGAACCCAAGTGTTCAAACATGTGTGCTAAGCCACAGTATCCTCCACTCTGCCCTTAACAGCTGGGCCGTCATCCCCATGGGCTTCCTCTCTCCAGCCTGTGCAGGCTTATTGTCACCCTCAGCAGCAGAGTGGGATCGTTGTAACAGAGGCCATAAGCCAGCAAAGCACAAATATTAACCTGGCCCTGTACAGAAAACCTGAACCAACCAGTTAAACCACCAGGAAGCAAGTGTAGTAGCGCAGGTCTGTTAGCCCTACTTAGGCGGTTAAGGCAAGAGAGTGGTAAGTTTGAGGTCAGCCTGGCCAAAGCGAATCTCCACAACTTCAGAATGGCTGTTCTAACTGTACAGAACTTCATAAAGATGGATAAAACTTATGTATGGGAAATTCCATGGTGTGATTTTTTTTAAATGCTTATTCTTTTTTGTTTTGTTTTGTTTTTCAAGACAGGGTTTCTCTAACAGTCCTGGCTGTCCTGGAACTTGCTTTGTAGAACAGGCTGGCCTCGAACTCACTGAGATCTGTCTGCTTCTGCCTCCTGAGTGCTGGGTTTAAAGGCGTGTGCCACCACAGCCCAGCTTATAATGAAGTTTTAATAAAAATAAAAATTAAAAAAGAGATAAAAATAACAAAGTCTATCCTGACTCATCGTGTTCACTCACTGCTGTAAGCCAGGGCTCAGATATGTCTAAGCAGGACCTTAAAAGACCTGGGTTTGTGTGTTGTCATGAGTTTTGCCCGTGTCTCACAGTCTGCTTCAGAAGGACCCTTGCAGCACTTGGTGGAGCACAAACACAATCCTCCTATTTCATTTGGGGGGCAGGAAGGCACCTGTTTTCCAATTCAGATCATCAGTGCCTTGGTAGTCACCCCACATTTCCCAGAATCCTCCACATTCCAAGATCAGAAGAGACGTGGCATGTTCAGAGAGAGAATAAATGTTTATCCTCCTCATTGCCGAGGCCCATGTGACTCATTCTGGCCAATGGGCTGCCACCTGCACGCAGAGACAGTTAAGGGATGGTGTTCCACTCTGGGGATCTTCCCCTCTAGTGCTGGCTTTGGAAACTGTCAAAGGTGCTGGTGGCCCACGACAGGGACCAGACTTTAAAGCACTTCCTGTGCAAGCGCGGGACCCAAGTTCAGTCCCTGGAGCTTTTATGAAAAGCCAGGCTGAGTGGTGTATACGTGGTAATCCCAGTGCTGGGGTGGGTTGGAGGGGGGCTGAGGCAGGTGGGTCCCTGGGGCCTTCTGAACATGCCGCTTATCTGACTTGGCGTGTTCTCAGCCAATGAAAGACCCTCAATAAACAAGATGGGCAGCTTGGAGAGACGGCTCAGCAGCCAGGAGCACTGCCTGCCTTTCCAGAGGGCATGAGTTTGATTCCCAGTGCCCACATGGTTGTGAATATCTCCAGTCCCAGAGGATCTGATGTCGTCTTCTGACCTATGAGGACACCAAACACACATGTGCATGCACACTCACAGACACACATAATAAAATTAAGTCTAAAAAAGAAAAAGGAAAAAACTAGATGGCTGGGATCTAAGGAAATAAACATGGAAAATAACGAAAGAACGTCTCTAGTAAGTCCTTTAACAGTGACGATTCAGTTAGGAGGGATGTGTTTTAAACGTTTTCCTCTTTATACTGTCTGGAATACGGATATGATGGTTATAGCAGCTATCTTGTGGTTATGTGGCAAGCTTGAAGACGGAAATCAAACCAGCCAGTGGGTCTTCTCCAACGGTTTTCCCCTCCGTTTCTTGGGAGTTTGTGAATGGTAGAAGTCAGTGGACTGCCAGCAACAATTCCAATCTACAAGTATTTCAGAAGCCATCACTGTCCTTCTGGTAGGACCTTTTTGGGTCCACGCTAGCTCTCATCTTCAATGCTTTGGGATCATTTTTAAGCTTGCCTGCAATTCTGAAGCTTCATGCCAGAGCGACCATTGTTGGCTGTTTGAAGTCACTCTTTCCTGACTTCAGGAGATTTGACCTAAGGAAGCATTCAGAGAGCATGCCTGAAAAGGCAGCAAATGGAGCTCGAAGGAAGTAAAAAAAATAAATAAATAAAAGGGAGGCAACTTAGCAGTTCAAACCCACAAAGCAAGCTTCTCCTTGATTTGCTGAAGGTGTTTTGAAACCTTGACACCGTCGTATAATTTATATACAAATTAAATAAACAGGCCGTAGTGGACTTTCGCATCACAGGAATAAGTAGGCAGATGTAGGCATGATTGACAATTTAGGGATTTTGTTTGGCAGTAAAGCTGGCTGGCGGGATGAAAAACAAAACAGAACAAAGGATGTACTGACTCCCCGAGAATTAGAAAGCACTGAGCGTGACTGCGTCCGTCACCTTGTCTCAGTGAATGCGTTCATCAGCACGAGAGGAATGTCACTCCCACTCAGTGTCCACTCTACAGAGCAGAAGTGAATGCCAACGGAGACTTACCCACACAAGGAGGAAGGGCCCATCACTAAGGCGGGCCCTCCTGCTCTTCCATCCCCTTTGACCTGTTCTGTCCCCTGTACCACTCTACAGGATGTGAGCTCCAGAAGCTGGATGCTCAGTTGCCTCTTCTAGGATAATAGAGGCCATCTTTGGATACTTGGTAGTGCTCTCAGCTCTGTTTGAATTAATTCAGCAGGATCATCCCAGGGGAAATAATGTACCAAACTGCTTCTCAGACATCCTCACATCTGCCTCCTTATTCCTGCGATGCCAAACTCCTCTACAGCCTGTTTGTTTAATTGCCCTGATTAGAGCCTCGAGAAATTGCATTGGCATGAGCCAGCAGTGAAATGGCTTGGCTGGAGAGCGGCCCCCTATGTTATTTAGGGTCTCAATCAGCGATTCCCCATCCTCCATCTTCCCCTTGCTGATGTGACGTAAACAACAGAGTCTTTCTCTAGTGGAGAGAGACCCTTGTCTCCTTCTCCCTGAGGGTAAATCCAGTGGGGCAGGTCAGGGGCCGCCCCTAGGAAGGCAGTCACCTTAAGATGATGCGCCCACACCCAACAGATCCCTCAGCCTGTGGCTTGGTCCCTAGCAACCACCATGAGGTCCCGCTGGGTCTGCTTACCTTTCCTCAGAACAGCATAATATTTAGTTTTCTCTCTCTGTCTTTTTCTTTCTGTTGTTGGCCAGAGCCTAAGTACGTTTTAAGTCCTCCAACTAACTTTTTTCTAAAGTGTTCTCTTCCATGTGGCTGCCTGTCACTAGGTGGCTGACCTCTGACCTCCAGTCTCATCTCCAGCTGCATGACTTGCGTTTCTTCTCTGTTCTTCTCCTCTCTTCCAGGCAACCAGGAGATGGCAGCTCTCCTTTCCTTAGAAACTCCAATACAGTGTCCCCAAGATTATGTTTGAGTCTGTTGTCTTTACGATTCTGGTTATGTCTGTTATTAAATTATTTTATTAATGAGACTAAGTGGGGCCCTGATCTTTCCAGTACCATATTATAACTCTTCGGGGACTCTGGAAGATTTTCAGTGAATTTCTTCCTTGCCTTTAATTCTTTAATTAGCAGAGGAAAAACAACACTAACATCCTGCGTCCCTGGATGACATCAGTGCCACCATGCCTGGCTCTTTCTTGTGTTTCTGAACAAGTAAACCCTAAGATGTTTTTGCTCATTTTCAGGATGCAGTTATTTTGCCTGTTTTTCTTCCTTCCTAAGAGAGTGTTGATACTTGCTGGATGAATGGCTGGCTAGGTGGATGTCTCTCTCTCTCTCTCTCTCTCTCTCTCTCTCTCTCTCTCTCTCTGTATAAATGGATGAATGAGTGGGTGGATGTATTGTTTGGTGGGTGAGTGGGTAGGAGGTGGAGGGGTGGGTGGGAGGTGGAGGGGTGGATAGCTGAGTGAGTGGATGGATGAATGAATGAATAGGTTGATAGGTAGATGTGTTTGTTGGTGGGTAGGTGGGTGGTTGTGTAGATGGATGAATGGTGGGAAAATGGATGGGTAGGTAAGTGGATATTTGAGTGGATTTCTCCATTCATATCACTGCATTCAAGTTACTAGATCCTCTATTTCTTCCTTATTAACTCAAATATTAGGGATGGTCAACAGGCTCTTGAGGTGAGATCCCCAGACCAATATCCATTAATTGTCCAGCCTGGCCCCTGTAGACTATCAAGGCCAGACTAGCTCTGTGCATTCTCAATAGCTCCCAGCAACTGGGATATTTTTAGACATACAAGTGAAGAAAAATGTGGCTGAGATCTGTCTCCAGGGACAGGTATCTGTCCCACTGGCTTGGGACAAGGGCTGTCTTGTGTCTAAGGACTCAGATCCAGGAAACAGCTGCTTTCCCAGTTCTGTTCCCCGATTCTAGATTCCAATGCTGGGCAACTATCTGCTTGCTGAGGATTCATGCTGCAGGGGGACATCCAAGAAGCCAGGAAGATGCTTGAAGATCCTTGAAGTGTCCTTCCCAGCTGCTGGAGTGGTGCCATTGGGTAGCACAGGGTTCTGTAGACCAATTCATTCATTTAATTAACTGTCCCAGGAATTGTCTCAGGTATAACACTACAGAAGGGACTCAAAGATATATTCTTGTTTCTGTGAGATGGTGTTCTAACCAGGAAGCCAGCCAACAATGAAATAGTTTTGCTTTGCTTTGCTTTGCTTCTTGGAGACAGGGTCTTGCTAGGAGCCCAGGCTGGCCTCTAACTCCTGGTTCTTTTGCCTCAGCTTCCTGAGTGCTGGGATCACAGGTATTCACCACCACACCCAGTGGATGGGAGAACCCTGGAGAGCAGAAGTTCACTACAGATGTTTTACAATCTTGCATCTAAGCTGTTAATGCCCATTATGCAGGATACACAGACAAGGAACTTCCCTTAAGCATTCAGGAGGGTGGAACCCGGCAGGGAATTAGTATAGGGAGGATATCAAGGTCAAGGTCAGCAAGCAAGGCAATAGTTACCCAAAACAGGGGCCAGGGCCCTACAGGTCCCCCTTTTATTAAAAAATGAGCTTCTGACTTAGGTTGCGTGGGACATTAGCAGGTTACCTTACCCGTCATGGAGATGCCTGTCCAGGTCACACAGGTGCTCTGTCTTAGGTTGGTGAGTACCCCCCAGGAATTACCTGTCTCTGAATACTCATTATCATACAGGCTCAATCATGTGTGAGCTGCAGAGTTAACTGCTGCCAATGATCTCAAAGTGGTGCTGGGCTTGCAATCTGTGTGTTTGACACAGAAAAGACCAACAGAAGTCCTAACCCACCCATAGCCAGTAGGCTAAAGGCAACTGAGCCATTCCCTTCCTTAATGAGTGTTACTGCAAATTGGAGTCCTTGTAAGATGGTATCCCAAAAGCAAATGGAACTTGAGTTTATAAATTTATAATTTTCAAAGCACACACAGGAGAGGTTGGCTGTGGCTGCAGAAGCAGAGCTACAGAAGCCAAAAAGCAAGGCCAGCACATTTAGAGACTCTCAGAACTGTATGGACTTTGATGAACTAGGTCTTTGTTTTAGTTTTGGCAGATGGTGCTGTCTGTGGGCTGAGTTTTATGGCCTGAATGGTACTTCCATCATGGAGTCAGTTGTGCTAAGGTCTAGGGCTCTGTTACAGTGTCTCCCAAAAATGGGGGCAGGTAGGGTTGGAGAGAAGGAAAGAATTTCTTTTAAACCTAAAAAAAGTGTGTGTGTTTGTGTGCACACGTGTGCATGTGCGTGTGCGTGTGTGTGTGTGTGTGTGTGTGTGTGTGCACACAGATGGCTCAGCAGGTAAGAGAGCACACTGCTCCAACAGAGGACTGGACTTTGGGTCCCAGAACTCGTATCATGTGTTGTTTTTAAACAAAATCCCAATCATTCCATTTTACTGATAAAGACTCAGGAGCCAGATGCTGGTGTGAAAACCTGCTAGCTCAGAGAGGCAGAGAAAGCACCCGGCTGACCTTCCTCCTCTGCTGACATCCCAGAAAGAGACCTTTCTCCTACACCGTCCCAAACACAGTGCCCCTCCCTTCTGCCTCCTGTGCATCTCTCTGTCCATCCTCCTGACTCCCTCTTACTCTCTACGGCTCTTCCTGTCACCTGGTCGCTTGTTCCTCCTCTTGATCTGTGGTTGACTTTATTTAATGCTGGGTCTGGGTCTGTCATCCAGAGCCCCCTGACATCTAAGTAGAATGCACACAGGGAGGGGAAATAGTTCCCCCTGATCATTTCCCTCACTTTGTGTCTTCTTTTCATGATTTATGATTTATATCTTCTTTTCAACCAATGATCTGTACAACTGAAAATGCAAAACCCATCATTCTCTGAAAAAAGTAAAAAACAAACAAAAATCTCCGCCCCCGGGCCAGGCAGGGGGTCAGGCAGGGGTCACTGCTAGACAACACTGCCTGGACAGGACCCATTCTGTCCAAACTGACCAGGAGGACTGTAAACAATTGTTACCAGGTTCTCTTTAAAAGATTAAAGACAGCTGCTAAAAACATTTCCTTTGTCACCAAGTTGGCCCTTGATATTAGAAAAAAGTTATAAAATGTAAAGGTATAAGTAGGCCCTAGTTGCTGGAAGTAGCTCAAATGTTTTTTGACAACAGAGAACTGACTAGGACTAGACCTTTTGCATAAAGTGAAAGCCATTGTCACCTTCTCTGATAATGAGACACAGTTAGACTTACAGATACCTGAAAAATTTTTGGTGTCTTACCCTCTGTCAGAAGAACATCTCCTGGCTGAAAGTTCTACCAATAAAAAGGTACGTACAGTTGGACTATCTCTCAGACTCAAATGAAGATTCCCAGGGAATGGACAGAAATCAGCCCCCCAGGACAGGCCTAAAACAAAGTTTCTATAATTGTTCAACTTCTCAGTTCAGCTACCTCTGTCCAGATTAAACAATACCCAATGTCCCTGGACACAAAAGGGGAAAATGCAGTCCATATTGTCTGACCTGAAGAGAATGGCATCCTGGGGCCCTGCCAGTCACCCTGGAATATGCCTCTCCTGCTTGTGAAGAAACCTGAGTCCTGATTCTCATGAGTCTGATTCTTCAAGAGAAACAGGTATATACTGTTTTGGACCTGGAAGATGTGTTCTTCAGCCTCCAATTGGCAGAGGGGAGTCCATCCATCTTTGCTTTTAAATGGACAGACCCAGAGGGAGGTTACAATGGGCAACATACCTGGACTAGATTGTCCCAAGGACTTAAAAATTCTCCAACCCTATTTGATGAGACACTAAATGCTAACCTCTTGCCCTTCTGTGAGAGGTTTCCTGGGAAAAGAGACTATAAAAAGTCACTGATCTGACTGTTATGGGGCTTATTGATATTCTTTTTTTTTTTTTTTTTTTTGACATGATACAAAGCACAGTGTTTACTAAAGGCACAAAGTGGGAGGTCTGGGGGCGGGGGTGCTCTCCTATTGATATTCTAATGATGTACTCCAACCTCTGTGGTAATGAAGAAATGGGTAGCTCAAGCCCACGGGTTGGTGGAGGACACCAGAGGGAACAGCTGGCAGGGCTGTTGGTGACTAACCTTCACCAGGCTACTCATCTGGAGTCCACAAAACTTTCCAAGTTGCTCAGACCAAGGTATGAGATACCTAGGCTGGATGCTTAGCATGGGATGGTCTTGTATAATATTAGAGGGACCAGCCTTAATATTATACATCCCAGGGGCTCAGGAGAGAGAACTACTAACGGCGAGGACTATTATCAGGAAATAAAATCTCAGCACACCGAGTTCTATAGTCCACTTGCTTTAATTTCTCTGGCATAACATCCTTTATACACAGCTTTAGTTCTGTTCTCATGTCTAGCTCCTTTCTTGTCTGATTTCTCTATATTTATCTACTGTCCCCTCTATGTTCTATCTTAATTCCTTCATCTAGTTCTGTCCCTTCTAGGTTCTCATCTATCTAGTTCTTTCCCCTATCAGCTCCTCTCCCGTCTCCTTCTCTCTCATCTGGCTCTTCCTCATCTTGTTCTTCCCCATCTGGCTCTTCCTCATCTTCCATCTCGTTCCTCTAGTCCTCTCTTTTAGCTCTTCAATCTAGTTCTTCCCCATCTCAGCTCGTTCCTCTCAAGTTCTTACCCATCTCGTTCTTCCATTCTCTTCTCTCTTCTCTCCCTGTGTCCTCTGCTTTACAGTTATATATCTCCCCAAAATCACAATCCTCCCCTCCACCCAGGACACTCAGCCTGAACTTCCTCAAGCAGTGATTGTCCGCTATCAGGATCAAATGGAGGGTTGATAAGAATTACAAAGAGGGGCACTAGTTGTTAATTACCATTTGTGACCCAAAGGGGAAGTGACTAATGAATTAACTAAAGGCTAAATATGGGTAATGTCTAAGAAGAGGGGTCTTACGTGCACAACTATAATCTTAAATGTGTTTGGTAAAGGATGTTAAAAATCTATAAGTTGCTAGGTCAATGGGAGAAAATAAAACTGTCTTCTTTTTTCCTGTGGCTCCTATCTGTCCAAGCTGTCTGCCGTTTTTCTGCAGGGTGGGGGAAAGTGTGCTCAGTCTCTAGGCAACCTGTGTACAGCTAGATGCCTCTGGTGATAGTTAAAGGGAGACCTGGAACTGGAGGTAAGGGTTGGGAAAGGAGGTAATTAAGCTTAATTAGCACATCCACCAGGCCTTCTCAAACAGGTAGCCTGGATGCTTAAGTCTGTTCTTAGAGAGTACAGAGGTATCTCTGATAAGGTACTTTCCTCCATCCGGTGATGGACCTGGCCGGATGCTATCAATAATGATAATTACAGGGAGGCTTGAACTGGGAGTTCTGGCTGAGCATAGCTGTTAGCACAGAAGGTTATCTAAATATTCCTAGAAGTGGTTAGGTAAGTAATTAGAGATCTATAAAGTTAGTAAGGCTGTAAGAAAGGAGGGGTCTGAGCTAAATTGTGTAAAGCTATTACTTAATGTCTACCTGACTTGGGCGGTGTCTCCTTGTGGAGTTTACCTTAAGTCAGGAGACTCGCCTGTGGGCTGTTATCACTGTTAATCCTCGGAAATTGGGTGACCACCTGGGTGATGTCTCCTTTAGTCCTTGAAAGTGGCTAGGGGAGATATGATTGCAGAGAAAGCCTTTCCTGAGGCTGTTCTCCAAATACCTGGAATGTGTATGTCCAGAGAGTGATCAGTCCACACTGTTAGCCCTTCTTAGGGAAAAGTCAATTGGGAAAACTATGAAGGCACACATGATTTTCATAACAGAATACAGCTGATATATAACAAGCCAAGTAACACCAAAAACTCCTTGGGATTTGGCTTCCTCTGGAGGAATTCTCTGATTCCTCCAGGTAGTGACTTTGTCATAACCAGCTGAGTTCTTATGATATATTCCTGCGGCCCGCAGCAGGATGTCTCAGCCAGATGACAGGTTTGTGCTCAGTTAAATCCAAAACAGAGAGCCTTTGTGCAGGAAGTGTCCAAAGAGAGGCCAGCACTGGCAAACTCTGGGAAGACTGACTTCATGAGATCTGGCCTGCCCCAGGAGGATAAAAGTACTTGTTAATTTTAAAGATACCTTTTCCAGGTGGGTAGAAGCATTCCTCACCTGGACTGAAACTACCCAAATAGTAGACAAAAAGCTCCTCTAGGAACTGGTCCTCTGACTTAGCCTCCCCCTAGCAATGGGGTCTGGTAATGACCTGGCTTTCATACCTAAAATCTCTCAATAGCTAATGCTTTAGACATGGATTGAAAACTTCATTGTGCATATAGACCTCAGAGTTCCTGGCAGGTAAAAAGAATGAACAGGACATTAAAAGAAACTCTAACAAGGGCTGGAGAGATGGCTCAGAGGTTAAGAGCACTGGCTGCTCTTCAGAGGTCCTGAGTTCAATTCCCAGCAACCACATTGTGGCTCACAACCATCTGTAATGAGATCTGGCGTCCTCTTCTGGCCTGCAGGGATGTGTGCAAACAGAACATTGTATACATAATAAATAAATCAATCTTTAAAAAAAAAAAGAAAAGAAAGAAACTCTAACAAAACTCTAATATCATTAGAGCCCAGTGATGGGTGGATAGGCCTCCTTCCTTTACTTTGCTTGGGTCTGCTGCACCCCTTATAGGCAGGGATTTGCTCCTCTATGAGATTATCCTTGGAAAACCTCCCCCACGGCTTCCCAGGCTCAGAGACCAGCAGTTGGTAGAACCCTCTAACCATTCCTTTCTCCAGTTACTACAGGCACCCCAGTCCTCCATAAAGGCTGTTCACTGGACTGAGAGACCCACCAGTTTCCCCTTGTTCCAGTCCAGTGACACTGTCTGGGTCAGGCAGGTAGCCAAAGGGACACTGATCAACCTGGAAAGGACCTACATGGTGAGTCTCTCCTCTCCTATGGCTGTGACGGTAACTGGCATTACACCATGGGTCCTGTTCAAGAAAGTGGAAGCCGCTGGTGCTGCCAAGTGGGCCGTCTCTGGACTATGGACCATTGAAATGAAGGTCTCCCTGGGCCCTGGGCCCTGGGCCCTTCCACTCCCCGCCCCCTACTTTCTCCTGAGACTTGTATGAATATAGGGTTATGTACAACACCCTCAGAATGGACATGGGAACTGAGGAGGACAGACACAGGGAAGGAATTAGCTAGTGTGATATAGACCAGGAACTGAAAAACCTGTCTGACTTCATTTTGAAGGCAGGAACCATTATGCTGTATTGTTAAAAATAAGATTCCATTTACTTTAAGAGCTGATTTGATGTTTTTAAGTCAGTTTCCTGGAGCTTGAAATGCAATCCATGACCTTGACTTGCTTTTGAGAATACTTTGACTCTCCCTAGTCACTCTCCCTAATCACATGGTGACCACATGGTGTTTTTTTTTTTTTTTTTTTGAGATTTTTCTGTACCTACTAAGTGCTCTAGTGTTTCTTCTGTAAATCTGCTTTGCAGCTACTTGTGATTTTAATCCTGAAAAGAGACCCAAGAAACAAATTCAGGGCTGCTTTCTTTAACCTGGCTTAGGAGGCAGTCACTGGCCAGCTCTTGGTTGTACCCCAGTAAAATAAAGCTTGCTTCAAATTTGGCTCAAAACTGTGGTGATGGTTTTATTCTTACCAGTGAGATTAACATTTTTCTGGAGGCCCCAGTGAGATTCAGACCACCCACCTAAATTCTAAAGCTGGACCTTCACCCTAGAACTCTGGGGCTGAGGGGCTGCTTCAGGAGGCAAGTGCCTTGAGATGTTCCAAGGCTCCAAGGATGCCTTCAGATATCAGGGTGAACTGCTGTGCTGAGAAAAGCAGCAAGCATCCACGGAGGCCTCCTGGTTGACTGGCCCTCCCAGGGTACTTTTGTTTCTCAGATAGCCTGGGCAGTGGTTAATGTCACCCTTGGTAAGTCTGGCCACCCAGATCAGATTGGATACATCCTGGCTTGGACTGAAGTAACTTCCAACCCACCCACCTAGATGAAGGTCTGTATGGTCTGCCAACAGGCAAGGTGGCCAAAGCCTGGCTGCTGACAGACAGACCTTTCGAGGGCCTGTAGCAGAGACGATGAGCCCCCTCTGAAGGGCATTCTGCAGGACTCATGGGAGGAAGGATCCCTCCTCCCTCCATAACCATCTCTATTCCTCCTTACCTCAACCTCCACTTTTGCCGCTTCATTCCCCAACACCGTGGTCATACTCTGCCCAATAACTGAGGAATATCTGCTCCTCCAAAATCCAACCCATTCCCCTGGAAGGGGAATGGAAAAAGTTGCTGATCCAGGAAATTCCTATAGTTTGGGCAGAAGACAATCTTCCTGACTTGGCAAAACACGTGTCACCATCATAGTGCTCCTAACATCTGGGGTAATGCCCATTCGAGTCAAAGAATACCACCCACATCCGTTCAGAAGGCAGGGAAGGGATTAAGATTCCCATCAGGCACTTCCTTAAGGCAGGCATACTTATTCCTTGCAGGTCAGGCCAGAATGCCTCCTTGTTGTCTATCCAAAAGCTTGGAACTCAAGACTTTAGACCAGGACAAGACTTGAGGGAAGTGAATAAGAGGGTAGAACCCATTTACCTAACTGTTCCAAATCCCCACGGTTTGCTCAGTTTATTACCACCAGAACATCTACACTGTATTGGACTTAAAAGATGTATTCTTCTCCATCTCCCTGTCAAAACTGAGTCAGCCCATTTGGATGGGCTGACCCTGAACTGGGGATATCAGAACAACTAACCTGGACCAGACTACCTCAAGGGTTTGTGGTATTTTGTTTGTGCTCTAACAAATAAAGCTTGCCTGGAGATCAGAGTATGGTGCTAGCCACTTGTTAAGCATAGAAGCTAGGCAGCGGTGGCACACTTGGGATCTCATGCCTTTGGTCCCAGTACCTGGGAGGTGGAGACAGGAAGTGGCATGGCTGGGCAGAGAGAGAAATATAAGGTGGGAGGAGACAGGAGCTCACTCCTTTCAGGCTGAGTTGGTGAGGTGAGAGGTGGCTGTGGCTCTGATCTTTCACCATTTACTCCAATATCTGGCCCCAGGTTTTTATTAAGACCAATTAGGATTCATGCTACAAGGCTTCAAAAACTCTCCCACCATCTTCCATGAAGTACTCATGGTGGCACACCGCAAGCTGACCAAGGAATAGGAAACAGGTAAAGCCACGGAACATGTGGTGATACATAGATGAATAGTTATGGGCTAATTTAAGATAAGCTAGCTAGCAAAAAGCTTGAGCCATGGCCATGCAGTTATAATTAACATAAGCCTCTGTGTGTTTCTTGAGGACACAAGTGGGAGAGATTTGTCCCGACCGATGGCAGGCTGGGACACAGGAAATGTTCTGACTACACACTCAACCAAGATTTACGTCTCTTCCATAGTAAGTGCCTTGAGGTAACCTTGCTTCAATATGTGGATGATTTACTATTGGCCACCAAAGATGAGGAGGACTGTTTGAGAGCCACTAGAGGCCCTTTGGAAACTCTAGTCCACTTAGGCTGTAGAGTTGCTAAAAAGAAAGCTCAAATTTGCTCACTCCAGGTTACCTGCTTGGGATATGAGCCAAGAGAAGGGAAAAGACTGTTGTCTCAGGCCTGCATAGTGGCCATACTGCAATTCCAACTCCAACCACCAAGAAACAAGTTAGGGAATGCGGCCTGGGGGCTGCTGGGTATTGCTGTCTTTGGATACCTGCATTTGCTGAAATTGCCAAACCCTTGTATTGCTGCAGCTGGGGGCAACACCCCTTTGGAACGGACTGAGGAACATGAACATGTGCTTAAGAACTTAAAAAAGACTCGTGTACAGCTTCTGCTCTAACTCACCCTGATATCTCCAAGCCCTTTCATCTCTACATCCATGAAAGGAAGGACAGTGCCAAGGGAGTCCTGACTCTGATCCTGGGTCCCTGGAAAAGCTTACATCTCAAAGAGCCTGGATCCTGTGGCCTCTGGGTGGTTTAAGAGCCATTGCAGCCAGTGCAATTCTTGTAAAAGAAGCTGACGAGCTCACATTGGAGCAGACTAACTGTAACGGCTCCACACACTGTGAAAACCCTGCTGAGGGATGCCACTAACCGGTGGATGTCAAATGCCCTCTGACTCAGTGCCAAGCCCTCCTTTTAGATAAGGACAGACTGACCTTCGATAATTCTGCCACCCCGCTGCAGGATGACACAACCTTGAGGAGCCCATCCGTGGCTGCCTGGAGATGCTGGACGTCATCCAAGGTATGTGACCTGACCTGACAGATGTTTCTCTTACAGAGAGATGCAGATCTCTATATGGATGGCAGGGCTTTGTTCAAGGGAGAACCAAGTATGCAGGGGTGGTGGTGGTCACAGGCTAGAAGGAGGTCATCTGGGCACAAGCCTTGGCCAGGGGCACATCCACTCAGAGAGCAGAAATAATCACTCTGACACAGGCTTTAAGATGGGCTGACAGACAGCTGATATGCTTTTGTCTCACATGGCTCATGTTCATGGACAGATATATAAACAGAGGGACTTACTCTGGTAATGGAAATTACAGATGTGCTAAGATAAGAAAGAGAAGGGAAGATTCATTAATCACTTCAGCTGAACATAACAACCCAGAGTCACCCTGCCCCTAACTAATAATATGGGGTATAATCTCTGAGTCTATCTAGCATTGAGAAAACTCCTCCTCTGCAGCGGAGCCCCCTCTGTTCCCAGGCTCTTAAAAAAAACTGTATGGAATAGGGGTTTCATATGAAAATTATACAAGGATAATAAGGGACAAATCTGTGAAGGTTCAAATTACTCAGGGTCAGAGAATCTGAGCCTGCTTTACCCAGCAGGGCTGCATAATGGATGATTTGACCACAGGCATGGTTACCAGCTGTTTGGAAGTCTGCACTTGGCTGTGTGGTGTGCTTTGATCTAGCAAGGGGGAAGCCTTCTGCTCCACCCCTTGGCATTGTTATAAAAAGTCCTTTTGAGGCAGAAGGGGCCGTTAGGTATTGACCCAGGTCCTCCCGAAACTCTCCTATGTTTCTGTCTTTCTCCTCTTTGCTGTCTTTCTATCTAATATTTTCTTATCCCTCTCTCCTCCTCATAAGAACCCTGGAAAAGGTGGGAGCTGGCTCCCACAAAAGTCTAACATGCTCCCACAAGTGTTTTAAAAGCTGTGGCTGATGTACCTGTTGATAATGTCTTTTTCCTCCACTGTCAATGTTTTGATTGCACTGATGTCCCTTCTTACTGTAATTCCACTTCTTTTCTTTTCAAGACAGGGTTTCTGTGTAGTTTTGGTGTCTGTCCTGGATCTCGCTCTGTAGACCAGGCTGGCCTTGAACTCACAGAGATCCGCCTTGCCTCTGCCTCCCAAGTGCTGGGATTAAAGGTGGTGTGCTGTTCTAATAGCTCTGATTCCTCTCATGCTATTGACAATCAAATTGGTGATCTATGTAAAGAAATAGACAAAATCTCTCAAACAAACTTAGACTGGCCAATACGGCTTAGAGTGGGTTCCCCTTCACTGGTCCTCTAATATTACTTCTAGTTATCATAATTGGGCCTGTACCGTCCGTTGTGCTACCAACTTATCACCCGTCAGACAAACAATTGTAGAATCATTGCAATTAATGACGTTGTTAAGACATCCCCCTACCAAAGGTTTGACAGGAAACAGAAGTCAAGGGGGAGTGAGGAGCCTGCCTGACTCCATTTTGAAGGCAGGAGTCCTTATGCTGTATGGTTAAAAATAGGTTTCCGTTTACTGTAAGAGCTGAGTGCTGTTTTTAAGTCTGTTTTCTGGATCCTGACCTGCCTCAACCCATGACCTTGACTCTCTCTGACCCTTCCTAATCACATGGTAACCACATGGTGCTATTTTGTTTGCTTGTTTTGGTTTTTGGAAGTTTTTTATGAACTTACTCGTTGTCCCATTGTCTCCCTTCTGGTTACCAGGAGCAAGGGAGTTTCCACTCAAAAACTGGGGTTCTGCATTGTTGTTCTTTTCACTCTTTGGGGCCTGCCACCCAGCTCCCAAATAAATACACGGAGACGTCTTCTTTCTTATGAATGCCTGACTTTAGCTTGGCTTGTTTCTAGCCAGCTTTTCTTAACTTAAATTATCCTATCTACTTTTTGCATCTGGGCTTTTGTCTTTCTCTACTTCTGTATATCTTTTCTTTACTTCTTATTCTGTGGGTTGCTGTGTAGCTGGGTGGCTGGCCCCTCGAGTCCTCCTTCTCTTTCTTATTCCTGAATCCTCTCTTTCCAGATTTCTTCTCCTATTTATTCTCTCTGCCTGCCAGCCCTGCCTATCCTTTCTCCTGCATCGCTATTGGCCATTTAGTTCTTTATTAGACCAATCAGGTGTTTTAGACAGGCAAGGTAGCACAACTTCATATAGCTAAACAAATGCAACATAAAGAATGCAGCACATCTTTGCATTACTAAACAAATGTTCCACAGCATAAGCAAATGCAATGCATCTTCAACTAATATTCTACAAAGTTATGTAACTGAAGCTTTTTGGAAAATTCCTTAAAAAAATATTCTGGCCTTTGGGAACCAGAGAAAACCTGGGGAATCAGACTCTATATCACGGGAAGGGATCCTGGGATTCATTAGAAACTACACCACCCCCAGACCTTTGGGTCCTAAACACACCCAGGGCCAGAGTCCCATCTCCTGATGTCAGGAAGCTGAGGCAACCCCATGCCCATTTTCCACTCTTGATAAGGAGTCTAGTCATTCATAACTAGAAATCGGCCAGGATGGCCGGTTATGCTTAGACACCCAGCTCCTGTTCTACTTAAGGATAGGAACTAATGAGACAGCCAGCCTGACTGACAAAGCTCCTCGTGACTGGGGGCATCCCAAGTCAACATTAGAGGACTTAACCCAGGCACCTCTCCTTATTCTGTTGCCTGCTATTCTGCCTGATGGGCTAGTTCATCTGGATAACAGCTACATTACCGAGCCCCTGAGAGTACTTGGTAGGCAAGTACCAATGATTTGACTAAATGTACCTTTTCTGGTGTTTTCCAAACTAAGTAGACAGGTTTATCAGGACCTAGAGGTGTTAAAGTTTCCATTTCTGAATTGAAACAATTAGATTCCCTTACAGAAATGATCCTTCAAAATTGAAGAAGCTTAGACTGACTTCACCTGAGATAAAGGAAACTATGTATGGGAGAAACCTGCTGTTTCTATGCTAATTGATCAGGAGTAATTAGAGACAATCTTGCCATGATTGGGGGAAAAAAAACCTTAAAAAGGTAAAGAGACAAAAATGCCGGTCTCTGTTCTCTTGGTCCCCCTGGCTAGCTAGTCTGCTATTAGCACTGGCTGGGTCTCTAATCCTCATTCTGATTGGATTAAGGGTGGATCCCTGAATCTTAAACTATATGGCCAATTATGTATCAGTTCAGTAAAATTAACAGTCCTTCGGACCAACTACAACTCTTCAGAGCAGATGAGTCTACAATTTGACTCATTCACTAAGACTAGTGGGGAATGTAACAGGCCCCCAAACCTTAGTACAACTGACTCCATGATGGAAGTACCACTCAGGTCATAAAACTCAGCCCATAGACAGCACCACCTGCCAAAACTAAAACAAGCACCTAGTCCATCGCAGTCCATAGCTCTGGGAACGTTCTAAATGGACTAACCTTGCTTTTTGGCTCCTGTACTTCTGCTTCTGGCTAACTGTTCTTGCTAGCTGAAGTGTGTCCAACCAGAACATGGTTTTCGTGCTGAAAAGCTCACCCTGACAAAGGCTCAGGGCTCCATTGAGATCCTGAACACTCAGTGTAGTCACCAGGCGGCTAACAGACTTCTATTGGCTTAAAGCACGTCCAAGCAGTCTTCTCTGGTGAACATCCCACAAAGGCTTTGTTATATCGCCCTGGCCCGCCTCATACCTGTACCTCGTGTCTCCTTCTCCCACGTGCCTCGACTACGGCTCCCACCATTGCTTTAGCGTCTTTCCCGTTGCTGGGGTACAGTACTCTGCAAGAGCAGTTTGAGGTGGGGATTTGTTCTGGCTCTTAGCTGAGGGCAACAGTCCGACATGAAAGGGAGTGAGGCCGAGAGGAGAAGAAGCCCTGGCTACCTCACATCCAGCTGGAAAACAGGGATGCCTGCTGCCGCTCGGCCTGTCTTCTCTGCCTTGCACAGACCGGGACCCCTGTCCAGGGAATGGGCCCAGCTGAAGTTAGGATGGACCTTCTGCCATCAATTAACACAATCAAGATAAAAGGTTACCCCATCCCAGACACGCACAGAGGCCGGTCTTCCAGGATTCTAGGTCCTGTCAAGTCAACAATTTACACTAACCACTCTATCCACTGGGCCTTAGTTATTGGTGGTGGGCCAGCCCATGGCCTTGTGCATGCCAGGCAAGTGCTCTACTTCTGAATCACACCCCAGCCCAAGGGATTTCTTTATGTCTGTAAGTTAACCCTTTCAGGCCCACGGAGCTACTTATATTTATCGTCTCTTGCTGGGTCACAAAAGTATAATGCCATCCATGCGGCAAGGTCTCTTCCTCAGATATGGTTCAGAGGTGTCACAGCTGAGTAGGACTGGCAGATGTCTCCCTCCTTTGGAAGCTTGCATGGTGTCTCTGATACCATGAAAGCTAGTATCTGGGAGGCTAGCTCTCAGGAGGCGGCATTCAGGTCAATTCCAGCTCAGGGACCTCTGGGCTCGGTGTCTGAAGTGCATGGTGTCGTCAGCAACAAGGACCCCCCTTCCACTTCTCAGTGGGGGAGAAGCAAGGGCAACAGCAATAAGCTGCGTATTTGGGAGTCTCTTGGACATCCCTGGCCACCAGCTCAGAAGGGGGCTTCTGATGTCTAATATTGGGGTTTTTGTTGGGTGGCCTTTGGCTCTTGGAGGGAGCACTGTTAGCCCAGGTGGGAAAAGTTCATTAAAATTATATATGCATATTTATACACTGGATTTTTGTTTTATATTTTTTTAGGTGAATAGTTAATAGATTCCTTGTGGCTTTTCCAGACATCCTAATTGTTATTTCACCCATCTCTCTTCTTCTTCTGTATTCACCTCCCTCTCCCTACCTAAGGAGCACCCCCTTTCTCACTTCCCTGATCACTTGTACCCCACTACCCCCGTCTCTGCTGCTCCCTAACCTCCCACCCTGACAGTGGTCCTGGTTTACTTTCCTGGCTTCTGTAGTCACTACAGACTCCGTCCTCACATCTCAAGGTTTGGAGCTGGGAGCCTCAGAGGAGAGACCAGGCAACATTTGTCCTCCTGGGTCTGGGTTACCTCACTCAGTGTGATCTTTTCGGTCCCATCCGTTTACCTGCCCAGTTTGTGGTTTCACTTTCCTTTACAGCTGAATAGTATTCCCTGGTGCATATGGCCTCCTTTCCGTTATCCTTCCTCAGCCATGGGATATTCAGGTTTCCATTTCCTAGCGACTGTGACCAGAGCAAATGGACATGGCTGAGCAAGCATCTGTGGAGTAGAATGTCACATCCTTTGGGCAGATGCAAGGACCAATATGGCTGAGTCATGTGATAGATTTCTCTTTAGCTCTTGGAGAGTTCCTCCACTGATTCCCACAGTAGCTGCACCAGTTTCCTATCCCACCACAGCGAGAGAAAGTCCTTCCCCCCAACCCCTTCAGCGTCTGTTCAGCTCCGTTGATCTTTGCTGTTCTGACTGGTGTAAGATAAAATCTCAAAGCTGTTTTGATTTGCATCTCCCCAATTACTAGAGACTGTTAATAGGTTTTCTGGCCCCCGTAATAATAAGTTTCTCTGCTGACACAGCGAGCCAGACCAAGTCGAATTGAAAAAGTGTAACAACAGGTATATTGAGCAAAGCATCTCCCAGGTGGGTTCTCCGGGGTCAGGGACGCTGTGTACCCAAGCCAGGGCAGGAAAGTTTTATAGACTGTAGGTGAGAGGTGATGATGTGTCCACCATAAGCTGGGTTTGTGCTCACGTGTGAACGCCTGCCCTTGATTTTTTCTGTAAAATTGTATTGGTTGCCTTTTTTTTTTTTTTTTGTTTCTGTGACAAAATGCGGGACAGGAAGGGATTTTGGGCTCGTCGTCTCTGGAAGCACAGTTCACACAGTGTCCAGTAGCAGTAGAGAGCAGCTTGTTCACATCATGGTAGATCAGAAAGCAGAGCTACAACTGGACCTTCTTCAGTTCCTGCCTCAGCAGTCCATGTCCATCAGCTAGGTCCATGTCCCAAGGGTCCTTCAGCCTCCCAAGACAGTGCCGCCCATCAAGGACAGATGTTGAACTACATGAGCCTTGGGGCCAGTTCCCATTCAGACCGTGCACACACCCTGGGGCTGACTCTTAAAGGAGGCAGCAGAAGCAGGATTTACCGGTTTACACAGTAAATCCTGCTTCTGTCTGTCCCAGGGAAACAGGAACAGGGCATCACAGCTTTCACGTGCTCGCTGGAACAGGAGATAGACACCCAGGCAGCATTGGAAGGCCTACTGTCCTCTCATCCGCCCCCACAGTGTTTGTCTATGTGGAGCCCACCTTGGTTCTTCTTTTCTGTTCTCCTCCTCTTTTTCTTCCTCTCCTTCCTGCTATCCCTTCTCCTCTTCCTCCTCCTCTCTATCCTCATCTCCTCTCTCCCTCCTCCATCACCCCACCCCTCCTCTTTTTCCTTCTTCTTTTCCTGTTTCTCCTCTCCTCCTGGCTTCCAGTCTTTGGTCTCAGGCAATCCTCAGCTGGCACCCCAGCACCACTCCCACAGCAGGCTGACTCCCACCGTCTACCCTGAGATATTTTCCACCCAGAGGCACTTTATATCCCTGGCACTCGGCTCTGGGCAGGTAAGCCCTGCCTCTTCTAATTATCTTTAAGCGACGATTAGGTCTTCCTAATGACTCGCCCACAGGAACAGAGAGCCTCTGGGCTCCCAGCAGACCTAGGAGTGTGTATTTATCTGCTTCCCTCATGGGAGGCCTCTGCTGAGGATCTAACAGCCGCTATTAGATGGTAATTATCTCAATTCTCCAAGCAACATGGTAGACAGCAAAAAAGAACTAGTGGGTTTTCTCTGTCAGGGGCTGCACACTGGCTCCCAGAGTCTGCATGCTTAGGACTCGAGGGTCACAGAGCCTGTGCTGGGTTTGAAACCCTTTGATGCCATCTGAGGGGTGACTGGGTTACATCCTTAGAGTGCTGGGCTCTACTGAAGCACCAGGAAGGGCTGCTTTCATCCATTCAGTAACAGTTGCTTTACATGTACTCAACGGCTGCTAAGCTAGGCTCTTTCTTCCTTCCTTTCTCTTTCTTTCTTTCTTTCTTTCTTTCTTTCTTTCTTTCTTTCTTTCTTTCTTTCTTTCTTTTTCTTTCCTTTCTTTCCTTTCTCTCACTCTCTCTTTTTATGAGACAAGGCTGTTTTATCTGCAGCACAGTGGCGGACCTGAGCCTGCTGTGAGGAAGGGGACTAGAGGAAGGGTTTGTAAAGGTACATCAAAGGTGTACATTATAATTATCTAAGGAATCCACGGCTGGGCAAGAAAACTGTTTCACTCCCTTCAGCTGTCTGTCTGTCTATCTGTCTATCTATCTATCTATCTATCTATCTATCTATCTATCTATCTATAGTAATAAAAAGACCACTTCATCCCAGTCCCACCGCTGTACGTAAAGCTCACACAAGCAGAAACTGGCGGTTAAAACCTCACAGCAGGAGCACCATTGTCCTGTTCTTATCTCACCTGCAGGCCACTGGGATCTCACAGGCATTCCCCAGCGAAGGTCTACAGCCTTTAAGGGATGCCTGGTGCGTATTAAGTTCGTTTAGCGGCACAGGGAATTATGTGTAAATTGTTGTGGGGTTTGAGCCTCTGGGGGAAGTGTCACTAACTGGCTAGGATAGAGCAGGCAGTGACCCAGTGCCCTTAGGTTAGGGCTGGCTGTCTCAGGCCCACAATGTTAGGCAGGTACCTAGAGCCATGCACCCAGCCCTTCACTGAGTGATTCTAGTCAGGGGCTCCACCACTAAGACATCCTCCCAGTCCAGGCTGAGTTTATTACATATCTATCTATCTATCTATCTATCTATCTATCTATCTATCTATCTATCCATTCACTCATTTAGTGTGTGTGCATGCATGCACTCATGTGCGTGTGCAAGTGCCCATGCACTTATGCCATGGCGTGCATGTGGAGGTCAGAGGACAACCTTGGATGCTGGTCCTCACCTTCCACCTTGTTAGATGCAGGGTCTCTGTTGTTAGGCACTGTATAGGCCAGGCTAGCTGCCCATGAGTTTCTGTGGACTCTCCCATTTCCACCTCCCATCTTGTAGGAGAACTGGGGTTACAGATGTCTGGGAACCGTGCCTGGCTTTACACGTGCGGGCTCTTGGGATTCTAAGTCAGGTCCTCAGGCTTTTGCACAAGTCCTTCGCACACCGAGCCACCTTCCCGCCCTCTCACTTGGTTTCTTGAGGCGAGACTTGAACTTGTGGTCCTCCAGGCTCAGGCTCCCTGATGCTGACACCTCAGTCCCCCACTTGAGCCTTTCTGGGGTTGTTTTGTTTTAGATAAGGTCTCCTGTAGCTCAGGCTGGCATGGACTCGTGATCTTCCCACACCTCCACAGTGCTGCGATCACAGATGTGTTGTGGGATAACATTTTTGTATGCTGTGAAGATGTGTCTTTGCCAAGGCACCTTCTGACTGGTTTAATCAAGAGCTGAATGGCCAATAGCTAGGCAGGAAGAGGTGAGGTGGGACTTGCAGGCTGAGAGGAAAAAAAGAGAAGATAAATCTAGGTGGGGAGAGACGCCAGAGGAGATGAGAGGAAGCAGGACATGCAGGAGGAGAGGAAAAAGCCACGAGCCACGTGGCAGCATGTCATTAATAGAAATGGGTTAATTTAAGTTATAAGAGCTAGTTAGGAACAAACCTAAGCTAAGGCCAAGTTTTCATAATTAATAAGAAGTCTCTGAGTCATTATTGGGAGCTGGTGGTACAGAGAAAGCCTGCTACACAACCTCCACTTCCAGTTTGTTCTCTCTCAGCCTCAACTCCTGTTTTCATTTCATGTTGATACTGGGTCTTACAGTTAAGTGTAGAAAGATAAGGCCTACAAGGCTGAAAGATGAGCCAACCTGGAGTCTGCCTGAGGGCCTAGCAACAGGCACTGTCAGAGGTCCTGATCATGCCTAGCCAATGAGGGGAGACCACCTAATGTCACCAGATTGGGATGCAGCCTGGGTGCTGGGAGGAGGTATATAAGGCTCTTCCCATTGCTGAATGAACAAGTCTGCTATTTGCCTTTCACCTGACTCCCAGTGTCTGTGCCGTTGATGCTGTGCCTTCTCATCCCCTCCCCTGAGGGAGCTGTTAGGACCCAGCCACATCTGGCACTTGAACAGGTTCTGGTTGTTATGTTTCTGTCAGTTATGTTTCTCAGGCCTTGGTAAATATTCCCAAGGATGTCCTCTTAATTTATTATATGGATGATCTCCTTCTGGTCTTTTCTCAAGTGAAAGACTCACTGACCTCAATTGCCAGCCAGCACTATACTGCTCATACACGATGTCTTAAATCAGAGGACTGAGCCCTGGTACCTATCACATATTATATCCCACTCCAAATTGCCAGGAATATTGGCCTAAGGAAATGAGGTTACAGATACCATCATATTAACAACTAGTATAGACCTCCTAGAACAAGCCAGGGCTCTTCACCAGCCATTTCGCCTCTCTCCACAGAACCCACACAGGCTTCTCCCTGAGCTGCCAATTTTCCAGTGCAAGCATTTGTCTCAGTCATGTGCCACCTGCGCCCCTCTTATCCCTTTGGGGCCATGTTAACATGCAGGGGTCAACCCCTGTGGCTTATTGCCCAATGCCATTTGCAAATGGATGTTACGCATTATGCTCCATTTGGCAATCTTAGATATGTTCATGTGATAGTGGATTCATGTTCCTCCTTTGTGTATGCCCTTGCCTTTTCTGGGGAGAAGACTGTTAATGCTACTGAGGCCCTTAAATCATCCATGTTGGTCATGGGGGTGCCTTAGGCTATAAAGACTGACAATGACCCTGCCTAGTCTTCTCAACAATTTAATGACTTCCTGGATCCTGGATGATCTCTTATATCACTGACATCTCCTATAATTTTCAGGGACAAGCCATCGTGGAAAGAGCCAACAAAACTCAGCATATAAACATTGGGCGTTCCTGCCCTGGGGTACACCTCTTCCCCTAATAAGATGGAAAGGCCCTATCTCCCTCCACTGGCAGCCACCTGCCCCCTGATGGCCCATGGGAGAGGGTTTGCTTGCATTTTTCCTCAGAGTGCAACTATGCCAATATGGGTCCCAACAAGAGATGTGCATCCTGCCACAGACCAGCTGGCCTCCACCAAAGAAGACGTGGCCATGGACGGGTAATATACATACTCACCACCATTGTCCCCTTTATTCCCTCAAAAGCAAAGGACCTATGGGCTCTGGTTCCCTTGCCTCTCATCCTGTTACCAGTGGCATTTAACTCCCCTGCTTTCCCTGTGATATTTACCATCAACTCTTCTCTAGGCCTGCTCTTTATGGACCTGGTGCTAACCACCAAACATTGAGAGGCACCTGGTCTGTGGAGGAAGCCCTTTGCTTTACCCCCCATTTGTTTTCTTTCCCCTGTTTAATGCCTAAGAAATAGAATTAGTAAGAGACATGTCCCTACTGGCCTGTGAGCCACACTGTGAGCAAACTGCCTTACCTCCTTAATTACTCTATTCTACTCTGGGAACAAATATCCCATCTCAATATGACCAGGGTCCTGGTGATGTCATTGGAAACATATTTTTTTAACTAAGGTCTGGGACAACTTTAAAAGGCTATTTGATCCCTCCTGGAAGCTCACATATGCTTTGATTGTTGAGGTGATACTGTTAATCCTTATTCTCTTTATATGCCTCCTGCAGCACATCCAACAGCAATGGGCAGTGACTAAGTGACTCTTCAGGTGTTAATGACTCTTACATATGCTGCTCATAGCCCTCCACAGGAGGTTATGCATGCCTGCTTCTCTGAAATTAAAAAGGCTACCACCTAACCCTCTCCATCCAGGTGGCTCTTCAGAAATGGATGTTCTTCAAGGGCTGGTAGTTAATGATGGATAAGAGCTTGTTAGGCAAGCCAACCTAAGACAGGCACAGTCCAGTTGCTAGGCCCTCCTGAGGTGGGGCCAACATGGCCTGAGCAAAGAACTTTGGTTCCTGCTGAGTGCCCATGTAATAAATAAAAAAGGGTGGATATGTAGGAAGATAAGGCCTATGAGGCCAAGAGGTGAGCCAACCCGGAGTCTGCCTGAGAGCTTAGCAACAGGCACTGTCAGGGGTTCTGATGGCGACTAGCCAATGAGGGGTGACCACGCAATGTCACCAGATTGGGATGCATCCTGGGTGCTGGGAGGAGGGTATATAAGGCGCTCCCCATTGCTAAATAAATGAGTCTGCTGGTTGCCTTTTATCTGACTCCTGGTGTCTGTGCCACTGATGCCTCGCATTCTCATCCCCTCCTCTGAGGGAGCCATTAGGACCCAGCAGCACTTAAGAACCTGCGTAGGAATTCACAACGACTGTGGCAGCATACACAGGACCTACATAGGTTCAAGCCAGCTGTGACCCTAGCACTGACGCAGCCTCCCACCCCTAACCGAGATGTTGGAAAACCCCACCCCCAAGCCCACTCGCAGTAACCTGGTGACAGCAGAACACACCATCATCATCAGCCAAGATACAGCACATTTCCACTGTCACCAAGATTCACGCATCCTCCCTATGTGCTCTATCCCCTTATAAAAAGCAAGTGCCTTCTCTCCCTGCCCCCTTTCCTTTCCACACTTGCTCAGAGGCAGGTTCTGCAACCCCCCTCCCCACAATAAACCTCTAGAGTGAGATCTGCTGCATGGTGTGATCTGTTGTGGCGTACCTTGGTCCGGACCTGCCCAAGGTACCCTTCAGCCACTTAAATCATAACAAAGCAGCTCTCTGCAATTTACACTTGCTGACAAAGGAAAAGTCAGTTTTCTGCAGTGAAGTGTTGCTGGGTACATCAGCCACACTCCAGGGCAGGCCTGTGTCCAACAATAGTAGGCCAGCACAAACACACTCCATGGATTTTTTTTTTGTGTGTGTGGGCTTCTTGTTTTGATGTGGCATGTTTTGTCTGATTAGTTCTTTGTTTTGATTTTTATAATTTTTTTTTTCTTCAGAGAGAAAGAACATGAACTTGGGTGGTAAGGAGGTGGGGATGTGTTAGGTCCTGAAGAAACTTAGGACAGATGGCTAACTGAGGTGTCTATTAGCAAAGCGGACTCTGGCTGTCAGGTTCCAGCATCTCCTAGCCTTGCAAATATCTGTTACAGAGTCCTAGGTCCTCTCAGCACTTCTCACTCTGCCCCTACTGTAAACCTCTCCAGCTTCGCTTCACCCAGATTCCTTCCTATATAACTTCAGTCATTTTGGCCACTCAGTCTCTTGTTCTCTGCTCTTGGTCCCCATTTTCTTGGCTTCCTGGTTCTCCTCTTGATCCTCCCTCTGCCTTCTTGGTTCTCTGCTCTTGGCTCTTGGTTTCTTCTCTTGTCCTGTTAAACCTGGGAATCTTGAGGAGAAAAGACCAAATCCTTGATTGTCCATTAAAGCAAGCTGTATTTTAGCGATGCACCCAGGACTGACCAGCCAGCTGTCTCACCCTAAGTCAGGATTTGAGAGAGCAGCCTCTGCCAGCCTCTTGAGGTCCTTTCTATAGGAGACAGAGTGTGCACAGAGGCAAGAGAGTTGGCCGCTATACACTGCTAGAAAACTACAATGAAAGGGAAGGAACAGGGTAAGGTTATACATCATGTGAATGGGGCCACAAAGTGTGGGTTGGAAATCATGTTTTGCAGTTTATGTAAGATCTAAGAAACAGGATCTTTTTATTTATTTATTTATTTATTTATTTATTTATTTATTTATTTATTTATTTATTTATTTATTATTTAAAGACAGGATTTCTCTGTGTAGCCCTGCCTGTCCTGGAACTTGCTCTGTAGATCAGGCTGGCCTCGAACTCAGAGATCTGCCTACCTTTGCCTCCCAAGTGCTGGGATTACCCAGCAGGAACTTATTCTTAATTACAAATAGAAACTAATTTGCAAGGATTTAACACAGGATGAACAGGAACTTATTCTTTAACTACAAGCAGAAACCTTAACCTGCAGGGTACATTGCTCCTGTTCTGGTCTCACAGTCTCTCTCTCTCTTCTCTTCTGCTCTCATGTGTCATCCTTCCCCCCACTTGTGTAGCCCCTACCCCCCAGTTTCCCCTAACCCCCAACCCTGCTCCCTTCATGGCCTGGGCTATTCTGCTGGCCATGTTCAGTCTGGACTCTTCCAGATGCCCCTGGCTATTCTCTCTCCCAATTCTACAATAAAACCCTTCTCCTCAACCACACCCAGGAGTGGTCATGTCTTCATTTTCATTCAGGAGGATATGGGCAGGAGTTGAGTGAAGGGAAAGCATGATCATAATATATCATCTGAAAAATTTTAATAAAAAGGAAATACACATTTTGTGTTCAAAACTAACTTCCTGAGTTTTTATCTGACCCCTTGAGTTTTTGTTCACCATAATATAAGATGTGGATTTGTCCAACTAGAGCTTCTGGCTTGCCCCTGCATGGTCTGGGAAGCCCCGTTCCTTCTCTCTTTCTCTCCAAATCTCACCTGCTCAGATCTCTGTCTCCAAACAGAGAAGAGATGCCAAAAACCCAGTCCCACATTTTTGGTGGCTAGCGGCCAAGTCCCAACCAAGTGTTCAACTTTTGACCATTTTGGGCACAAATCCAGCTTGTGGTGGACACATCATCACCCCTCACCTACAATCTATAAAACTTTCCTGCCCTGGCTTGGGTGTGTGACTTCTCTGGCCCCAACCAGTGAACCGGCCCAGGAGTTGCTTTGCTCTCAATAAACTGTTGCCATACCCTCTCAATTCAGCCTTATCTGGCTTACTGAATCATCAGAGAAACTTTTTATTTGGGGCAGAAAATATATTAGTATTAAAAAAAAAACCTGCAAAGCTAGGCAAGCTTTCCATTGTTGAGCTGTAGCCCAGCCCTCCGTTCTGCATCTTTGATTAGATACACCTTGGATTTGTCATCTTACTCTCCACCTCTGTTACCATCTCCTACTTCATGTCTCTTGTCTTTTTATCTCACACTCAAGGTTATTCTTCAGCTGCCTTCCTCTCTGTGTTTAATCTACCTTATATCCTTTGTGTTTTTATAAGTTTATTGAAAAAAACACTTCATTAGTATGTTCCCAAGGTTTATTGATCTTTAATTATCTTTTATTTCTTTAGTCCTTTTATCCAAGTCTGTTCTTTATCTACACTTGACAGCCTTGTGGTGTATATCTATTGTCTATTATTTCTTCTGTCAAAGAAGCTCCTCATGGGTTTGGTGACTTTTAACTTCTGGGCTCATGCAATACAGTGCAGGCTGTAGTACCTGATCCCTGAGTTTGAATCCTTTCTCCACCACCTACTGTCAATGTGAATTTCACATCTCTGTCTTTAATTCCCAATTCATAAAATGCTGCTGACATCATGAGAGGGTTTGAAAGCAAAATCTACTTTGTATTGCTCTAAGAAAATAACTGAGTCTGGTTAACTTATAAAGAAATATATTTGATATATAATTCTGGTGACTAGAGGATCTAAAGAATATGTCTGTTGTGTCCTGGTCTTCCTGGAAGTGTTACCAGGTGGTAGAGAACTGGGCATGTATGAAAGGAACTTGTAGTCACATGAACCAGACATATAGTGCCAGTCTGGACTACATGAGACCTTGTCCTAAAGCTAAATTAATTAATCAAACAAACAGACATATTAATAGTCTTTCTCTTGAATAGTTTTTGGGTTGTTTGTCTTTAGAGATGTCTCTAGCTCAGGACAACCTGAAGCTGAGGAAGGCAGAGGAGACAGTTTACTTTGGAGCTTATTTGGTTTTGTGCTGTGCATACATACCAGTCCCATGATAGTGCCCTTGGCAGCTCAGTTCCTTCACTGGCATGTGCTATGCACATATACCCCTCTCCAAACCGGGCAGCCTCGGAACCCTCAACCCCAACCACTACACAGACTACACTGCTCCATCTCTGAACTAAGACATTAGTTTCTACCCCTGTAATAATCAGATTTAGACAGCTCCAAGTGTGTTCTCAACATATCCAGGTGAGAAGACTAGACCAGTCAATCTGGCCTGAACTAGCTTTGGGTGCCTTCATATTAAGGCTGATCACATCCTGTAGTAACTTTTTAGGGAGAATCTTATACCAGGACTAACTAGCTGTGCAAATGATTAAAATTAGATTCATTAAGGGAAGGGACATGCACAGTAGAAAATGAACTTTCAATCTAATCTGTCAATCAAACGAGGACCACCACAACCATGGCCCTTAGTAACCAGTTCCTCCTTCCTTTAGAGGCCATAAAAAAGATCCTAGGCTGTAGGTCGGGGCCCCCAAGTTCTCAATCCAGGACCTTGTGCATACAAGCCAAGGTATAAGGTTGTGTTAAAAACCCTGGGTAGTTTGGTACCTGCTATATATTACACAGCATACATCTAACAATTTTTTAAATTGAAAAATATTTTAATTAAACTATACCTCCCTTTCCCCTTTCCCATGTTCTTTCCATTCCAACCCATGTCCCCTTCCTCCAACTTCTCTTGTGTTCCCTCCTTACTGCCTCTTAAATCAATGGCCTCTTTCTGATTATCATTGTTACATCTATCTGTATAAGCACCTAAATATGTAACTACAACCTGCTGAAATGAGTGTGGGTTGTGTGTATGGTTTCAGGGCTGACCCCTCTGTATTTGGATAACACTTAGGAAGATCATCCCTGGGAAAGACTGATTTTCTGTCTGTTAACAGTCATTAATTTCCTGGAGCTCTTTGCCTAGGGTCAGGCCCTGTGATGGCTCCCTTTCTGAGTTAGCATGTCTGTTGATGTTATCATTGCTTAGGCTTTTTAGCAGTCATACTTTTAAGGTATGATTGGTGAACCTTCCCTGTCATTTCTAAGATACACAGTTTCAGCAGACTTCCTGATTCTCTGACTCTTACAAACTTTCTGGGACATTCACTGGGTCTTAAACACATGAGCTACTTTGTAAATGTATCTATTGATATATTGCATGATCTGTTGATCTTGCATTATAATCTGTTATAATTTTTGTTGGTCCCCATTTGCTGTAAAGATCCTAACATTTGTTGTTCTATTTACCAATAAAGACTCAGGAGTCAGATGTTGGGGTGAAAACCTGCTAGATCAGAGAAGATGAGAAGCATCCAGCTGACCTTCCTTTTCAGCTGGAGATCCAGCAAAGAAAGCATCTCTCCACACCATCACAAACCAAAAAGGTCCATGAATCTCTAAGTCCCTCCCTTCTCCTTCCTGTGCATCTCTCTGTTTGTCTTTCCAGGTCATCTGTGCTCTCTATGATTAATTCCTGTCAACTAGTCATTGGCTCCACCCCCTGATCCAACGTTAATTTTATTAACACAGTCTTGGAGTGTCACAGTGCATTGAAAAATCCTGCAACATTTCCCCTTTTTGTCTAAATAAAAAGGGAAGGTTTTAACTCTAACACAGTAAAACTATATACAATAAGAACAATTATCAGATAAGAATTATGTCCAGTCTAGTCCATCAGTATTTGGCCAATTCAGAAAAAGTACTCTATTATCTATCCTATCTTGGTGAGTCCAAAGTTTTACACCTAAACCACTTTCTGTCATAACTTGTATTGCCAATCTAAAAATATCTTTTTAGATCTTAAATTTTTTTCTTAGATAAACAACTTAAGCTTTTATGTCTCTGAACCTTATAAACTTTACATCTTTTTTTTTTTTTTTTGTTTTTGTTTTTCAAGACAGGGTTTCTCTGTGTAGCTTTGCGCCTTTCCTGGATCTCACTCTGTAGAACAGGCTGGCCTTGAACTCACAAAGATCGGCCTGCCTCTGCCTCCTAAGTGCTGGGATTAAAGGTGTGTGCCACCACCGCCTGGCCAAGCTTTACATCTCTATTGTAAGTTTCTTTTATGAATTTGGTAACAAAGAAAATGGTAGAACTATAAATATCTAGTCTTCAACCCCCATCAGAGACCTGAGAAGGATAAAATATTACCTTCCCTGTTTAAACAGAAAGTGCAGAGCAAACAACTCCCAAAACTACAGAAATGACAGAAACAGCTGGCTTCCTGGACAACATTGGGGCATCCATCTTTGGCCTACAAACCTAGAATATCGGACAGACTTTTCTATGAAGCAAGAATTTTGAAGGACTGTCCCACCTTGTCTTGGCAAAGTTTGGCAATCAACCTCCTTTGTGTCCTGCTTGTCCAATTAGGAGGGCATACTGTCAGCAGTCAAGGCAAAGGCAGTTTCTTGCCCAATGGCTAGCTTTGTTATATTTAAAGCAAACTCCATCATCCTTTTCTGAAGTAAATTGGTGCTGCCAGGAGCAAACATATCTCTCTGTCATAAAAAGCCTTATGTTATTAAAACATCTTAAATGCCATATTCTGTGGATCTCTGAAATGTTTGAAGCCACCTATCTATCTAAAATGTATGAGGCTAACTAAAGCTTATTTCTGTCCACATCTAAACCCTTACTACAAGTTTGATTGTTATCTTAATTATACTAAACAGTTTGTAATAGTAGCATTCAAGGACTAGAACTTCACATTACAATTTAAAATGAATTACATAGGTACAATACCTTACAGTATGTTGAAACAAAAAATAACCTTAAATTTGTATCAATATACAAAAATCCATACCAATGTAAAACATTTTTTTTTTTTTTTTGGTTTTCGAGACAGGTTCTCTGTGTAGCTTTGCGCTTTCTGAACTCACTTGGTAGCCCAGGTTGAACTCACAGAGATCGCCTGCTCTGCTCCAGTGCTGGATTAAAGGCGTGCGCCACCAACGCCCGGCTTAAAACATTTTTTTACATTGGTAAAAAATAGTGATTGCTTTTTAGTCTAAAAGTAGATTCAATAATCTACCCTTTTATCCTATCATTCCTATATCTCCCTTCCCCACACACACTTTTTTTTTCAGGAAGGGATTCTTGAGTCTAACCTTCTTTGCTTAGTTTTCTCCTTGACTCTGACCAATAACAACTTGCAACTAATCTCCCTTAAAAAAGGACAAACATCCATAATCTACTAAACAACCAAAAACCACCCATTCCATTTCTGGGGAATGTGGGTGTCATGTGCTTAAAATTACTTCCTGTTGTCTGGGAGTGATAGCATCTTTAGGGGACCCTGAGAAAATGGGGATAATCATCAGGTCGTGGGAGAGCTAGCTGTATCATTTGTTGTCCCATCTCTGTGTTATGGGAAAGTGCAGGGCTTATCTGAAGCCTGGCTGGAGTAGCTTTGAGCCAGGACCATTCTATCTAACTGCTTTGAAGTTGTCCTGAGCATTTTGTAGTCCAAAACTGATCTTTGGCTGGTTTTGTCAGCTTAATGACATTACCACAATCCAGGTGGATATATCATTGATCCAAGGGTCCCATCATCTTCTTGGAGACCTCAAAGGTCACTGCCAGGAATGGTCACAGTTTACTGCAGAAAACTTAAACATTTTAAATGTAGGACACTATGCAGAAGATCTCTGAAAGGTCAAAGAAACACAATCCATTAAATACATCTGGGTCCACAAACTTAGTTCCTAGTTACCTGCTTCAGGGTCAAGCCCAAAATCATGTATAGGAAGCTAGATGAAGCTTATTTCTAGAATTAGTTAGTATTCTATATGACCACTAATATCATGATTAGTGATATTAGAAAAAATATAATCTTATAGATTTTGACATAATATTTGCACCTTAAGAAAAGTTTTAAAGAGTCAAAATAAAACCAAAGAATTGTGATATTAGTGGCAATACACTAGTACCTTAATTTTGACTTTTCTCCTGTCCAATATCAAGTGGCTCTTCTGACATGATACAGAGATTCTGAATTTTCCTTTAACAATCATGCTTACGTTTAGAGAAGGAGAGAGCCATGCTCCAACTCTAAAGCCAGCTTTAATTTTTAATTGCATTGGGACCACAAAAAGATCATTACCCTTTATGTTTGTACAGAGCAGCAAAAACAAGCATTTGGGGAGATTTGGGATATTCTACCCTGTTGGAGGTGTGCTATACCATTAGGTCAATTTACTCTTTTTCTTGGGACATTTTCTCTTGATATTCATCCTTATTCTTTAGATGTTTCATGCTGTAGAATATTATTTTAAGGTGCATTACTTTTGTTTATGCTGTGGTGCCATGCCTGCATGGCAATTGGGCCCAAAACCTGGCGAGGGAAGTCGGGATGAACACAGCACACACCAGTCAAGTTGCAAGCATCAGGACAACCTTTATTCTTTCTTCCCCATCTTATATACCCTTTCAGGAGGAACAAACAAAATTGTTTATCAGGCACCCAGGGTCAAGGAATGGTCAGCATGCCCCAGGAAGCCACAGCTGCCAAACCACGAGATGTACCAAACAGCAAAACATCCGCAGAACAGCCTGACCTCAGCGCACTCAGAACAGCGGAGGTGGGGGCACTCTTAGAGGGGTCAGAGCCATTCTGATCCCAACATTGTGGAACATTTCTTTAATGATGCAATGATGTGTTTGATTAAATAAAATTCACCTGTGGTCAGGAGGCTGAGTCAGCAAATAGCTGACAGGAAATGAATGTTGGAGAGGGGTTTTTAAGTAGAGATGAGAAGAAGCATGGGGGCCTCTCTGAGGAGCAGAATTCCACCTTAACCTTTGAATCTTAGTTCTATAGAGGGACAGAGATTTAGTTAAGTTCCCTTCATAGCTTTGAAAAAGTCAGTGCCTGAGGGAACAGAATCCCTCAGGCTGTGGCTCTTGGGGCCTGACCACTGCTGGTAGAGGTGGTGTTGCAGCTGCTGATTCAGACAGCCATGGCTTGAAAGGCAGCAATAATTTTAAAAAAAGGACAACAGTCTCATTTGTCTGGTGGTCTTCAAATTCCTTAGTTGGATGCTTTTATTCTCCTGAAAAGACAAAAACAAAACCCTGTCCCAACCTTAACTTTGGGGAGTTCCTTTTTTGACAGGTTATATCTTTGTTAAGGCAAAATGTTTTTTGGCAAAAGAAAAAGCATTATCTTTTAATAAATTTTTTCATGCTTGATCAAATGAAAGGCATTTGTTAGTCTTATAAGTTAGTTTGAGTTGAATGACCAAGCTGTTTGATGAACTATTGCCTCTTCTAATCAAGAGATCTCTTCTGTTTGAATCTAATCTTTATCAACCTTGATGGTATCCATAGTTTTTCTTCTCCTGTGGAAACAAAAGCCAAACCTCTTCCCCAAGATAATGCATATCCTGGTTTCCATTCTGAGGTCAACACATCTTTAAAATATACAGGTTGATTTAATTCAGCAGTTTTTTCCTACTATCCAATGTCTCTCTGCAGCTGTTGTTCCTTTCTCATTAGCATTTAAAAATTTTAAAGTCAATAAAGCACTGTGCAATCTACCTCTGGGAGTCCATGTTACTCCTTTCTGTTTATTAAGCATATCTTTTAAAGTGTGATTAGATCTTTCTATAACTGCTTGTCCTGTAGGATTGTGTGATATACCTGTAATATGATTTATGTTTTTATATGCAAAAATGCTGTTTCACTTTACTAGAGACATATTCTGAAGCATTGTCAGTCTTAATTTGTACAGGTATTCCAATAATGGCCATAACTTCTAATAAATGTATAATTACAGAATCAGCCTTTTCAGAACTTAGAGCATTTGCCCATTGAAATCCTGAGTATGTATCTATGGTATGATGAACATATTTTAATTTTCCAAACTCCACAAAATGAAATACATTTGTTTTCAAAATTTTATTTCTTTGAGTACCCTTTGGGTTACTTCCTATAGATAATGGAATTTGGTTATAAAATGAACAAGTAGGACATTTCATTATAATTTCCTTGGCTTGTTGCCAAGTGATAGAAAAATCTTCTTCAAACCTTTGCTACTAACATGATGTTTCTTATGAAATACTGAGGCTTCTAGCACATTTCCTATTAACAGATGATCAATTCCATCATTGCCTTGTGCTAGAGGGCCTGGTAGACCCATATGGGATCTCATATGTGTTATATACAAGGGATTATTTCTTTTTCTGATTATTTCTTGTAACTGAATAAATAACAAAGTTAATTCTGAATAATCTGGAATAAGTTAAGTGTATTATTACATGTTAAGACATGTAAAACAACTCTTTCTTCACACTGAGAGTCAGTAACTGTATTAAGAGGTTATGGAAAATCTAATAATACCATGAGAATGGCATAAAATCAGACTTTTGAACAGAATCATAGGAGATTTGAGCCACTTCACTTAAATTTCATGACTTATAACCTGCCTTTCCTGATTTATTTGCATCAGTATAGAATATAGGAACTACAGAAATTGGTGTTCCTCATACAACATGAGGAAGAATCCAATTAATTTTTTATAAACTGAATGCTTTTGCTTTTGGGATATTTGTTGTTAATCTCTCCAAAGAAATTACTGCAAGCTGTTTGCCAGTTTTCATTTTCCACCCATAACGAGGCAATTTCAGCATTAATAAAAACTACCACAATTTCTGCTGGGTCTAATCCTGCTGACTGACAAGTCTCAATTTTCCTTTCAGAATCAATTTAGAAATCTTTCCTACATAGGTCTTTAACTTTTTATTCTGTTTTTGAGGTAAAAATATCTATTGTAAGATATTGTCTTCTCTTTGTATTAGAATTCCTGTAGGGGAATGAATAGAAGG
This sequence comes from Peromyscus leucopus, assembly GCF_004664715.2. Classification (NCBI taxonomy): domain Eukaryota; kingdom Metazoa; phylum Chordata; class Mammalia; order Rodentia; family Cricetidae; genus Peromyscus; species Peromyscus leucopus. The sequence continues at coordinate 75,196,145 of NC_051067.1, forward strand.
TAGCATGACTAGGATACATCCAAGCTCTGGATCCAAGTGATCCTCATGTGCATCCTGCAGTTTCTTTTCTACCAGAGCCAGTTCTCTCTCAGCCTCACCTGATAATTTTCTTGGACTATTTAAGTCCTTCTCACCTTGTAAGGTTTGAAATAAATTACTTAGTTCTTGAGCTGTTAATCCAATTGTGGGCCTTAGTTAATATTTCCCAGCAATTTTTGAAAACCATTAAGAGTTTATAATTGATCTCTCCTGATTTGTACTTTGTGTGGATGAATTTTCTGTAAACCCATCTTATATCCTAGGTAATTAATAGAATCCCTTCTTTGTATTTTTTTCAGGAGCAATTTGTAATCCTCAGCAAGACAAAATTCTTTTTACTTCATAAAACATTTTTTCTAAGGTATTTGTGTCTGAATCAGCCAGTAAGATATCATCCATTTAACAGTAAATTATAGATTGAGGAAACTGTTTACAAGTTATTTCTAATGGCTGTTGTACAAAATATTGATACAAGGTGGGGCTGTTTAAAATTCTTTGTGGAAGAATTTTCCAATGGTACCTTTTAACAGACTGGGAATTATTAAAACTAGGCATTGTGAAGGCAAATTTTTCTCTATCCTGTTCTTGTAAAAGTATAGTAAAAAGCAGTCATTTAAATTAATCACTATAATAGACCATGATTTAGGTAACAAAGAAGATCAGAGAATTCCAGGCTATAAAGAGTCCATTGGCTGGATTACCTTATTAATAGATCTCAAATCTGTTACCATTCTCCATTTTCCAGATTTCTTTTTAATAACAAATATAGGAGAATTCTTCAATATGTTGAGCATTTACCTGCTTCTGTATCAGCTGTTCCAGTGCCTTTAATGTCAAAGGCCATTGTCCTGACATTATTTGACATTTTTCTTATGTCAAAGGCCATTGTTCCACCCACACAGGTTTATCAGTTAACTATTTTAAAGATAGGGCTGTTGGTACCTTTGAAAAAACAACAGCAGATGTGCTTTGCTTAACCTGAATGGTCAGTGACTGTTCTTGATAATACCTTTTAACATTTCTCTCAGAAGCATTCTTTATTTTATAATTTGTTTCTGAGATTGGAGGAATGTTAATCTGTGTTTTCCATTGCTGTTTCAAATCACGTCCCCACAAATTTATTGCTATATTAGCCACATAGGGCTTTGATTTTCTAATCTATCCATCTGGCCCTACGCACTCAACCCACCTTATACTTTATTTTACCTGAGATAAAGTTCCAATCCCTAAAAGCTGAATATTTACCTCCTGAAGAGGCCAATTTGGATGCCAAGATTTTGGTGAAATTTGCACCCAGTAGTCCTTCAATTTCAATTCCATTTATTTGTATTTTTAGCTTTGGTCTTTGATCATTTGTAGAAGTTTGCCAAAATACTTATTTTATGGTCTTTCCTGAATTTTCCCTTCTATCTATTGAAGCTACTATTTCCTTGATCACATCCAAAGCAATATGGTTTTTTTTCTTTTCTTTTTTTTTTTCAAGACAAGGTTTCTCTGTGTAACAGCCCTAGCTGTCCTGGAACTCACTCTGTAGACCAGGCTGGCCTTAAACTCACAAAGATCCACCTGCCTCTGCCTTCTGAGTGCTGGGATTAAAGGTGTGCACCACCACTGTCCAGCCAGAGCAGTATTTAACAGCAGGCATTACATCTTTTAATTACTCTGTGGATGAGTTTCTCCAATGCTAGCAGGGAATTATTGAATGGAATTTGATATTGGGGCCTATGAGAGGACTCCTAAGGTGCTTCCCAATGGCAAAGAGTTACCTTGCCTGTCCATTATTGATCTGCATTCATTAATCCAGTGCTGGCCTTTGCCACACCTTTTGCATACTCCAGAAGGCTGGGGCCTTCTATTTGGATTATCTCTAGAAAAAACATTGTTTCTAGAAATGACTTGCCTAAAATTCCTTTTCAAATGATCTTGCTTATCACAATTAAAACATCTGACATTTTGATTTTTCTTAAAATTTTTAGAAATCACTTCTCCTATCAAAGTAGCATCATAAGTATGAGATCCAATATCAGTTGTATTTCTAACCCATTCCTCTATTGGTGCTGATCTTGCCTTTAAAAGCCTAACCACCCTTTGCATTCTGAATTAGCATTTTCAAAAGCCAAAATTCAATTAATATTTCTCTGACTTCTGGATCTATTTTATTTTATTTATAGTTGAAGTCAATCTTTGCAAAAAAAAAAAATCAGTGAAGGCTTCTTACAGGCCTTGTATAATTTTAGTAAATGACTCAGACCTCTTTCCTGATTCTTCAACCTTTTCCCAAGCATTCAAAGCTGCTAAATGACATAGGGCTGAGGTGTGATCTTCCAATTCACACTGTCTTTGCAACTTAGCATTCACCTAGAAACTGATCTTGAGAAATATCAGTATCTGTAGCCCTAATTCATTGTTCTATTGCCCTCATTTCCTCTTTCCACCATGTTCGCCATTGTAACTGAGGACCAGCTTCCAATATTGCTTTAGCAAATCTTTCCAGTCTTGGGGTATAATTCTGTCCTGAGTTGCCCATGAATTTAACATTTGCTTCATATAGGGTGAATGTATACCATATGAAACAACTGCTTCCTTAAATCTCCTCAATCCAATATTTCTATAGGATTGCATTTAACTTCTACATAATCCTAGGGGGTCATTCTTGTATAGTAACTAGATAAACTAAGGTTGGTTTTGTTTTGTTTAGTTTTGTTTTTCAAGACAGGGTTTCTCTGTGTAGTTTTTGGAGCCTGTCCTGGAACTTGCTCTTGTAGGCCAGGCTGGCCTCAAACTCACAGAGATCCGCCTGCCTCTGCCTCTCAAGTGCTGGGATCAAAGGTGCCACCACCACCCAACTCTAAGATTGGTTTTCTAATGACTTTGGGCCACCTCTCTTCAGTTTCATCATACAGTAGTGAGCAAGGTTCTTGTTTAAATTTCTCTGTCTGTGTTTGAGTATTTTTCTTAACTTTCACTAGTAAGTCTTTCTAAGGCTTCTATCTTATCAATAGTAAGTCTTTTTTAAGTCTTGTTTCTTATTCTTATCTTGTTTCATATTTGGTGCAGTCATCAAACTACTTTTTAAGGATAAATATGAATTATCAAACTGGTAGTAATTATAATAGTCATTATATCAATTCCAGCCAGGTCAGTTATCTTTTTTTGTTTTTTACATTTTCAAGCATCCATTGTGGCACAATACAGAGTCCTCAGTCCCTGCATTGTGATGTTGCCCATTCTTAACTCAGGAAAGATTTTTCTTTGGACTTCCCAGTTGTGTTACCAAATCTGCTGTGGAATCTGTGGTGGTGGAGCTGTGAGGTGCTCGGGGCCAGGGTGCAGATGCAGGGGGGCCTCAGCAGGAGCAGCTGCCCGAGGAGTGACTGTGGGCACTGGGGAGATTGGCGGCTTCAGAAGCCACTGCATTATCTTGTGCCATGCATTAGATACCAAATGTTGTTTTTATCTAAGTTCTATTTATCAATAAAGACTCAGGAGTTAGATGTTGGGGTCAAAACCTGCTAGATCAGAGAAGCCAAGAGACAGCCAGCTGGCTTTTCTTTTTGGCCAGAGACCTACCAACAGAAGGCCTTTAAATCTCTGAGTCCCTCCCTTCTCCTTCCTGTGCATCTCCTTCTATCTGCCTATGGCTAATTCTTGTGAGCTTGTCACTGGCTCCACCCCCTAATCCAAGGTTAATTTTATTAACACAGTCTTGAAGTTTCACAGTACCATCAAATATCCCACAACACATTTATTTAAAAATCAAAAACCATTTTATTTTATTTTATTTATTTTATGTGTCTTGATGATTTGTCCGACTGGATATCTGTGCACCACGTGTGTGCAGTGCTCTTGGTGGTCAGAAAAGAGCATTGGATCCCCTGGAACTATCTTACAGATGTTTGTGAGCCAATGTGTGGGTGCTGGGAGTTAAACCCGGGTCCTCTGGAATAGCAGCCAGTGTTCTTAACTGCTAAGCCATCTTTCCAGGCCTTTCTAACTTTAAATTTTTATATATTATTGTTGTGTATATAATGGAGGACATTTGCGCCCCAGTGCATGTGTAGAAGTCAAAGGGCAGCTTTGGGGGGCTGGTTCTCCCTTTCTACCTTTATGTGGGTTCTGGAAATCAAACTCAGGACATCAGGCTTGCTCAGCAAGTGTTTTACACATTGGAAATATCTCACCAACCTATAATTTATTTTTATTTTTATTTTATTTTTGGTTTTGTTTCTTGAGACAGGGTTTCTCTGTATAGCCCTGGCTGTCCCGGAGCTCTTTCTGTAGACCTGGCTGCATACTTGGCAAGCACTCCAGGAACTTCACACCCTGGTCTGTTCTTTAGTCCAATCTTACCTTTATTTGATTCTTGTTACAATGCTTGTAAGCTTATGTTCAAGACTCTGAAATTTAGAACTTAATCATCTATTCTGGGATTTTGGAGATGGAGACTCACTATGTAACCAAGGTTGGCCTGGAACTCAAAGTCTTCTTGCCTCAATTTCCCATGCACTGGGGTTTCAGTTATCCACCACCTGTAATCTGAAGGTTAGGATAGAAACATACGTTTCTTAGGGAGGGACACTATTCAACTTATAGCAAGCAGCCAATAGACAATCATGTCAGTGAACCAAGACTTGCCGCTCAGTGGGAGCAGCACAGAGAGACAATGACTGCATCACATCTGTCTTCCAGATGTTAGATGCCATCCAAGCCTCAGGAACTAAGAGATAGCCCAAGAAAGGGAGTGATATCTCTTCTTTGGACTGAAGTGAAGCCCTCGACTCTCTAAAGAGGGGGTTTGAGCTAATCATGAAGCCCAGTGACAGGACACAAGTATATCATGCCAGCAGCAACATTTTTGCTATATTCTGCCTCTCTAGCATGTTCATTTCCTGCTGTGCTGAAACCAGTACATGCAAATTCCTTTAAGCCAGCAGATCTAAAATTTATTTTCGTCTCCAGCCCAATTAGGAGAAAATCAGGATTCCACCTGCTCCCACTTCCCAGTGGAGACAGTTAGGTGATAAAAATGGAATGGTATCCTAAAGGCATCTGAGAAGCCGGGGGATTGGGAGTACATCTGTTTTGACTCCTGTTCCATGCAATGCATACATAGCTTAAAGCCTATTTATTGAACAATTACAGGCCAAAGACGCTACTGACACAAATGTGTTATTAAACACTGTGGGACTTGCCAAACAGCCCACAGCAGGCGAACTTGACAATGCAAAGCTGAGCCTGTAGCCTGATCTGAACAAAAAGCACAGTAGTGGGAAGCCATGGTCAAGGCAAGACAACGTAAGGACAGAACGGCCTTCCAGGACCTTTTCAAACTTCTCTGTCAGCAACACCCTGAGCACTGTGGTGCGGTCCTGCCTGTCGGGAAAGTGTCCTGGTAGGATGTCCGTTCAACAGTCCATTTTCCTCTTAAAATTTTTAGTACATATTTTTATTAGTTAATTAATTATTTTTTCAGCTTGATCACAGCTTCCCCTCCCTTCCTCCTCTCTTTCTAGTCCCTCTCTAACCTCCCTTCTTGCCCCACCATCCACTCCTTTCTTTTCAGAAAAGTCCAGGCCTCCCATGCTTATCAGCCAGTCATGGCACACCACGTTACAGTGAGACTAGGCACCTCCCCTCCTGTGAGGCAACCTAGTCGGAAGAAAGGGTCCCAAAATTGGGCAACAGGGTCAGAGACAGCCCCTCCTCCCACTGTTAGGAGTCCCACAAGAAGACCAGGCTACACAACTGTAACTTATGTGCAGAGGTCAGTCCCCTGCAGGCTCCCTGGTTGGTGGTTCAGTCTCTGGGAGCCCTGGGAGCCCAGGTTAGTGGATTCTGTGAGTTTTCTTGCGGTGTCCTTGACCCCTCTGGTTCCCACAGTCCCCCCTCTCTTCCACAGGATTCCCCAAGGTTCACCTAATGTTTGCCTGAGGGTCTCTGCATCTGTTTCCATCAGTTGCTGGATGAAGCCTCTCTGATGACAATTGGGCTACAACAATCTCTGAGTATAGCAGAAAGTCACTAGGAATTATTTCATTGACTTTTTTTTTTAAATTGCCAGTCATGTTTGGTTCTATCCTAGGTCTCTGAGCTATCCAAGCTCTGGGTCCTGGCCCTCCAGGTAGTGTCAGGGGTGGGCTCCCTCTCTCATGGCATGGGTCTCAGGCTGGACCAGTCATGGTTGGCAACTCCCATCAGAGGTGAGCTCTCTCTCATGGCATGGGTCTCAAGCAGTCATGGTTTCCTGTTTCCATGCCCACCCCCCATCCAGACCCATTCCCCCTCCACTTGTGATGTCTACTCTATTTCCCCTTCACAGTGAGATTCATGCCCTGCCCCAGCCCTCCTTGTTACTTAGTTTCTTTGGCTCTGTGGATTGTAGCATGATTATCCTTTACTTTATGGCTAATATCCACCTATAAGTGAGTACATACCATGTTTGTCTTTCTGGGTCTGGGTTACCTCATTCACGATGATCTTTTCTAGTTAAATCCACTTGCCTGAAAATTTCATGATGTAATTATTTTTAACAGCTGAGTAATACTCCATTGTGTAAATGTACCATATTTTCTTCATCCATTCTTTGGTTGATGGACATCTAGGTTGTTTCTAGTTTTTTGCTATTATTAATGAAGCTGCTATGAACACAGTTGAGCACGTACCCTTGTGGTATGGTGGAGCATCCTTTGGGTATATGCCCAGGAGTGATATAGCTGGGTCTTGAGGTAGATTAATTCCCAATTTTCTGAGAAACTACCATGTTGATTTCCAAAGTGGCTGTATAAGTTTGCATTCTTACAAGCAATGGAGGAGTGTTCCCCTTGCTCCACATCCTCTCCAGCATGAGCTGTCACTTGTGTTTTTGATCTTAGCCATTCTGACAGGTGTAAGATGGAATATCAGAGTCCTTTTGATTTGCATTTTCCTGATGGCTAAGGATGTTAAACATTTCTGCAAGTGCTTCTTGGACATTTGAAATTTGAAATTCCTCTGTTGAGAATTTTCTATTTAGATCTGCGCTCCATTTTTTAATTGGATTATTTGGTTTGTTGATGTCTAGTTTCTTGAGTTCTTTATATATTTGGGAAACCAGCCCTCTGTCAGATGTGGGCTTGGTGAAGATCTTTTCCCATTCTGCAGGCTGCTGTTTTGTCCTGTTGATGGTGTCCTTTCCCTTACAGAAGTTTTTCCGTTTCATGAGGCCCCATTTATTAATTGTTGATCTTAGTGCCTGTGTTATTGGTGTTCTGTTCAGGAAATTGTCTCCTGTGCTAGTGCGTTCAAGGTTATTCTTCTCTTTCTCTTCTGTCAGGTTCAGTGTAGCTGCATTTATGTTGAAGTCTTTGATCCCCTTCTAACGAGGGCTGGGGGGTTCGGCCCATCAACAGTCCCCTTCCAGGGCCCGGGAAGAATCTACAACCAGCTGATGATTTAATCTTTGATGATAAGAAATGAATCTACATACACAAAACTCCTTAGTCCATTCACTTTATTCTTCTGAGTCAGTTCTCTCTCTACACAGCTTCTGCTCTCACACCTAGCTCCTTTCCTGCCTGATTTCTTTCTACATTTATCTGCTGTCCCCTCTAAGTTCTATCTTAATTCTCTCATCTTAGTTCTGCCTCATCTAGGTTCTCATCCATCTAGTTCTTTCCCATATCAGCTCCTCTCTCATCTCCTTCTCTCTCATCTTGTTCTTCCCCATCTGGCTCTTCCTCATCTTCCATCTTGTTCCTCTGGTACTCTCTTTTAGCCCTTCAATCTAGTTCTTCCCCATCTCAGTACATTCCTCTCCAGTTCTTACCCATTTAGTTCTTCTGTTCTCTTGTCTCTTCTCTGCTCATCTTCAAGTTCTCTCTTCAAAAATTATTCTCCTCTCCCTCCTTCTACCTCTCAGTTCTCTGTATTCTTTCAGTTCTCCCTAACTCTCTCAAGAATCCAGTTGTCAACTCAAGCAATAGCAGCCCTCTCCCAGAGCAAGGTCACCAGGCTTGAAGTCTTATGGGGTCATAAAGGCAGGTAAGAATTTTCCTCAGGCAGTGACCACCAGGCTTTCTTTTACACCCCAAAAGGGGAGTGGTAAAGGAGGAAGTCAATAGAGAGCTAATGATCAGTTAGTATATCAAGAAGGGAATTTATGTGCTCAGTCTACATTCCTAGAAGTGGTTAGGTGAGAAATTAGGAGTCTATTAATAAGGCTGTAAGGAAGAAGGGTCTCACCCTAAATTGCACAAGAAATAAAGCTATCCGTCTGACATAGGAGACTGGTATTATTTCATTTGGCCTTGGATGCTTGATAGGCATTTTAGATAAATACACTGTTAAGAGTTTTTGGAAGCACACAAGAAAATCATTTTAGGCTGGGCAGTGGTGGTACACGCCTTTAATCCCAGCACTCAGGAGGCAGAAGCAGGCGGATCTCTGTGAGTTCGAGGCCAGCCTGGACTACAGAGCAAGTTCCAGGATAGGATCCAAAGCTATAACATATATATATATATATTGATATATATATATATCACCAAGACTTCTTAAGCCATGGCTTGACCTTTGGAGAAGTCCTTGTCTTTTCCAAGTAGAAGCTGAATTCCATTATCTTTTCCTGTGGCTTGCAACACACTTCGACTTGAGTTTTGTGCAGAGTGATAGATATGGATCTATTTGCATTCTTCTACATGCAAACATCCAGTTAGGCCAGCACCACTTGTTGAAGATGATTTCTTTTTTCCATTATATATTTCTGGCTTCTGTATCAAAAGTCAGGTGTCCATACATCTGTGCATTAATGTCTGGGTCTTCAATTCAGTTCCATTGATCAACCTGCCAGTTTTTATGCCAATATCATGCAGTTTTTATTAATATTGCTATGTAGTACAGCTTGAAATCATGGATGGTGATACATCTGGGAGTTCTTTTACTGTACAGGATTGTTATAGCTCTCCTGGATTTTTTGTTTTTCCATACAAAGTTGAGTATTGTTCTTTCAAGGTCTGTAAAGAATCATGTTGGCGTTTGGGATTGCATTGAATCTGTAGATTGCTTTTGGTAAGATTGTCATTTTTACTCTGTTAATCCTACTGATCCATGAGCATGGGAGATCTTTCCATATTCTGATATCTTCTCCAATTTCTTTCTTCAAAGACTGATACAAATACTTTGACTTCTTAGTATCTGTGTGCATGTGAGTATGTGTGTGTGTATGTGTGCAGATATATCTGTGTGCATGTGAGTGTGTGTGTGCATGTGTGCAGATATATCTGTGTGCATGTGAGTGTGTGTGTATGTGTGTATGTGCAGATGTATCTCTGTGTGCATGTGTGTGCGCATGTAGGCTAGGGGACAACCTAAAATGTCATTCTTCAGGAGCCATCCACATTTTTTTTTTTTTTTTTTTTTTTTTTTTTTTTTTTTTTAGGCAGGGCCTCTCGATGCCCTGGAGCTTACCAAGAAGGCCAGGTTGGCTGGCCAGTGAGCCCCCGGATCACCTGTCTCTGCCTCCCAAACTCAGGTCCTCATGATTGCCCCATCCCAAGTCCCAACTGATGTCTTCAAAATCTTTTTTGAGATAGAGTCTTATTGGGTTGGCTGGCTTGGAATTTCCTAGGTAGACCAGGCTGGCCTTGAATTTATAGTGATCCTCCAACCTCTGCCTCCAGAGTTCTGGGATTAACGGTGTGCACCACCACTGCCCAGCGCCTCCCCAAACTCTTATGGAACTATAAGCAATGTCTAAGAGTTAGCAACATTATTCTCAAGCATTGCTTATGGTTGCCCACAGAAAAGTTAGCTGCCACTACTCATCAAAGAATCTTCTTTTTACAGCAAATGGAAAACACAACTGGACACAATGCAGAGATTGTGGTGCGCCCAGCCCAGATGGACACATCTACATCACAGCTCCTGCATCTATGGCTCAGGGAACATGGAGGAAGAGGGGGCAGAAAGGTGGTATGAGCTAGACCACCAGGAAGTCTGTTGTGAAACAGTCTCTTCTAGAAATGGCTGCAAAAAAACCAGAAAATGGCAGTATCGATGGACCCACTAACATCGAAGGGGACAATATCACTGGGTCCTAGCCAGTGATACATAGGCAACTATAGGCAACTAATGACTTCTGAGAGATGGAAAATTAGCCTCTCCCAGGGATGAGCCCCCTCATTGTTATCCAGTACCGAGTAGTCAGTCTTAAAACCACATGAACCGACAACGAAAATGGACTCATCAGGTTCTATTTATGTATTTGTGCATACACATACACATACATGTACATACATATACACATAATACACATGCACACCTATAAACACACATATATATATACATATATGTGTGTACATAACATAATGATCACAGAAAAAGAAGCTATTAATTTGAGAGTGGTGGGTATGAGAGGGTTGGAGGGAGGAAAGAATGAAGTGAAAGGTCGCGTCACGATTCCCACTGCATGCGGCGTGGACAGATGGTAAGGACTGTGTCTGCTTCACGACTGAAGGGACTAGTTCCACTGTGTTCAAAGGAAAATTTAGTTATCTATTCATTTGTTTACTTTTTTCTGGCTTTTGAGACAGGGATTCCCTGTGTAGCCCTGGCTGTCTGGGAACTTGCTCTGTAGCCCAGGCTGGCTTCTACCTCCCGAGGACTGACTGGGGTTCAAGGCATACACCACTACCACCCAGCTTACTTACTTTTATTTGAGACATGGTTTCTGAGGCTGGCCTAGAACTCACTCTGTAGCCCAGGCTGGCTCCAAACTCATGGCAATCCTCTTGCTTTAGACTTCTGAGTGTGCGGATGTGTGTGTGCCGCTTTGCCTGGCTTTCATGTGTGTCCGTGTTTTGTTTTCCTCCATCGTCCTGGTTGCCATGTGATGAAGTGGACTTTGCCCAGAACATGTAAGTAGCAATTTCCTGGCCTGGACAAATGGCAGAGGTGTCCTCAGGGTGGTGGCTGCCAGGTGGCACAGCTCCCAGACAGGGCCTGGGTGCGGAGCTCGCTGTCACTTGGAGCAAGCTCTCTCCGTGGTGTGGGGTATTATAAACACAGCTGCCCTGTCCATTGGCCAAGAGGAACATGCCCTGGAGACCACAAGCAACATGCGTGCCCTCCTCTCTCTGGTGGGTTTCTCAGGACAATGTTGCCAGGAATGAAGATGTGTGGTGTAGGAGAGGTTCCTCCTGGAGAGCCATCACACAGGGTTCCCCTGAAATCTCTTTTTTTTATCCTGTATCCTTTGGTAGCAAAAAGAGTAAAATAATGAGATGAGGCTGCAGCCAGCTAGCGAGAAAGACAGGCTGACCTGCAGCCGTAGGGAGCTGGGGAGGAAAAGGTTACCCACTCCCCGGACCTGGTGCCTCACCCTGCTCAGTTCGTGGCAGACTGAACCCAGAGGACAGCACCAGCTCTGTTGCTCCCATTCAGCTCATCCATCGGAGTCTCTCACAGACAGAAAGAGAGGGAAGGTGGGCAGATCTAAGGCACTTCCTCCTGTAGTTCTGGTTGCCAAGAGCTTCGTGTATCCTTCTGCTGGGGCCACGCCTCCTTCTCCTTCAGTCTGCACATTCTGGAAACTTCTCATTGCTCTTTCAAGTTTTGCAGCAGGTCCCTGCTGCGGCCATTATGTCATCCGACTAACATTGTGAGTGTTGTTAATAGATTTATTAAACGTTTTGAAGGCTGGTTACCAGCTTCGAGTGTGGTCTGCCTTCTATGAGCTCAGGTGGAAAGTCGTGCCCACACTGACGGAGGCTGCGCAGAAGTGCACACACCAGGCACACATGTGCTGCTTTGTCCTAAGCTCGGGATGGAAGTGCGCACATTATTGTGTACACACTGATATAAACTGACTATAAAGCTGAGACATGGAGAGCCTGAGCGTCACAGATCTAATGCAGGTTCCCTGGATCCAGGTCTTTAACCATTTTTGTTGCCCTGGACTTTCCTAAGAGATCATGGTGATGATGGTGATAATGATGACAATGAAGATCACCATGATGGTGATGTATTGGTGTTGGCCACGGTGAGATGAGGGTCATGGTGGTGATGACTAGGGCGATAGTGGTGATGATGGTGATGGTGGTCATGGTGGAGATGATGGTTGTGGTTGTGTTGGTTAGTTTTATGTCAACCTGACACAAGCCCGAGTCATTTGGGAAGAGGGACTCTCAACTAAGATTGGTCCGTAGGCAGGTCTGTGGGGCATTTTCTTGGTTAATGACTGATGTGGGAGGGCCTAGCCCACGACGGGCAGTGCCATCCCTGGGCAGGTGGTCTGGAGTGTATAAAAAAGCAGGCTGAGCCAGCTGGGAGAACAAGCCAGTGAGCAGCACCCCTCCATGGCCCCCGCTTCAGTTCCTGCCTCCTGGGTTCCTCTCAATGAAAGACTAAGCTGTGAGCAGAAATGAACTCTTTCCTTCTCAAGCTGTTTTTGGTTAGGGTCTTTATCACGACAATAGAAAGCAAACTAAGATAATGGTGATGGTGATCATGATGTGGTGAAGATGGTGATGGCGGTGATAATGATGGTGACGGTGGTTATAGTGGTGATGATGGTTATAGTGATGATGATGGTAGTGGTTATAGTGAAGATGATGGTGGTGGTTATAGTGAAGATGATGGTGGTGGTTATAGTGGTGATGATGATGGTGGTGGCAGTGATAGCTATGATGATGGTGATGATGGTGGTGGTGGTGATGGTGGTGGAGGGGGTTGATATGATAATGGTGGCAGAGACAGTGATGATTGTATTAGTCACACAGCCTACATTTGGACATGACCCTCAGATGCTCTCTGAATAAAACTCAGCAATCTATGAGTAAATGGTCTCTCATGATGCCTCTGAATGACCCAACCAAGGCCTTGGAACTCAACATCCCACGCTGCTCTTCTGAAAATCCCTTCGCAGACACACCTCACAATCAAGTCTTGCCAACAGGTTAGTTAAGCTGACACCTGAAATAAGCTATCAGCCATATTATAAACCACTCCAAAATGCAGCGGCTTGAGCTGGGCATGGTCACATACCTCGGTCATCCCTGCCCTCAGGAGGCAGAGGTAGGGGGATCACCAGTTCAAGACTAGACTGGGTTTCTTAGTGAGGCTGTGTGGGTTGCTTGGCAAATATCCAGTTGAGATGGGGCTCAGCTCGATGACAACTCAGGTGTTTCTCACACTTCTCGGGGGACACCTGTTCGCAGGGTAAGTGAAAGAGTGCAGGCCGTATCCACACCTCAGGTTGGCCATGTGCCCTCAACTAAAACAAGTCGTGTGGCCGCAGCCAAGTCCAAGTCCGACAGGTGGGAGAGCGCGGATTGCCCACTGGAAATGCAGCAAGGCTCTGTAAACAGGATGCACTGAATAACGGGGAGCAATTGTTCAACCTAAAACGCCACTTGAGTCAGAAGAGAGCTGACTCAGGCTGGCCTCATTCGCATAAAGGAAAATCAGAACTTTCTGACATTTCCAAAGGACTTAAGGAAGCTGGGATGGCTATTTATGTTCACAAAGTGACTCACATGAGTCACATGGCATGAAATAGGAAAATTCGATGCTAATTGTGCAGCCCCAGGGCTCCCTGCCTAGCGGTAATAACATCTTGTGCTCAGCCTTTTCAAGCTCAGGGTGCCTCCAACAGCCGCGTCTGACTTCACAGTCAAAACAACCCTTCTCGGGTCTTCGCCCAGGAGGGGACGCAGGCATAAGGGACTTGTCCAGGGCAACACAGCTTCCGCCTCATAAAAGCACTTTTGGGTGCAAATGTTTGTATCTCCCAGAGGTCAGCAAACTGCAGTACAGGACCAAATCAAGAACTACCTTACTGTAGAAATAGGTTTGGGCTGGGGAGATCAGTCGGTAAGGTGCTTGCTATTTAAGCCTGAGTACCCCAGCAGCCACGTGAAAACCCAGTGGTGGTAGCAACAGCCTGTCACCCCCGACTGAGGAGGTGGAGGCGGGTGGAGCCTTGGGGCTCACTGGCCAGCTAGTCTAATCTAATCAGTGAGCTCCAGGCCAATGAGATGCTTCTCAAAAGAGGTTGACGACCGACCGATCAGTTAAGGAAGAACTCCTGGGGTTGTTCTCTGGGCTCTAGGAGCGTGCACGCACACATGACACACGTCTCTCTCTCTCTCTCTCTCTCTCTCTTCTCTCTCTCTCTCTCTCTCTTCTCTCTCTCTCTCTCTCTCTCTCACACACACACACACACACACACAACACACACACACAGATTGCTTTGCATTCGTTCACAGAACAGGCTGGCTGCTTCCACGGGGCACAAAGACAGCAGAAATAAAAAAGCTACCTCTGTTTTAGCAACAGCCTCACCCACCTTCTCACTTTCCCGCGGAGTCAGTGCTGGGTCCAGCCATGGAGGGCTCCTTCTCTCCCCCTCAGCGGTTGGCTGGATCCCACCAGCCCGGGCTGCACTCTTCTCACATCACAAACCTCCACACCTCTCCAGATAGATACATTTTTCGTTGTGTGTGTAAGTGTGTGCATACCGTGGTGTGAGTGTGGAGGTCAGAGGTCAACCTCAGGAGACATGTGGAGGTCAGAGGTCAACCTCAGGAGACGCTCCTCTGGAGCTATCAGAAAAGCTTCTTCCCTTCCACCACAAGATCTTGGGGACTGGACTCAGGATGTCAGGCTTGGCAGCAAGCTCTTTACCTGGCAAGCCATCTTGAGGGCCCCCAAATAGAAGCAAAGAATACAACGACCCTGGTGTGGGGTGTTCCGAACGTCTTCAGCGAGCTTCATTTCCTCGTCTGTTTGTCTCTCCCTTCTTTTGTGTGTGGGAGATTTTTTTTAAAGATTTATTTTTATTTTTGTTTATATATGTGAGCATGTGCACATAAGTGCAGTGCCCTCAGAGGCCAGAAGAGGGCATCAGATCCCCTGGAGTCACAGTCAGTGGAGGTTGTGAATCACCTGACAGGATTGCTGGGAAGTGAGCGCTGGTCCTCTGTGAGAGCAGTGTTTGCTCTTAACTACAGAGATGTGTGTGTGTGTGTGTGTGTGTGTGTGTGTGTGTTGGATGAGGTTAGAGAACATTTTGTGGAATTGAGGGCTGGGGTGGGCCTATTAAATGTTAGTCACAGATCCTCCATGTGGGTGCCAGGGGTTGAACTCAAGTCGTCAGGCTTCCAGGCAGGCACCTTTACCCACGGAGGCATCTTGCTGGCCTCAGGCTGTTTCTTGGGGGGTGGGGGTGGGAAATACACTACCAACTTTAAAAAGAAATGCAGGCATTCAGTGTGGCAGCAGATGTCTGTGATCCCAGCACTGGGGAGCCTGAGGCAGGATGTAGAGCTCTAAGCTAGCCTGGGCTACATAGCGAGAACCCCTGCCTCAAATATAGGTAAGTAGGATCTGGCAGTGATATCACATGCCTTTAATCCCAGCACTCAGGAGGCAGAGGTGTATCTCTGTGAGTTTGAGGCCAGCCTGGTCTACAGAGTGAGTCCCAATACAGCCAGGGCTATGTAGTGAGACCCTGCTTCAATCAATCAATCAATCAGTCAGTCAGTCAGTCAGTCAGTAAGTAAATCATGGGGTGTACTGGTTGGGGTGTGGTACATCACTTGCTTAGCATTTTCAAAGTCCTGGGTTCCATTCTCTAAAGAAGAAGAGGAAAAGGATCTTTGGTCTAACGAGCTGCAGGCAAGCGCGAACCCTGCAGTCCGTGACCCTGCACCCCAGCGCCCCCTCTCCCCTCTCGGGTGCACTGAGGAGGTCAAGGCAGAGGAAACTTGTTTCCGGAGCATGGATTAGCAGCTGCACCCTAAATATTGTTTCTCTAAGAGCATGAATAATTTAGGTCGCCATCGGCAAAGGGAATGTGGCTGAATTCTGAGCAGCCTCCTGCCTTCCGCTGCCTCTCCAGGAACAGGTAGAACTGGAGTTCCTTGAGCGCCACCCCGGCTCTGCTTCTCAGAGACTCCAACCCCTTAAAGCCCTCCCCTCCTTAGTTCCGCTCGACACTGCGAAGTCAGGGGACACAGAAAACCAAGAAAAGGCTCTGGATTTCCCGCAAGGAGCAATGAGGGAGATTTGCTCTCAGCTCCTACTTGGAAGGTGCAAGAAGCTTTGCTGCGGATGATCACAGGCTCGGTCTGTCCAGCCTCCTCTCTAGCTTCCGCGGCAAAGCCGCCCCCTCCTTTGCGCCACAGCTGGCGCAGCTGGCCTGTTCCTGCGCAGCTCTCCGCGCCCCACGCCGCTCTTTTACACACCCCAAGGGCTGGTCCATGGGTCCATGTACCACCCACTGCTTGGAAGCCTGGGAGCTGACCAGGTGGGACCCTCGGGCCTCCCGGAGGACTGGCCGTGGCACCCACTAGATCCGATGCAGGTGAGCAGGGCTCCGCACAGTGGGGTGCCTGGGGTAGGGCATGGCGTTCGACTAGGAGTTCGGTATTTCTTCTTATTGCAATAGATCTCCAGTCCTCTCTGTGAATAAGTTTTCTTTTGAGTTGATTTCCAAATTATATTTGATTCTCTGGGAAAAAACAAACATTTCTTTCTCTGGAGAGTTTCTCTTAAAGTGTGTGT
Source organism: Peromyscus leucopus (assembly GCF_004664715.2). NCBI lineage: Eukaryota > Metazoa > Chordata > Mammalia > Rodentia > Cricetidae > Peromyscus > Peromyscus leucopus. Next base: position 75,212,723 of record NC_051067.1, read on the forward strand.
AAGTGGATAGACTTATTTCCCTCTTTAAAATGGTTTTTATTTGGGGAGGGGGTTGGGACCCAGGGTCTTGCACATGCTAGGAAAGAGCTCTGTCGTTTAGCCACATCCCCAGCCCCCAAATCCGTTTTCTTCTAACTAGCCTCAGCTCAGCCCCTGGCGACCAGTGTCTTTGCTACCTGCTAGGGACACGTGACCGGGCGGTCAGAGTTACTGGTCTAAGTCCAGAAGGCAGCCAGTCCTTTCTCAGTCTTGTGGCTTGCAGGGCGTTCCAGCGATTGGGGTTTGAGGGTCTGCGGCCCAGGCTCCGCAGCACCATGGGCTCCACATGATCTGCGTGCCCTGGTGGAGCCGGGTCTGGGCTACTTTGGACTTTGGACGAGAATGTCTGTAAATGGTCTCTCTCTCTCCCTCTCTCTCTCTCTTCTCTCTCTCTCTCCCTCCCTCCCTCCCTCCTTCCCTTCTTCCCTCCCTCCTCTCTGTTTCTGGCCTTCACTCTGTCTCTTTTCCCTCTCTATCCTCTCCTCAGTCTCTCTCTGTCCCTCTCCTCTCTGTTTTTTTCTCTTTGTCGCTCTCCTTTCCGTCTCTGACTCTCTCCTCTCTCTCCTTTTCTTTTTTCACCTGTGAGTCCTTCTCTCCTCTGAGTTTCTCCATGCTGATAGCCTCACACACAGCCCTTTCAGGACCCTGGGCCAGGCCCTGCGGGACGGGAGTGCGCATTCCCCCAGCAATCTCATGTCTGTTGCCGGATGAGGGGTGGGGGGTTGTCCCTGAGACCTGGCCCAAGAAGCCAAACCAGGATGTGACCAGAGCACATCAGCTTGGGGAGCAGAAACTGCCAGAACACGCCTTTTCCCTGCACCCCTGCTCCTAACATCTGAATAATCCCTGCCGGCAGCCCCGTCTGGTTGATGGCTTCACATGGCTTCCTTATGTCTCTTGTAGCGTGTTTCTAGGGTAATCTCAGGTCACTTGCAGGTACTTCAGGTGTGCTTAGCTGTGACAGCAGTGTCCCCCCCATTATGTGACCTCAAGCCCCTCCTCTCCTCAACACCCTAACCCCTGGCTACAGGGACACCCCCCCCCCCCCGTGCCTGAATTTATCTCTGTTGATGTCCTATTCCCTCCAAGATTCAAGAACCTGCAGAGGAACATAAAGACGTCACCCTGTGCGGGTGCCACTTTCCCTCCACGTAAGGTGGGTTAATTCAATGTCATCTTCTCCCAAAGAGTCCATAATGAGCAGTCCTTGGGGCCAGAGAAAGAGGGTGAATTTGACATTGAAAAAATGATGGGGCCGTGGCCAGCAAAGGGTGTCCTGTGCTGTCTGCGGTCACTTTAGGATCTAACACAGTGTTGGATTATTTTATTATTATTATTATTATTATTATTATTATTATTATTATTATTGCTTTTTTACTGAGATAGGGTTTCTGTGTAGCCCAGGCTGGTCTGGAGCTTTCAGCCTCCTGAGTACTAGGATATAGACATGTGTGAGCTCTCCTGGTTACTTTTTCTTGCTGTTGTTAGCATATACACTCTGAGGACCCTCAGGAAGGGCCAAGGAGGAAGGTTCTATTCTGGGATCTTTCAATCCAGGCTGTCTTCACAGCATGAGACAGCTTAGAGCTGCAGGCCAGCTCATTCTGACCCCTTGGGCAAGGCCAAGTTCATCTTGATGAGAAAGAGTTGATCTAACCAGTGGGTGGAGCCGACCTCCGGAGTCCCCAGACACTGGCCTAGAAAGGCAGACCTTGGACAGCAGCCCAGGCAGGGAGGTGGTTGGAGTTGGGGGTGGGGGTTTCTTGAGGATTCTTGGATCCTACCAGCCCAGGGTGAGGACCTCCCTGGATTGCTAAGACCCTGAGTAGTCTCACTGGACTGTGACACCCTGGAGACCTCACAGTCATCCATCTATGCTTCAGGGTTCTTCACTGAGGACAGGCAGGGCAAGGGAGGCTTGGGATGGGCTACCCAAGCTCCATAAACACAGGCTACTCCCAGGAGGATGTGTGGCTTCCTTCCTTTTCTTTCTATGTGGTGCATGAGTGTGCGCAAATGGATGAAGATGCATGTTCACGTGTGTGCCTGTGTATGTGGCGGCCAGAGGCCAGAGTCTTCCTCGGTCACTTTCCACCTTATTTCTTGAGACAAAGCCTCTCACGAATGGAGCTTGCAGATTCTGCCAGGCTGGCCGGCCTTTGAGTTCTAGGGGTCCAGGTGTCTCTGTCATCCCAGGCAGGGCTGACAGGTGTGTGCCACCATGTCTGACGGCCTTTGTATGAGTCAGTTCCTCATGCTTGCATGGCTTTGCCAGATGAAGCCGATCTCCCAAGCCCTCCTTCCTTCCTTCCTCTGAGCTGTGCTGTACCTGGCTTCATTTCTTCTTAAACTGGTTGCCATACTTAGAATACCCATGAGGTGGTGTGGCCATCACCCTACACAGCCTTGGTAATCTCCCACCACCCCAGACAGGCAGCATAGACCAATTCAGGTCCTTCCAGTTCCTACTGTCTGCCATTGGTCCTGGGAGTCATGTGCGCTCTGTTTCCATACGTGGAACCTCACAGTGAGTGGTCCTTGTGTCTGGCTCCTCTCACTTCATCAGAAGTGAGAGGAGCCAGACACATGCATTTTTAAAATTTTGGGGGTGTTAATTGCACATACAAATGGTTTGTGGTGGCTAGTGGTAGTTTTCAATTTACAATCTACAATCACCTGGGAAAAGAGTCCCAGTCAAGGATTGTCCGGATTATGTCCGCCTGTGAGCATGTTTGTGGGGGGCTGTCTTGATTACATTAGTTGATGTGTGAAGACCCATCCCACTGTGGGTGGCGTTATTCCCAAGCAGGGATTCTTGGACTGTATATGCTTAGAGTGAGGGCTGAGCATGAGTGGGCATTTTTATTCTCTCTGGACTGTGGATGTGACTGCTTCAAGCTCCTGCCTTGATTTCCCTACTGTGCTGAGCTGGTCCTAAACTGTGAGCTAGAAATAGACCCTTTCTCCCCTCAGTTGCTTGTGCCATAGCAACAGAAATGAAGGCAGAACAAGCTTGGGAGACCCTCCCACCCACCTCCCACCCACCTCCCACCCACCTCCCAGCTCGCGTTTATTTCTCCCTCTTTTCCAGTGACTGTCCCTTCCCTACACAGACCAAGGCGGACGTTAGAAACAGAACCATGGTCTGGCTCAGGCACAGAGGCTCATGCCTGTTATCTTTGCACTTAGGAAAAGGAGACAGGAGGATTAGGAGTTGAATCTATAATCCTTAGCTACAAGGCCAGCCTGGGATACATGAGACCCCGCCTCAATAAAACAACAACAAAAAAGAAGGGGTGACTGTGTTACGCAGATTCCTAATTCTCCAGGGACCACTTGTGTGTTCATATTCACATACACGTGTGTGTGGAAACCAGTGATCAGACGCAGCTTTTCATCAGAAGCCAAAGCTTTTAAAAACCCTTGGCTTTTGAAAAAGTATTTTAAATTTATTCTTTGACAATTTTTTTGCATATATACCACATATCTTTTAATTTTTATCTTTATCTTGTATGTCCTGTGCACAAGCACTCATGTGCAAGTGCCACCAGTGCTGTGGAGGTCAGAGGACAACGTACGGGAGTCTGTGGGCTTGGGGATGGAGTTCAAGACATCAGCCTTTATCTGCTGAGGCGTCTCACCAGCCCTGTATGCTGTATCTTGATCATATCCACACGCACTTCTCCCTCTCTTCCTTCTACATGCCTCTCACAGAGTGAGCAGGGTGTGGTCGCGCACGCCCTCAGTACCAGCCCTCAGGAGACAGAGGCAGGCAGATCTGTGTAGGTTCAAGGCCAGCCTGGGCTACAGAGTGAATTCCAGACCAGCCAGGGCTGCATGGTAAGACCTTGTCTTGAACAAAACAATTAAAAAACCCTCACAGAGTCCAGTTATTGCTGCCTACGTGTGTGTAAGTGTAGACCAACGCTGGAGCATGGCATCCTACCCAGGGTCACACCCCAGAAGAAAGCTGACTCTTCTCCCAGCAGCCCTTAACTGCCAACACTTCTTCAGCTGGGGGAGGGCTCAGGAGCCCTCTCCAGCCACCTTGATGTTCAAGGCTGGGCCTTCCATGGGTTGGAGTGTGGTGGCTGGCTGACCTCCTGTCTCTGCTGCCCAGTTCCCTGGCTACAGGTGCTGTGTCCACACCCATTCTCCTTCCTTCCTTCCTTCCTTCCTTCCTTCCTTCCTTCCTTCCTTCATCCCCTCCTCCCCTCCTTCCTTTCTCTATTCCCCTCTCTCCCTCCCCTGCCTCTCTCTCTCTTCATTTTCAAAATATATTTTTTCTCTTTCTTTTTTTTTTTTTTTCAAGGCGGGGTTTTTTTGTGTATCCCTGGCTGTCTTGGAACTCACTCTGTAGACCAGGCTGGCCTCGAACTCACAGAGATCTGTTTGCCTCTGCCTCCCAAGTGCTGGGATTAAAGGCAGGAGCCACCACCGCCCGGCAGAATTTTTTAATTTTATGTGGATGAGTGTTCTGCCTGAATTCACATCTGTGCATCCCATGCATGCTTGGTGCCCACAAAGGCCAGGAGAGGGCAATGGGTCCCCTGGAACTTGAGTTACAGATGGTTGTGAGCCACAGTAGGTGCTGGAAATCAAACCTGAGTTCTCTGCAGCGTCCAAGATTCTATTTTATTTTTTTTAATTGTGTGTGTGCATGTGTGTGTGTGTGTGTGTGTCAGGGTGAGTGTTGTGTACATGAACACAGTGCCTGAGGAAGGCATCGGATCCCCTGAAGCTGAAGCAACAGGTGGTTGTGAGCTGCTGGATGTGGGTGCTGGGAACCAAACTCAGGTCCTCGGCAAGAGCAGTCTGTACCCTTAACCACTGAGCCGTCTTTCTGGCCCTCTCACCTAACTTTTCACGGGGCTCTGGGTTTTGAACCCAGGCCTTCTTGTTTGCAGAACAAATGCTTTATTGACAGAGTTATCTCTTCAAGCTTTGTTCAGGCTTAGACTGTTTGTTTAAAGTGAGCCCAACTTTTGAGAGAAAACAAGAGGAGAGAAAGTATCGGGGCTCTCGTAGCCCTGCAAGTGTGTGCCCGTAATGATCGACTTCCTCTCACTAAGGCCCGCCCCTCTAAATAGCTCTTGTCAATAGGTTACCCACTGATGATGTCATAGCCTCACACAGCCAGGCCCAGCTCTGCTCACAGCTCACTGGGGACCAATCCTGCAATACACGATCTTGGAGATGACTCAGATCCAAATCATAGCAGCAGTCATTAAATAGTTGTTCAAGACTGGGCACTGTGATGCACGCCGTTTATTCACTTGGGAGGCAGAGACTGTGAATTTAAGGCCAGCTTGGTCTACATACTGAGACTCTATCTCAAAGACTCAAAAGTATTTGTTCAGCAAAGGAGCCACCGGTCATTGTGACCACCCTAACAAATCAACAAGTTGACTGATGGATGCCTCAGTGGCACACAGAGATGCCATGCTGTCAAAGGGACAGGAAGAGTGAGGAGGCTGGCAAACATCTGCCGGTGCCCAGCACTGAGGAATCAAATGCACACACCCAGCGGTGTGCTATCAGCAAAAGCACCCCCCACCGCTGTCTAGGGTGACTGACAGCAGTTTCCTGGAGGGGCAGGAGGAAATGTCTGACTCTGTAGCCCAGGCTGGCATCCTGCTTCAGCCTGGTGTTGGGCTTATAGGTGTGAGCCACTGTGGCTGGCTTGTGACACACATGAGTGTGTCTAAGGAGGCCAGATGCCAGCCTTGGATGTCATCTCCGAGACAGCATCACCTGGTTTTGTGGGACAGTCTGTCACTGAAACCAGGGCTCCCCCACCCTCAGTGGCCAGTGACCCTCAGGTGTCCTCTTGCCTCCATGTCACCGACTCTGGGGTGTTGTAAATGTGTGCCACCATGCCTGGCTTTTCCATGGGTGCTGGGCATGGAACTCAAGTTCTAGTGGTCACCTGGCAGGTACATACTTACTGGGCTATCTCCTCACACCTCAAATGCAATTAAAAATACCTTGTTCCTTTAGTGTGTGTGTGTGTGTGTGTGTGTGTGTGTGTGTGTGTGTGTGTGTGGTGTGCATGCATATGTGCATGCCTGGTCATGTCTTGGCATGTGAAGGTGCAGGTATGCACAGGTCTGGATGCACGTGGAGGCCCTCAGTTGCTCACTTCCTTGCTGAAGTCTCATTTCTCACTGAGTCTGGAATTCACTGCTCAGCTCCTCTCCTTGCCCGCTTGCTCTCTGTCTCCCTACTCCACCTCCCAGGGCTGGGGCTGCAGGCCGCCGCCACATCCACACAGCTTTTATGTTGGGTTGAGGGGATCTACTACATCCACACAGCTTTTACGTGCGTTGTGGGGATCTGAACTCTGGTCTTTGTGCCTGTGCAGCAAGTACTTTTGAGCCTCGGATGCAATTTTTAAAAGTGTTTTTAAACCACTTGGTTGAACGCTCTGGTGCAGAATCCAAGGATGCCAAGGGGAATGTGTTTCACCCTTACGTGTGACTCTATGTAATATTGCTGTCTCTACTTTATGGATAAGAAAACAGGCTCAGAGAGGTGCAATTATTCCCCAAAGTCACGCGGCAGGCAGTGGCAGACCTTGGCAAGGAGCCCAGGCACATTGGTTCTGGGGACGAGAACTTCCGTCTGCTCCGCCCACCCTTGCCTGAGGTTATCTCAGTCATGTGTTTCTTCACCACCTCTGACCTGTGTCCCATGGCTGGACCTGGGCTCTGAGCTTAGATGAGGCACAGAAATAGAGATGCTGAGAACCATCCACCCATGCATAGGCAGGCAGGGTGTGTGTGTGTGTGTGTGTGTGTGTGTGTGTGTGTGTGTGTGGTCAGCGTCTTCTGAAGCCTGAGGAACAGAAGCAGGTCTTGAGCTGGATGCAGGGGTGGAGAGGGGAAAGGACATTCAGGGAAGTGAAGGTTGGTTTGTGCCAAGCAGGAGAACGAGGAGGTAGCACCAGCCCAGCCTACAGCAGGTGCTCAGCGTGTGTGGCTGCTGGGTGGAGGAGCGAGGAGAGGAGAGCAGAGCTGGGCAAGACACTGGGACTCAGGGGTCATAGGCAGCATGACCACTAGGCCAGTCTGGGGTCTCCCTCACTCTTTCCTGCAGTCCATGCCAGTGTCCTGGGGCCACCAATATGTGCACCTGTCTTAGGCACACTGTGATCGCACCGTCAGCTGAGGACAGGGACACAGGTGGAAAGTACACCAGGTGTGACTAGGCTTCTCCTCACTGCGGCACACACTTTGGCTGATGCCCACCTGCTGGCCTCAGCCTGGCGTTCCACCTCTGCCATCTGGTCTGGCGGTTTGTTTAGCTCTGTCCTCATGGGACTTTTGCCTCAAGCCACAAGAGCTCTCATTAACCCCAATTTGATTTGGTTTTTCCCCTTCCACCTTGCTTTATGCTTGTCTGAAGGAGGGTTCTACAGTGCCCAAGATGGAGCAGCTATGCAGACAGGAGGACTTAAATCAGATCCCCAGCACCCACATCCAGAGCCAGCTGTGTCTGTGCCTACAGCGCTCTGGAGGGGCAGAGACTCTGGGATGGGTGGCGCTTGCTGGCCGCCAGCCTAGTTTCATGCTCAGTGAGAGACTCTGTCTCAAGGGAATGAGGAAGAATTAAACAGCAGATTACCCCGGGTCCTTCTCTAGCTTCTGTATGTAAGTGCACACACACACACACACACACACACACACACACACACACACACACACTCAAAAGAGGATTTACTGGACTGGCCTACAGCCTGTGGTCTAGGTAGGTCAACAATGTTTGTCTCACAATGGAAGGCTGAGAATCCAGGATTTGTTCAGTCCACAAGGCTGGATGTCTCAGCAGTAGCTAGAGTTTTCCTGCCTTGCCCACAGTCAGGACAAATCTTTGTCACCCGCCAGTCTCACAGCCGCTCAGACCCAACCAAGTAATCACAGAGACTTATATTGCTTACAAACTGTATGGCTGTGGTTGTCTTCTTGCTAACTGTTCTGATAGCTTAAATTTATCCATTTCCATAAATCTATACCTTGCCACGTGGCTTACTGGCATCTTCACATGCGGCTTGTCATGGTGGTGGCTGGCAGTGTCTCCTCCTGCCTTCCTGTTCTTTCTTTTCTCCTCTCTCTTAGTCCCACCTATACTTCCTGCCTAGCCACTGGCCAATCAGTATTTTATTTATTGACCAATCAGAGCAACACATTTGCCATAAAGAACATCCCACAGCACCTAACCTGGGGCTAAAGTCCTCCAAGATTCCTGGAGGGCTGCTGGTCTTCAGTCTACACTGGAAGCCTGAAGCAGTTTGTTCTAATACTGCAGAAAGAACTCCTCAGCAACAAGACAGATGAACTTGCCAGCAGGAGTAAGGGCAAGCAGGCAAAAGGCAAAAGCTTCCTTCTCCCAAGTCCTTGCAGGTAAAGCTGCCACTAGAAAGTGGGGTCCAGCTTTAGGGTGGGTCTTCCCACGTCACATGATCCAACTAAGAAAACCCCTCACAGGCCTGCCTGCTGGGGTTTGATCCCGATGTGGTCAACATGACAACCAAGATCAGCCATCACACATGTTCTCGGAGAAACCCATACTCCCTCCTCAGAAACCCCGTCTGTGACACCCTAGCACCATCTACGAACTGGCGTGAAACCCTGGCTTGCAGTCAAGGTTTGTCTGCAGACGGCTTAGGACGCCCAGCACTTGTTACACTGTGTCATCTGGAGAAGAAGGGCAGGTGACAAGTCTGCCCCTGGTCTGCACAGAAGCCATTTCCCCAAATGACCTGAGACGGACTGAACCTGTGGACACTGCGAACCCACTGCCGTGTATCAGGGCGTCGCTCTGCAAAACTCGGTTGTTGGAGCTCTAATTCACAATCGGATGGTGTGAGACAATGCTTCAGAGAACCTTAAATTGTGCACTCTTTGAAATAGCAATTTTCCTCCAGGAATTCATGCTACAGCAGGTGGCAGCTCTCTGTATGGGGCACTGGATGCAACATTTGGACAACAGAAAAAAAATATCCAAAAGACTGGCTGTTCACAGTGGAGAGGGCTGTGGTACCACCTGTTCAGGAGGCTGAGTCAGGAGGGTGGCTTCAGCCCACAAGTTCAAAGCCAGCCTAGAAAACATAGCTGGATCTCATTTCTAACATGGAGGTGGGGGGTGGGGAGGAGAGGGCGAGACAGAGAGAGAGAGAGAGAGAGAGAGAGAGAGAGAGAGAGAGAGAGAGAGAGAGAGAGAGCAATTAGGGACAGAAAGAGAAGAAACGAAGGGACTTGACCTGGAGGAAATGAAGAAAAGACAAATACAGGGACCCACAGAAAAGTGGGGACCGAGTAGACTGGACTCTGTGATGGAGGAGCTTCAGCACCCCAGAACACAGCATGTTTGTTATATACAGTTCAACAGGAAGGACGGGTTTATGATACACAGCTGGACAGGAGCCAGGGTCATTACATTACACACAGACAAACAAGGAGGCGGGATTATTACAAGCAGCGGGATGAAGGAGACAGGTTTAGCTCGTTTCTGTAGGAACAGTCGCAGGCTGCCAGCATCTAGGGGGAGAAAGCTATGGTGGACATTTTCTGCACACACTGTCCACATTCTCACTCAGACTCGAGGAGGGCTTTGCCATCCCTCTGACTTGCCCAGGGAAGGTTTTGCATTCCCCCATGCATCTGAGACATCGGAGTCCTTATCATGTCTGTGCCCATGTTAATAGCACACATTCACTCAGGACTTCATTCACTCGGGGTTCCTCTGCTCCCCACAGAGGACGAGAGAGGAAGTAGGGAAAAGAGACAGCAGGAAGAAGAGGAGAGGAGGAAGAGAGAGTGGGGAGAGGGAGAGGAACAGGAATGGGGGGCTGAGAGTGGAACAAAGAGAAGAAGATTCAACAGTGCAGGTCATCTGCGACCCAGCAGCGAGCAACTGAATCCACGGTGGCAGGCGCCCTGTTCTCGCTTCCTTGGTGGGAGGATGAATGGCTCCTTCTGACTCCCCACCTTCTTCCAGGAGCATCACGTATTTTCAGACTTTGGTGCCGAGGCATCGGCTCTCTCGTTCGGAGTCTGGTTCCCCCCATCCTGAGGTGAAGGGCACGTGTCCCCGTGCGCATGGCAAAGAAGAGGTCACAGAAGTGTCCCCGCTCTCCCTGTGGTCTCTCTCCCTTCCCCTCTCCCCACATCTCCAATATGTGTCACGCTGTAGGAATCTGTAGCCACACAAGACGGCCAGCCTTGGCAATGGGCATCAGCCCCATCTCAGGTGGGGCTCTTATGTCATATGGGCAGGTGATGAGCCCTACCCATGACTGGCACACGGGGTCCACTCTGCGAGGCTGTCACATCCATGCGGTGGCTTCCAACTTACTTTCTCCTCTTTGTCTCATCTCACACCCAGCTGCACCTAGGTGAGGCAGGTCCCATGTGCTCTTTTTCTCTGCTGGGCAAACACAGTTGGTGAGGTGGGCAGACCCGCTTGCCAGGTCCACAGGTGCCTGGACCAGCTCCAGCTGGGGAGTGCCCACTGGTGGCCAGGGCTTGCTTGTCTCCAGTGCATACACAGGACAGCTGGGGCTGTTGAGCAGTTCACGGGGGTGGGATGCCTCCTTTCTGGAACAGCCTTTCCCAGACTCTGCAGGTTCCTTCCCCCTCCCTGCACAAATCCTAAACTCCAGGGACAACCCAGTGTTCCTCACAGCCCAGCATCCCTCCTGTCTCCAGAGCCAGGCCACCCTGAAGGCTCGAGACTCTGCACCCAGCTGCTCTTCTTGCTGGCAGCTTCCGTGTCTTTGGAACCAACCAACCATGGACCAAAAATGTTTTTAAAAGGCTTGGTTGTGGTCAATGGTAGAGTGCTGGGTTCCATCCCCAGTGCAATACAAACCGGGTGTTTTAATCCCATCACTGGGGAGTGGAGGCAGGAGATCAGGAGTTCATTGCCATTCCTAGCTACATAGTAAGTTCAAGGCTAGTGTTGACTGCATGAGGTGCCCCTCCCCCATCTCATTATATATTTTAGTTTTTTTAAAGATTTGTTTTATTACCTTAATTTATGTATTTGTGTGTGTCTGTGGGGCATGGTATGAACATATGTGAGTGCAGATGTCTGCTAAGTTTAGACGAGGTCCTGGAGCTGGAGTTACAGGCAACCACCATTCCCGAATGCATGCTGGGAAGAGCAGCAAACACTCTCAGCTGCTGTACGTCTCTCCTGGCGTCACGAATTTATATTTAAATGACATCTGTAGTGGATATGCACATACTTTTGTCTTGTACGCTCTCCCCTCAACAGTGCGCAGGAACAGCTATTGGCATGCCCTTGACATCAGAATGCGGCTGTGTGCAGGCTAAGAGGGCTGTGTAGGAAGGACTTGAGTGCCTGTCATTCCATCACATGGGTTCTGGAAGCAAACTCCCGGGGACACGAGGGACAGCATTTATATCATGTCCTGTGTTGATTCTTCAGCTCGGAAGCTGAAAGCATACAGGGCCTAAAGCCAGTTGTTATGATCTGGGTAAAGATAGGTGGATGACCTTCCGGCTACACCATGTCTCTTTCCTCCTGAAGAAGGGTCCAGATGCCAAGTGAGGGCTTGGTGACTTCTCTAGAGCGTACTTGTTCCTAGGAAAACTGAAGAATGTCCTATTTATCCTGTCTGCTCTTTCCCCTTCCCTGTTTGCTGGAACTGGAACCTTGCACATGCTAGGCAAGGCCCTACCTCTGAGCCATGTCTCTAGCCCCTCACTGGGGATTCTAGCGGGCCCTCTGCGGCTAAGCCACGCCCCCAGCTCATGGTCTTCTCGGTTTTAGTTTAGGAATAGATAAATAATCCACAGCACACTACGTCTGTGAGAGTCTTCCTTTTGTGTGGGTGCAGAAAGGTTAATTAGGAGGGACGGACAATCCTGCCAACGGACTGCAACATCATAGCATCGGTCAGAGGGACAGATCCACGTCCCCACCTCGCATGCTCAGTTACATGTCTGTAAATAGCTTCTGGTCAGTAGAGGAATAGTACTTTTTTTTTTTTTTTTTTTTTTTTGTCCCGGACAGTGGGAAAGTGTTTTGGCTCAAACACAAAAGCCTTCAGAGACGCTTCCAGTTTAGAATGAGGTTGCAGGGGCTAGGGAGTGAAGCGTGAAGGCACAGGCAGGAAGGCGCTATTAGACCCCGCGGGGTCCAGGATCTGAGAAGAGACTGGAGGGCTCCTGCACTGGTCATGCTAGTGTGATGAAGCCTAAGCCCAGGAACGGCAAGGAGCGGGCCTGGCAATCGGGGCTGCCTCACTCTCTGCATTTGTACGAACACGCACAGACGCCGGCCGGACTCACTTGTGTTGTTCGAGAAGCTTCCTAATTGTGTTCATGCATGCCAAGTTTCCGACTGGTTCTGAGAATCTCAGGTGGGCTTGAAAAGACGCCACAAGAAAGGGGTAGATTCCAAACAGCACAGACCACATCACTCTGAGAACTAAGAGAAGTCTTCCCTGTGGTCCACGACGCCCTGAGGGATCTGCTCGTCATCTTCCGCTCTCATGCCCTCTGCTTCCCTCTTTACTCAGCCACATTCTCACGGGTCTCCTGCTTGGTCTTTGAGCAAGCCCCACACGGTCCTGTCTCGGGGCCTTTGCACATGCTGTTCTGGGTGGTCAGAAAGCCTGTCATTCAAATACCTGCATGATTCCTGCATCACCTTCAGGTTCCTGCTTGGTGGTTACCTCCATAGCGACCTTCTCTGGGCTTCATTTAACACATGGCTTATGCAACACATTCTGTCAACTCTTTGTAAAGGCTAAATTGAGTGCTGTCTGAAATTATTATATTCAAGTCTAATCCTAAATACCTTCAAACGTGGCTGCATTTGGAGAAGGGGCTTTTTAAATAGGTAATTCATGAGCGGAGGATGTAGTTCAATTTGGTTTAGTGCTTGCCTAGTATACACAAGGCATGCTCAGCCCCTAGCCCCACATAAAGCCAGCAAAATTAGCACACTTTTGTAATCCTAGCACCCAGGAGGATCCCTGCAGGCAGGAGGCCAGCCTGGGCAAGAGGGTGAGATTGTGTCTCAAACAACAGCCTCCCCTGTCCACTGGGACTCTGCACTCCAGTCACTATGTATAAGGGCTGTGGGGACCTGCCCCACCGGGAACTTAGGTCACCTATGAAGAGGTGGCCTGGAACCAAGGAAAGGTAAGTGTGCGCAGCTCGCCCGTTTCCCAGCCTCCCTCTTACCCGGAGACACAGCGGGAAGTCAAGTCAAGCAAGAACTCGTTTATTGATGGGCAGTAAGCTTCTTTTACACCAGAAAACCTCAGAACCCTAGGAGGGGGTGAAGGAACAAACCAATCATTTTAAAGGGCACCCTATTTACAAGTTGTTTATGTCCTGACACCATCTCCTGTTTTTTAGTTTCTTATCTTAGCATAAATAACTTGAGCTCACTTTCTTTCTCACCATTCGTATCCACTCTCTGTGTAAACACCTTAAAGCTTAAGCTCTGTTTATCTGAATTTCTCTGGCACCCTCTTTGCAGCCCATGTGTGCCCCACAAAGGGCCAGCAGCTTCCACGCAGGCCGGGGCACACAGTGGCTCCTGGATGGAGGAAGCTCTGGATCTCCACAGTGCGTTTGTACTGAACACACACCTCGGATTGTTCTTGTCCTTATTCCCAAACAACAGTGGTGAACCACACTCACACATCCCACTGTGTCCAGGTCACACTCACACATCCCACTGTGTCCAGGTCACACTCACACATCCCCTTGTCAGTCACACTCACACATCCCACTGTGTCCCAGGTCACACTCACACATCCCCACTGTGTCCCAGGTCACACTCACACATCCCCACTGTGTCCCAGGTCACACTCACACATCCCCCCCCCCCCCATCCCGCTGGTCCCAGGTCACACTCACACATCTCCACTGTGTCCCAGGTCACACTCACACATCCCGCTGTGTCCAGGTCACACTCACACATCCCCCCCCCCCCCCCCCCCCCCCCCCCCCCCCCCCCCCCCCCCCCCCCCCCCACCCCCACTGTGTCCAGGTCACACTCACACATCCCACTGTGTCCAGGTCACACTCACACATCCCGCTGTGTCCAGGTCACACTCACACATCCCCACTGTGTCCCAGGTCACACTCACACATCCCCACTGTGTCCAGGTCACACTCACACATCCCCACTGTGTCCCAGGTCACACTCACACATCCCCCCCATCACACCACACACCCCTGTGTCCCAGGTCACACTCACACATCCCCGTGTCCCCCCCCCCCCCCCCCCCCCCCCCCCCCCCCCCCCCCCCCCCCCCCCCCCCTGTGTCCAGGTCACACTCACACATCCCGCTGTGTCCCAGGTCACACTCACACATCCCCACTGTGTCCAGGTCACACTCACACATCCCGCTGTGTCCCAGGTCACACTCACACATCCCCACTGTGTCCAGGTCACACTCACACATCCCCACTGTGTCCAGGTCACACTCACACATCCCACTGTGTCCAGGTCACACTCACACATCCCCACTGTGTCCAGGTCACACTCACACATCCCCACTGTGTCCAGGTCACACTCACACATCCCCACTGTGTCCAGGTCACACTCACACATCCCCACTGTGTCCAGGTCACACTCACACATCCCCACTGTGTCCAGGTCACACTCACACATCCCCACTGTGTCCAGTCACACTCACACCCCCACTGTGTCCAGGTCACACTCACACACCCCACTGTGTCCCAGGTCACACTCACACATCCCCACTGTGTCCAGGTCACACTCACACATCCCACTGTGTCCAGGTCACACTCACACATCCTGCTGTGTCCCAGGTCACACTCACACATCCTTACTGTGTCCAAGTCACACTCACACGTCCCCACTGTGTCCCAGGTCACACTCACACATCCCCACTGTGTCCAGGTCACACTCACACGTCCCCACTGTGTCCAGGTCACCTAGAGAGACTCTGGAGTCTGTATACTCCCTGTTCTCTGTTCTCCATGTTTTTCCCTCAGGGGACCTAGCCTCTCTAGGATTTGGGGGTCTCTGGGGTCCTGGGTGCCAGTGGACCGCAGCCCGGGTACACTCCGTCCCCGAGGCTTCTCTCCATACACTCATCTGCCCCCCATCTGTCCCCCCTTCTCTCGGATGTCTTCTCTGCATGGGAAGGGACACGTATCTGCTTATCCATGGCCACATCCCCAGCACCCAGCACAGAGCCAGTCACACACACATGCTCACTCGGTGTTTGTTGAGTGAATAAATGAGTGAGGGCAAAGATGCCAAGGCTCTGGGTTCCTCTGGTTTTGAGAATCCAACTGATGTGTGTGGGAGCAGGAGAGTCCATCACTTCCCTCTTTCCAAACAGAGGCTGAACTACAGTTGCAAAGAAAAGGACATGTGTTTTCAGAACGAGCCTTTGTGCCTCCCAGACTGCCATCAAACCCTCCATTCTCCTGCCTCAGCCCCCTGCGGGTTGGCCTGCAAGTGTGAGGCACCTTTCTTTCACCCTCCCCAGTCTTGAGCTGTGCTCCTCAAGCAGCGGGAGGGGAGGGCCGGGATGTTTCAGCTCAAGAAATGGTGACTTTAACAGATGGCCAGTGTGCTACCTCCTGCAGTGAAGGACACCGGGTGTGTACGATGTCAGAGCCCCGCCTCGTGCCCCAAAATGTGTGAGACTGTGTGTCATTTTAAGAGTCAAATAAAAAGGTCGGGCCTGACAGCAAAGGCCCGTCTGCCATTCCAGCTACTCAAGAGGCTGAGGCAGGAGGCTCACCAGTTTGGGGCTAGCCTGGGCTACAAGAGTAAGTTCTGCGGCCATCTTGGCAAAATAAAAAGTTAAAAAGAGCTGGGGGCGGAGCGCTTGCCTGGTGTGCAGGAGTCCTGACCCCCCGATACTGCAAACAAATAAAAAAGTGAAAGAATGAGTAACCAGATGGGAGAGCTGACCTGGTGCTGCACACATCCAAGCCCTCACTGTCCAGCTAAGGTGGAGGGTTGTGAGTTCCAGCCCAGCCTTGGCAGCATGGTGAGACTCTGCCTCAGAAAACAGCAATGTGGGGGCTGTGGCTAAAGGCACTGGCTGATCCTGCAGAGGACCGGAGTTCACACAGCACCCACACAGTTAACAGTTGGCTGTAACTCCAATTTCAGGGCATCCAACACTGTCTTCTTACCCTGAAGGGCATTGTACACGCGTGCACAGACTGCATGGGAAAACACTCATGCTCATGAAAATAATAAACACTGAAATGTACACATGTACAGGATGGCTCCGTGGGTAAAGGTCTGGTAGCTTGAATTGATTTTCTGGAACCCAGTGATGGATGGGGAGAACTGATTTCCACGGTTGTCCTCTGACCTGCACAAATGGACCATGTGTGGCTCACCCACACACATACACCAAATAAATACATAAATACATTTAAATAACAACAGTAAGAAAAAATACAGGGCTGGGGGAGAGTTCAGTGGGTTAGGACCTGAGGCCAGGCATGGTGGGCCACGCTAGAGTCACACTGCTTGGTAGCAGGGGTGGGTGGTGGGTAGGGTGGGGGGTTGGGGGGTGGGGTGGGGGTGGGGGTGGTGTCACTGGCTGGCCAGCCTAGCCAACTCACCTTCAGGCCAGTGAGAGACCTTGCCACAAAAACTAGGGTGGATGACCCCTGCAGAAAGATGCCTAAGGTGGACAGACCTCAGGCTTCCACATGCATGCACACATGCCCGTGTGCCATGTACACTGCATACACATGAACATACAAAGACAACAAATTTTTTTAAAAATGAGACACACACACACACACACAAAAAAAAAAACTAACTAACAAACGGGCTCCCTGTGCTCTCTATAGCACACAGGAAGCAGAGGAGGACTAGACGTCTAGCCTAGGACATTTGAACTTGAACTTGCCATCAGGTGTCTGGTGTTCACTGGACACGGACCCAGAGCACAGAGAGTCGGGGCTCGAGAGGGTCCACTCCGCAGAAGAGAGTATCTAGATGCAGGAAAGCACCCCTACCCCACCCACCCCAGTCTGGCTGGCATCTGGAGCCAGGCGGGCCTATTGCTCAGCATCAGCCACACCCTTGCGCCCTTTCAACCCGTGGCCTGTGTTGCCCGGCAACTGCTAGAAGTGTCTTTCCTGCCCCCCAGTTGCCAAGGGAATACTCAATCCTTGAAGCCGGGCCTGGGGTGCTGAACTTCCGGGCGCAGGGTGGAGTGGCCTCTGCTGTCCACACCTGCTCGCGTGGCCCTGGCTTCCCTGTTGGCTTCTCTCACTCGGCTCTCCCTGTTTGCTTTCTCCCTCCAGTTTCCTCTCCTGGGATTTCTGAGCGAGGCCCATGGATGCCGAGGGCCTCCTGGGGCTCTGACCCCATGTTGCCCACACTCAGCCACGATGTCCTGCACCGCCCAAGGCGCCCAGGTGCGGGCTACACTCTGGCAGGCTCACCCAGGCCCCTGCACGTCTCGTGGACACAGCAGATGAGTGGCAGCCTCGAGGGGCCAACGCTGAAACGGCGTGGTGGCGTGGTGGACCACCGGGATGTCATCTTGGCCCACCAGGCGCACAAAATGCACAGCACCCCTCAGGCCAGAAGGAAAGAATGGGAGTGAGTATGCGCGGAGCAGGCTGCGCGCGCGCGCGGGGGTGGGGTGGGGAGGGTCGTGGGTCAGGCCGAGTCAAGCCGGCAAGCTTCAGGGTGCAGAACGTGCTGATGAGCTGTGGGGTCACTGAAGACTCAAGCTTCTCCCTTGAGAGTGGATCAACACTCTGCCTAAGCGTTGCCTTGAGTTCTCTGAGCCAGCTTTGTGAAGGACCCAGGTCCCCTGTGCGCAGTGCAGCCAGAAAGCCTGGCAGAGTGGGCAAATGCTTTCCTGGGGGTGTGGTGGGGAAAGGCTGAGAAATGCTGCCTTCTAGAAGGACCCCCTTGCATCGGCTCTCACTGCGGGTTCCAGAGCCAGGGATACACGCTTGTGCTGAAGGCAGAGTTGGGGGCTAGCTGGGGTTGGGAGAATGCGGTGGCGTCCTGACTTGGTTTGCCATCCCCTAAGTGGGTCTGTGACGGGGGGGGGTGGGGGGGGGGGGGGTGAGGGGGGGGTGGTGTGTGAGGAGGGCAGCTACCTGGTGCTTGGGACCTAAAACCTCTTCCCCAGTTCCACAGCAGTTGGGGAAGCCTGCCACGCTGAGATATTCGATGCCAAGCGCTCTGTGGAAATGCTCCACGGCCACCCACCCCTGTGCCAGTGCTTTTCCAGGTGGACTGCTAGGGCTTAGTAAGAACATTTTTGTTTCCCCAACGGTGCAAAGCTGGGGTGGGGTTCCTGGGCTGATAACGATGGCTGTGGTGTGACCAGCAGTAACAGCGAGAGCAGCCGATGCTGGCAAAGCCAGGAGTCAGCTCAGGCCTGAAGGGGTCCCCCGGTCTCCACACATCGCCTGTCCCAGAGAGGCTCAGCGTGTGGCCGGCCTGCTTTTCTGTGGCTCTCACTGTTTTCTTCTGTTGCTGCTGGAGGCTGGGGTAGTGGGTGAAGCCAGTGGGGGCTGATGGACATGAACAAACGCAAGGAGGGTCTGACCTTGTGCGGTGGGCTGGCTGGGAGCGTAACTTTGGCTGAGGGACGGCCTGATGCGGGCTCTGAGGCGGTTCTTGAGATTATGGCGACACCTGGTGGCAGGTCTGAGCACCTGCAGGCGGCAACAAACCGACTTCTTTGATGTTCCCGTGCTCCGTGATTAACCCTCTTTCTTCCGTCCATGTGTCCACCTGCTCACTCAGCATTGTCTACCCATGCCTCAGTTGTCCCATCCATGTATCTTCCCATGTACTTTCCTCTCCCTCGTCCACCCACACACCACTGTTCAGTCCAGGCTGTCCTCAATCCACCCACCCACCCGTCCATTCATCCTTTCCATCCATCCTTTCCTAAGAGCCTGGCCGGTGCCTCTCCAGGACTGCTCCCCCCTCCTTCCCCCTCAGCCCCCCCCCCCCCACTCACGCTCTCCTTTGCTTGGTTTTCTCAGAATCAATGAGACTATTTGACTATTCCTGCAGACTTGCTGCAAGGAGTTTTTGTTTTCTTTGTTGGGGGGGGGGCAGGAAAGTGTTGGGTTTTTGTTTTGTGTTTTTAGTATTTTATTACGTTTTATTTTTTATTTATTTATTTATTTATTTTTTTATTTTTCGAGACAGGGTTTCTCTGTGTAGCTTTGCGCCTTTCCTGGGACTCACTTGGTAGCCCAGGCTGGCCTCGAACTCACAGAGATCCGCCTGGCTCTGCCTCCCGAGTGCTGGGATTAAAGGCACATGCCACCACCGCCCGGCCTACGTTTTAATTTACTTTGTACGCATATGGAGAGGGGTGGGCCATGGCACACATGTGAGGGTCAGAGGGGCACCTTGCTGGAGATGGTTCTTTTCTTCCACCGTGTGGCTTCTGGGGATTGGACTGAGGTTTAGAAGCAAGTGCCTTAACCTGCTGAGCCCTTGGCTTAAAGAACTGACAGGAAAAGGATTCCTGTAGTGATGGGAGTGAATGCTCACACAGCTGCGGTGAGCCTGACCCAGGGCCCAGCTCTTCCGACCTCCCCGTGGAGGCTCTGCCCTGGCCTGGGCTTCAGACAGCCCAGTGTGAGCCCGTTCTGCGTGTTTGCCACAGTCTGGCTGGTAGGCTTTACTGTTGATCTCCTGTACCCGACCCACGGTGGCATTCCAGACAGGAGCTTTATCACTAAGCCGCACCCCAGCCCCTCACTGGGGTATTCTAGGCAGGGGCTCTACCTCTGAGCCACACCCCAGCCCCTCACTGGGGTATTCTAGGCAGGGGCTCTACCTCTGAGCCATACCCCAGCCCCTCACTGGGGTATTCTAGGCAGGGGCTCTACCTCTGAGCCACACCCCAGCCCCTCACTGGGGGATCTAGGCAGGGGCTCTACCACTGAGCCACACTCCCAGCCCCTCACTAGGGGATTATAATTAGGTGTTCTTCTGCTACACCTTTTTATCCCTGTCATGAAGACAATTTTTGACATACCCCTGTCGTACTTACTTTTATTTATACATATGTTCTGCTAAAACTTATCATTATATAAATATAAAATGAAAAGGGAGACATCAATAAAAATATATAATATTTTGAAATCATATTTTCAAGACATCTTGTTTGCTTTTTTTTTTTTTTTTTTTTTTTTTTTTTTTTTTTTTTTTTTTGAGACAGGGTCATTCTATGTAGCCCTGCCTGGCCCAGAACCTGCTAGGTAGACCAGACTGGCCTCAAACTTACAGACCACTACACTTGTGTCTGCTTCCTGAGTGCTGAGTTATGGCTGGAGGTGAATCTTGATGTGTGTACAGTACAGGCTGGTGCCACACTTGTGGACCTCTGGTCTTTGCCAGAACTTGAGGATCCCAGGCTGACCTGTGAGGGTTAGTGTTAACTATCAACTTGACAGAATCCAAAGGCACCAGGAGAAGGGCCTCTGGGGGATTATGTTGGCTTTGTGGCCCATAACAGGTGGTACCCTTTCTTGATTCTTCATGGGACCCCAAATGGTATAAAATGGAGAAAGCAGACTGAAAGCCAGTATACAGGCATCAATCCATCCCTGTCTGCTCCTCACTGGGCACAGTGTGGGCGGTGCCCTATCCATCCCTCTGCTCTTCACTGGGCACAGTGTGGGCGGTGCCCTATCCATCCCTCTGCTCCTCACTGGGCACAGTGTGGGTGGTACCCTATCCACCCCTCTGCTCCTCACTGGGCACAGTGTGGGTGGTACCCTATCCATCCCTCTGCTCTTCACTGGACACAGTGTGGGCGCTGCTCTTATGGTAACTGGAACAAGACACTGGCTCTAAGTTCTTCTGCAGCTATCCCCCTGCCGTGGGGTTTACTTTCCCTTAGGTTGCTGCTCTGTATAAGTGTTTTCATTCTGTACACATTCTAGAAGTTACTCAACCCCACAAGTCCATGATCACATTCAATAGTTGCTAGAATCTCCAGGTTCCTGCCACAAAGCCACACTTCTCTGTCTTAGTTTTCGAGGATTTTTTGAGCAAATCTCAGCCCTTCACTGGCTTTATAAACCCCAGTCTCCCTCTCTAAAGCAACAATCTTTTTTTTTTTTTTTTTTTTTTTTCAGTGCTATCACACTGACCACATCAGTCGCAATGCTCACGGCTCTTGTGGCTGCCCGACCTTCGGCTTTCCTGGTTCTCTCTCCTTTTTTCAAAACTCTGATCTCTCGGAGCGAGGGGGCTCTGTGTTATGATTGTTTGTTGATTCTGCTTTTGTAATGGAGCAGGACACAGAGTACACTGCTGAACAGGCAAGGACTCCACATCGTCACCTTTCCCCCAGAGCTTGTTGCCCTCCGGGCTGAAGTCGGCCCTGTCCCCATGCGGCTGTTGACCTAGGGACTCCTGGGAATGGAGTGTCTGAGCAGCCCAGTCTCCAGCTGGCTCAGTCTGTGCTATGAACAGCCACATCAGGACATCCTTACTTGCTTTCCCCTCCCCTCCCTTCCCCTCCTTTCCTTTTCCCCTCCCTCCCTCCCCTCCCTTCCCCTCCCCTCCCCTCCCTCCCTTCCTCTCCCCTCCCCTCCCCTCCCCTCCCCTCCCCTCCCTTCCCCTCCTTTCCTTTTCCCCTGTCCTTCCCCACTACTCTGGCCTTGAACTCCTGAACTTCCTGCCTCTGCCTCCGAGTGCCAGGATTACAGGTGTGTGCACCAGGCCTGGATAAAATTCCCTTCCTTTGTGTATGGATATGGAGGTTTGTGTGTGCGTGTGTGTGTGTGTGTGTGTGTGTGTGTGTGTGTGTGTGTGTGAGAGAGAGAGAGAGAGAGAGAGAGAGAGAGAGAGAGAGAGTCAAAGGTCAACCTCAGGTGTTTTTCTCTGATCTGGAACTTGACAAGTAATCTAGACTGGCCAGCCAGGAAGCCTCAGGGAGCCCATAGTCTCTACCTCCCCAGTGCTGGGATTGGTTTTGCATAGATTCTGGGGATCAAAGTTGGTCCTCATGCTCACAAAGCAAGCATTGGCCAGCTGCGCCATCCTGCCAGCCCATCTTTCCTTTTGACAGCTGAATAGTGTTCCATTGCATCTCCAGACCACGGTTTGTTTACTTGTCCTTCTGCCAATGGGAACTTGTGCTGCCTCCCTTCTGTGCACGACGCCACACTAAGCATGCGTCTGCAAACGTCCCTCCGAGGCCCTGCTCTTGGTTCTTTGGAGTTTACATTATGAGGCGGAGTTGCTAGGAATGGGGGTTTTGCTGATCTTTTCTGTTGTGTAGGCCCTCTCTCCGCCCTGCTTCCTATGCTCTTCTGCTGGGCATGGCAGCACACTCCTGCCGTCCCGACACCCGGGAGTTGAGATGGGAGGACCAGGCACTCAAGAGCATCTTCAAGTACACAGCGAACTTCAGGCCAGCCTGTTTCAGAGAAGGAAAAACAAACAAGACAAAACAAAGACAGGCCCTGTGTCTCCGTAGTGAAGCACCAGGTCCTGGGCTCCACCCCAGCACCACTGAAACCCAAGTGAGGTGATGCAGACCTGTGATCCCAGCACAGTTGGTGCAGAGGCCGGGCTTCAAGGTCACCCTCGGCCACACAGAAAGTTGAAGGCCTCTGGGCTGAGTGAAACCCTGTCTCAAACAAAACAAAACTAAACTAGTAAAACCAAACCTTCCCCTAAAAGAAAAGAGGTAAAGGGTGGAGGCAGGCTGGAGAGATGGCTCAGTGGTTAAGAACAGTTGCTTCCCAATCACAAGGACAGGGGTTCAGAAATCAGCATCCCCCTCAGGGGGCTCATAAAGGCCTGTAACGCCAGCTCCAAGAGATCTGACACCCTCTTCTGGTCCCCACAGGCATCAGTACACACATATGTGTATGCACACACACACACACACTTGTGCACACACACACATACACAAGCATATGTACACACACATGCATACACTAGCATATATGCATGTGTGCACAAATAAAATCAATTTTTTTAAAGAAAGGAGGGGAGAGAAAAGGCAAGAAGGGAATGAGGGAGACAGAAAGAAGAGGAGGGGAGGGGAGAGAGGAAGGGAAGAAGAGAGAGGAGATTAGGGGAGGGGAGGGGAGAGGAGGAGAAAGACAGCCCCATGGGTCCTACAGTGTGTGTCCTGGGTTATCTGAGCTGCTTCTGTGGTCCTGTGGCTGGAGCCCCCCACTTCGCCCAAGGAGCAAGGTTAGCCACCTGAGGAGTCCCTGGACAATGTCTTCCTGAGATTGTCAGTTCTGGCCACCCTTTGCTAGCAATCAAGGTAGACGGTGCTGTTTTGCTGCATCTCAGGATGGATGGAGTATTCTCTCAGTGGTCCTTTCTGCTTGCCGAGGAAACGTCTCTTCAAGCGTCCTGTCCCGGGATCAGCCCATTTCCACAGGCTCAAGCAGGGCGTCACCCTGACCGTCTCATGTCTTGGTCCTGCCTCTACTGTCCTGCAGGGATGCTTAGCTTTCTTTCCACCACTGGTCCCCCCGACATCGAGGCTGTGACGGGCACCAGCAGGTGCTGGAAAAGGACCTGAGAGTGAAGCAGAGTAAGACAGCATGGTGAGACAGACAGACAGACAGCACAGTGAGACAGACAGACAGAACAGTAAGACAGACAGAGCACAGTGAGACAGAATGGGGATTCGGCAGAGCCAAGGGGCTTAGGGTCAGTTACCCTAAGGATTGTAGAGTTCAGAGCCTCCCTCCCTCCCTCCCTCCCTCTCCTCCCTCCCTCCCTCCCTCCCTCCTCCCTCCCTCCCTTTTTGAGACAGGGTCTCAGCCTGCAGCCCAGGCTGCTCTGGCACTCAGAGTGGCTCTCCTGCTCAGGACCCACAGTGCTGGGACTGCACACGTGCACCACCATGCCCGACTCTATCCTCCCGTCTTCCTCACTTTGTCAGAGTCTCACTGCGTAGCCCAGGCTGATCTCGAGCCTTTGATCTTCCTATCTCAGCCCCCAGAGTGCTGGGATTATATACACAGCCCCCCAAGCTCCACCTACTTCACTGATTTCTTAGTTTTACATGAAACTAGAACAGAAATAGAATCTTGAAAATTATTGGCCTTCCATATCTATGAGCTTTTTTTCAAGCATTGACCAATTTTTAAAAACCTTTTTAAATATTTTATTTTATGTGCATGTCTGTGCGCCATGTGCATTCAAAACCCTTGGAGGCCAAAGGAGGGCCTCAGAGTCCCCGGGACTAGAGTCACCGATGGTTCTGAGCTGCCATGTGGGTGGTGGAAATTGACTCCAGGTCCTCTGGAAGAGCAGCCAGTGCTCTTAACCACTGAGCCATCTCTCCAGCCCCCCCTTTTCTTAAAGTTACATTGATGGACTGGGTATAGGAGTGGTAGAGTACTTGCCTAGCTCCCCTGAGGCTCCATCCCAGCCCCTCAAGAAAGGGCAAGTGCCGACTTGCACTCTCTAGTGAAGTCTGTGGTATCCATGAGAGTCACACTTGGAAGCTGCATCTCCTTGAGCTCACTGAGAAGGAGGGAAGTGGGCCAGTTATCATAGCCATCCCTTTCGATATATTATGGGGTGAGAATATGTGAAATCCTTTCTTTTAGCTATTTTCCAATGAAATTACTAGCTGGAGCTGCAGGCTCACAGTTCCAAGGTTGCATTCCATGCTGACCAGTTTCTGGGCTGTGTGTTATGGTGAGACATGTGTGTGGTGGAGCAGAGTATCTCACCTCAAGGCCTGCTGGAAGGAGAGAGGGGTCAGGATTCTAAATCCTTGTTGGGGTTCAGGCCCCTGTGACCTCACTTTCTCCCACTGGGCCCCATCCCTCCAAGGTTCCACTACTTCGGAATAACACCCATGGGCTTCAGCAATGGCCTTTGGGGCACATCTCAGGTCCAAGTCAAACCAGGAAGTGGCCTGGGGCACTTGAAAACTTTACCTCCAGTGGCCCGCTACCTCCAAGCAGGCTCTATTAATTCAACCTGGATTCACCAGTTCATCAACTCATCAGTGGGTGAGTGCTGCCACGATCCAGGTGCATCAATAGCTCCTCTAGCTGGGGACCAGCTGTTACGCAATCAGCTTCAAATTGCTGTATCTAGTGACTGTTCTAGGCCCACACTCACCAGTTCCGTTTTTTAATGAGCTTTATGGATGTTTCCTGAACAATCACAGTCAGACACATAAAACTCTGTGTGTGCGCGCAGGTGCGTATGAGGGCGGGCAGGTGTGCATACACACGCGCGCAGGTGTGTGTTGAGCCGGAGGTTAACCTTAGGGTTTTTGTCCAGTGTCCCAAGGAGGCCAGAAGAGGGCGCCCTATCTTCTGATAGAGTTACGGGTGCAGGGCCCCCTCTTAGCTAGGCGCTGACTCCGCCTTGTGGGTTTAGCCCAGCGCTGGGATTACATCACACCTGGCGTTTTACGTGGGTTCTGGGGATAGAAGTCGGGTCCTTAAGCTTGCATGACAAATACTTCACTGTCTGAGCATCTCCTCAGGCCTCTCCTTAGTGTTTTCCTGGGACATGGCTTCCCTGCTTCTGGGAACATTTGAGGCTAATTTTGTCTCACAACAGAAGAAAGAACTATCTTTGCAACGGTCTGTCTGGCTCTCGTGGCTGAAAGACATTTCCTTTAGAGCCTTTTAGGAACTGAGTTTGCTGACTGGTGGGTTAGAACCGCCGGCTTCCAGCTGAAGGTTCTGCGGCAGATCACCAGATGGCGCTGTGGTCCACAAGCTGAGCAGATGCTGGCCCTAGAAGCCTAAAATCTAGCCGCCTCCCCCCCATCCCCGTCCGCACCTCCTGGACGTCCTCTTTCTGCTTCCCGCCTGTAGGGGGCAGGGTTCTGAGACACTGGAGGCAGCGCCCTCAAAACGCCAGTTCTCACCAGACTGTTACCAATCCGCACACAAAACGCCAGTCCTTTTTAAATGTACAAAGATCGGTTGCAGGAAGACGACCCAGTGGGTAGAGGGGCTTTCTGCAGTCTGGAGAGTTGTGTTCAACTCCTGGAACCCACGTAAATGCGCCAGGAAACACTCGGTTCCGCAGAGTTACCTTCTGGTCCCCGTGTGCATGTTGTGGCTCAGGTGTGAGAGCATCCACACACAATAATAGTAAACGGATGATCTGAAAGATCGATTGGGAGGGATTGGGGCTGTGGCTTAGCGTCAGGGCTCTTGCCTAGCATGTGCAGAGTTTGAATCCCAGGTCCACGACTTGCTGACCTGACAGTGGGAGGCCCAGTTTCCCTGTCTGTAAAGTGGAGATAGCAATAGCTCTGGGGGGCAAACTTTTCCTTTTGTGCGGGGGTGTGTACAGGTTTGTGTGCGCACACGTTTGTGTGTGCAGGTGCATATGCACACATGTAAGCATGTGTGGGGAGGTCAGAGGTCAGTCACAAGTGTCGTTCTTCAGGAGCCCTCCACTGTTCTTGTTTGTTAGTTAACAAAGGTCTCTCTGTAGCCCTGACTAACCTGGAACTCACTCTGTAGCCTTGGCTGTCTTGGATCTCGCTCTGTAGACCAGGCTGGCCTGGAACTCACAGAGATCCCCCTGCTTCTACCTCCTGAGTGTTGAGATGAAAGGTGTGTGCCACCATGGCTGGCTTCTGCTCTGGTTTTGAACACAAAGTCTCTTGCTGGGATCCGAGGCTCTTCAGTTAGGCTAAGCTGGCTGGTCAGCAAGCCCCAGGGATTTTTCTGACTCTACCTCCCTCGAGCTAAAGTTAATGGGTGTAAGAAGCCTGGCTTTTTCCATGGGTTCTGGGGTGAAGTTCAGGTCCTCACACTTGGAAGGCGAACACTTTCCGCACTGATTCCTGTCTGCAGCCTACGGCTTCTCTAACGGTACAGGCTTACAGGCACTCCATGCCAGGTCTCTCTACCACAAGGCAGAGAGGACGGGGTCTCAGGGCCCTCTCTCCACAAGGAAAAGTTAAGAACCCTGACCAAACTGAAACCTGACCTTTAGAAAGGAGCTGGAATCAGAGCACTTTTTTTTTTTTTTTTTTTTTTTTAAGGGAAGGCAGGTTGAGCAATTCTAGCCTAGTTGATATTAAAAAGAAATAGGTCTGGTCCCAGGGCTCTGCTTTTCCAGTCCAGCTGGCTGGCTTGCAGGGCAGAGAGACCCTCTTTTTGTCCTTTGAATTCTGGCCTTGGCTTCAAACCACAGCGGAAGGTCTGCAGAGGCTCTGGGGTGCCTGCCCCTCCCACAGTGTCTGGCAGGCTCTCCGTGCTAGCTGCTGGCTCTAAGTGTCTTGTGAGCACATGTCCCTGAAGTCGCCCTTCTGATCTTACAGGACTTTGATGTAGGATTCAGTTGTGCCTCGGGTTTCCTGTCCCCAACAGCTAGCTCTATCCCTGCCTCCTCACGGGGTCTGTGAGCTTGAGCTGGCCTGTCCCTCCCCGCCTCTTACCACCAGCACAGGATGATTCTAAGCTTTCAACACCCCTCACTTAGGTTTTGAGACAGCGTCTCTGATTGGCCTGGAGCTCGCTAATGAGTGAGGCTGGCTGGCCCTCCCTCCCTAGGGATCTGCCTGTCTTCAAATCCCAGTGCTGTGAGTGAAGGGAAAAGTTCAGGACCCCAAGACGGAGTCCCCAGGCCCTCATGCTTGCGTGGACTTTACCGCCTGAGTCCTTTTCCAAGTCCCTGTCGTACTTTTTGGATGGTGATTGTGCACACAGGGGATCTGTGTTTTTGTTTGGTTGGCTTGTTTTTGGTTGTTGCTGCTTCTGTTGACACAGACTGTGTTACACAGACAGGCTTGGAATCCACGACCCCTCTGCCTCAGTCTCCCTGTGTTGGGGTGACGCATGTGACTCTGGCCGCCGCAGGCTCTTCTGATGGCGTCACTCAGATGGACCCCTGACTGTCTCTGGGCGTGCTTTCACCATTGCTGCCCTGGGTCAGACGCCACCACTCTGCCTTTTGCGCCTCATGTTTTGATGTGTTTGGGGTTTTGTTTCCTATGCTTTGGGGGGATGGAACTCAGGACCCTGCACGTGACAACCAGGCTCTCTGCCATCAAGCTACAGCCAGAATCTTCTCTTATTTCTAAAAATGATTTTGTCTGTGTGTGTGTGTGTGTGTGTGTGTGTGTGTGTGTGTGAGAGAGAGAGAGAGAGAGAGAGAGAGAGAGCGCATTCAGATGTTCAGATGCCTACAGAAGCCAGAGAAAGGCATTAGATTTCCTTGGAGCTATAGTTTCAGGCAGTCATGAGCCTGACTGGGTACTGGAACCAAGGTGGGGTTCCTCTGGGATAGTAGCTAATGCTTTCAAAAGCTGAGCCATCTCTTTAGCCCAGGCTAGCCCTGAACCTCAGGTGTCATTATGCCTGGCTTCTGCCTTAAGTGCTTTTGCCTTCAAGGCCTTCTGGCTTGCTGTTCCCTCTGCCTGCAATGTCCTTTGTATGTCTGGCTCCTTCTGTGCTGGTCTTTGCTCTGATGCCATCTACTGGAATAGAAACTGGTAGAGCCTCTGTCTAGATTCACCCGGTGAGGGACTGGGAGCATGCTCACTCAGCAATACAGCAACCGGGGGGTGGAGCTTTACTGGCATGGGAAGAACCTGGGTCCTACTACTGGGATATCCCCAGGTCATTTTAACCCACACTACAGTGTCTCACTCTCTTCCTTACTTTATGCTCATCTGAGACACACCTGCTTTCATTTGCAGTGTGGAAGTTACAAATTGACTTTGGTGTGGAAACACACATAAACACAAACACATCAAAAGCAAAGCATGACCAGTGCTTTCTAAGTGAATGCAGAGTCATTCCAGCTTGACTCCGGTTCTGGTTCTTACTCCTTGGAGTCAGTGATTTCCTCTCTGTGTATCCAGTGAGCACATACTGGCCCAGCTAAATGTTCAAATATTGAGGCAGTTCCATCCAAACTAGCAAAGAGCAATTGCTTACTCGGGAGGAAGCTCCCCCAGCCATCCGGGTCCCCTGCTGGTCCTGGATGGTCCCAGATGCTTTCAGACAATCCATGTTCTAGAAGTCATGCCATCTGAGGGCATCCATAGGGGAGGGGCCTAGCCACAGATGCTCAGCCCCTTTCCAGAAAATGATGCCAAATCTGCCCATGTCTCCATCCCAGACACATTAAATGTCCCCATCCCAGACCCACCAAGTGTCCTCATCCCAGACACACTGAGCTTTAAGTGACAGGGTGCAGCTGGAGTAGAAGGCTGGGCAGGTGGAATCCACACCAGGCTATGGATGATTCTGATCATGTTTTGGGCCATGAGTCCTCTACAGTTCAGGGAAGGCAAGGGCTGCTTCTCTGGATAGATTTTAGATGATCATACCAGACAGAAGGAAAGTAATCACGTTAAGTGAAATCCTAGAGTTGTTGCAAAACTAAAACATGTAATTATAACAAGTTGGAGAGAGGGCTCAGGGTAAACAGTGTCCACTGCATCTGCAGAGGACCCAGATTCCGTTCCCAGCACCCACGTCAGGCAGCTCACAACTGACTCCAGACCCAAGGGGATCTGATACCTTTGGCCTCTTGCTGCAGGCTGTAGGAAAATGTAATGGAATTCAGCTACTGTCACAAAAGCTACTACTTGGAAAAGTCAAGGACTTTTCCAAAGGTCAAGCCATGGCTTAAGAAGTCTTGGTGATATTTTAGCTTTTGAATATATATATAATATATGAATAATATATATATTAGCTGGTTCCTACAATGATTTTCTTGTATGCTATGTGTGGTTCCAAGAACTCCTAACAGTGTATTTATCTATAATACCTATCAAGCATCCAAGGCCGAACAACCTCCTGAACTAAGATAACACCCTTATAGAAACGACGCCTGTCTCTTAGGTCAGGCAGATAGCTTTAGTTCTTGTGCAATTTTAGCTGAGACCTTCTTTCTTATACAGCCTTACTAACATTATAGACTCCTAACTTCTTACCTAACCACGTCTAGGAATATAGATTGATCACATAAATTCCCTTCTTGATACACTAACCAGCCATTAGTTCTCAGTTAACCTCCCCCTTTACCACCTTTTGGGTTTAAAAGAAAGCCTGAAGGACCTTACTTTAGCTGGAGCACTGCTATTGCATGGGTATATAACTGTAAACCTCAGAGGCTTGGAGAGGATTCTGAGGATTTTGACTGGAGAACTAGGAGGATGAGATGGAAGATGAGGAAGAGCCAGATGGGGAAGTACTAGGTGAGTAGGAATGAGATGAGAAGACTCTAGACAGGGCAGAACTATGATGAGAGAATTAAGATAGAACTTAGAGAGGACCGCAGATAAAAGTAGAGAGAAATCAGGCAGGAAAGGAACTGGGCACGAGAACAGAACTGAAGCTGTGTAGATAGGATTTTGTCCCAGAGGAATAAAGTAGATGGACCAAGAGCTTGGTGTACTTAGATTCTTTTCCTGAAAATAAGTCTCACCGTTTGTGGCCTCTCTTCTGGGCCCCTGGGAAGACTATTTTTAAGGTTGGTCCTAATAATATTCGAGAGCCTTTGGCATCTTTGGGCACTGAATTCACATGGCGTACCCCAACAGAAACACATATAATTAAAAACATAAAACAGGGGTCTGGAGAGAGAGCTCAGTGGCTGAGCACTTCTCTGTAGAAGACCTGGGTTGAGCTTCCAGCACCCACATGGTGGCTCACAACCATCTGTAACTTAAGTTCCAGAGGACCATGCCCTCTGCTGGACTCTGTGGGCACAAAGCATGCATGTAGTACACAGACTTACACGCAGCCAAAATACCCATATATAGAACATAAATGTGTAGGGCTAAGTGACTGTCACAGTTGTGTGACTCTAGGTAGGATGGAAGCCATGCTGTTCATTAGTCACTCGGATATTCAGTGAAAACAGTTTTAACTTTACTTGAATTGATAAATAGTCAAGCAGAGTGAGATGTAGTGTTTTGATCTGGGCACACACCATCGGGAGAGTCAAAGTCATTATCACATCCAGCATCTCCCAAGTTCACATTGAAAATTGAGGCACCGAATAAATCAACGACTTCTGCTCTCTCCTCCCTCCCTCCCCCTTCCCTTTCTTCCTTTCTCCTTTCTCTTGTGTGTGGACGTGTGTGCATGTGTGTGCACACGTGTGTGGAGGCCCAGCTACTGTTCCTCAGGTTCCTTATTTTTGAGGCAGGGCTTCTTGTCAGCCTGGAGCTTGCCAGGTAGGCTAGGCTGGCTTCCTAGTGAGCTCGGGCATCTGCCTGTCTCTGCTCCCGGTGCCGGACACAAGCATGTGCTTCCACGCCCAGCTGTTTGCTGTGTGGGCTCCGGGGCTCTAACTCGGGTTCTTACGCCTGTGCAGCAGGCACTGCCCACTGCTCTTACTTACGGCATTTTATGACCCAGGAGGAAACCCCATACTCACTGTTTGTTTTGTTTTGTTTTGAGACAGGCTTGGCTATGTAGCCAAGGCTAGCCTCATGCTTGTGCCTCCGGAGTGCTGGGGTGAGAGGTGTCTGGCACCACACCTGGCTGCTGTTTGCTTTTGTTGGTTCTCAGAACTGGAAGGGATGCAGTCTAATCAAAGTTCCCGCTAACCCCCCAGCACCCTCTTCGTTCTCCTCCTTTATGGATTATTCTGGACTGGTTTCTCCTGCCACCCATCGAGACAGTATCCTTGGTCGCATCTAATAAGAATGACAACATGACCAGCTTCCAAGGGTGCCTCTTCACATTCCTTCCTCCTCTTCTCTCTTTCTCTCTTTTGGAAATAGGGTCTCACTCTGTAGCCCAGGATAACCTTAAAGACACTCAAATCAAACCTGCAGCCATCCTCCTTCCTTAGCTTCGCCGGTGCTGGGATCACAAACAACCACCACGCTCGACTTGGGAATGATCTCCTTAGAAGACATGCCTTCCACAGTCCCGGGAAGCCCTCTGGGATCTCATTCGCCCACACTTGCCCGTCCATGGACAAATTGCTGACAACTGTAAGCAGCCTGGGCTGACCAGGAGGGAGCTGTCTCTGCCCCTCACTGACATGAGTTGGGATTTACACCCTTGCTCCACTAGCTCCTGGGCGTGTGGTTCTGTAGCTGTGGCTTGCCCCCCCGTCCTGAGATGGGCAGCATCCTGCTCTTTCCACAGCTCTAAGGAGGTAAAGGGAATGATGATTGTGTGTCCAGTGCAGCCTTTCCCACACAGCCATGGGCTTCCCTTGCTATTTTGGACAACTTCAAGAGGCACCGTTTACATACATGGTGTGGGCGACGGTGTCCTCTGGGGGCTTTTCGGAGTAGCAGGTTTGCTAAATGCCTTCCAAGAGTCAGTGTGAACGTAACAGTGTATGCCGAGTGTTAAAGTTGCACCCATTTTGCAAACAAGAAAACGGAAACACAGAGAGGCTTAGTAATTAGTCTGAGGTCACACAAGATGCAAGCCGATTTCAAATCCGGAAAGCCTGGCCCCAGATCTGTGCCCTTGGAAACTCATAGCCATTAGTCTCTTGCAGTTGCCCAAACTGTGGCCCAGCTTCCCGCATTTCACTTCGTATTTGGAGGCTCTGCAACGCCATCAGTCCTGCAAGTCACTTGCTGAGCTAGGGTTGAACACAGGTCTGCCTGGGCCCAGCTTGAAGCCTGCTCGTGCTAATGACTTGGCTGGCATGGACACCCCAACACTATTGTGCTCCCCGCAGAAAGTTCTAGCGACTTGGATTTTAGTGCTGTTGGTGGGTCTCACTCCCTTCGGGGTCTTCCTTGGCACAGAGAGAGCAGCTGGTGAGAGTGTGAGCTGCCTTGAAGGACCAGGAGAGGCAGCAGGAGGTGCAGGAGGCTCAGTGCAGACAGGGCCAGGGCCGGGACTGGAAAGAGAACTCACCCGGAACCCTAGCTTCTCCATCCCTGTTTATGCGGTCAGATTTCTGAACCTGTGGCAAAGCACCAGTGAGAACCGCGTGAAGTGGCGAGGATTTGCTGTGCCTCATGGTTTCTCAGGGCTCAGTCCGGGGTCACTTGGTTCTGCTGCTTTGGGTCTTTGGTGAGGCATCTTCCTTAAGGTAAGGGCAGTGGCCACCAGCCAGGGCGCAGGAGCCACAGACAACCTAACTGGCAGCCTGAGGTGGACGGCAGCCAGGTAAAGGGCATCTGGTCAGTACACTAGCTTCCCTTCAGGCTAATGCCGTTGATGTTGAGTTAACACCTCCAGCTGATGTGGGGGCTCACAGCCGTCATCCAGTACTTCGGATACTGAGACAGAAGTTGACAGAGTCACAGCCAGTCTGGGCAGAAACCAAGAGCTTGGGTGTGTTTGATGGCAGAGCCCCTGCCTAGATTCCTCAGTCAGGGGCTGGGGTGTGGCACAGCAGTGGAACCCCAAAACCCCCCGGTGAAAGCTGTGGAGTAGATCACCTTACCAGAACCCCCAGTGAGGGCTGTGGAGTAGATCACCTGACCAGAATCCCCCGTGTGAGGCTGTGGAGCAGATCACCTGACCAGAACCCCCCAGTGAGGGCTGTGGAGTAGATCACCTGACCAGAACCCCCCAGTGAGAGGCTGTGGAGTAGATCACCTGACCAGAACCCCCCAGTGACGGGGCTGGGGGCGTGGCCCAGTAGTAGAGCTTCTGCCTAGAATCCTCTAGTGAAGGGTTGGAGGTGAGGCCCAGGGGTAGATCTCTTATCTAGCATGCATGGGGCACACTGGAAAATCAAGTTAGCTGGTACCTCACCTGATGCCAGCCGAGACCAGATGAATTCACCCATTTTGTCCTCTCTATTGAGAATTCACCCCTAGGATAATCACACTTGGCATTTGAGTCCCAGTGGTAACCCCAGAGACCCCCTAAGGTGCTCAGACTAGGTGTTTATTTTTCAGGTCAAGGCAAAGTCCAGCTGTGCAGGGCAGCAGACAGCCCCAGGCACCCACAGTCTGAATAGAAACAGAACTCTGGACCTGAAGTATGCTATCCAAATAAAGGAGAGAGAGAGAGAGAGAGAGACAGAGAGAGAGACAGAGAGAGACAGAGACACAGAGAGAGAGAGACAAAGAGACACAGAGAGAGACAGAGACAGAGAGAGACAGGGAGAGACAGGGAGAGACAGAGAGAGAGACAGAGACACAGAGAGAGACAAAGAGACACAGAGAGAGACAGAGACAAAGAGAGACAGAGACAGAGAGAGGTGGGTCTGAGAACTTCCAGTGAGTGGTGTGTGCTGGCCTCAGATCCAAGAAAGCCCCTGGGGTAATTTGAAGATACAAGGGCCACAGCACCAATGATGTGGGGTCCAGTCTGACGGTCGATTCTCCAGAGAACTCACCCTGTCCCCCAGACACCTAAGCCACCCCTGGGAGACATCACTGATTTATGGGCTGGAGTCTCACCGCCACGTCCCTCCCATGAGCCAGCCCTCACCTCTTAAAGGCCCCATTCTCTCAATAGCACTCTGCTGGGGACCAAGCTCCATCAAGCACAGAGGACAGCTGCCAAGCATCCAGACGGCTGGGTCAGGATTCTAAGGCTTCTGCTGTGATTTTTTCCCCTGGTCACATGACCATGCCGAATTGCAAAGACATACCGAGAAACAGTGCCTGTACCCAGGCTTCAAGTGGCATGGGCAGCTTCTTGAGTAAAGGTGACTGATTTGGGACACATTTGACAACCTTTCTCTGTGAAGCTCACCACTCCTGGTGAACGCCAGCATGTTCATAGACTGCTCCTCCACCCCCAGCTGCATCCAAAAAAAGGCTTCCTGGCTTCTCGCTGGAGCTGTGCTGCCTCCAGCCTTGAAGGCTTGCTCTTCTTCGACACTGAAACACAGAGAAATGCACCATTTCCCTCTTTCTCTTTGGTGCCCCTTCTCTGGGTCCAGAAAACGGCCAGGTCCATCCTGAGCCTGCCAGCTGGACATTCAGTCACAGACACCAAGACAGGTTGTCTTTCTCCAGGGAGCCGGATGGGGAGTTTAGACAGTTTTCCTGGTAATACTTTCTGGTGGTTTTTGTTTTGTTTTTCTTTTGAGAAAGTGTTTCATGTAGTTTGCACTGGACTCGAACTCACCATCTTCCTGCTTCGATTTCCCAAGTGCTGGCATGGCGGGTTTGTACTATCATACTCAGTCTGAAATATGGCTGTGGGTGTGTATGTTTGGACACACGTGCGTGTGTGTTCAGGTGTCTTCCTCAGTCACACTCTGCCCTATTTTTTTTTTCTTTTCTTTTCCTCATCTGTGTGTGTGACCGTGTGTACTAATGCCTGTGAGGGATGGGATGGGGGTGGGGGTGGGGTGCCATGCGCCTTCACCTTCCACCTAGCTTGAGGCAGGGTCTCTTTGCCCTTTGCTTCAGGGTAGCTAGCTAGAGGGTTTCTGGTGGCGCTCTGGTCTCCACTGCTCATTTACGCGGGAATTCTGAGATTACAGATGTGCATCACAAGTTCCGGGGATCCCAAAACACTGGAGTTCCAGGTGGGTCTGCGCAGCCAGGACCTGAAGAGCTGTCTCCCAGACACTCCACCTTATTTTTGGAAACAGGGTCTGTCGCTGAACCTTGAGTTCCCTGATCCAACTGGCTGTCCAGTGAGCACCTAGAATTCTCTTGCCTCTGCCCTGCAGCAGGATTACAGCCAGGCGCATGGTCCCTGCCTGGCTTTTACCCACCTAGGCTCTGACTCAGGTCGGCATGTTCCTAAGGCAAGCGCTTTACTGACTGGGCACTTTCTCAGCCTGACAGGTTCCAGAGGGTTAGAATATACTTGGAGTGAGCTGGATTCTCATTTGTGATGGGGCTTTTGGGCCTTTCCTGTTTCCCTGGGAGGAGGTGGGGTCCCTGCAGTGTGTACACGGCCCAGCAAGCCACCTCCCCACCCCCCCTTTGCCTTAGAAGCATCTTTTTTTTTTCCCATCACTCCAGCATCTTGCCAGCCCGTTCTCTTCCTCCCCCAACTTGAAGGCTTTTTCCAAAGCTTTCGGCTCAAAAAGTGCTGAGGCCGCGGCTGTGTCTGAGTTCCGCACTCCCGCTGTCACTGGAGGGGAGCCTGAAGCCATGTGCCAGCTCCTTCCTTCCACTCAGGGCCTCAGCCACCCTGTAAGCTGGGCGGAGGCCTGGGCAACTCTCAGGGTAGGCCTCACACCAGCCCACGACTCTTCCCTAACTCAAAGGACTTCGAATTTCATAAGTTTTCTTTATTTTCTGAGACAAGGCATAACTACACAGCCCATGTTGTTCTTGACCTTGACCCTCCTGCCAGCCGCCCAGGCATCACCAAAGGATACCACACTGTAACTCCCACACAAGCCAGCAAGGCAAGGCGGAAATCACGATCATTTCCAGGTCTGGAAACTCAAGCACAAGGTGGGCGATTGACTCGTCTAAGGTCCCACAGCTGGGGTGGCCCAGCTGCAATTCAGACCCAGCAATCTGAATCTGGAATTAATAAGAAAATCCTCATCTTGGCTGTCTCCAGGTGCTGACAGCCTCCAGCGATCACACTTCCTGCCCTCCATTGTAGGTGCTAGGTTTACCAGTTCTCTTATTACAGCTGCAGTGTGGGGTGGGGTAGATAGCACTACCTGGTTAGAACATGAAGGGACATGGCTTTTGTCCTGCTCTGCTTATGTGCAGCTGTGTGTGTGTGTGTGTGTGTGTGTGTGTGTATGTGTGTATATGCACATGTGTACGTTGTGTGTGTACGTGCATGTGTATATTGTATATGTACACGTGTGTGTGAATGTATGTGTGTATGTGTGTGTATATGCATGTGTCTGTTGTTATGGTAGTTTGAATGTAATTAGTCCCCATAATCTCA
Source organism: Peromyscus leucopus (assembly GCF_004664715.2). Lineage (NCBI taxonomy): Eukaryota > Metazoa > Chordata > Mammalia > Rodentia > Cricetidae > Peromyscus > Peromyscus leucopus. The sequence goes on from NC_051067.1 coordinate 75,249,505, forward strand.
TAGGAATTAGCAAGTGTGGTCTTGTTGGAGGAAGTGTGTCACCGTGGAGGCAGGCTTTGAGGTCTCATATGTGCTCAAGCCAGGCCGAGTGAGACAGACCACTTCCTGTTGCCTGTAAGATGTAAAATTCTCCAGCACCACGTCTGCCTGCATACCATGTTCCACCATGATGATAATGGACTGAACCTCTGAACTGTAAGTGAATGACCCCAATTAAACATTTTCCTTTATAAGAGTTGCAGTGGTCATGGTGTCTCTTCACAACAATAGAAACAGTAACCAGGACAGTTGTGTGTGTATATGTATGTGCATGTGCATACATACATTGTGGGTGTATATGCATGTGTGTGTGTGTGTGTGTGTGTGTGTGTGTGTGTGTGTGTGTGTGTGCATATTCATGCATACCAGTGCTGTGGCATGCCTGTGGAGTTCAGAGGACTACTTGTGGTGGTCAGTTTTTCCTCCACTGAGTGTGATCCCTGGATCAAACTTAGACTGTCAGGTTGATGGCAAGCACCTTTATGGGCTGAGTCATCTCAATGGTCCAATTCTAAAAGCATCCTGAAGGCTGCTTGGGTGGCCTCTCCTCTTTCCATCTGCAAAATGGGATCCTGTGCTAAAACCTGGGTCATCCTGTCGGGGGTGAATGTATTGAGATAACTATCTTAAACCAGTGCTAGTGAGAAAGTTCTATTTAGGACATTTTTCTTCTTTTTTCCTCCCTGCCCCCTTTCTCCTTTGCATAGCTCTGTTCTTTCCTGGTCACCTCCCAGGAGGCAGGGTAGCTGGAGTGTGAGGCTTCTGTGGGAGGAGTGACATGCTAGGTTAGAGGCTGCTGTGGTTAGCTATGGCTGTAGGAATGCGGCTGACTGAAGCAGAGGATGCTTCTTCCCTTGCTCTCCCTCGGAACTTCTCTGCTCCCAGCCAGATGAGTTACCTGCCCTGAGGCTCTGGAGGGTTCAGCTTGGCAGGTGGCCTTAGAGACACAGTCAGGTGAGAGAGGCCTGCTGCTGGCAAGGGCCGGCTTCTTCCTCTGTCCCTCCGCACCCTTTAACCAGAGGAGAGATGCCAGACAAAACCCCATAGCCATGGTCTGCCCTGCAGGCTTTGCTGTTTTATCCTTTAAAAACAAACTCCCTGCCCAGTGATGGTGGTGCATACCTCCCAGCACTCGGAGGCAGAGGCAGGTGGATCTCTGAGTTCAAGGCCAGCCTGGTCTACAGAGAGAGTTCCAGGACAGCCAGGGCTACACAGTAAAACCCTGTCTCAAAAAACAATTACATAAATAAATAAATAAATAAATAAATAAATAAATAAATTCCCTGTGACTGAAGAGATAGCTTAGCAGTTAAGAGCACTGGCTGCTCTTCTAGACGACCCAGGTTCAATTCCTAGCAACTACATGATGGCTCACAGCCATTTGTAACTCCAGTTTCAGAGGATCTGATGCACTCTTCCGGCCTTCACAGGCACTGGGCATGCAGGTGATACACACACACAGGAAAACACCCTTACCCGTCAAATAAAAATAAATACATCTTACAAAAAAAATAATAATTCCAGTCAGCAGCAGATGACACTTCACTGGTTAGTCATTTAGTAAACTGGCTGTTTCCTGGGTACTGCTGTGGTCAGGGCCTGGGCACAGGCATAAGGAGGCCCAGGCCAATTATGCCTTGGGGACAAACAGCATAGTACAGTCACCACACAAATAGGCCATCCCCAGGAGCTATGAGTGCCAGAGGAGGGAAGCTGGGCAGGAAGAGCGAGCCCCTGGGCTGGTTCTGCAGCCGGGGGAGGCCGAATGAGCAAAGGGCACGCCCAGGCAGATGTGAGTGGGAAGCTGTGGTGGGTCAGGCTCGTGAATGTGTTAGAGAAACATTGCAGGTAGACGGCCAGCCCTAGAGCACTGGTCAGAATGCTTTTCCCATCAGAGACAGAAGGTCGGGAGCTGACTCGGGCGTCATGGTGGCAAGGCTCAACAGCACAAAACAAAACAACATAACAACAACTTCAGTTTTCAAAGATAAGAGACAAGGATTTATCAACTCAAGGAATTTAAAATAGACTTAGGCACAGCTGCACCTCGGGTGAGCGTAAGGTCAGGTTTCAGGAATTGCGGATCCAGGGAATGGAATGAAGTTATCAGCCTGTGATATAATGAAACGTATCTCGTCCTTGTTCTGATTTCCAGGTTCCTGACAGATACTGAAAGTAAAGCCATGTCCTATAGAACACAGTGGGTGAATAGATGGGGAGATGGGGGGGTCACATACTTCTTTCTGCACCCCACTCTTTGGTCACTCATGGACACTGTACCGGTTTTTCTATACCTGCTTTACATCTTGAAATGGGACGATACAGTTCTCTCACGTGTAATTATATATATATTTAATATATATTTATATATATATATTTATTTATATATATATATTTATATATGCATCAATCTACTTACATGAAATGCCAGGAGAGGCCAGCTTTGCAGAGACATAAGTGGATGATGGTGAAGACACAGACTGGGGAGGAGGACGGGATGTGCATCCTTAACATGTTTCAGGTTTGTAGATGAAGCATCGTTGAAGGAGTGGTGCTCAATAACGTGGATGAAAAGTGATAGGGATGGATAGATGGAGGGGTAGATGGGAACGCAGATGAATGAATGGATAGATGGGCGGGTGAATGTGTGCATGGGTGAATGGATGGATAGATGGGCAGGTGAATGGGTGAATGGATGGATAGATGGGCAGGTGAATGGGTGAATGGATGGATAGATGGGTGGGTGAATGGGTGCATGGGTGAACGGATGGAAAGATGGGCAGGTGAATGGGTGAATGGATGGATAAATGGGTGGGTGAATGGGTGCATGGGTGAATGAATGGATAGATGGGCGGGTGAATGTGTGCATGGGTGAATGAATGGATAGATGGGCGGGTGAATGTGTGCATGGGTGAATGGATGGATAGATGGGCAGGTGAATGGGTGAATGGATGGATAGATGGGCAGGTGAATGGGTGAATGGATGGATAGATGGGTGGGTGAATGGGTGCATGGGTGAACAGATGGAAAGATGGGCAGGTGAATGGGTGAATGGATGGATAGATGGGTGGGTGAATGGGTGCATGGGTGAATAGATGGATAGATGGGCAAGTGAATGGGTGCATGGGTGAATGGATGGATAGATGGGTGGGTGAATGGGTGCATAGGTGAATGGATGGATAGACGTGATGGAAGATAGACGGACAGATGGATGGGCAGATGGTAGGCGAATGGATACATAGATAGGTGGGTGGATGGGTGAATGAGTAGGTAGTTTGAGTATCTTGCTTCTTGTCAATGTTATTATTGATCTTTCTAGCTGTGTTTGGTCAATGGCAGCCTTCCTGTTTCCACAGATGAGGCATTACAGCTCTCTGGTGGAGGATTCTAGGCCACTTGAGGCTGAGTACCTGTATCCCACATGTTGTTGCTGCTCATTCTTGTGCATCTTGTGGCTCCTGGCCACATTGTCCAGCTGCACACTGCTATCTGTTCCAGTCCTTCATACTACTGCTCTTCCTCCTGTAAGGAACGAAGGCATCATCCCTTGTGATGTGTGCCTGAGATGCTTCCCGTATCACCCTTGCATCCAATGATGGCTTCAGTGTAACATGGTGTCTTAGTTCTTTTCCATTGTTGTGATTAAGACTCCACCACCAAGGCAACTTATGGAAGGAAGAGTTTTTTGAGGGGCTTACAGTTTCAAAGGGTTAGAGTCCATGACCATCATGGGGGAAGTATGCCAGCAGGCAGATAGACACACTTCCTAATTTTCCCCAAACAGTTCCATCAGCTAGGGACTAAGTATTCAAACACACAAGCTTATGAGAGCCATTTTCATTCAAACTACCACATGGGAAATGGTGCCAGGTGTTGTGACACACACTTCTAATCCCAGCCCTAGAGAAACTGAGACAACAGTTTGAGGCCAAGGGTTTCAAGGGCCAGATCCTGCTCAAGACCACAGGAAAGGGAGACAGTGGAGCAGGCTTGGAGATGCTGTGTGGCTGGGGTGAGGCTGGAGTTGGGGATTTTGATGTACAATGTCAGGTGTCACTCTCTGTTGATGACACTGCCCTTGGCTTCCATCAGTGGTGGGGACAAGTTGTGTCCATCCATCTTGCCTTCAGAGCATCTACTCACTCATCCATTCATCCATTCATTTGCTCATCTACCTATCTATCCAATCATCCACCTACTCATCTACTCACCCAGAAATCCATATCCGTCTATTTAAGCACCTGCCTACCTGTTTGTTTATTCTTTTATTTTTCTCTTTTCTTTTCTTTTCTTTTCTTTTCTTTTCTTTTCTTTTCTTTTCTTTTCTTTTCTTTTTTTTTTTTTTTTTTTTTTTTTTTTTTTTTTTTTTTTTTTTTTTTTTTTTTTTTTTTTTTTTTTTTTTTTTTTTTTTTTTCTTTTTTTTTTTCTTTTTTTTTTTCTTTTTTTCTTTTCTTTTCTTTTCTTTTTCTTTTCTTTTCTTTTCTTTTCTTTTCTTTTCTTTTCTTTTTTTTTTTTTTTTTTTTTTTTTTTTTTTTTTTTTTTTTTTTTTTTTTTTTCTTTTCTTTTCTTTCTCTCTCTCTTTCTTTCCTTCTTTCTTTTTTTTTTTTTTGGGAGACAGGGTTTCTCTGTGTAGCTTTGGAGCCTATCCTGGACTCACAGAGATCCACCTGCCTCTGCCTCCTGAGTGATGGGATTAATGGCGTGCGCCACCACCGCCCTGCCATTTGCTTATTCTTTAATAATGTCTTTCAAATATCTGGCACATGAGACACCCCCCCATTCGACTGAAAAGCCACCAGTCAGCACTGTGGATGAAGTGGATGCGTGCTGATACCAGACTAAGAGATGATGGAATACTTTGAAGTGCATGATTTAACTGCAGGGTTGAATGTCACATGACAAGCCCAAAGGAGGTGTCTTGCTCAAAGGAGTATTGCATCTGGGACCTCAGGGGGAATAGCCTCTCCTGGGGAAAAGGTGGAATACCGGTGGGGAGAGTGTTGTGACGGTCTGGGGACAGGAAAGAATGCAGCACATTGAGAGAATCAAAAGGAGTCTTTATTTTTAAGTGAGTGAGGCAAAAGATGTCTAGTTGGGGTATTGTCTCCCTATTATTTGGTGACTCCATTTAGATTTCTTTCATGTATATAAAAATATATACACGGTGTATTTACACAATGGAATATTAATCAGCTGTTAAGAAACAAAACAAGGAGGGCTGAAGAGATGGCTCAGAGGTTAAGAGCACTGGCTGCTCTTCCAGAGGACCCAAGTTCAATTCCCAGCAACCACATGGTGGCTCACAACCATCTGTAATTTGATCTGGTGCCCTCTTCTGGCATGTAGGCAGAACACTATATGCATAATAAATAAACCTTAAAAAAATCATGAAATTTTCAGGTAAATGGATGGAGCTAGAAAAAAAAAATCATCCTGACTGGGGTAATCCAGACCCCAAAAGACAAATATTTTATGCATTCTCTTGTATGTGGATGTTAGCTTTTAAACCTTCAATGTGCATGCTTTGAATACTCGGTCCCTAGCTGGTAGAACTGTTTGGGAAGGATTAGGAGGCGTGTCTGTCTGTCTGTCTGCTGTCATGCTTTCCCCATGATGGCCATGGACTCTATCCCTCTGAGATGGTAAGCTTCAATAAACTCTTCCTTACACACACACACACACACACACACACACACACACACACACACACACTAAAGCTTCCACAGTAGTTGGTTTCCATGTGATCCCTCAAATGGATCCCTGTGTTAGTTGTTCCTCCCCATATTCCCTTCCATCTCTCTTTCTTCCTGTCCCCCATTTAATCCTCCCACTCCAGTCTCCCCATGACTATCTATGTATTCTATCGCCCCTTCCTTGAGAGTTCATCCTCCATCCTAGTCCCTTACTCTATACCTAACCCCTGTGACTGGATGAATGGTAGCGTGCACATTGAAGGTTTAAAAGCTAACATCCACGTACAAGAGAATGTATAAAATATTTGTCTTTTGGAGTCTGGATTACCTCAGTCAGGATGATTTTTTCCCCCTAACTCCATCCATTTAGCTGAAAATTTATTTCTTTTGTTTTGTTTTTAACAGCTAATTAATATTCCATTGTGTAAATGCACCACATTTTCCTGATCCATTCTTCTGTTGACAGACCTAGGCTGTTTCCAGTTTCTGGCTATTATGTTCCGAGGAGCAAGGAACATGGATGAGCAAGAATCTCAGTAATAGGATGTAGGGTCCTTTGGGTGTATGCCCAAGAGTGATATAGGTAGATTATTCCCAACTTCCTGAGGAACCGCCACACTGATTTCTGTAGTGGATGTACAAGTTGGCACTCGCACCAGCAATGGATGAGTGTGCCCCTTACCACACACTTTCACCAGCATGAGCTGTTATTTGTTCTATTTATCTTGGCCACTCTGACTAGTGCAAGGTAAACTCTCCAAGCTGCTTAGATTTGCATTTTCCACATTTCTTTAAGCATTTCTCAGCTTTTGTGTTTCATCTTTTGAGAACCCTGTTTAGTTCAGTGGCCCATGATTAATTGAGTCATTTATTTTCTTGTTAACCATTTTTTAGTTTGTTATATATTCCAGATATTAATCCTCTATTGGATGTATAATTGGTAAAGATCTTTTCCTGTTCTGTAGGCAGCTGCTTTGACCAAATGATGATGTCTTTCACCATACAGAAGCTTTTCATTTTCATGGTCATATTTATTAATTGTTGTTCTCTCTGCTTATGCTATTAATATCTTGTTCAGAAAGTCCTGTGCCTATGAGTTCAAGACTGTTATCCACTTTCTCCTCTATCAGATACCTGTTTCAGGGTGTCTGACCTTATACTGAAATCCTTTATCTCTTTGGAGAATGAGAAATATGGATTTATTTGCATTCTTCTCCATGCAGCTGTCAGTTTGACGAGCACCATTTGTTGAAGATGTCTTCTTTTTCAGCGTATATTTTTGGCTTCTCTGTGAAAAATCAGGTGTGCATATATGTGTGGACTTATTTCTTGGGTCTTCAATTCAATTCCATTGATCAATGTGTGTGTGTTTTATGCCAATACCATGCTGTTTTTGTTACTATGGCTCCATAGTAGACCTTGAAATCAGGGATGATGATACCTCTGAAGTTCTTATATTATTATTCAGCACTGGTTTTTTTTGTGGGAGTGTTTTCATATGAAGCTGAAAATTGTTCTTTCAATTTTTGTAAAGAATTGTTTTGGGATTTTGATGGGGATTGTGTTGAATCTGTAGATTGCTTTTGGTAGGATGGTCATTTTTACTATATTAATCCTGCTGATCCATGAGCATGGGAGATCTTTCCATCTTCTGGTATCTTCAATTTCTTTCTTCAATGTCTTAAAGTTTGTGTTATGAAAGGATTTCACTTGCTTGGTTAGAGTTACCTAAGATATTTTTGAGGCTATTATAAAATGTGTTGTTTCCCTGATTTCTTTCTCAATCTGTTTGTCATTTGTGCATAGGGAGGCTACTAATTTTTTGTGTGCTAATTTTTTATCCCGATACCATGTTCAAAGTGTTTCTCAGCTATAGACACTTCCTGGTGGAGTTTTTTTTTTTTTGAGTCTTTTGTCTATAAAATCATATCATCTGCAAATAAAGATACTTTGACTTCTTCCTTTCCCATTTATATCCCTTGATCCCCTTCAGTTGTCTTATGGCTCTAGCTAGGAGTTGAAGTAATATCCTGAATAGGTGTAGAAGATATTCTTGGATTTGTCCTGATTTTAGTGGAAATGCTTTGAGTTTCTCTCCAATTAGGTTGATGTTAGCTGTGGACTTGCTGTATATTGCCTTTATTTTGTTGAGGTATGTCCCTTATATCCCTATTATCTCCAGGAGTTTTATCATGAAGGGATGTTGGATTTTGTCAAAGGCCTTTTCTGTATCTAATGAGATGATCATGTGATTTTTTGTCTTTCAGTCTGTTCATATGGTGGATTACATTTATTGATTTTCATATGTTGAACCATCCCTGTATCTTTGGGATGAAGCCTACTTGATCATGGTAGATGATCTTTTTGATGTGTTCTTGGATTCTATTTGCAAGTATTTTAGTGAGAATTTTTGCATCTATGTTCATAAGGGAAATTGGCCTGCAATTCTCTTTCTTTGTTGGGTCTTTGTGTGATTTAAGTATCAGGGTAATGGTGGCCTCTTAAAAAATTAGTCAGTATTCTCTCAGTTTCTATTTTGTGGAATAATCTGAGGAGCACTGGCATTAATTCTTCTTTGAAGATGTTGTTCTTCTGCACTAAATCCATCTGACCCTTGGCTTCATTAGCGGAGAGACTTTTGATAACTGCTTCTATGTCACTGGGGGTTAGGGGTCTATTTAAATTGCCTAGCTGATGGCAATGGTGGCACATGCCTGTAATCAGCACTTGGGAAGCAGAGACAGATGGATCTTTGTGAGTTCAAGGCCACCGTGGTCTACAGAATGGGTTCTAGGACAGCCAGGGCTACACGAAGAAACTCTATCTTGAAAAACAAAACAAGACAAAAAAATTGCTTGGCTAATCTCAATTTAACTCAAGAAGTTTATCCATTTCTTCTAGGTTTTCCAGTTTGGTTATATATTTGGAAACTGGAAAAACAGATTTCCAGTTTGGAATACAGATTTTTTTTTTTAATTTTTATTTTTTGAGACAGGGTTTCTCTGTGTAGTTTTTGTTCCTGTCCTGGATCTCACTCTGTAGACCAGGCTGGCCTTGAACTCACAGAGATTCATCTACCTCTGCCTCCCGACTGCTGGGATTAAAGGCGTGAGCCACTGCTACCTAACTGGAGTACAGATTTTTAAAGCCTGTCCTTATGATTCTCTGCACTTCTTGGTGTCTGTTGTAATGTGCCCCTTTTTGCCTCTATTAATTTGGATCTTCTTTCTCCATCTTTTAGTAAACTTGGCTAAAGTTTTATCAATTTTACTGATTTTCTCAAAGAACCAACTTGATTATTTGTATTGCTTTTTTGTTGTTGTTTCTATTTTGTTGATATCAGCCTGAGTTTTGACTTACTTTTCTCTCTCTCTCTCTCTCTCTCTCTCTCTCTCTCTCTCTCTCTCTCTCTTCTCTCTCTCTCTCTCTCCTCCCCCTCCCTCCCTTCCTTCCCTTCTTTCTTTCTTTTTTGGTTTTGTGAGACAGAGTTTCTCTGTGTAGCCTTGGCTGTCCTGGAACTCACTCTGTAGACCAGGCTGGCCTTGAACTCACAGAGATCCACCTGCCTCTGCCTCCCGAGTGTTGCCACCACCTCCAGGCTGAGTTTGACTATTTCTTACCACTGCTCTTTTTGGACGTTATTTCTTCTGTTTGTTCTAGAGCTTTCATGTATGCCATTAAGTTGCTAGTATGAGATCTCTCCGATTGTTTTTTTAATGTAGGCACTTAGTGCTATGAGCTTGCCTCTTGGAAGCCTTCATTGTGTCCCATAGGGTTGGATATGCTGTGTTTTCATTCTCATTCAATTCTAAAAAGTTTCTAATTTCCTTCTTAATTTCTGCCTTGACATATTTCTCATTTAGTGGTGGGTTGTTTCCATAAGTTTGTAAGCTTTCTTTTGTTGTTGATATCCAGCTTTAATCTATGGTGGTCAGATAGGATGCAAGGGATTATATCAATTTTCTTACATCTGTTCAGACTTGAGACTTCCTTTGTGTACAAGTATGTGGCCATTGTGGAGAAAGCCCCGTGCGCTGCTGAGAGCAAGGTGTGCTCTTCTGTGCTTTAGCAAAATGACCTATTAGGTCCATTTGATTTATGATGTCATTTAACTCCAACATTTCTGTTTGGCTTTGCCTGAATGACCTGTCTGTCTGTGAGAGTGGGGAATAAAGTGACCCAGTACGACTCTGGTTTTAGTTGCAGTAGTGTTTCTGTCATGAACTTTGGTGCCCTTGTGTTTGGTTCATAGACCCTGAGAATTGAAATGTCCTCTTGGTGAACTTTTTCTTTGATAAGTATGTAGTATTTCTTCACCTCTTCTGATTAGTTTTGGTTTGAAGTCTATTTTGTCAGATATTAAAATGGTTACACCAGCTTGCTTCTTGGGTCCATTTGCTTGGAATATCTTTTTCCATCCTTTTACCCTGAGGTGATGTCTATCCTTGATTGTGACATTTGTTTATTGGATGCAGAAAGATGGATCCTAACCAGGTGTAGTAGTGCATGCCTTTAATCCCAGCACTTGGGAGGCAGAGGCAGGTTGATTTCTGTGAGTTCAAGGCCAGCCTGGTTTACATAGTAAATTCCAGGACAGTCTGGAGCTACATAATGAGAGAGACCCTGTCTTCAAACAAAACAAAGCAAAAAAAAACACAAAAAGAGAGATAGAAAAGAAGGAAGGAAGGAAGGAAGAAAGAGAGAGAGAAAGAAAGAAAGAAAGAAAGAAAGGAAGGAAGGAAGAAAGAAAGGAAAGAAGGAAGGAAGGAAGGAGAGGAAGGAGAGAAAGAAAGATGGATCTCATTTCTAATCTACTCTGTTAATCTGCATCTTTTTTGTTGGGGAGTTGAGACCATTAATATTGAGAGTTGTCAGTGTGCAGTGTTTGGTGACTCCTGTTAACTTTGTTGTTATGGTGTGGGTTTCCCGCTCTATTGGTTTACTGGTCTGGGATTATTTGTTGCTAGTGTGTTTCTTGTGTGTGGTTGGCCTCCTCAGATTAGTTTTCCTTTTAGCACCTTCTGTAGCTCTCGGTTTGTAGATAGATGCTGCTTAAATGTGGTTTTATTGCAGAATGTTTTTCTTTCTCCATCTATTGTGATCGATAGTTTTGCTGGGTATAATAGTCTGGGTTGGCAGCTGTGGCCTCTCAGAATGTGCAGAACATCCATCCATTCAGAGCCTTCTGGCTTTTAGAGTCTTCATTGACAAGTCAGGTGTAATTCTAATGAGTCTGCCTTTATATGTTACTTAGTCTTTATTCCTTATGGTTTTTAATATTCTTTCTTCACTCTGTATATTTAGTGTTTTGATTATTATGTGTCTATTGGACTTTCTGGCCCTGTCTATTTGGTGTTCTGTAAGCTTGTTGTACCTTATAGGCACCTCTTTCTTAGGTTACAGAAATTTTCTCCTATGATTTTGTTAAAAATATTTTTCTGTGCCTTTGACCTGCATTTCTTCTCCTTCCTCTATTCCTATTATCTAAGATTTGGTCTTTTCATGGTGTCCCAGATTTCCTAGATGTTTGTGCTTGGAATTTTTTGCTTTAACATTTTCTTTGGCCAAGGTGCCCATTTCCTCTACCTTGTCTTCAATGCCCAAAATTCCCTCTCCATGTCTTGTACTCTGTTGATGAGGCTTGCCTCTGAAGTTTTTTATTTGATTTCTTAAGCTTTCATTTCCAGTTTTATCTCAGTTTGGGTTTTCTTTAGTTACTCTATTTCTACTTCCATGTCTTGAATTGTTTTCATCATTTCATTCCACTGTTTGTGTTTTCATAGACTTCGTCAAGAAGTTTATTCACATCCTCTCTAAGGTCCGTGAGCATCTTCACAATAGCCATTGTGAAGTCCCTGCCTTGTGCTTCAGCTGTGTCGCGTTTCTCAGGGCTACTGCAGGAGGCTTGCTGGCTTCTGGTGCAGACGCGTTGTCTTGCTGTTAACGGTTGTGTATTTGCACTGGTGTCTAGGCATCTGGGGTTGGGATGATTGTGATTCTAGATGTTGACATCACTCTGGATCTTAGGAAAGTGTAATGACTGGAAGTTGCCTGGCAGAGAGCTTCTGTACTCAGTGGGTGGCAGAGAGGAAGAGAGGTGAGCTAGGAAAAAAGGCTGAGGGGTCCTTCAGGATGGAGCTGAGGGGATGCTGTCCACACAAGGAGGGGGACTCCAGGGAGGTGGAGATTCGGTGGGAGGAGGGGACTGGCAGTAGGTTGCTGTAAGGCAGAGAGTAACCTGGAGAGACAGGAATGAAAGGGCTGGGGACCCTGGAGTTAGACCAAGAGTTGGGTCTTCAGTGGGTGGAGTTGAGGTGGGGCTGGGCACCTGCAAGCAGGTTGTTTCTGGCCTGAGGGTAAGAATGGAGGACAGGAAGGACAGAGTGACTTACCTATCTGAGTCCTTGCCAGGTGTGGTCACTGGGGGTTCAAAGTAGAAAGTGTTTCTAGGTTTGGGGAGCTGATACAAAGGAATGGGGTTAAGTTAGAACAGGGGCTGCGGCTGAGAGGGTCCATAGGAAGGAGGAGAGCTGTGTCCACTGCAAGGTTAGGTGGAGTCCTTGGGCAATGGAGGTGGCAGGGGAGGCCCCGGCGAGGGAGGCTCCTGCGAGGAATCTGCTACAGGACTGGGGATAGGACTGCAGGGGCCTTAATGAAGGACAGGGAGGAGCTGATTTGTTCCTTCAAACATATCCTTAGGCCGAGGTCCCTGACTCAGAACAAATGGCTGTTTTTCCTTTGCTAGCCGGATGCAAGAGAGACACTGAGCAGTTGTATACCAATGCCAGGCCAATCTTGTTATTATTCAGCTACAGAGAAGAGCATGCCTTATTCAGCACCCTGAATATAATACACCTCTCTGGCACTTGTGGTTTTCTCTGTCTCTTTTCTGCCATATACTCCCCCACTCCATGGTGGATTCTAGACCTTCTGCACTGCACTGTGAACTTTGGCTCTTTTCATGAGCCTCTGAGGGTCCTGGGCTGGGGAAGGATGGTAGGTGCTCACAAGAACCCAGTTGGCCGTGAGAACAGAGTGGAGACCAGAAGCGATGGCGGGGAGGAGGCAGCTGCAGGAGAGGAGAGGATGGGCGCAGGCCGCGGGTCCGGTGGGAGTCAGCTCTGGACCTATTTTGAAGACATGGCAGATGCAGGTGGTTTGGTTTGGGTGTGAAGGGTGTGTGAAGGAGAGAATCCAAACGTGCCCCTGAGGATTCTGTGGTGAGCAGCTAAGGACAGGCCATCATCCGCTGAGGGCGGGGGAGCGCTGGGAAGGCTGTGCGCGTCATTCAACACTCATCATGCCCCACGTCCCCCCTGAATTAGAGAACTGCCCCACAGCAACATTCATGAAGAACAGAATACAAACATCTATTAATAATTACTCGAAAATGCTACATATTAGCCAGTTTAGATAAACTGTGCTCTCTGGGAAGTTTGCCAGGAAAAAAAAAAATCTCCAATGGACTTTGTGTAGCTATCAAAGCCAGCAGAATGGCACTGGGTTCAGGCTAGACAGGAAAGCGGCTCCTGTGGGAGTCTCGTCCTCTAACACCGACCCCTTCATCTGCTCCTCTATAAGACTCAGGACCTCCTGGTGGGAAAGGTAAATATGACAGAGGGGAGGGAGGATGGGTGGGAGAGACCCACCATCTGCAGGGTGAGATACTTGTCAGGGAGAGCACACGAGGCTGGAGCCCAGTTACAACCCTGCCCAGAATCCCTCAGTGAGGGGCTGGGGTGTGACTTGGCAGTAGAACACTGGCCTGGCAGGTTCCAGTCTTTGAGTTCTGAAGTCAGCACCCTGTGGGGATCTAGATGTGAGGCACAGAGCACATTGCCCCGCAGTCGGGCTCCGCTCCTGAAGTTCCTGTATGCTGTGACTTTGCGTGTGTGAACACTGAAACACAGGTAGTGAGACTAAGTGTAGCTATCATTCAGCCTCAGTTCTTCCCTAGCACCGTGGAGCATTCCTGTAATCCTAGCCCTTGGGAGGCAGGAGGATCAGAAGACCAAGGCCAGCCTTGGCTACGTGCAGGGTCAACCTAGTCTATGAAGCATGAAGCCTTGTCAGAAAGAGATGGGGTAGTTAAGGAAATTTAAAAAACCTTTAGTGTGTGCTGGGGAAGACATAGAAAGCCTGTCATGTTTTTAAAACTTAATTTAATATGTATGGGTGTTTTATCTGCATGTATGTCTGTGCATCACACTCATGCCTGGTACCCACAGAGGCCAGAAGAAGGCATCAATTCTCCTGGAACTGCAGATGGTTCTGAGCTGCCGTGTGGGTGTTAGGAATCGATCCTGGGTCCTTGGAAGGACAGCCACTGCTCTTAACCACGGAGCATCTCTCCAGTTCCCCCACCAGAATGTTTTTTGTTTTGTTTTTGTTTTTTGAGACAGGGTTTTTCAGTGTAACAGCTCTGGCTGTCCTAGAACTCACTCTGTAGACCAGGCTGGCCTCGAACACACTCAGATCCGCCTCCCTCTGCCTCCCAAATGCTGGGATTAAAGGCGTGCGCCACCATTGCCTGGCCCACTAGAATTCTTTTAATGGAAAAATTATTTTACTTTTGACAAATATGTAAATCTAAGTTGTAAAATTTTATTTTAGAAGATATTTGTTTTTTATTTTCATTTCTGTGTTGTGTGTGGGTGTTTGTGAGTGCGGGTCCCTTGGAGAACAGAGGAGGGCACTATCAACTCCCCTGGAGCTGGAGGTGGTTGGGAGCTACTTCATGCTGTGGGATGTTTGTACACTGTGTGAAGATGTCTTGCTGTGGTTGGTGTAATGGAAAGCTGAATGGGACTTCTGGGGAAAAGAGAGGCTCTCAGGATGATTTTAGGCGCACACAAGGGTGACGATAACAAGACACAGAGGGAGTCAGACATACAAAATGAAAGAAAGGTAAAAAGCCACGAGGCAAGACATAGATTAATATAAATGTGTTGATTCAAGTTGTAAGAGGTGGGACAAGCCTAGGCTAAGTCCAAGCTTTTGTAATTAACAAGAAGTCTCCATGTTGTCATCTGTGGGCTGGTGGTGGTCCAAAGAAAAATCTGACTACAACTCCACATAGGGCCGGGATCTGAACTACAGTCCCCGACTAAAGCAGCAAGTGTCTTAACCACTGAGTCATCTCTTCAGTGCTAAATTATAAGAGTTTTAGAGAAAAACTCCAGAAGAAAGATGTAGCGCCGTGATAGAGGGCTGGATTCCTATCACTCACACAGGAAAAGATATGCATGTATGTAATGTGTGCATGCATGATTAACATGAAAAATCCCAGACTTACTTTGGGAAAACGGAGTCATTTTGGTGATTAAAATTACTCTAAAACTGGCTGTGGTGACTCACACTTATCCTCTCAGCATGGCACGCTGATGCAGGAGGATTGCCAGGAGTTTGAGACCTCGCTGGGCTACATTCTGAGTTCCAGGCCAGACTGGACTACAGAGTGAGACCCTGTCTCAAAACTAAAGGTACTTTGAGCCAGAGGCTGACGTGGAAGCAGGAGGGGTGTGTCACTTGAGATACTGTCTCAAAACCAACAAGCAGGCAAGCATGGGCGGAGAAGGGCCCCCGTCAGCCAGGCACCTGCTACACACGCACAGAGACAGAGTTCCGATCCCCAGAACCCACAGAAAGCCACACTCAGCAGTGCAAGGCTGCAAACCCAGACAAGAGCCGGAGACAGTCCTCGGAGCTCTCTGGCCCGGCAGCCTAGGAGAGGAGATGAAGTTCATCCTCAAAGCAGAAGGTGGGGAGCAACTAAGGAGGACACTCCCATCAGCCTCTGACCTCCACGTGCACATGTGTGCGTGCACCCCCCCCCCACAGAACACGTGCACACCCCCACATACATAAACATGCAAACAGACTTTTGTCACTAAAGAGGAGACTGGAGACAGTGAACGTTTCTGATACCCAGTCTGTAAGAATGGCTTTTCTGTTGTGCACATAAGCACACCAACATCAGAGAGGTCATTCACTTACCCAGTATCACACAGCCCCAGGTCATGCTGCCTTTTAACACAGCTTTGAGCCCAGCTTCACTCTTCCCTTGTTTCTGTCTAAGAGGGGAGGGCTGGGTTTGTTTTTTCTTGGTAATTCTTTGAGACGTGTTCTTAAATGGATGCCTCCAGGAAAAGCACTTTCTGCCACAAAGGCTGAGGCCATGTCTGAGAAGGGAGAAAGAGAGAGACAGAGCTGGCTTTCACTGCCTGCCTGCAGGTCACTCCATTGTGGTTCCTCTGTGGGGTGGCATGCACTCAAGTCCCCCCAACACAGCATCTCGGCTCTTCTGTTTGCTCCACACACGACTGAGATGGGGCTTGACCCCCTGGAGGTAGTGCTGTCAGGCTCTCTTGCTGTCACTTTGTCCGTGTCTCCAGTGTGTTGTCCTGTTTGTGTCTTCAGGCACTGTCAGGTCCCTGGATTTGGCAGGCACACTGCCAAGATGGTCACTATGAGGCCGGAGCTCATTTACCACCCCAGGGTATCTGTGGCGGGGTGGGGTGTGCAGGTGCGTGCACACACGTGTCTTCACATGTGAGACCAGAAGACAATGTCAGGCATCTCCTACCGTCACTGTCCAAGTTATCATTTGAGACCAGACTCTCACTGAACCCAGAGCTCCTAAATTGTCTGGGCTGCTGTGTTCTGTGTGGCTTTGTCCTGAAACCTGACTGGGGTGATGAGGGAATAAAGGAAGGACAGATACACAGACACGTGTGCAGAAAAGCTGGGGTCTGAGCTCACCCTGCTGGAGCACCAACTACATTACCCTGAAAGGCAGCGTTTACTGGGCACTGCATGGGGGTGGGGGTAGTCTCCGTGGAGATCTCTGCAGTTGAGTAGTCTCGGGATGCAGTCATCTAGGAGGGGGAGGAAGACATGGTTGCTCATTATTGTACACACTGGTCAGTTGTCGGTAAACACTCCTTCCGGGACCAGGGGAAGGAAGCCTTTGCCACCGTTCTGTGGTATTGGGACCTTGGCATGCCTATGCCATGTCAACAGTACACACTCACTCTCGACTCATTTGCTCCTAAACACACATTCAGGGCCCCTTGGTTCCCTACCCTGGGCTGAGGGATCCAGAATCCATTTCTGCTTCTCCTAAATCTAGGATTATAGACACATGGAGCCACATCTGACTGTTACTTGGGTCCTGGGATCTGAACTCAGGTCCTCATGTCTGTGTGGCAGTCACCTTTCTCACTGAACCACCTCCATCCCGTTGGACTGGGTCACTCACTTGTTCGAGGGGCAGGTCCTAGGAGGGCAGGCCCACCCTAAGCCACGCTAAACAGGTAGGCAGAATAAGTAGTCCTTGAATAAGATATGTACTTTTTCCTCCCCAGAATTCCTGCCCCGAGTACACATGCTTTACCAGACCGCAGGGCTGCAGCCACGTAATTTGTACATCTGCCTGATTTTCTAAATTACCCAGAAAAGTGTAACTTTTCTTAAGCCTCCCTCAACACTTCGGGGCTTTTCCACCAATGTTTTGAGTTTCTGTACTCTGTCTCTAAAGCATCCCTCCGTGCCGTGTGGCTGCCCTCCACGCCAGCTCAAATGGCCTCTTCCCTTCTCTCTCTACTTCCTCCTCCAGGAAGCAGCTGAAGTGTGCAGCTGATCTGCCCTGGGTTTTCTTTTAAACACTTCTGTTTGAGCCCACTCCTAAATTGTTTTATTAATAAGGCTAATAACACCAAGGGGGAGCCCCAATTTCCTCTGTATCATTTGGCAAACATAAAAGCGACCCCAAAGTTCCAGCAACATCTTTTCTGCAGATTGTATGGAAAGGGCCTTTGCCAGGAGAAGCCTTTAACACAGCTCTGAGGTTATGGGGACAAATGCCGGGCCTGCATGGTGGCCACCTCAGTGACCACCGTGGCTTTTACCTTAGTGTTTTGGGGGCTGAGGTGAGAGGATTTTGTGTTTAGGACCAGCCTGAGCTACATGAGACCCTGGCTCAAAAATAAAGTTAAAATAGGGTTGAAGAGATGGGTCAGTAGGTAAAGGAGCTTGCCACCAAGCCTGATGACTGTCCCCAGAACCCATGCGTTGGAAGGAGAGAACCAATTTCCCCAGTTGTCCCCTCTGACCTCCACTTGCACCCCCGCGTGTCCAATGCATAAGCGTACAAATGAATACAAATAATAAAATTAAAGTGCAAGTCTCGGAGCCAGGCTTTCTGGTTTGAACTTGGGCAGTGTTCCCTGGCTGTGGGACACAGATGTTGCATAACTCTTTCGGCCTCAGACCCTGGGAGGTTCAGCAAGTTGGTATCTGTGAAACACTTAGAGCGACTGACGTCAGTGACTTGGTGGACAAACTTCCATGTCAGCTTTTCTCCTTTGTCTAAACTATGTCCAGGTTTTAAGATGTCTACTTTGCATAGGACGCAGACCCGGGTAGCACCCCCATGCCAGTTGGCTCCCTCATCTCTTAGGGGTGGGACCACACCGAGCTGCAGTGCAGGAATTCCAGCTAAAAATGCTGTGCTGTCGAAGGTGTGCTGGCAATGGAGTGCTCTGGAATACACAAGACCCTGGCTCCAGCCTGAGCACTGTGAAAGGCGGGGAGGAGGGAGGGAGAGAGGAGATTCAACCAGGCATAGCAGCCCCTTGTTAACTACCATTTTGAAGACTGTACAACTGATTTAAGAAATTGGCCTCAGAGTAGCATTCACAGCTATTTATATATAGATGTAGACTTAGTTTTCCATGCATAACAAAACTCCCAAGGCAAGTATGTTTGTCAGCCCAGGTTGATATAATACATGAGATAAGCCAAAGTTTCCTGTGTCTCGGGCTTTGGAGGGTCCATGCAGCAATCAAGCATCTCCAGTGCTTTGAACCCTGGAGGAGAAACTCCCCATAACCCAATTTCCTCCTGGCCTCACCTCTGGAGGCTCCCATACTTCCCAATAGTGCCTCCTGGGAACTAAGCCAGGCTTCTAGGTTCAACATTCTAGGTCCATATGGGCTCAGTGCTGGTGGAAACCAGAAGAAGGCATCAGATTCCCTGGAGCTGGAGTTTTTATGTGGTTATGAGCCACCCAGAGTGGGTGCTGGGAACTGAATTCAGGTTTTCTTCAAAAGCAGTCAGTGCTTTTAAGCACTGAGCCATCTCTCCATCCACCAGGCTTATTCTTTTACAGTCTATACTGGTAAGACCTCACCAGGGTCCCACGAGCTCTATCTTAGTTCTTTTCAAGGACAGTGACCCCCAAAGAACCCCAGCTAAGCTCTGCTTTCCCATCACCCCCTACATACTGATCTCAGAGACAAAACTTGGACTCTGCTGTCCAAATCACAGCAGATGCTGTAGGAAGGTCTGAGGTCTTCAGTGGGCACACTGCACATGAAGCCTGTGTGACAGCTTTGAAGTTTCTGTGGGTTTGACGCTATGGAAGCTGTCTTCTCACTTACCCAACACATCCCAACGCGTCCTTCAGAGTCGGCAGGGACCTCTCCATGGCATTTACACATAGAGGCAGTCTGAAGGAGCCCTTGCCATCTGGGGCTTTGCTGCATTTCCTATGCAGTAAAAAGGCTTGCTCCAGGGGGGAGCTTGCTGTCCAAGAGAACGTTCCAAAATAATGCACCTTACCTGTGTAGTCCTATAAGCAGCTACTAGACACATGGGTGTGTTTTAAAAGTTCTTTTTAAGAAATACATAAATGATGTTTAATTATATGTGGCAGGGATAGGGGCTGTGTGCACATGGCACAGTGTGTGTGTGTGTGTGTGTGTGTGTGTGTGTGTGTGTGTGTGTGTGTGCTGTGTAGGTCAGAGGACAACTTGAGGCTTGAGTTGGTTCTTTCTTTACATGTGGTTACCAGGGATTGAACTCAGGTCATCAGGACTGGCAGAAAACAGCTTTATCTGATGAGCCACCTCTCTGGCCTTAAAAAGAATTATTTCCTTCTTATTTATTTATTTACTTATTTATTCACATGTGGGTTTTGAGTAGAAATGTGACTTTTTAAAAATGACTTATTTATTTTTTTATGTGCATTGGCTTGACCTGCATGTACATCTGTGTGAGCATGTTGAATCCCCTGGAACTGGAGTCACAGACAGTTGTGAGCTACCATGTGGTGTTGGGAATTGAACTCAGGTCCTCTGGAAGAGCAGCCAGTGCACTTAACCACTGAGCCATCTCTCCAACCCTGAAATGTGACTTTTATGACTGAAAAACACACTAGGACTGGAGAGGTGCCCAGTGGTTAGGAGTGCTTCCTGCTCTTGCAAAGGCCCGGAGTCCAGTTCCCAATACCCACATAGGGCAGACCACAGCAGCCTGTGATGCCAGCTCCAGGAGAGCTGATGCCTCTTCTGGCCTCCACTGGTACTGCACTCATGTGCACATGCTAACTCAGAGACACACCTACATGTAATTTAAAAATAAATGTCAATCATTTTTCTTTTTCTTTCCTTAATCATTTTTTTGAGATTATACTATAATTACATCATTTCCCCCTTCCCTTTCCTTCATTCATATCTTCTCATGTACCCTTCCTTGCTCTCTTTCAAATGGATGGCCTCTTTTTCTTTTATTGTTGTTACATATATGTGTGTATATATACATATGTGTTCCTAAATATATCTACATATATAAACACAACCTGCTCAGACTGTGTAATATCTCTTGTATGTATAAGTTTTCAGGACTGACAACTTGGTAATGGATAACAAGTTGGTGTTCTCTTCCCTTGGGGAGACTGTTTTTCCTGCTCTCAGCATCCCTAAGCAGTCTGTAGTTCTTTGTCTAGAGTGAAGGCCTCATGAACTTCCCCTTCCACACTAACATGGCTATTGGTGTTGCCCGGACAAATATATATTTTTTAAACCAACAACGCATTTGAAGTCTGTGTCTATGTCCCATCTACTCTCCAGGGGACACACAGTGGGGCACCTGTAGCCGCAGCACTGAGAGGCCAAGGCAGCAGTCACGGGAGCTCAAGGCCAGCCTCCTGTGTCTCAGAAAAACAAAGGAGGGCTGGTAAAGCGCTTAGCACCAGGCTGACCATCTGAGTTCGATCCCTGGCACCCATATGGCGGAAGGAGGGAAGTGACGCTGGGAAACCCACACACATACAAAATAAATGTGATTTTAAAAAAGTCAAGCAGGAAAATCAGTGGCTGACAGCGGGTGAGGATCACTGGTTGCCACGGCAGAAGCCACCTTCCACATTTACAGAGTAGAATTTATGTATTCATTCTTTTTTTTATTTAAGACAGGGCCTCATGTAGCTCAGGTTGGCTTCAAACTCTCTATGAAGCCAAGGATGCCCTGAGCTCCTGATCCTCCTGCCTCAGCTCCCAAGCACTGGAACGGTAGGTGTGCACCAGCACTGTGCTAGGCACAGAACTAACTCAAGGCTCATGGGCACCAAGCAAGGGCTCCGCCAGTCGAGCCCCCATGCTTTGAGAGAAGAATTTGAAAGACATTTAGTTGACAAGTTTTTGTTGAGAGCAAATAGTTTCTAGTTTTCACATATAATCCAAAACAGGCTAGAATTAGGCACAAACACTGTATTTATCAAATGGTCTATTTAAAAGAAATTTATATTTTGTTTTTCTGGAGAAACAAGTTTCAGAAGGAATACAAAATGTTACTGGAAATTTCTCAGCCTGGTCTCCTAGGAGATTGGCCTCATCTGAACATGCCTACCTTCCCATGAGCCTCTTCGCCTGTGTGCATGATCCCAAATGAAGTGAAAGGAAGACATACGGACAAAGGAACTTCCAGATGTTGCTGCTATGAGGTGGTTTACTGTTAAGATCACAGGCTGCTCCTGCAGAGGACCCAGGTGCAGTTCCCAGCACCCACATGGTGGCTCACAGCTGCCTGGAACTCCAGTTCCAGGGGATCCGACGCCCTCTTCTGGTCTGTAAGGGAAACTGCTTTCATGTGTGCATACTCCCACACCCTTACAAATAAAAATAAAATAAATCTTAAAAATATATGAAATATTGTTAATGCTGTTGTTAGGAATGCACAAAAATATAGTCATAAAGCAAGAATATGCTACAGAAAAGGGACACTTTGAAACAATTAATCATACTGAAATAAACATGCACAACTTCAAACTTCACTGGACTAAAAGGTAACTGGGAGAGTGTGGCCTCCAAGAGAAAAGTAAAGCATAAGGGCATCAGAGTATAAAACATAAACAGAAGGACCAGTTCACTTACCGCAGGAGTTCAAAAGACTAGGGATTACAGACCAGCAGAAATCACCAAAGACAGTTCAAGAAAGTTGGTCGAAATTGAAAGGCCTGGGTTCTGCACTGAAAACCCCTCTAAGTACTCAGGGGCTGAAACAGAATGGCACTTATGCACACCATGATACCAACTGTTCCAGAGCACAGTGGCAGTGAGTTAAGAAACTGGCGACAAGAGCATTTGAAAAGTCCCACCAGTGTGACCAGACCCGACAGCAGAGGAGCATATTTTCTAAGTAAAATGATTTGCAAGTGAGAATTCTATACTCAGCCACACTACTTTTTAAGATTTACCTTCTTTTTACTTGTGTGTGTGTGAGTGTGTATGTGTGTGTGAGTGAGTGTGTATGTGTGTGTGAGTGAGTGTGTATGTGTGTGTGTGTGTGTGTGTGTGTGTGTGTGTGTGTATGATTGTGTGTTGCCCTTGGAGTCCAGAATATGGTGTCAGATCCCCTGGATCGGGAGTTACAGGCAGTGTGGGCCTCCTGATGTGAGAGCTAGAGACTGTACTTGGACCTTTGGGAGAGCAGCAAAGGCTCTTCCACTGTGGTGTCCCTCCAGCCATTACCCTACTCATGGGGCATGGAGAGAGACTTGCAAGCACACACGTGCTTACTGCTGGAGACAGACTGCATTTTTCACAGCTGTCCACATGTTGTTCTGTGTTTTCTCTTTTTCAATCGCTGCTTTCCCAGAAGAGAGCGACAGCTACGTTCTCTGCCTTTGATGAGTCTCTGTGACTCACTGGACAGGACAAAAAGAACTGATACCTCATCACTTCCCAACATTAAGTCACAGTGGAGGCTTCAGATATGGACTGCTTCCCGTGAGATATAAACCTTGGAATTTCTGAACTGGCATTTTTATCCCATTTACCCTGCACTCACAGTGTGGAGACCCCAGACAGAAAGACAACACAAGACAAAGAGAGACTCCAAGAAATCCTATTGGTTGGGCCTTTCCAGGCTCTGTGACAGCCCTGTGACTGGGGAAACCTTAGACCCCACAACCATTTAATAATATTGGCACAGGCCATGGGGAGTCAACGCAGCAGATTCTGGTTAATGACCCCCAACATAAACCACAGTGGCTGCTCAGCACTGCTCTGTGCTACTAAGTTTGGGCTCCTTTGTGCAGCAGCAAGTAACGAGGAGACCTCTCGCACATCCTTTCCCAGAAAACTACTGCAGGATGCCCTCCGACACAGTGAGGGAGTGAACTAAGAGAGAGGAAGCCAGGGTCCGAGAAGGAGACACAGAGGGCCCCTCACAGAATGGCAGAGGGGGTCCACATGCAGACTGTGAGTCAGACAGGATGCAAGGGAGATTTTACTGTCAAATTAAAAGTCACTGGCAGAGGAAGAAAAGTTTTAAATTAAGACAAAATGGTCAACCCCAAAGAAGAGTAAAAGAGAAGCGGTCATCGCTTCTTCCCTGGAGAGTGCTAAGCAGCTGGATTCTGCTCAGTCACACCCGTGGGGTCTTTCCTATCTCAGTTTTTATTTACCGTTCAGTTGTGGTGTATGTGCGTGTACAAACTTGTGGGGGTCAGAGGTTAACATTAGGTTTCTGCCTCTACTGCTCGTCTCAGTTTTTAAAAACTGTATTATTTTAATTTGTGTGGGTGCTCTGCCTGCGCGTAAGTCTGTGCACCATGTGTGTGCAGTGCCCATGTGTGTGCAGTGCCCATATGTGTGCAGTGCCATGTGTGTGCAGTGCCCATGTGTGTGCAGTGCCCATGGAGGCGGGAAGTAGGTGTCACAGCCCCTGAAGCTTTAATTACAAGCAGTTTCGAGCCACCTTGTGAGTGCTGGGAATCGGACCTAAGTCCCCCGGAAGGGCAGCCAGTGCCTGACTGAGGAGTCGTCTCTCCAGCCTCCGCCTAGTTTTTGAGAGGCCACGCCTCGCTTTTTCATGTGGGCGCTGGGATCTGAACTCAGGTCCTCAGGTTCTCACAGCAAGCTTTTTACTGGTGGACCCGTCTCACAGGCCCTCTCCCGACTCTACGAGAAAAGCAGATTGAGCAGATGGAGGGTCGGGAGGGGCACCAGGGGCTCAGGGAGGAAGCAGAGAGCCTCCCCCAGTGTGGCTCAAGCTCACAGTCAAGCCTGTGGTGTGGGCTGCATCTGGACGAGGCTGGCATCAGCTCCTCCCCTCTGGAACTGTAATAGAAAAGCTAAATGATGTTTAAACACAATCAGTTTATCTACAATAATGATGTGGGGAAATAATGTTTAACACGGGACGATGTAAAAGTGGTTAAAAGAAGGACAACGATGTCAACAAGAGGAAGGGAAGGGTAGCATCCTGTGTGGCACTCCACACAGCTGCTCTCTGAGCCCCGTGGCTCTGAGCTGGCCCCTCTTTCTCACCCCACATTCTCCAGACACGCAGTGCCTTCTCCACTCTGTGTATCTATTCCGTCCCCATCCATCTTGGAAACCACCATCTTGGTCTGGGCCGGCAAAACCGCCAGGCACACATCAGGCGCCCAGGAGAACGAGGAGACTTCTGCACACAGAGCTTTCTCTTGCTAACTGTTTACATTTCCTCTTTTCCTTAAAGTTCAGGCTTCCAAAATATTGTACAAATAGCACAAAGAATTCCTGCATGTCCTTTGTCCAATTTCCTCAAATGCTAGTCTTTCCCACTTAACCCTCAAAGGCTCCCCCTCCCTCTCTTTCTCTATCTTCTTGGGCCACGGAGAGACCCAGTGGCCCTTTATTTAACCTTAGAAACAGAGTTTCCTGAAATAGATCAGTCTCTCACATAAGCACAGAGAAAATGACCACACCCGGGAATTAGCATCAATGCATCATTATCCAATCTGCAGGGCACCAGCTGTGCCCTATAATGTCCTTTGTAGCAGCAGAAGGACCTGCCTTGTGGCTGGATCTCCCATCATGTTTTCTTTCACTGGGATGGGTCACTCAGTCTTAAACTGAACTCTTCACAGTATCCCTTCCTAAAACACAGGTTCTGTAGCACATTCCTTAATGTGACCTTGATCAGAAAAAAATCGCTCAGATTGTACATTCTTGGCAGAGGGGTACAGAGCAATGTCCTCCTTCCTAAGTCCGGGAGGTGGCAGGTTCACCCTGCTAACCTTGATCATTTGCTTGTCTGCCGGAACCACACTGTAGGGTTAAAAACTAACAAGTGTCAGGCTGGGGCACGACCCAGCAGTAGATCCCTGCCTAGAATCCCCCAGTGAGGGACAGGGCGTGACTTAGGGTGGAGCCCCTGCCTAGAATCCCCCAGTGAGGGCTGGGGTGTGGCTCAGTGGTAGAGCCCCTGCCTAGAATCCCCCAGTGAGGGCTGGGGCGTGGCTCAGTGGTAGAGCCCCTGCCTAGATCCCCCAGTGAGGGGCTGGGGTGTGGCTCAGTGGTAGAGCCCTGCCTAGAATCCCCAGTGAGGGCTGGGGCGTGGCTCAGTGGTAGAGCCCCTGCCTAGATCCCCCAGTGAGGGACAGGGTGTGGCTCAGTGGTAGAGCCCCTGCCTAGATCCCCCAGTGAGGGACAGGGTGTGGCTCAGTGGTAGAGCCCTGCCTAGATCCCCAGTGAGGGACAGGGTGTGGCTCAGTGGTAGAGCCCTGCCTAGAATCCCCCAGTGAGGGGCTGGGGTGTGGCTCAGTGGTAGAGCCCTGCCTAGAATCCCCAGTGAGGGGCTGGGGTGTGGCTCAGTGGTAGAGCCCTGCCTAGAATCCCCAGTGAGGGGCTGGGGTGTGGCTCAGTGGTAGAGCCCTGCCTAGAATGGGGGGGGGGGGGGGGAGCCTGCTAGACCCAGTGAGGGGCTGGGGTGTGGCTCAGTGGTAGAGCCCTGCCTAGATCCCCAGTGAGGGGCTGGGGTGTGGCTCAGTGGTAGAGCCCTGCCTAGAATCCCCCAGTGAGGGGCTGGGGTGTGGCTCAGTGGTAGAGCCCCTGCCTAGAATCCCTCAGTGAGGGGCTGGGGGTGGCTCAGTGGTAGAACCCTGCTAGAATCCCCAGTGAGGGGCTGGGGCGTGGCTTAGTGGTGGAGCCCCTGTCTAGAATCCTCCAGTGAGGGGCTGGGGGTGTGGCTTAGTGGTGGAGCCCCTGCCTAGAATCGCTCAGTGAGGGGTTGGGGGTGTGGCTCAGTGGTAAAGCACCTGTCTAGAATCCCCCAGTGAGGGGTTGTGGGTGTGGCTCAGTGGTAGAGCCCCTGCCTAGAATCCCCCAGTGAGGGGCTGGGGTGTGGCTCAGTGGTAGAGACCTGCCTAGATCCCCCAGTGAGGGACGGGGCGTGGCTCAGTGGTGGAGCGCTGCAGGCACATGGGGAGTCATGGCCGTTTCCAGCCCAGGTAGAGACCCATCGGTAGGAGCAGCTTGGGCACTGCACATGTTGTATTATTTCTCAGTTTCCTACCCATGCTTTTTAGACATCCCAGACAGTTCTTGCACATCGTCTTTGCACTTGCCAAAGTGCCTGTTTTCTTTGACCAAAACAAAAGCTCACAATGCTGTATGGCCCCCAGCTCCAAGATGGTTTCAAACTGTCTTTCTCTAGTGAAAGGAAGCCAGGACCCTTGGAGATATGACTTGTTCTAGGGCTGAGTGGTGAGGAAAATGTTGGAGAGACTTGTCTTGCCTGGAACTAAGGAAACGGTCAGAAAAGGGGAGAAATAGAAAAGGAGATGGGGCAATGGCTCGTACCTAAGGCTGAGGCAGGAGGATTGCTGAAAGTTCAAGGCAACCCCAGACTACATTGAACTGACTCTGTAGACCAGGCTGGCTTCTAACTCACAGAGATCTGCCTCCAAAGGCTGGGATTAAAGGAATGTGCCACCACACCCAGCTGGCTTTACTTATCACATTTACCTTCTACCTCCAAAGACCCCGAGACTTACCACTGGCAGGCACCCGGCCAGAACGGCAGAGACCAAGTAAGTGCCTTTGGCCTGACCTTCTTGCAGCTCAATATGGCTGGCTTTGGTGGTAATTGTGTTAGTGGGCAGGGGAATGCACTCTCGGCTTATCTCATGGGAGCATTCATTTTAGTGTTCTGTTCAGTCGCACAACAGCCACCAACTGCCACCACCTGACAACCAGACCCCGGCTGACGGATGGACTCAAGACAGAACCAGTGACTGGGGCTTCTGGCCACCTGCCATTGAACTCTGGCTAGAGGCTCAAGTCTTTCTCCCTGGTCAACCGTGGTCATTGGTGTTATCAAAGGCCCAGAAGCTACCTATAGTAGCCACGTGAGGTTCTATGAGGAAACTCATTCTTTTAGCTTAAAGAATGACTTCTTCTATGCAAAATCAATGTCTGGTGATAACATACCCAGAGCCCATCACTCTTTAGGGCGAATGAGTTAAATTCTCTGTGGAGAAGAGCAACTTCACAATTGAGAAGATTTTGCTGGGCATGGTGCACATTTCTTTGATACTAGTATTCCGGTGTGGGGGTTGGCAGATCTCTGTGAGTTCAAGTCCAGCTGGTTCTACATAGGGAATTTCAGGCTGGCAGAACTGCATAGTGAGACACTGTCCCCAAACAAACAAATTGAAAAGATTATGAGGAAAGAGAGAGGAGTCAGCGTCATCCTCTACAGCAGTGGTTCTCAACATGTGGGTCATGATCCTTTTGGGGATCGAATGACCCTTTCACGGGTTGCCCAAGACCACTGAAAAACATAAATATTTACATTGCAATTCATAACAGTAGCAAAATTACAGTTATGAAGTAGCAACGAAAATAATTTTATGATTGGGGGTCATTACAACATGAGAAACTGTATTAAAGGGTTACAGCATTAGCAAGGTTTGTGGGGGGCCATCCCTCACCCTCATATTTCCCCAGAGTGCTCTTGAGTAGAAACAGCAGGAAATATTAGTTAGAAGGATAGAGTGGGTAGAAACAGATAAAAAATACAGAATAGCCTCGAGAGGGCCTGGATCCTAATCCATCAGGTCTCCACTGTCTCTGCCCTAGGTACATAAATGAATGCCAAGGGGTGAGGCAAAAGACCTCCCCACAGCACAGCCGAGTGCAGACCATCCCAGACACCTGCACTCAGGCCCGTGGTCCAATCATCCTCTATGCGGACCTGCTGGGTAAAGCCACGAGGAACCTGAAAATGGGCTCCAACAAAGGTTGAGAACCACTGCCCTTGGGGCTTCACTGAAGGAAAGTTAGGACTGAGGAATGGCTGCATTGGGCAGAGTTCTTGCTGCCCAAGCCTGAGGACCCGAGTTCCACCCCAAGCACCCATGTAAAAAGCTGGGCACATGGCCGTGTGCTCTCCTAATCTCAGCACTGGAGGTGGCGTCAAGGGGGATCCCCGGGGGGCACACTGGCTGCCTGGCCAGGTTCAGGCCAGTCGGAGGCGCCATGGAAAACAGTATAAAAAACAAAAGTGATAGATCCTGAGCAATGAAGGCCAAGGTTGACCTCCGGCCTACACACACACACACACACACACACACACACACACACACACACACACACGAGTGAGTTAGGGCTCAGCACTTGTCCTTGTTTGCTTGTTTGTTTTTCCTTTTTCTCGTGTAGACTAGGCTGGCCTTGGGCTTCTGTCTCCTGAGGACTGGATTTCAGGCATCACCACCACACTGGATTTATGCAGTGCTGAGGATAGAACCCAGGACCTTGTGCATGTTAGGGAAGCATTCTACCAGCTAAGTTACACCCCAGCCCAGCACATAAACTTTATAACACAGCACAGCCCTTGCATGCAGCCTGCTTATCTGCTGTGAAGGCACGGGTGGGCATGGGCCCTGGGGGCGCTCTTTGTTTTGACCATAAGAAATGCCAAGTCCAGCACCCAGTAGAGCTCAGTACCCAGCAGAGTCAGCACCCAGCAGAGTCAGCACCCAGCAGAGTCAGTACCCAGCAGAGCTCAGTACCCAGCAGAGCTCAGTACCCAGCAAAGTCAGCACCCAGCAGAGCTCAGTACCCAGCAGAGCTCAGTACCCAGCAGAGCTCAGTACCCAGCAGAGTCAGCACCCAGCAGAGCTCAGTACCCAGCAGAGCTCAGTACCAACAGAGTTCAGTACCTAGCAGAGCTCAGTACACAGCAGTCAGCACCCAGCAGAGCTCAGTACCAACAGAGTCAGCACCCAGGACACTACAGAGCTACAGACATTTTTTATTGAAATCTAACACACACACACACACACACCTCCCACTGCATACACCTATCATACACAGCTCACTGAAAGTTTTTTTTTTTTTTTTTTGGACAGGGTTTCTCTGTGTAGTTTTGGTGTCTGTCCTGGATCTTGCTCTGTAGACCAGGGTGGCCTCGAACTCACAGAGATCCACCTGCCTCTGCCTCCTGAGTGCTGGGATAAAAGGCGTGCGCCACCACTGCGTGGCTTTCACTCAAAGTTCTTTAACAACAAGGCTGGGGATGTGACTCCGCCGTAGAACACGTTCTCTGTATCTATGAGGCTCTGGGTTCCACCCCAGGAACTGGGCTTGGCACACACTTGTAATCTCAACACTCAGGAGGTGGAGGCAGGGGGATCAGGAACTTAAGGTCATCCTTAGCTACACAGTGAGTTTAAGGATACACGAGACGCTGTCTCAATAAATAAATAAGTAAAACAAGAAATTGAAGAAGCCGAGCATGCTGCCTCGTGCCTCCAATTCCCACAGTGGAGAGGCTGAGGCAGGAGACTAGCTGTAACCTTAAGGACAGTCTGGTCTACATGAGTCCCAGACTCGAAAGAGAGCATTTTTATTTGTAACTTAGTCTTACCGTGCATGTATGACACATGTGCATGAGCGTGTGTGTGACATGGCACATGCGTGGAGGCCGGAGAACAGTTTGGGGGGCGGCTTCTCTCCGTCCACCTTGGTACAGAAGACCTCGGGGATCCGACTCAAGCAATCACATCAGGGTTGCCTTTACCTGCGGAACCAGCTCACTGGCCCCCAAACTTGCAAACTAAACACCCGTGTGCAATGGTCATCCGTGGACAGATGCTCCAGGTCCCTCAGATCGGCCACTCCTTTACCATCAGTGTGGTGACCACCTCGACCTCCCGAATGATGGCTGCCTTCTGCTCCACTTTGAACTTTATAGAACAGAAATTACACATGGGGGCTGGAGAGATCCCTCAGCAGTTAAGAGCACAGGCTGCTCTTCCAGAGGACCTGGGTTCAAGTCCCAGCACCCACATGGCAGCTCACAACCATCTGTAACTCCAGCTCCAGGCTGACACCTTCACACACCTTCACATAGACACACATGCAGGCAAAACACCAAGAACATAAAATAAAAATAAATACATATAACCCAGGACTGGGCTGGGCTGACAAGATGGTTTAGCAGGGGACGGTGTTTGCTGCCCCAGCCTGACAAGTGGAGTTCGTGTCCCGGGCCCCACATGGTAAAGGAGAAAACCGACATCGGCAAGTTTTCTTCTGACTGCCACTCAGCAGGTGTGTGCCCCCCACACAAACAGCACCCTGGCATGACCACAAGCGTGTGTCCTCTTTCTTCTTAGACACGCACAGGGAAGGGCTCAGCAGGGAAAGGCGCTTGCTGTGAGAGCCGGATGACCCAGTTCTATCCCTGGTACCCATTAAAGGTGGGAGGAGAGAAGCAATGTCACGAAATTATCCTCTGACCCCCACACATGGGAGCTGTGGCATGCGTGCCCACACACACTAACAACAGTAATAATAGACACACATCCAGGAGTGCCCCACTGCTCACAGCCTGTTCAGATGTTTAGCCTTGATAGACAGTCTGTTTTCTGAAGTGCATCTCAGATGGTCCTCTGAGTAGCATGGTATCTAGGGTTTTCGACTCATGGCAGTGAGTTAGGTGAGCTTTTCAGGCTTTCTCAGCCTCAGTGTTTACATGTGTAAAATGGGACTACTGGACTGGGGATGTGGCTGAGCTGGTTAAGTCCTTGCCTTTCAAGCATGAGGACCTGAGTTGACTCCCCAAAACCTGAGTAAGAAGTAGGGTGTGGTGCCATACTCCCAGGGCTGGGGGTGGTGGTGGGGTCTGGAGGTTCCTTGAAGCCTAGTCTACTTGGCAAGCTGCAGACCAGTAAGATCCTGTCTCAAAACGTGGGGAATCAATCAAGAAAACGCCTGACGCCAACTTCTGCGCCCCCATTAATCAATCTACAAGTCAGTCAATTCATTAATTAAAAAGGTGGATGGCATCTAATGAAAAATATCCACAGTTGTCCGCTGGCCTCCATGTGCATTTACACACATGTGCATCAGTGTCTGTGTGCACATACACATGTAATGCACACACACAAATGGAGATGCTCTGCAAGTTTTACCCTGGGATTCCATCCTCCAGGTCTACTCCAGGGCCTTCAGAGACCCCTGCAGGTGGAGATGGATCTCAACAGCCTTCTGGGCAAGGCCTCTTGTGGTGCAAGCTCACCTCACACTCACTCCCCCCCCGCCCCCCGGGGCTGGCCCTCTGAATCCGTGCTCAGGCAATGGCTTCCTGTTTCAAGCTGGCTGCTACTGGCCTTGCGATGGTGAGACACAGAACGATGGAGGATATAACCGCATCAGTGTTTGGAGAGTGCCTGAGCTTCTCACAGCTCTGCCCTGCGCTTTAACCAGTCTGAGTGCTGCATCAAGTTCTTTGTTGGGATTTATTTATACACTGTTGTGTTTTTGTTTTTTGTTTTTTTGAGGCAGGGTTTGACACTATCTCCCAGAGTAGCCTAGAACTCACCCTGTAACCCAGACTGTCAGCCATTGAACTTACAGCAATCCTCCTGTCTCTGCCTCTTGAGTTGTTGAATGACAGGTGTGTCACCACATCTGGCTTGTTTTGACAAATTTTAAAAAAAAAATCTCAAAAGTGCCCCTCCAAAGGCACAGACTTAGGAATTTATATACAGACATTTCACTGTTCTAGAATGTTGCCAATGACCTCAGATACTGATGAGTGTGGGGGCCAAGCAGGCTTTAACCAGCTGAAGATTTGCCTCCTCAGCCTCTTCCTTTTCCAGTCTGACATACACACAGTGAAATTCACGATCAGTCTCCATCCTCCTGCCTCAGCCTCAGCGCTGGGATGACAAGCCCACATTTATAAAAGGTGTTCCTTTATAATTTTAAAAAAAAAGTATGTTTAATTGTGTGTGGGTGTGTGTTTGTGGAGGTCAGAGCACAGCTTGTGGGAACTGTTTTTCTCTTTTCACTATGTGGGTCCTGGGAATCCACTTCATGCCCCCAGGCTTGGTGGCAAGCCCCTTTACCCAATGAGCCATCTTGCTCTTCCCTGAAATTGACTTCTTCTTTTAAAACTTTTTGATTTCATTTTATGTGAATGAGTGTTTTGCCAGACCGCATGTCCATACACCACGAGCTTGCCTGGTGCCCAAGGAGGCCAGAAGGTGGCGTTGGATCCCCTGGAACGGGAGTTACAGCTGGTTGTGAGCCACCATGTGGGTGCTGGGAATCGAACCCAGGTCCTCCGGAAGAGCAGCCTGTACTCTACCAGCTGAGCCACCTTCCTGGCTCCCCAAATTATGTCTTGGTATGTATGCTTTAGAAGACAGTTCCACGTCTTGTAAATCTGAAGATACTACATGAAGAGAGCCTGAAATGCCACCGTGCATAGCCTTAGTCCGCAGGCAAGCATGCTCTCATGCATATGGTGTCGCAGGCAATGCTCTGCTGTGGGCTCAACTCTGAAGAACCCAGATGCCCATAGAAAAGACAGTGGTCAAACAAATTGCGGACTGATCTTTCCACGGAGCAGTATACAGCAAAGAAAATGTACCACCTACAGCTATGGGTGACAGCAGGTGAGCTTGAACGACAAAACGACGAACCCAAGAAACCAGACCCTGCAAAATGATGCTTATTATGGGGTCAAAAGGAGTCAAACACTACTCCTGCTGAGGAAGGCATGCCAAGGTCAGAAAGCTAAAAGAATGGTCAGGCAGTGGTTATAATGGAACCCGCCCCTGTAGAGGCCCGTGGTCGGGTTTCTGGGGCGCTGGCATCCACAAGGGCTCATTATGCAGCAATTTCTCAACCGGTTCATTTGCGTTTTATGTATTTTTCTCTGTATTTATGGAATTTCCAAATAGAAAAAAAAAAAAAAAAGGCAGGTGGGGGTGAGATCCAAGTGCCTAGTAGAGATGGGGCCATGCCAATGCCAGCCCGGCAGCCCTGCCTAGCACGCTAGCACTCGTGAGTGGTCTGCTCCTGGGAGCTCACAGGTGCTCCCGCCAGGGTCTCCAGGGCGGTTTAAACATTAGCTTGGAACGGCCCCCTGCGACCCGCAGCCCTCCCAGAAGTGCCCCAAACCTTCCTCCCAGCTCGCAAAAATTGTCTTTTACTCTAAAGACCCGCATTTGTTCAGCGACGGCCACCCACACCAGTCTCGAGACCAAGCCCTCGGTTCTTAACTTTCTTCCTTCCCGCTGGGCGCGCCTGGTTCTAGGTAGGGACCTCGGGTGGCAGGCAAGGTCCTCTGTGCGGGAGGACTCTGTCCCGACTTCCCCCTGCGCCCGGCCGCGCCTGCTCCCGCGCCGGTGATTGGTTGCGCGCGTCACCGGGTGGGTCTTGCTCCAGGGCACAGGGCCGAGGTCTAGCTCCGGCTCCTGACCGGGCAGCTCGCTCCTCGCACCTCTTCTTTCAGCGGAGCTGGGGGAGGGGGAGAGGAGGGAGGCGCCCGGGGGTGGGGATGCTGCCAGGCTCTGCCGCAGCCCGAGCCGCTGCCGAGCGGCGCGCACCGCCCTCCCTCGCTCGTTCGCTCGCTCTCTCGCCTCCTTCCCCCCCGCGGGGAATTTTCAAGACTGCGCTGCTGCAATTTCCCCCCGGCCGAGGCTGCGCCGCGCCTCGCTGCGCGCACACACGCTTCCGCGCGCAGAGGAGCCGGCGGCTGCTGAATCAGGAGGAAAACAGATCGGCTTTTTTCAAAGCCGGGGACCAGCGGCTCCCTGACGCCTCCGAGCTCCGCCGCGCCCCTGCGCCCCGCTCCTCCGCCCCCCGCTCTCCAGCCCGGTTGGATTTGGGGGAGGGGCTGCAGCGTTTTCAGGAATTTTCTATCTTTCCAGATCTAGGAAAGTCAGCAAAACAGACGGACAGATCCTTCTCTGCCACCCTCCTCCTGTAGCAAAGACCTGGTTTTGGCTTTTTATTATTTAATTTTCTTCTTCTTCTCCTTCTTTTTTTTTTTTTTTTTTTTTTTTTAAATGGGCCGAGCCCACGCCTTTAGCAAGATGCCAAGCTGACCCGGACCTCGGAGGAATTTGAAGCTTGTCGCTGCGTCCCGGGGAGGGGGGACGTCCTTCGCTTAGACTTCGCGTTTTAAAGGGGGTGTGCATTGGAGCGTTGCTTTAAAAAAAAAAAAAAACTGATCTTTTTACACTATATATTTTTTAACTGATTTTTTTTTTTTAACTGAAAAAAATTTTTCCTCTCCGGAGTGGGTGGCCGGGGATCGCCTGGATCGCGTCCCCGGTTATTTTTGCCGCGCCCCTCCCCCGCGCCCCGCCCCCGCGCCCTCCCCGCACCCCTCCTCCCACCCGGGGTCACCGCCTCTGCCGGCATGTCCCGAGCCGCGCTCCCCGGCTCTGCCGGGCCGTCCCGCTCCTGAGCCCCCCGAGCCGAGGCCGGGCGCCGCCGCCCGATGGGCTGGGCCGTGGAGCGTCTCCGCAGTCGCAGGTGCAGCCGCCGTCCCCACAGCCCGGCCAGCCTGAGCAGCGGCGGCGGTGGTGGTGGTGGTGGCGGTGGCCGTGGCTTCCGCAGCGCTCGCCGCAGCAACAGCAGCCGCCGCGTAACCCGAGGCCCTTTGCTCTTTGCAGAATGGCCCGCTTTGGAGACGAGATGCCGGGCCGCTACGGCGCAGGCGGAGGAGGCTCAGGGCCGGCCGCCGGGGTGGTCGTGGGCGCCGCGGGCGGCCGAGGAGCCGGGGGCAGCCGGCAGGGCGGGCAGCCGGGAGCGCAGAGGATGTACAAGCAGTCGATGGCGCAGAGAGCGCGGACCATGGCCCTCTACAACCCAATCCCCGTCCGCCAGAACTGCCTCACGGTCAACCGCTCCCTGTTCCTCTTCAGTGAAGACAACGTGGTGAGAAAATACGCCAAAAAGATCACGGAATGGCCATATCCTTTGCCCCAGCCCGGGCGGCTGCGCCTCCCCTCCTCCTCCTCATCTTCCTCCTCCTCCTCTCTTCCTCCTCCTCCTCTTCTTCCTCCTCTTCCTCCTCCTCCTCCCTCTGCGGGGCTGAGAGAGAGAGAGAGACCTGGGGGCTGATGGGAGCTGGGGGGCTGCTCGGCGGCCAGGGGCTGGAGCTGAGGGCCCGGGAGCTGAGGGAAGCAGCCTCCCGGCCTGCTGGGCTGCAGCTGCTGAGCCAGCCTGCCAGTGGTTGGGAGGCTTGGGACTCGGGGGAGTGAGTGGTTCCTTGCAAAGACAGAAGGTCTGGGTCTTGGGTCGCTCGGGGACACTGATGGAGGCTCTTCCGCTGGGGTCTGACTTCCTCCGATGGCGCCCTAGCTGGGCAGTGCCTGGACGCTTTGGGTTACAGGGTGGGAAAACCCACAAGTGGCCCCCCATCAAACCTATAGACTAGGACCCCGACCCCTCAACCCTGGTGTTCTACCCAAGGTGGGAGCCTCAGGCCTAGGCATGGGACACCATGTGGCCTGGGGGTGCAGAAGTCATCCCAGCCTCAGCGAGTGGCTCTGGAGGGGGGGGGCGCCAGCTGCATCTGAGGATTGTCCTGTTTAGTGGTCTGGGGACTCTTCCTCTGACCCCAGGTATACAAGTCCTGTTCCTTCGGTCACAGGTCAGAACCCCTTCAGCATTATCTTTTGGGGTGTAAAGAAACATAATCCTACCCAGCCGGTGAGGCCCATGGCCTGGGAAGACCTGAGGTGGGTTGTTTCGGTATGAGAGGAGGCAGGAGGAAGGAGAAGTGGGGCCCCTTTGAAGGGCTGCTTGTGGGCTTGGTTGGGTTTAGCTTCTAACACCCCTGGAAGCTGGGAGGGAAGACCAAGAGGATCTGCCTCCATATGGACATCTTGGGCAGGTAGGCACCCCCCTTCCATGAAACACTCCGAGGAAAAAGACCAAGGGCCCCCTTTCCTCTGCTGAGGAGTGATTCCACGCACCGTGCCCCTGATTTCTTGAAGTCCTCAGCTTCCTGTAAACCTGGAAGAGGGCTTGTTCAGCATCTGGGGAGATGCAGGCAGGAGCGGGTGGGTAGAGTAGAGGTTTCTCTGCCATCTAAGCATGACCCAGATTCCCGGTGTCGGGGGAGACACACCCTGCTCCCCAGGCTGGCTGGCCACCCTGCCATGCCCAAATGTACCTCTTTTCAGGCTCCAGTTCATTGAGGGCCAAAATTACATGGGCTGGGCAGGTCGCTCGAGTTTGCAAGGGGTCGCCAGCTCTGGTGTAGTGGGTGGGGCCGGTCTCTCCCAGCCAGGGCTGTTGGAGTCGCTGCTCAGAGAGCATGGATGGGTTGCCTTCTCTTCTAGGGGCTCCAGATGGTCGGTTCCTGGGGCTGTGAAATTATACCAAGAGAGCGGGAGGTTTTGGAGCAAGTGGTTTACTTGGAGGCTGGTGAAAATTAAGGTCTGTGTAGTGGAAGGCCTCTTTTTGAGGGGTGTCTCTGTAACCACAATGTTATTGGTGCTTAAGATAGGTGCCAGAATTTGTCCCCCTGAATTCCTCCTTGCCAAGCTTGGTCCTGAAGGTTGGCGATGCGCCCTCCCAAACACTCCCAGCCCAGGAAAATGCTCAGAGGACATATGACTTTAGTACCCATACTGGAATGAGTAACTGGGCCTTGGAGGATGTCAGGGAATGAGAACATGCCTTCAGATGGTTCTAGGGGCTGACATGACCAGAGACCACTGTGTTGATGGGTTCCTGTTAAATGACTTTCGCCCTCCTGAAGTCTTCCAAGAGGAAGCAGAGGAGCTGGGGAGACCTTCTCTTGTCCTTAGCTCACCCCGTTCATCCTAGATCCTGCAGCTCTGAGAGCTGTAGGTGATGAGCCCTCACAAGAGGCATAGCTCGCTGAGCCTGGGGCGCCCCGAGAGCACTCCAGCCTTGTTTGGTGGCTAGCCCAGGCCTCACTTGCTCTGGGTAGCTTTGGAGTGAGTATGTACAGTTTCCCGCCCTCTCTCTGTAGCTTCTGTTCCCCTTTTGGCCTGAAGAATTATACAGCCCCACTCCGGAAGGGGGCGCTTCCCATCCTAGGCCTAGCCGGTCTCCAAGCCAGGTCATCATGCATGGAGCTGCTTCCGGGAGGGGCGGGGAGGGAGGGACAGAGGACCTGAGGCCGGTGCATCAAGAAATTCAGGCCAGTGGGAGGAGAGAAAGCAGACTTGCTTGGGAGTCAAGACACCACAGAAAACACGGACTTAAAAAAACAAAACAAAACCCAAATGCTATTGGCATTGAAAAAAATAAACACTTAGGCAATTTCTCTAAACTTTTTTTTTTTTTTTAATTTTTTTTGGGCGGGGTCTCATGTAGTCCAGGCTTGCCTGTGTGGTTGAGTTATCATGTGAGCCACCACACCCCAGTTTTATGCTGTGCTGGGGATGGAACCAGGTCCTCACACATGATAGGCAAGACCTTTACAGCTGAAATACATTCAGAACTTCTTAGAGTAACTGTAGGATGCATACAGGCAAGCGTAAGAGTTGGGTCTGGCATCATTGATGGCCGCTCAGCCTCCAGGCCGAAGGACCTCCCTCTTCCCCTTCCTGGCCACATCCCAACAAGATCAGCTGACCTACCTGGCTTCTAACCTCCTTTTGAGCCTCAAGTAAACGGAATTGGAACAGTGTTCTTTTGTACCTGGCTTCTCTGTGTCTTTGAGATGTTTTCTCATGCTGCAGACATGTTGAATGTTATTGTGTGGTGGCCTTGTGGATGTTTTATCCTAGGGCCCTTAGAGGTGGTCTCTTTATGGAGTTACCCTTCTGAGATCATCTTTGAGTGGAACAGCCCCATGAGTTTTTTATGTGTGGTGCCCATTTTAGAAGTCTCTTTATTGGAGGTTGTGGGGCAATATGAAAAGTGATGTCTTTGCTGTCTGTGGAGGGGAGGGATTATAGGACTTGGGTTGACCGTGGCACTGGAGACTGCCTTCCACCTGCCAGGGCCAGTGTGGCTGACTGCTAGAGGGAGGAGCCTTGCTTTCTCTCCACATCGGGACAGTTTGCTACCTCAATTCCATCCCTCTCTGTCTCCCAGCAGCTCAGGCTGGAGGCCAGTCGTGAAAAGTAAGAGTTGTTCTTGCATCCGGGTAAGAAATTCGGAGGACAATCTGTAACCTGTCCTGTTCTCTCAGAGAACTGCCCTAAGTGCATATACCTTCGCTCTGCGGCCCCACTCATTGGTAGTCTGACTGGAATATAAGAAGAGGGGCCCTATGGCCTCCACAGAGCTAGGGTCTGTTGATTCCACAAGGGCCATCTCAGACTTCCTAGAGCGTCCCTCATGATGCCACCTGCTCTGTCAGATGTCAGTGTCGCCTTCCCGGTCCCCTTATGCTGTGTGCCGCCTCTGCACTGGCTGTGAAATTCTGACTCTTCCAGTGCCAGGCCTGGTCTGTGTGCTGACACATCCCTGTCCTCATCACACTTGTCCAAGTTTGCAGAAACTCGAGGAGCCGGAGTCACCATGGAGTCAGGGGCCTGTGGGCACTGGCTGTTTGGCTCTTCTCCAGAACTGAGATGTGTGATGAGACCCTCGAGAGATGTAACAGCACACAGTCGGATGCTTGGCCTGACCCGAAACGTAGAATGTTCTGGACAGTTCTACCAAGGTGGAGGGATGTCCTGCATCATAGAGTTGCTCTACTACATCTGCTTGCTAGGAATTCCCAGAGGAGCAATCTGGGAAGTAAGAATTAGCCCGGCTTTGCCACTGGGAACTTTACCTCATGAAGGTATGATCCCTCATCCATAGTCTCCAAACCCAAAAATCTCTGAGAACCCCAAGATCTGCCCATCTGGAGGCAAAACCAAACAGGCTCAGAGACTGTACTGGCCTTTTGAGGTGCTCTGCCACTGAACCCCAAACGCCAGCTCCTTTGCAGCCCACTTGGCAAGCATCAGGGTAGGTTCTGAAGCAGGAAAACCAGTGTGTTTAATGAGCCCCACACCCTACCAGGAATATTGCAGAGATGGGGGGGGGGGCGCGGGTGCGAGCAGGCGGTGGTTTCTGACTTAGCCGTGGTGTTCTGACTTAACAGGAGGATGGAGAAGGTGCACACAGGTGACGGGTACCATACTCAGAATTCTCAACTGTGGTCCTGTCCTGGGCTAGCAGTATATGGTCTGTTGACAGCTTGTGATACTGGACAGTTACACAAACAGCAGTGCCCGGTGGCCAGTGACGGCAAGGGTGGGGGCGGATATGTGGGATATTGAGGGCGGCAGAGTTGATTGGGTGGTGTCCGTTTATGGTTGTCAGTGTTTCTTTCGATGTGGTTCTGCCATAAGCTGAGGAGCCCCTACGTGGTAGTGATGCTGGGTCTCGACTTCATAGGGTTCATTTCGTTAAAATGATAATTCTTGTCGTCATTGGCCTTGGGATGTGGTTCAGGACTCTGCCTTTCCATCCTGGAGCAATGCCCCCCCCCCACAAGTCCCGCTATATAGCCCATGTTGGTTTCGAACTCATGGCCCTGATGTCTCAATCTCTGGAGAGCTGGTATTGTATCCATTTTGCTTCTGGGGAACCCCTAGCTGCCAGCTCAGGGCTTGGGGTCTCCAGGCAATCCCGACACACCCTGTTGACTTTTATCTTCCACTTGGAAAACAAGGCTGAAGAGGTGTGGTCTCTTTGTAGCTTTGTCTTCTGTGTGTACTATTAGGTGAGTGTTGACAGATGTGTGGGGCTGTGGAGCGAGCTCCCACTTGACATACAGAACAGCTCCGTCTCCCCAAATATCCCTTGTTCCTCTTCCGAGTCAGCACCTCACAGCTCCAGTCTCTTATGACCTGTGACCTCATCTCCATTCTGTAGTTTTTCTTTTTCTAGAAGGTTCTGGAAATAGAATCGTACACTAGCTTTTTTTTTCCCCTTAAGTGCTATGGATGGAACCCAGGGCCTCCTGAATGGTAGGTAAAAAGCTCCACCACTGAGCTACAGCCCTAGCTTTTGAGATTTTGAGACCAAGTCTCTTGATCCACTGCACCCCAGGGTTGGGAGGTAGGCAGCAGTACTGAGCCTTCAGAGGCTGGCTTCACTCAGGTCTGAGGTAGCCTGAGCCTGTCCCCACCTCCACCCACTGGATCCCCATCTCATTAGGTAGCCCAGACTGTCCTGAAACTCACTAGGTACACCAGGCTGGCCTCAAACTCACAGATATCTGCCTGCTTCTGTCTCCCGAGTGCTGAGCTTGAAGGCGTGCGCCACCCCACCCTTCAATATTGTCCCTTTTAATTGCTAAGCAGTACTCAGTGGATGGGCTACAGTTTGTCCCCTGTGTCCCAGCTGAAGGACATTTGGATGTCTCCAGTGTGGGCGATTATGAAGAGAGCGGCTGTCAATGCTGGTGTCTGGGTTTTATTGGGAACACTGGGGTGATATATTTCATTTCTCTTTGGTAAATATCCAGGGTTGGGATGGGTGGGTTTCCTGGTAGGGGCAGGCTTAACTTTGCAAGGGATGAGATGGCCAAACTGTCTTCCACAGTGACTACACACAGGAGACCATCCACTCTTATCTCTTGGACCTCCGGTCTTGAGCTCCAAATCATGGGAGGCCTCCGGGTGAGAGGTCAGACACCGAGCTTCGCAGGAAGTGGTGAAGGTGGCTGTGTTAAATGCCGTGTGTGCGTGTGATCGAGGGCACTCTGCGCTCACACCGGAAGGGGCAAAGTCAGGCTGCGTGGCTTCTCTCTTCTTTGTTACGATGGTGTTGTGCTGACGGTCACCTTAAATGTTTGTCGAGCGACTGCAAGAAAAGTCGGTCTCCACTCACAAGCTATCTGCTGCCACTACGGTTTCCCTTGGCTGACATTTCCATGTCTGGGATTTTCAGGGCAGAGGGCCTGGAGGCTGTGTGTGAGGCTGTTAAGACAGGGAAGTTCTCCTAAGTGGTGCTTGGCAGTGGAAAGCAGGGCCTTTGGAGATGGAAAGCTGCCTACCGAGACCAGGGGCTACCTGCCGGGTGCTTGGGGTGTGCACCCCTGTTCCCCGCATCTCTGTAGAATTGAACGCACATGGACTTCGTCTGTAATGAAGCCCGCTCCCATGCAGCTAATGCATTTCCAAGAATCAGCTCTGAGGAAGAGGCCGTGTGTCCTGAAGAGGACAGACGGGGGAAGAAAACCCTTGAGGGTCTGGGCATGTGGCTCAGCTGGTAGAGCACTTGTCCAGCACGCACAAGGCCCCGGGTTCCACCCCAGCCCTGAGGATACTAGAGGGGGTGGTTACATACCTGGGATCCCAGACTCAGGAGGTGGAGGCAGGAGGATCAGAAGTTCAAGTTCATCCTCGGCTACACAGCCAGTTTGAGGCCAGTCTGGGCTGCACGAGACCCCGACTCAGACAAAGACAAACCTCAATAGAACAAAACAATAGCCAGACAATTCTTTGGCATGTGGGTAGACCAGCCCTGAGTGTCAGACTCTCTGAAGCCACTCCAACTCTGGTGTTGGAGCCTCGGTTTCCACACTCTGGGTGGTGAGGGGGGCCTTCTGTTTGCATCTTCAGAGGCTGTGGGGGTTGGGGGGCATGCAGAGAAAATAATTGGCGTGCCAAGAAAGTTCCAAAACCTAAGAGCAGGATCCCAGAGTCCTTCTGTCTCCGGTGGGTTGTTTCGTTGTGTGGTTTTGTCCACTTATTTTTGTTTTGTTTCTTTTTTGATTTTGAGATGGTTTTGAATTCCACATAGAGCTGAGGATGGCCATTGAACTCCTGATCCTCCTGCCTCTGCCTCCTGAATGCTGGGATAATAGGCTCGGGCTTCCACGCTCCGCTTCCTGGTGTTGCGTTCCCAAGATGAGGCCATGTGGATATGTCGGGCAGAACACTGCTGTTTTGAACATATTCCTCAGACATCGTGCGTTCTTGGTTCTTTCTAGAAGCTTTCAGGGAAAAAGGAAAAAAAAAATTCATGCCTGTTTGGCCCACTTTCGATTCCCATCGGTCTAAGATAAAATTACTTCCCTTCC
This sequence comes from Peromyscus leucopus, assembly GCF_004664715.2. Taxonomy (NCBI): domain Eukaryota; kingdom Metazoa; phylum Chordata; class Mammalia; order Rodentia; family Cricetidae; genus Peromyscus; species Peromyscus leucopus. The sequence goes on from NC_051067.1 coordinate 75,291,612, forward strand.
GCTGCTCAGTCCCTCCCTCAGGGGTGACAGGGTGAGGGTTTGAACTGTGTAATTAGCTTCCTGGAACCTCCTCCCACCCCTTGTCCTGTCCTTCAGAACTGCTCAGGAGACTGCTCAGAATGAGACCAAGGGCTCGGGCCACTTCTGTGGCCATTCCTGGGTGCGCATTGCAGACCCACCAGAACACTACTGAGATCTTGGGTTAGAATTTGGGAGCTTTCTTGGTGCGGTGGACCCACTTGTCTGGAGGATCATGAGTTCAAGGTCAGGCTAGGCCCTCAATGAGACCCTGCCTGTATAAGAAACCCAAACAAAACAAAGTATGTTGAATGCACCAGCCCAAACTCCCCGCTCTGTCTTTCTTGATTATCTAAGAGAGTGATGAACTCAAGGAATATTCTTGGGGATAGGCAGGATGGGAGGACCGTGTGAGCTGCCAGCCCTAGTTGTCTATCCTGGGTTTTTGAGATGCCTATCAGTTCTGGACAAACGAGCATGTTGGCCTCTTGGTTGATGCATTCTTGTTTTTGGGTACTGGGGATTGAACCCAGGGCCTCAAATCCCATGGTGTGTGTGTGTGTGTGTGTGTGTGTGTGTGTGTGTGTGTGTGTGTGTGTGTTCGTATGCACACATGGGTGAAGTGGCTGTAGATGCCTGGGGACAACCTTGGATGTTGTTCCTCGGGTGCCGTTCACCTTATTTTTTGAGACAGTCTCTCTCCAGGGTCTAGGGTTCTCCAGTTAGGCCAGGCTGGCCTGTAAGCCCCAGGGAGCGGCCCGTCGCCTCCACCTCCCTAACATCGGGACTAAACACTACTACACTGGATTTGGTGTGAGTTCTGGGGACCAGATGCTTGTGCTGAGACTTCGATGACTGAACCGTCCCCCCAGTTCAGTTTTAGGGCTTTAAGCTTTCTAGGCTGGCGGGTTTTGTTTGTAGGTTTCTTTGTTTTGTTTTCTTTACTGTTTATTTAGAGTCAGAGTCTCACTAACCCACCTAAGCTAGCCTTGAATTTGTGATCCTCCTGCCTCAGCTTTCTGGGCACTGGAACAGCAGATGTGAGCCTCCACATCCAGCTTATTCACACCCCACAGAAAGGACAGGGTTTTATCCAGTGACAGTTAAGTGACAGAGGCCTGTCCAGGTGACAGTGACGTCCCTCTGAAAAGCCAAGTTGCTTTGTGAGGAGGCACGCTGCTTCTGGAAGCTGCTGAGAGGGAGCCGTGAGAGGCCACTGCCAGGAAGCCAGGGCTGACGTCAAGTTTGGTTGTCTGGCTTCCATCAGGCATGGCTTGGTTTTTGTTCAGCACGGGTCTTGCTTTTACTGTTTATTTCATTATTTATGTATTTATTTAATGAGTGTGGAAGTCAGAGGTCAACCTCCAGTGTGGTTCCTCAGGTGCCATCACTTTGTTTTCTAAGACAAGGTCTCTCATTGGCCTGGAGCTTTCCCAGGAGGCCAGGCTGGGTGGCCAGTGAGCCCCGGGGACGCTCCTGGGTCTGCCTCCCAAGTGCTGGAGTGGCCACACACGCCACCATGCTTGGCTTTTATGTGTGTTCTGAGGACTGAGCTCAGGTCCTCACACTTGCAGGGCAAACCATCTCTCCGACCCGCCCCCCACCTTTTCCCCAGTGCTGGACATGGGAAGGGGCTTACGAATGCTCGCCATGCACTCTACCACTGACAGCACATCAACCCTCTTTTTTGCCTCTTATTTTGAGAAGGGGTCTCATTCTTCCTGCCCTAGCTTCTGAGTATTGGGTCTTAAAAGTGTTTGTGGTTGGGTAAAACCTGCCACCAGGCTGCTCCCACCTCCAACCCCTGGAACTTTTGACACAGTCCAGCCTCGTCACCGTGCTCATGAATAGCACTCACACTGCTAGGTGGCCTTTACACTTCGGGCCTGTGCATTTTATATGAATGAATGTATTAAGTGAACATAAAACTTGAACCAAGCTTTGGGGTGTGGCTTGGTGGAGAGCACTTGCTCCATGCCATGCTGGAGGCCCTGGCTTTCATCCTTAGTACCTCTCATCACTCCTACATTAAGGGAGAGATGTTGGGGCTGAGCCTGCTCTTTGGGATTAGTCAGTCTGGCCAGCCAAGCTCCCGAGATCTTCACCTGTACAGTTGTCTGTCCTTTTAGACCTGGGGGAGGGGACTGTGAGGTTTGTACTTGCTGCTGTGGAGCCCGTCTAGAAGAAACTGGATTAGGAGGGAGGGGGAGCAGAGAGGCTGGGACAGAGCCGGAACAGGTGGGGATGGGCAGGAGGCAGCAGACGCGCCCCCCCCCCATCCCTTACACCTGCTGATGCCTCAGGCTTCTTGTTTGCTCAGCGAGGGCAGGGCTCCTTTGTCCAAGGAACTGCAGAAGGGATAAAAGATAGGAAGGTGGTGTGAACAGTCTCATTAAAAAAAAAAAAAAAAAAAAAAAAAAAAAGGTAGAACCCCATGATCTGAAGATAGACATGGTATTAATCAATTGTGGTCACTCCTCGGCACCTCTAGGGTCTGAATACATGTTATTACATTTGTTGATATTACTCATTTCATTTGAGGATGGATTCCCGGGGCCTTGTACACTCTAGGCCAGGACTGTGCTACTGAGCCACGCTCCTGAATTGGAAAAAAAATGGACTTCTCCCCATGGTCCACTCCCTGTTCCAAGCTCTCAAAGGCGGTCAGTCATTTGAATTGAACTATGAGCCACTATATGGGTGCTGGGAACTGAACTTGGGTCTTCTGTAAGAGCAACAAGTGCTCTTAGCCAATGAGCATCTCTCCAGCCTCTGCACTGTGCTTCTGAGCTTCATTTCTGGCATGCACAGCTGCAGGTCATTTACCTTTTTTCTCTGCTCTCATGTTCTGGGGGAGTTCAGCCATTTGTCCATCCTTGGTGATGTACATTCGGAATATTTCCAGTCTGATGTGACTCTATCTCTCTTGTTTTTAAGAAGCAGTGCTGATGTGATGAGTGGATATTTTCTGAGTCAGGGAATGAATGAATTCAGGATGTTTTTTTGAGTCTCTGCATGGGCATCAAGTTTCAGCTGGAATCAGCTGAGAGCCGTCAGCGTTTAGAGGACACCAGCCACCACACGGGCTGGTCTTAAGCATCCTCACAGTCCACGCGTGTTTCTTCTGTAAGACTGGCTCACTCAGCCAGCCCCACGCCCGCCTGTGTACGTGGGAACCCATGGTTTGGGCCTGGGTAGTGATGTGGCTGTAGGAGGAGCTTAGGGACAGAGTGAGGGCTTGCTGGAGTCCTGCAGTGGCTCAGACCCCAGCTCTGGCTGGGTGACCTCACGTGACTCTCCTGTGCTCTGTCTTTTGTCTTCTGCCGCCACTGAGTGTGCAGACTGAAGTTCATGTGCAGAACTTAATCCTTAGCATAGTGGGGTTGAGAGGCGAGCTGTGTAAGGGGTAATTAGGGTAGAGATGGAGACATGGCTTAGACATTGAGCTCTGGCCTAGAATCCCCCAGTGAGGGGCTGGGACGTGGCTCAGAGGTAGAGACCCTGCCTAAAATTCTTCCATGAGAGACTGGGAATGAGACTCAGTGGCAGAGTACCCGCTGCCTAGGCTCCCCAAGTGAAGGATTAGGGACCCGGCTTTCTGAGTGGAGTGCTTGCTCTGGACTCATCCCATGTGCAGCAAAGACAGAAACAGTGAGCAGGTCCTGAAAGTTCTGCCCTGCTGAGTGGCTGATGCTGTTGTCAGGGTGATAGGCTCCCAGGGACAGGACGGCTCTCCCGCAGCTCCTCACCCTTCTCTGGCTTGCTCTCTTGCCATCCTGCTCTCTGCCATGGGATGATGCGGCGTGATGACCCTCATAGATGTGCCTTGATACTGGGCTCCAAACCTCTGAGAAACGCATTTATTTTCTTTCTACGTTACCCAGCATGTGATAACCCATTGCAGCACCACACAGTGGGCTAAAGGCATGGCGCAGTCTATGTTTCCGGGTTTTAATGGCTCTCATCTTGGATGACTGACTGACGACTGCGTGAGTGAGTGCACGTGGGCTTTCTGTGGTGGGCAGCACTCAGCATAATGGACTTTTCGCAGGGAGATACCTTGTGCATGGTGGATGTGTTTGGGCTTCTCTGACCCAGTGCTGGGATTAGTGGATGCCACGTAGTAGGTGCTCCGTGTGTCTCTACTCTCCCCTGGTACCTCTCATCTTATTTTTTGGCTTTTATGCTGTGCTCATCCACTGTTGCTTCAGGATCTAAGCTGAAGGGAAGGCGGCTACAGTCTTCTTTTCTTTTCCCCAAGTGCTGCAGAAGGAGCCCGGCACCTCCCGCACATGCTCCACCACCAAGTTATACGCCAGACCTTGCTCAGTGGTAATACTAGAATCTCTCGGTTCCCAAGCCCAGGCCAGATTTCCCCACCTCTCAGCCATCTGTTTGTATGTTCCTAATCATCTCCCTCCCGTTCCCTGTGACCTAATGCCAGACTCTCCTCACCCCCCACTGCTCCTCCTTCCTCTCCACATCCTTTCTCCATAGCTCACCCTGCCCCTGTGAGTGCCTCTTTTCAAGGTATTTGACACTTCAAAACCTAAGAACAGACCGTTTTTCTGCAAGGGTGTTACAAGGCTTCCAACTGGGCATTGAAGAGATGGGAAAGTGTTGGAAAGGTTTGTGGCCTTTAACTGCTCTTGCAAGTTTTTTGAGTGTGAACTTTTGACATTCCATCTGTTTTTAATCACACTGAAGTGGTTTCTGTGGTGGATCCTGGCTGCGTGGCTTGGGGGTCTGTGCAGTTTTGCTGGATGAGTGCGTTGATGGATGGACAGTGTCCTGGTGCTGTGATAAAACACCATGACCAAGGCAGCTTTGAGAAGGGAGTGTTTATTTGGGCTTACTGTTCCAGAGGGATGAATCCGTCGTGGCAGGGAGGCCTGGCGGCGAGCGGAAGCTGAGAGAATACGCCTTCAAATAGAAGCACAAGGAAGAGAGCAAGCGGGAAGTAGAGCAAGCCCATTCACTCTCACCCCCCCCCAGTGGTGTTCTGCCTCCCGCAAGGCTGCCTCACCTAAACTCCCCCACAGTGTCACACACTGGGACCCACGTGTTCAAATACTGGAACCCACAACCATCATCCTTATCCAGAGTACCATAGACAGGTGCATGGATGGATGAATGGACAGATGTACAGTGGATGGATGGATGGATGGATGGATGGATGGATGGATGGATGTTGGGTGGTCAATGAGCAGATGAATGATGGTTGGATGGACAGGTGGCTGTGTGGGTGGATAGGTGGGTCAATGGATGGATGAGTGGATGGAAGGATGGATGAGCAGACAGAAGAGTGGGTAGATAGGTGGGCAGTGGTGGTGCACACCTTTAATCTCGGCACTCAGGAGGCAGAGGCAGGTAGATCTCTGTGAATTCGAGGCCGTTCTGGGCTATAGAGTGAGTTCCAGGAAAGTCTCCAAAGCTACACAGAGAAACCCTGTCTCAAAAAAAAAGAAGAGTGGGTGAATGGATGGATAGATGAGTGGGTGGGTGGATGGATGGATGGATGGAGAGCAGATAAATGGGTGGATGGATGGATGGGTAGATAGATGGGTGAGTGGATGGATGGATGGATGGATAGTGGATAGAGAGTAGGTAGATGTGTGGATGGATGGATGGAGAGTGGATAGGTGGTATGTATATGGATGAGTAGATAGAGATGGGTAAGTAGATGAGTAGATAGGTGGGTGGGTGGATGGATTGGTGGACAGATGGGCTGGTGTGAGGATTAGTATGTGCATGGATGAGTAGATATGATGAAGGGATTACATTGATAGGTGAAGAAGTGAGTGGACAGGTGTATGGGTATTTGTTGGATGTCAGAACATAGTCAGGGCAAGATCTGTGTGTGGTCTCGACGTGTGCTCTTCTCATGACTTGGGACCATGCCATACTCTGTTTCTGCCCTGTCGTGTCTTCTCCAGTACCAACCCACTCTTATGTACTTCTTCTGGGAGTCCAGGAAGCTTGGGTGTCTGTCATGCTTCTCTAACGAGGCTGCTCCTGAAGGTCAGAGAGCATGCACTTGTCACCTCCTGCACTGTGACACCGGCGAGTGTCATGGGACGCTGTGAGGAAGGCGAACAGCGTTGTTGACAGAGGTTATTAAAGTCTGGAAACATCTCATGTGTTTGTTTCAGCCATGGGACTGAAAGTGGAATCCCTTGGCTTTTGCTGTATGGGTGTAAAAGGGTGACATGAAGAGGTGAGTCAGTGGGGACCGTGTCTCCTCCAGGGGGACCAAGGAAATGCCTAAAGTGGTTACCCAGCATCCAGAATGCACAGATTACAGAATCTCGGAGTCCTGTGAGGCACTGCGGCCTGACCCCTGCTGTGACTTTGCTTTCTTTCTTTCCTCCTGCTCCTTCACTCGATCCCATAGACTCAGCTCATTTGCATAATGGTGTCCACTCCATGCATGTCGTTCCTACAAGTCTTCCATAGACAGCTCCTTCCCAGGTCACCTACTCCAAGAGGCCCAACTTCTTGCTTATGGAATATCTAATGCACAAAGAAGAATATGAAATTTGTGGACATTCCCCCATGCACAAAGAACTCCCAGGATGCTTTGATCCATCTCATTCCATACCTTTTTATGGATACAGAGTTGTGAGTCCAATTCCATGTCATCCTAGGAACACATGAGACCACCATGTCTGGTTTAGCAGGTTGTACACTGGACAGAGGTAGCGGAACACACCAGAGGCATCACAGAGCTGTGTATTTGTTGATGGAACTTAAGAGTCTTGCTCTAATGAATTGAAGATATTTTGACAGCTTTTGACAGATGGGCTTAACAACTTGAGAAAGGGGCGTCTTGTTTAAATTCTCACAGCGGTGCTGTATGCATTGGCAGAAACCCCAGAAAAGATTTTTGTTAATATCTGGTGATATTCTGCTTTCTGGGGTGCGGAGAGCCTCCTGCCACTGTCTCCTCGGTCAGGCTGTTCTAAACAACGCTGCAGGGAACATCTTTGGGATGGGGCTCTGTCCATGGTGCTGATACAATCTCAGTGGTATTCATGTCTCCACACCCAAGACTCGTTACCACTGCCTTTGAATCTGTGGAAGGAAGGGGTTTTGAGGTAAGGTAATTAGCAATTTCAAGATCTGGATGGTGCTGGATGGTGCAGAGAAAGGAAAGATAACATCTGGAAACTGTCGTGGTTCACATGTAAAGCTGCACTTTTGAACTTGGGGTGATATTGCCAATATCTAGAGACATTTTTGATTGCCACGAGTGTGGGTGGTGGGGCTGGATGTTGCTGTTACCCGAGTAGGAGTCAGAAATGTTTTTGAAGCACCCTAAAATGCCCAAGACAGCCCTACCAGTGAAGAGTTCCTCATCCCAGCAAGCTAGGAAAACAGACAGAGAAACCCTGATGCCTTGGGCTACTTTGAAGGAAGTGGGTGGATTTAGGATTTTTGGGTGACTTAAATTTCATTTACAGCTTTTCTTCCCTGCTGGGTGTCTAAGCCAGTTTTCTGTGAACTTCAGATCTCACACGATCAGCAACAAGCCTGCTACCAACAGATCCGTTGATATAAATATAGATGAGTGTGTGGAAGGAGGTCTCAGCTGAAGCTGGAGGATGTGGGATGGAAGCTGCTGGGGCTTCTCCTTTGCTTGATGCCTCATTCTGTTGCCCAGCTCCCAAGTCGTGCCTCGCTTTCTTAGGTTCCTGGTTTGGACATCTCCAGTGTCAACTGCGGCTCTGGGGTCCCTTTCTTCTGTCACCAATCCTGGCACCACTGTAGGCATCCCCAGGAGGCAGAGGCATGGAGTGATGAGGGTTGAGATTCCAGGAGAAGTATCTTCATTCAGGCAGCCATCTGCTTTTATTGAACACCTACTGTGTGGAACTGAGAGGGATGAGAAGATGTGAGCCTTGTATTTTACTCCACAGGAAAGGACACAGTCTGGTCTCATTCCCCTGCCCCGACACCCCTTACATCTCGACTGTCTGACGTAAGTAGGGTCATGTGTTGTCTCTGCATTGAGACTGGATTTTTTTTTTTCCATAAGTACCAGTCAGGGGGCCTGGGCGAACATGTCTGTTTCCTTGTTCCTTTAGGTAGATTCCTGGAAGTGACATGGCTGGCTCATTTTCAACAGTGTTCTCTGTCAGAAGTAAAGTCTAGGCAGGGGCTGGAGATGATAAAGTGTTTGTTCTGCAAAGCGTGGACCTGAGTTAGAATCCTACCACCCAGGTAAAAAGCCATGGTGTGGTGTGTGCTTATAATCCCAGCACTGGGGAGGCAGAGACAGTCAGATCCCTGGGTCCTGCCAGCCAGCATAGCCTTGCTGGTGAGGTCCAGGCCAATGAGAGACCCTGTTTGAAAGGAAGCAGACAGTGCTCCTGACCTGTACATGCTCACACGTGAATTTAAAAAAGAAGGAGGTGGTGTATGCATCTCATTTTGCTCCAGCTAACAATACACAGAATGTGGTTCAAATCCCTACAGGTTGTTTGTGTGACTTTGGCTCTGTGTCCTCGGGAGCAGTCTGTGCAGAGGTCTTGAGAGATGGAACTGGGTTGTGTAGAGGCTGCCAGCTTTTGCACTTGGCTTTTGGGATTGAGGCTGTCCATCATCGTGGTGTACGGTGTGGAAAGAAGCACAGACTCCCTGTGTTCAGATCCTAGCTCTGTTCCCCAAGTGTCTTTGGCCCTGAGGTTCTGTAAAAAGAGGTTGCCCCATGAACCTTCAGAACAACGTAAGGCCCAGAATGGGTGCTGGTTTCTGGTTTGTGTGTTACTGTTACAGATGCTGGTTTCTGGTTTGTGTGTTACTGTTACAGATGCTGGTTTCTGGTTTGTGTGTTACTGTTACAGATGCTGGTTTCTGGTTTGTGTGTTCTGTTACAGATGCTGGTTTCTGGTTTGTGTGTTGCTGTTACAGATGCTGGTTTCTGGTTTGTGTGTTACTGTTACAGATTCTGGTTTGGTGAGGAGTGCAGAGCTGTGTGTGTTTCTTGTAGCCCGTGGGGGGATGACAGCTCCCAGAGGAAAGGAAGCTCTTTCAGACCCCAAATGGCCTGGTCTCCTGTAATGATCAAATAGGCTCTGTACCACACCCCAAATTCCAGAACTTAGATTGTTGAAACTGAACTACTTCCTTCTGGTGTGACATGTGTGTGATGGAGCAGAGAGGCTGGCATGGGCTACAGAAGAGCCAAGGCAGCAACAGCAGGGGAGGTCCTCACACTCCCTTCCAGAGAGGCAGCGGACCCCCAGACTCTCTCAGGAGACCCCCACACCCTTCTGTGGCATGTGGTCTTGGGAGGGCTAACACAGATGGAGGCTAAACCAAGGGTGCTCCTGAGTCTACTGTGGTCACACCCACGATGGGCTAGGGATTGATGACGTGGCTGCCTTGGCTTCACTGTTGTCCTGGTGTCATTTCTGTGGCTGTGGTAAAATTCCTGACTAAAAGCAACTTAGGAGAGAGGCTTTGTTTGGCTCACACTTGCCCAGTAGAGTCCATGTGGGGAAGCCAGAGGCAGGAGCCTGAGCCAGCCGGTCAGAGCACGTGCACTGCCAGGAGCAGAGAACTGAGTGCACCCGTGTTAAGTCCTAAGCTAGCTTTCTCTACTCCTAGACAGCCCAGGGTCCCAACCCAAGGGTTGGTGCCACCTGCAGTGGCCTGGGCCCTCCCCCATCAGCTAACAATCAAGGCAACCCCCCTAGACATACTAGAGGCCAGCCTCTCCAGACAGTTCCTCAGTGGAAATCCTCTTTCCAGATGATTCCAGCTTATACCCGGTTGACAGTTCAAACCAACTGGCACAGCCATGTCCCTGTTAGTCACCAGATGGACGCAGTTCACCAGGTGGACTTGGGCAGGCCCTTCCTTTAATTTGTCATTGCCTGCTGTGCCTGGGGTGAATAGATGTTTCTTTCCATCCCCCAGGATCTTGTGACATGGATGAAAAGCAGCTGGGCCGTTTTCCTCACCCCCGATGGCGATCCTTTCCTCAGCCCCTGCCCTTCCTCTTTTAAGATGTCCCTTGATCATTGATGCCAAGGGAGGACCTGGTGGATTGTTGCCAGCACTGTCTCTTCACGAAGGACCATGTGAGGCGTGCCTGATCCCACTTAGGCTTCGTGTCAGCTCCCAGGGAGCGTTGTGGTGGTTTCTGCCCTGTGTGACAAATGTGCTTGCAGTAGCCAGCAGAGACGCCATGTGGGGGCTATGATGCCCAGGAGGGGCTAAAGCCCAGTGCGGGAAAATGCTTATATTTTCGCCAGGACACCTGTGTCCTGGTGAGGACAAAGCAGGGTAAGGGACAGAGTGCAGGGCAGCTAGGACTAGATCCCTTCTCAAAGGTGATGACCTTTGAGAACCACTTAACCTCAGTGGCTCTCAGTTTTTGATCTTTAAAATGGACAGAAGAGGAACGTCCTCTGTGGTAGGGTGACAATTGCATTTTTGAAACACCACACCAAACTGGCAGGTGGTCCCTCTTCATGCCCCCCTTTATGCCATAGTTAGACTCAGACACAAATCTCCCTGTCCAGGGGTGCTGGCATCAGGCTGCAGAGGGAGCTGCACTGAGGCGCAGAGGGACAAGGCACAGTTGTGCTGGTGATAGAGAACATGGGGCAGCATCCGGGGGATTTGAGAGCGCTGGTGTCTAGTCAGCCAGTGCACGCCAGTCATCCGGATGGCAAGAGGCTGAGGTAGCGAGTAAGGGTAGAGAGGAGCTTGCAGTCAAGAGTTCCAGGCTGACCTGGGCTGCGTAGCAGCACTGTGACATGACACAGCATGTAAGTGTGATAAAATGTAACCTAGAGAACAATACGATGGCATAACAACAATGTAACAAAAACAGTAGAGAGAACAGCAAGTGACAATGTGTCATGATAGTGTAGCAACATAGCAGAACTGGGGGCTGGAGAGATGGCTCAGAGGTCCTGAGTTCAATTCCCACACATGGTGGCTCACAACCATCTGTAATGAGATGAGATCTGGCGCCCTCCTATGTATACATAATAAATAAATAAATCTTTAAAAAAAAAACATAGCAGAACGGTCTGGACCTTCCAAAACGCTCCTGCCACAGCCTTCCTCCAACCCACACAGGATCTCGTTCTGTAGCCCAGACTGGCATTTAACTCATGAGCCCGCCTCGGCGTCTCCAGTTCCAGGATTTCACACGTGTACCATACACCCAGGTTTGTGGTACGTTCGTCATCTTCCGGGGGTCTAGGTTGGCAGTGAACTGTGAATGGGGGTGGAAGCTGGAGCTGAGACCTTGGGATAGTCCCTCGTCCTCTCTGAGCCAGAAGCTCCTTCTCTATAAACCTGGGGATCTGCTGGCTCCTCCCTGCCAGTCTGAGAGAGGAGTGTGAAGGAGCATTTCCGGGGGCTGAGTGGGCTGCCTGGATACAGCAGCACGCACTCCCACACGTGGGAGTACTTTCTGTTGTTTTGAGACGGTCTCACTGTGTAGCCCTGGCTGATCTGTGTAGACCAGGCTGGCCTCAAACTCACAGAAACCTGCCTGCCTCTGCTCCCATGTTCAGAATTAAGTCATGGCTGTCACAACACTGAGCTCATTGCCTGGACTCTGCAGCTCAGAGTTGGAACAGTAGGAGTGTTAACTCCTTAGGAAATAACCTTTGGGCTTTTTAAAAGACACTGGACTGGAAAGATTGTTTAGTGGTAAGGATTGATTCCCAGTACCCATTTTAAGCAACTCATATCCACCTATAGATCCAACTCTAGGGTGTTAGATGCCTCTAACATTCAGCCTCTAGCACCTGCATACATGTGTACACATAGATACACGCACGCACGCACGCACGCATAACTTTAAATATATAAAAAGGAATAGCAGATAAGAAAATTGGGTCAGGGCCAGCAGGGTGGCTCAGTGGAATAAAGAACTTTGCCTGTAAGCCTGATTACCTGAGATCGGTCTCCGGAGCACACACAGGTGGAAAGAGAGAAACGATTCCACAGAGTTGTCCTCTGTCTTACGTCATTGTTCTGCTGCTGTGAAGAGAACATGGCAAAGGCCGCTTGTGAAAGAAAACATGCAGTGAGGGGCTCGCTTACTGTTTTAGGTGGTGAGTCCACGGTCATGGCAAGAAACAGGCAGGTATGGTGCTAGAGCAGTAGCTGAGAGCTTACATCTGATCTGTAAGCTCATGGTGAGAGAGAGACAGACAGACAGACAGACACACACACACAGAGACAGAGACAGACAGACAGACACAGAGAGAGAGACAGACAGACACACACAGAGACAGACAGACAGACACACATACACATAGAGACAGAGACAGACAGATACACACACAGAGACAGAGAGAGAGACAGACACACATACACACACAGAGAGACAGAGACAGACAGACAGACAGACAGACAGACAGACACACACACACACAGAGAGAGACAGAGAAACAGAGTGCAGGCCTAGCAGAAGCTTTTGAAAACTCAAAAGCCCACGCCCAGTGACAACACTCCATCAAGACCACTCCTCCTAACCCTTCCCTAGCAGACCACCAACTGGAAACCAGACCTTCAAATATATGGGGGGACAGCCAGTTCAGCTCATCCAAACCACCACGTTCCCCAAACTCAGCATGTGTGCTGTGTCACCCGCACCCCGAATAATAAATGAAAACTAAGAAATTGAGCAAAAATGCACACGCCATCAAATCACTGTTACCTTTCCTTTCGTGGTGCTGGGGACCGAACCCGGAGCTTATGCAGGCCAGGCTAGCCCTCGCAGCAGGCTTCATCGTCAGCCGTTTTCAGGCAAGCATTTGTTAGCATGCCTGATGCTGCGCCACCCTCACCTCTCCTGAGCATCAAGACTTTTCTTCGTCACCCCAGAAGGAACCCGTGACTGGTTAGTGAGTGCACCCTCTTGAGCTCCTTGTTCTAATTGCTGGTGACAGCCCGTGTTCATAGAATGGGCCCTGGGTTTATGTTTCCAGTTTTGGGGGTTTGGAGCCCTCTTCTCTGGTAGACGATCTTGGCATTCAAGTGTGGCTGTGGGGATGCCCAGCTCCCTGCCTAGCTGGGTCTCTGTGTGTCTCCAGAGTGCTCAGGCAGCCGGTGTGGTGCCGTCCCCTCTAAGCCTGGTCCCCACCTGCAGTCCCTGCTAATCAGAGCAGCAGGTGCACAGTCGGCCCTCCGGGGTGGCCACACGCGGGATTCATCTCGGCCGGATGTCTCCCGTAAATATTTAATAAACAAGACCTACAACTGGCCATGCTGAGAATGTTTGATAGTAAAGTTAATGAGGGGATGGTAGTGGCAGGCGGCCACAGTCCCCTCCTGAGCCTGGCAGAGGCAGGAGCTGAGAGGCAGCCCTGAGGACAATGTCGCACTTCTCTCTCTGTAGCACTCTTTTCGGTCACTTGATAGATGTGTGGTGGTTGGGGAGACGCGTGAGGACAGGGGAGATGGATGCGGAGGGAGGTGATGGAGCAGTGGCAGGTGGGAGAGCCAGAGGGCAGGGTGGTGGGGGAACTGGAGAGGTGAAGGAAAGGGGAAATGCTGAGGCAGAGAATCATATCCCCCCCCCCCCTGCTGTCCCTGGCTACTTCATCCCGGCTTCTTATTTCCTGTCTGTCAGTTTCTCATTTCCTCCCTGCAACTTCCCGCCCAGGCCTCGCCTTCTCTCATTTCCCGAATCTGTCTTATCTTCTACTTTCTGTCCCGACATCTGTCCTCCCTCTCTCTCTTTCCTCCCCTTTGTCTCTTTGTCTCTGCTCTCTTCGTAAGCTGGTTCTTGATGTGTGTCTCTCTGTGATGGGGCCACGGGTGATTCATATCCCTCCCCCTTCCCTGAGTGCGTAGACAGACACAGGCAGAGACCAGAGGAGAAGAGCGAGAGAGATCAGCACGGCATGGGCAGCAGGCCAGACAAGGATGTAGAAACAAAGAACAGTTTGGCATTTTTAAAGTTTTATTTTTAATTATGTGTCTGTGTGTGCGCACATGAGTGCAATTGCCTGAAGAGGACAGAAGGGGGCATTGGATCCCCTGAGCTGGAGTGACCAGTTGTTGGAGCCATGGGTTGTGGGTGTGAGGAACAGAACATGGCTCTTCTGCAAAAGCAGTATGTGCTCTTGACCCTGAGCTGCCTCCAGCCATGTAGGGAACAATTTCAAGACTAACAGTGACTTGGTCATTTCGTTGCCCAGGGGTCTCCCTAGACCAGGTGCTCCTTGTCACCTGGGCACATTGCCAAGGGCTGATAGCTCAGCGGGTTTGAACTTGATGTAAATGAAGTTGTGTTGTGGAGGAGAGATGAGCCTGGCTTCCCTTAGTCTTGGCTCCTGGTGCCCCTCCTCCGGCACCTCTCTGGTTTCCTATGAGGAGGGTGCCAGTCTGTCCCTTTGGGGAACTCTTGTAGCTACCAACTGTCTGTGGACCTGGCTGCCCCTGTGGGAACCTGCGGGACCCTAGGTGACCACAGGCTCACGTGATCACCGCTCCTCCCTGCAGAGGAGGGGTCAGCTTTCACTATGCTCTTCAGCACTTGGCACTCAGGGGAGGGGGAGGGATACTTCAGCTTTGTTTGTTTGTTTTTTAAACCTGTGGCCTTTGTGCTGGCAGTGGGTGATTTCAGTTTCTTTTCTCTCTGGTGAAACTGCCTCACATCTTGCCCCCGTCTTCCTGGGTATATTTGTGTGTGCATGTTCTAGTGTGTGTGTCTTAATATATGTGGAGCCTGGAGGACACCCACCATGCCATTCTCAGGGACACCATCTACCTCTCTTGAAACATCTCTCACTGAATCTGGAGCCCTCCAAGTCAGCTGGGCCAACCAGATTGGGGACCTCAGGGATCCTCCTTGTTCTGCTTTCCTGTCCCTAGGATTGTGAACTTATGCCACAGTATCCAGACTTTTATGTGGGTTCTGGGTGTCAAATTCAGGACCTCACTCTTGTACAAGCATTTCACCTACTTACTGAGCCATCTCTTCAGCCCCCCCATCCTTTTTTTTAGTAGGTTATTATTTTGCTTTTTATTTTTCCATATTGATTCCTAGGTGCTCTTTATATATTCTGGGAATGACTCCATCATATATCATATGCTTCCTCTTGTCTGTTTTCAGTTAATAACACTGTATCATTGCATTACAGCTTTCAAAACACTTTTCCATTATGATGCCTTTTGATTGACAGCTGTTAATTTTAGAATGAGGAATTTAGACATTTTTTCCTTGGTAATTGTTGAGTTTAGTATCTTACTTAAGAAAGCCATTTCCACTCTGAGGCCACGGATATATTTTATATTATTTCTGGAAGTTTCTATTTTGTTCTTCTTTTCATTGGCATGGAGTTGGCTTTCATATTGGAGTTAGGAAAGGCTCTCATTCCTCATTAACCCTGGAGAACTGTCCTGATGCGTTTATTAGAAATGCTTCTGGCCAAAGAATTCTGCAAGACAACATCTTTTAAATCTTTGTATCACATGGGGGAGGGGCATGGTGCCATGATGCTCATGTGGAGCCAGAGGACACTGTGGGAGTTGGTCCTCTCCTTCCATCATGTGGGTCCCGAGGAATGGAACTCAGGTCACCTGGCTTGGTGGCAGATGCCTCTGCCCACTGCACCTTCTCACCAGCCCCAGACAGCCTCTCTGGCTATTTTATTTCTTTCCTTCTACTTTGGGTCAGTCCTAAGCCTTTTGCTCCATAACTTTTTAAAAGTAATTAGTTTTTTTTTGTTTTGTGCATGGGGGGTTCAGAGGTCAGAGTAGGACATAGGGGTCCTGCTCTGTCACTTCTACCTATCCTGAACAGAGTCCTTCTGACCGAGCTCTGCAGTAAACAAAGGCTATACGCATGGTTACAGTTATGCACTGTGCTTTTATATAGTGCTATTTGTTCCTCAGGGCTTGCGCAGCTCTTTGCGTGCTATTTTTTTTTTTTTTTTTTTTTTTTAGGTCTCTTAATCTTGTGGTTTCTTTTTTTTTTCATCAGCTTTTTATGAAAGCTTATTGCTTAAGCTTCAGATTTTTTTGAGTATCTGTTGTGGATGGCTACAGTGAGTGGGACAGTGGTTGTCTATGGTCAAGTTGGAGAGCTTTCTGTAGTCACAAGTGTAGGCAAAGTCCAGGTTTTCTAGGCAATAAGCCAGTTTTGCCCCCCCCCCCCCCCCCCCCCCCCCCCCCTTTCTCAGTCTTAACATTTTTCTATTTTCGATGTGGGTTTGAAAATTCTGATTTTTTTTTTTCATAAAACTGATTTTTTTTTTTTCTTTTTCTTTTTCTTTTTTTTTCTTTTTTTTTTTTTTTTTTTTCTTTTTTTTTTGGGGGTTGTATTGGGAATAAAACTTAGGGCCTCAAGCATGTGAGGCAGGTGCTACACCACTCAGCCCCGGCTCCACCCCATTACGCTTGTTTTTAAAATTGTAAATGTGGTACTTAGAGGTGGCTAAGCTGAGCTTGCCACCAAGCCTGATGACCTGAGTGAGCTCAGTCACTGGGATCCACCTAATGGAAGGAGAAAACTGACTCCTGGAAGTTGTCCTCTGACCTCCATATGCCAACTGTGGCTCACATGTCCCCTCACATAGACACACAAATAAATGCAAAGTAGTGTGTATAGGTCAGATCTTTAGTGCATGTAAACAGTATGCAGTAAACCAGATCTTCAGTGTGTGTGCAGTGAGCTGTGGTCAGATCTTCAGTGTGTATACAGTAAGCCGTGGTCAGATCTTCAGTGTGTATACAGTGAGCTGTGGTGAGATCTGTAGTGTGTATACAGTGAACTGTGGTCAGATCTGCAGTGTGTATAGTGAGTGGTGAGCTGTGTGGTCAGATTCTTGCAGTGTGTATTATTATATAGTGAGCCGTGTCAGATCTGCAGTGTGTATACAGTGAGCATGTCGATCTTCATGTGTATACAGTGAGCCGTGGTCAGATCTTCAGTGTGTATACAGTGAGCTGTGGTCAGATCTGCAGTGTATATACAGTGAGCTGTGGTCAGATCTTCAGTGTGTATACAGTGAGCTTGGTCAGATCTTCAGTGTTGTATTTCATTTATGTGAGCTGTGGTCAGATCTGCAGTGTGTATATAGTGAGCTGTGGTCAGATCTGCAGTGTGTATATAGTGAGCTGTGGTCAGATCTGCAGTGTGTATATAGTGAGCTGTGGTCAGATCTGCAGTGTTTGTTCAGGGAGCTGTGGTCAGATTTATATCACTAGCATATTGCTTGTTGCACACATTTATCATCTTCTGAATTCATCTGTTTATTTAGAAACAAGGAAGCAGGGCAGTGGTGGCACACACCCTTAATCCCAGCACTCGGGAAGCAGAGGCAGGTGAATCTCTGTGAGTTCGAGGCCGGCTTAGTCTAAACAGTGAGTTCCAGGACAGCTGGGGCTACACAGAGAAACCCTGTCTTGAAAAGAAAGAGAGAGAGGAAGGGGCAGGGTTTCACTCTCTAGCCCAGGTTAACTTACAAGTCACAATCCACCTGCCTCAGCCTCTCAAGTGTTGAGATGTAAGGAATTTGACACAGTACCTTGCTCTAGCATTTCTTATTTCTAATATAATTCATGAAACACTCAGATTCCTCTCTTACAGATACCTCAGAAATATCAACAATTATACTGTACCTCAGTAACACATGCAGGTTATAGTTGATATTTATGTTTACGTAC
This sequence comes from Peromyscus leucopus, assembly GCF_004664715.2. Classification (NCBI taxonomy): domain Eukaryota; kingdom Metazoa; phylum Chordata; class Mammalia; order Rodentia; family Cricetidae; genus Peromyscus; species Peromyscus leucopus. The sequence continues at coordinate 75,309,282 of NC_051067.1, forward strand.
TGTGTGTCCTTGACAGTGCCACAGCACTCGCAGGGGGTCAGGGGACAATTTGTTTCAGCTCTCTCCTTCTACCACGTGGGCCCAGGGATTGAACTCAGGTCCTCAGGTTTGGTGGCAAGCACCTTTACTCCCTGAACCATCTTGCTGGCCCCAGTTGATTTTTTTTTTTAAATGTCTAGGAAGATGGAAATTCTGGTGACTGTGGTTTTTCTCCTTCCGAATTGTGAACATGGATTAAATGATCACAATAGACCCTATAAATATGTATAATTTAAAATTGATACAAGGGGCCAGAGAGATGATTCGGTAGTTAAGAGCACTGACTGCTCTTCTGGAGGACCTGGAATTAATTCCCAGCACCACATGGTAGTTCACACTGGTAACTCTGGTCCCAGGACAGACAGCCTGATGTCACAGGGCAAGGACCTTTGCCCTGTGAGTCCCTGACAGCCTTCCTTGTGATTTCACTGGCTCCGTTGTGTGTTTACAGTGCATGGTGAGATCTGGGTCCTTAGTAGGCCGCTCACCTCAGCTTTGATCAGCAGGCTTCTGGCTTGTCTGACTCCAAGGATCTAGTAACATCATTAGACCTTTGATTCTGTTCCTTTTCTTTTTAAAATTTGGGGTCATTTGTAGCTCTGGCTGTCCTTGAACTCACTCTGTAGCCAATCATTCTGCCTCTACCTCCCCGGTGTTGGGATTATAGCTGTGTGCTCCTGGTTCTTAATGTACTGCTGGCATGGAATCCGGGCATCCCTGAATGCTAGACATGTCTTCTACCAGGGGCCACACCCTCAGCCTGTCTCTATTTCCTGGTTCTTGTGGCGGCCCCATTGTGGTTTGACTGACGCTCCTGTACCTGTCTTCCTGCTGATGGTCCAGAGAGGGGTCTGTGCTAACAGCAGCTGAAGGTGAAACCTAAAAATGGCCCCTGGCAGAGGCAGGAACCATGGCCACGCCCCCACCTGTGCCAGCTGGGCTTTGCTAGCCAGGGGCAGGTGCAACAGAGACTTTAACAATGCCTTGAGGTCTAGCTGTGCCTCGCTGACTCCTCCCTCTGGCTCTCAGGGTCCATCCGGAGGCTGTGACAATAGCTGGAGCCTGCCCACATCTTTTATCTCCTGGAAGCCCTGTCTCCACTCCTCTGTTCTGGGGCCGTCTGGCTGCCCCTCCCCTCCAGACAGAACGGAAGAGCAGGCCTTCATTGCCCTTGGCATCGAGCCAGCAGGCTCCCTGTCTCTCTCTCTCTCCTCCTCCTCCCCATTACACAGTGAGCTGAGGGCCAGCCACATCTGCCAGGGTAGTGTGCAGGGCCCCTTTTTTCCTGAGCTCTCGGAGAACTGGTTTTCCACGCCGGCTCCCACCTTTGCTGGCTTCCCACTCCTCAGCAGGAACAGTTGTCCATGTGTGTCAGTTGGCTTGAATACTATCCCTACCACTCTAATACTTACTTATCTGTGGTCAACCATAGTTTAAAACTAGGAAACAGGTCATTTCCAGAAATATACAAGTCCTCCGCTTTTAACCGTCTGCATTTCTAAGGGTCATGTTGGCAACTCCTTCACGCTTTACCGATGTATTTATCAGTCAGAATTCTAGGATGTGAATGGTCCCTGCATGTTTACGTCCACACTGCTTACCTGGTAGTTCTTTCTTGGCCATCTAGGTTATAGATGGGTTACTGCAGTTCACAATACTTACATTCAAGAGACTCTTCCTTACCAGTGGGCTCCAGGAGTGGCGAAGCTGCCCGTCCATCTCAGTGCGTGGCTGTAGTCCGTCTGTCACACTTGCTGGGCTCTTGCTGTGTCTGATTTAGAGCCCATCACAGGTACTCGTGCACAGAACACATCATTTACATGGGGTCACCTCTGCGACTTCAGACATCCATTAGGGTCCCACGGGTGTGTGTGTGTGTGTGTGTGTGTGTGTGTGTGTGTTAGTATGGGTATATATGTGTGTGTACAAATATGTCATTGTGTGTGTTGGGAGAGAGAGACTGAGTTTGTCTTTCTATCTTTGCCTTATTTTATTCTTTATTTTTTGAGAGAGGGTCATTCTCGGAAACTGGAACTTGCTGACTTAAGCTGGCCAGCGAGCCCAGGACCGTGCTGCTGCTGTCTTCTCCGTCCGCCTGGATCACAGGCACACACCTCCCTGCCTGTTTCTGGGTTCTTTCCGTCTATTTATTTATTATTTATTTTTGGTAACGTGGATGCTGGAGATTTCGTCCCCGGTCCTCTTGAGCAAGCACTCCATTGACTGGCTGACTCACCCCACCCACCTCGGTATTCTGGGACAGGTGGTGACAGCCTTTCTCTGCCAGGTGACAGGCTCAGGTGAGGATAAGTGAAGTTCAGTGGGCGGGCTGCCTGCTGACGGCACATGGGTCATGGGTGCTGTGCGAATGAGCAAGCCTGGCCGTGTGCCAGGAAAGCTGTGTTTGCGCACAGAGGCCGGGAGCTGGGTTTATCGAGGCTTCCTAGGAGGCATTAGAGTATGTCAGGCACACGTCACCCGTCTCACTCCGTGCCCCTCCCCCCAGCGCTCATCCTCTTCCTCCTCTGCCCTCCTTTCTTTCCTTTGAGTCGGGACCTCACGGTGTTACCCGGTCTGGCTTAGAACTCGTGATCCTCCGCCTCAGCCCCTGGAGTGCTGGATCGCACCACCTGTGGTGCTGCCATGCTTTCATCGCCTTCCCATCGCCCAAGCCCTTCTCCCGTCCTCTGCCCTGTCTCCCCTTAGCCGGCAGGCTGCTGGAGCCTTCACCCTCTGCACGCCAGCCTCGGGTGTCTGACAACACCCGGGGGTGAGGTGGCGAGGTCTGTACTTTGGCCGACTTCTGTCCCCCCAACTTCTATTCAGGCTCCAGAGTTTGCCTCTCCTTGCCCGCCGCTGATTTTCCCACTCCCAGGAGGCCCACGAGCCTCTTGCCTCCTCTGCCTCCGCATTGAGCAAGTATGCCAGGGCTGCCTCAGGACCTTTGCACCGACTCCGTTCCTCCTCACCTCCTTCAGGTCACTCCGAGAAACTTTGTTCTAAGAATCCACCTTGTACATCATATAGATGCCCCGCATTCCCCCTGATCCCTCCGCCCCCCATTCCTCCCTGGAACTCTAGATGCCTTAGCTTTAGTGTGTGTGTGTGTGTGTGTGTGTGTGTGTGTGTGTGTGTGTGTGCGTGCATGCGTGCGTATGTAAAAGCTGGCTGCCCCCCACAAGGCAGTGACCTCAAGGCAGATGGCTCTGGCCTGTATTCTCTGATGTGGCTGGAACATCCCAGCACAGTGCAGCTCCTGGAGTTCAGCAAGTGCCCCGTAAATCCACAGGGACTGTCACTTTCATCCATGACCTGCTCACCCACATTCGTGTCTATTCCTGTGTCTGCCACTAGGGGGTGGCGCTGCTGTGGAATGTTCTTTTGCCCCACTCCTGACTAGGGGGTAGTTGTAAATCCCTGAAGTTTCCCGTTAAAGGTCTACACTCCAAGCCTTGGGCACTGCCTGTATTAGCCTGTTCTAAAGCATCAGCACCGTTTTGTGGCATGCTCTTCTGTGGAGGTGGAGGGCCATGGTCAGGCCCGAACTATGCAAGTCCAGAGTGAAAATATGGATGAAGAAATAACAAAACAAAATTAGTCATTCCTGACATAGTTCCTGGGTGGCTGAGAAAGAGGGCTTCTAGGAACGTGTGGGGAGCAGAGTTCCCTCTGAAGAACCCCTGAGAACAAAGTGTTGGGAAGCAGAGATCCTGGGGCTCAGTCTGCATGAGCTGCAGGCCAGTGTCTCAAGACAAGGTGCATTGAGCCTGAGGAACAAGAGCTGAGGTGAGCCTCGAGTCTCCACACACTTGTACACAATCACAAGAGTCAGACAGACAGACAGACACGCACACATGTATGCATGCACACTGAAGGAGACACTTGGTGCTCTAGGTTTCCTGAAAGATAAAAGATGTGTTGGTGAAGGAAAGTCAGGCTGCTTCTTGGGAGGTGGGCTGTGGCCGCTCCTCCACAGTCCTGGGAACAGGCTTTGTTGGTTTGTTTCCTGTTGCTGTGGTAAAACTCCATGACACACGTGGCTTAGGGAAGAGAGGTTCATTTTAGCTCTCAATTCCAGGTTACAGTCTGTCGCCGCAGGGAAGTCGAGGCAGGGGCTTGAAGCGGCCAGTCACGTCCACAGTCAGGAGAGAGCGGGCATGAATGCGTGCCAGCTGACTCATGTTCAGCTCATTTTCTCCTCCTTATACAGCTCAGGACCCAAGCTCAGGGAGTGGTGCCCCCCACAGGGGTGTGTCTTTCCACCAATAATCAACATAATCTCCCACAGTCTAACCTGATCAGACACTCCCTCACTAAGACTTTCTTCACCAGTCATTGTTTCTAGATCATGTCAAGTTGACACTTAAGATTGACTATTGCACCCAGGGATGAAAAGAAAGTGATGAGGACGGGTCTGCCCTTGGATCTTACCCTGGTTGTCTTTTGCCAATTCGACACAAACCTAGATATATCTGGTAAGAACTCTTAATTTAGAGAATGCCTCGGTCATATTGGACTGTAGGCAAGTCTGTAGGGCATTTTCTTGATTAATGATTGATGTGGGAGAACCCAGCTCATCATGGGTACCACCCTTGGGTCCTGGTGGTATAAGAAAGCAGTCTGAAGGGGCTGGAGATATGGCTCAGTGGCTGAGAACACTGACTGTTCTTCCCAAGGACCCAGCATCCACATGACGGCTCACAACTGTCTAACTCCAGTTCCGGGGAATCTGACTCCCTCACACAGACATATATGTGGGCAAAATACCAATGCACAGAAAATAAAAATAAATATTTTTTTTGAAAAAAGAAAGTAGTCTGGAAAAAATAAAGGCAGGCTGAGCAAACAAGTCAGCAGCATCCTCCACGGCCTCTGCTTCAGTTCCTGCCTCCAGGTTCCTGCTCTGAGTTCCTGCAGTAGCTTCCTGTGATGGTGGACTGTTACCCGGGAGTTTAAGATGAGATAAACCCTTTGCTTCCCAAGTTGCTTTTGGCAATGGTGTTTGTCACAGCAATAGAAACCTAAGACAGATCACAAGTGCTGATGGGAATTCGGAGAGTGCTAAAGGCATCACAGTTGCATGATGGGAAGATGGCCAGACTCCCTTCCAGAGTACTCCTTCCTAGTGGACCAGTGACCACTAGGGCCCAAAATAAAGGCAGCCTGAAACAGCTGTCTGGGTTCCCCGTGGGAGGGCAGAGCACCTTCTGGCTTTTCCTGTGCAGTACTATCAGCCCTGAGCCACTGCCTGGCACACAGTTGGCATGGTATATACTGCTGTGAGGGTACTAGTGACCCACCCTTGCTTGGGGGGGGGGTCTGGGCATTGAGCCCCTTAACAAGCAGCTTGAGCAGCATCCTTGGTGGTACCTGTTTTCTGTCTCTAAAATGGACAGGAAGTGGCCCTGATCCCCAGAGTTACACCCTCACCTATTGAGAGTGGATGGATGGTACCATGAGGAAAAGATACTGTTTAAGTCTCAGTACACAGACAGAAGTCCTTGCCTTTGTGGGACTGACTCCTTCTGAGGAGATATAAGCAGCAGACTCTTAGGGCCCGAAGAGGTGGCTCAGAGGTTAAAAGCGCTTGCTTTTCTTGCAGAGGACCTGGGTTCAGTTTCCAGCACCCACATGGCAGCTCTGACCCACCTGTAACTCCAGTGTTAGGGCATCTGATGCCCTCTTCTGGCCTTGTCTGGCACCCTCACATACATAATTAATAAACAATAGTAAAAATAAACCTTAAAAGATGCCTTATGTGCAGTTTAACAAGAAAGTAAGTTGTATGTTGCCTACAGTTGGAGAGACATCAAAACAAGCCCTACATTACTCCATGCAACTTGATAAATAATAAATTGTTTACTGTTGTCAGAGATTGTAAGTAGAGCCTGTGGCTGTGGAAGGGAGAGCGTCGCTGATGGAGGACAGCAGGGAGGTGAGCAGGCCGGGCAGAGCCTGTGGCCTTGGAGAGAACCGCTGCTTGGGTTGGAGCCACCAAGGGGGAAACAAGAAGTGGCGTGGTTCAGAAGTCCCCAGTGGGAAGTACTGTGGCCGAGGGGCAGGAGTGAGGGCAGGAACAGGGAAGGAAGGAAGTGACAGTGTTGGTCCACACGGGAGGCTGGCGAGGAGGGCTGCGTTCTGGTGGGTGTTAACATTGGAATTGTGGCCGAACGCTTGCTAGTGTTTGCCGCTTCAGGGTCTGTGTTCTGTGTCGTGTGGCCATCTTTTCCCTGCCACCTCACAGCATGTTGTCACCCTCCCCAACCCTGCAGAAGGCCTGCACCTGCTGAAGGCCACTTCTCATCCCTTCCCTCCCCAAACCCGGTTCTGGCAGCCACAGATTCCAGGTGCGATTTGAATTTGGCCAGTAGGAACTCTGGACATAGTTGGTGAGGGCTGATACCCAGCAGGGGACAGAGTGGAAGTGGTGCGATGAGCTGACAGCCTTGCTGAAGGCACCCCGGGCTACCTGACTTCGACATCCTCCCCACGGCTGGCATGAGTGCACGGAAGCCAGCTGGCCTGCGTTAATGGTGGGGAGGAGCCGCTGGCGGGTACAGCCAGGGCCAGCCAACTGCAGTCCACATTTCTGGGAACTGAGCAAAGGATGACGCCCAGAGAGGGGCAGCCCCGCTGATGGAGGGCTTGGCCAGCTCCTCTCCTGCGTCTCTGAAACAGATGCTGCCGTGGCCAGAATTTGCTGTACCTTCAGCATGGTGCAGATGGAAGTTTCTGGAGAGAGAGCACTGAGTGCAGGGACTCTCTTTATCACTGTGCCTCCAACTCTGTCCCGTATGCATTCTTACTCGTGTGAGGCAAAGATGCTTTTCTCTACTCAAGGGGAGCTGAGGCAGGAGGATCACAGGAGACTGGGTTTGTGTTTCGTCTAGATGACATCTTGCTCTGCAGGCATGAGGTCCTGGGTTTGGATCTCCAGCACTCACTGGACACAGTGGTGTGAACCTGTGACGCCAACACAGTAGGATCCCGGGGCTCATGGCCAGCCTAGGACCTAGCCAGTCAGGGGGCTCCAGGTTCAGTGAGAGACCCTGTCTCACAAAATAAGGCGGAGAGCACAGAGTGGAGAGCAATTGAGAAAGACCTGGGGGTCTCCAGTCTGCAGCCTTTTCCTCTTCTCTGTTGTTCCCTGCTGGCTTAGCACTCTGAGGACTCAGCCCTAGTTGCAAATTAACAAATGATTCAAATAGCTGGGAGGCACATCGGGTTCAAGGCCTTTCCTTTTGTCCACCTAAGCAGGATCGAGGGCCGCAGCACACATCCCTCCCCTTCCTGTAAATGCCCCTCATCATGGGGAGAGATTCAGTCAGGGTCAGCAGAGACCCAGGCAGAAACGTCTTGGCTTCTCGATGTTCCTGCAGCCCTGGGTCTCGTATTGATGGCGCTCCTGGGACTGCTGCCAGAGGCTCTGGATTAAATCAATAGTGTTTGCACCGTGAGCGCTTTTGGGAGTGGGGTGCAGAGTGTTGCTGTATTTTTTTAATGACCAAGCAAGGAGAACCTTCATGCCTCGCAGGGCTGGTGAGGGAAGGGCTGGGCAGATCTGGATACCTGGGGAAAACGCAGAGGAACATTTCAGCAGGGCAGAGTGTTCTAGAATGTCTGTTTAACTCATGCACAAGTGCAGATGGAGATGCTTCCTGCCTCCTCCAGCTCCTGGCGGCTCCAGGCAGCCGTTCGCTTGTGGTCACATCTCTGAAGCCCTTAGCTGTCTTCACATAATGAAAACACATGGAGAGTCCTGCTTCAGCTCTAACCCTGCATTGGCTTCTGACTTGGTTTCTATCTGTAAAGACCCTATTTCCAAATAAGGTCACATCTCAAGGTCCTGGGTAAACCTGAAATTTGGGGGAACACTACTCAGCCTATTACAGTACCAAGCCCAAACCCTGCAGCTCCCTCCCTAAACCCATCTGCTTCTCCACGCTGACCTCACTCATGTAGAATCAGGTGAGGGAGGCATCTTAACCCCATCCCCACCCCACTCATGCACCCACCAGTCCAACCAGCACTGCTTCCGAAGTCAGGCTCTGGCCCTCCGCCAGACACTGACACCCAAGATTGAGTTACCCTCCCCTCCACCCAAAATGTCTGGGCTAGGCCACAGTTACTTTTCTCCTCGTTCTAACCAAGTATCTGCTAAGGAGCAGGTTAAGGGCTCCGCGACAGTGGCAGTGTGCTGAGGCCCAGCTCCACAAACAGGGAAAGAGCAAGAAGTGGGGTGGGCTGTGAAGTCTCGAGGTCCACTCCAGTGGCCTCTACCTCCTTCAGGGTCCCCAGACTCCCAGAACAGTGTTCCCAGCTGGACACAGAGTGACCACATAGGAAGCCTGACGAGGCGGCCGGCTTGTCCCTCATACCTCAGGTGCCAGAGCACTGTGCCCAGTGTGAGAGAACCCAGGCATGCAAGTCACAAATTGCTCCCATGACATGCAGAGAGACAAGAAAGTGACCAGGCAGCCGTGGCGGGAAGAGGGAAGGGGCTCAGTCTTGCTGACATTGTGATTTTGGACAGCTGGCCTCTGGAACATTGAGAGACTCAGATTCCATTGTTTTGAGTTACTGTATTCATCAGCTTTCTGTCACTATAGCAGAATATCCAAGGCAATTAACTTATGAGGAGAAAAGGTTAATTTTGGCTCATGATTCTGCTGGTTCCGTTTCAGGACTGAATGGCTGCATGTCTTGGGGCCTCTGGTAAAGGACATGGCTTACATCTGGAGTCAAAAATAAGGAAAGAGAGAGGGCCAGCTGAGTCCACAGTGCCCTTCAAGGGCACTTCTCCAGTGACCCCACTTCCCCTAGGATCCATCTCTTCCCCCACCCCTCCTCCTCCCTCCTTCTTTTCTCCCCCACCCCCACTCCTCTGTCTTCTCTATGGGTCATTCCTGCTCTTGTTCTCACTGTGTGGCCCAGGCTGGTCTGGAACTCATGACCCTGGTCTTCCTGCCTCACCCTGACTAGGGCTGTTGCTCTGAAAGGTGCCCCCACCTGCCAGTGCCTGCCCTGAGGCTAAGCCTTCACTTTAACCTGGGCCTTCTGCAGATGCTGAGCTCATGGCCTTCACCCTGGGTCGGCAGTTTGCCGTGGCAGCCTCGGGAGATGAAAACAGACACTGTGCAGCGTGTGAGGGTCCCCTGAGGAGGCACAAGGGGACTCCAGCCATCGCTAGGGCCACACTGGGCAGGAGAAAGTGAGGAGACCTGGGTCTTTTTCCTTTCCTCCCGTCTTCTTGATGTCTCATTGTCCGTACTCACCAGAAGGCCAGGGTTGGGGCGGGGGGCAGGCTCTGGGTTCACACTAAGCCTGCCCTCTGTGGACGCTGAACAAGGCGGTGTACGTTCTGTTTGGAGCAGCAGAGAATACCAACCACAGAAACGCGTAAGATTCCCCAGAAGAGGGCAGGGACAGACTTGCGGACGGAGAGATGATAAACATAGACGTGCACACTCAGCTACACTGCGGGATGGATGGATAGGGGGAGGGGTAGAAGAACGATCGCGTGAATGGACGGAGAGAGTGGGTGGAGTGGACAGACAGACACACAGCACATGGGGTCATAGCCACGCAGGGAAGGAACGGTTGCCCAGGACTGAGCCCTGTAGAGATTTGGTGGAACAAAGGGGAGGTGAAAGGAAACGTTGGGATTAGAGGCCAGGAGGCCAGGAGGATGGCAAAGGAACACCAGAAGGCAGCACTTAGAGCAGACAGCTCATGAGAGCCAGGGTGGAGGCCAGACCTGCAGCCCCAAGACCTGGGAGGCTGAGGAGGACTGAGACTGGCCAGCCTAGGCAACAGCCAGACCCCGCCTCACACACATGGAGGACTGATAGCTTAGACTGAGCCCTGGTAGATGATAGACGATGGATGGAGGGTCATTACATGATGGGTTAGGTAGAAAGGTGGTGGTTATCCACAGACAGATGACAAGGTGGTGGGTGGATGGATGGACAGATGATAGAAAGATAAGCTAGATTGGTCAAAGCATCCTGAGGTTTGGCGAGGAGGTTGCAGGTGGTCTCCCTGGGAGAGTCCATGCTGAGAGGGTGTGCCAGCTGGGCCTGCAGAGCACAGAGGGGTGGGAGGGGCTGGAGGAGGCTGTGGCTGCTGCTGCTTTCTGAAGGATAGTGGGGTGGGACTTGTACTGGGGGAGAAGAGTGCTTTCTCCCAAGGTCACATTCTTGTCCCTGAGCAGAGCTTCACCACAGCCTCTTCCACGGGAACTTGGGGATTCATCAGTGGCCCTCTGTGGCCTGAGGCCGCCGTGTCCAGGGTCAGCCTAGGTAGTTGGTGTTCTTTGGGAATGTGCAGCAGCTCAAAACGCGTGGGCGCTCTTGGATGGGTGCCGTCTGGGAGGGACAAGAAAGAGAGTGTGGGGTAGAGGGGTCAAGGTTGGTAGGGAGGCCAGAGAAGAACCCTGTGAGTTCATGTGGGTGCTGGCTTGTATTTAAGAGAAATAGAGAGAGAAGGCTATGGCTCCAGAGAAGGATCTGGGGCAGCATGCCATGGAGGGAGCTGGTGTCTGGAGAGCTGGAGGAGACATGGTTCATGATAAGATGGGGCTAAGGGAGGAGGCAACATGAAACTGTCCTAGAAAGACTGGGGGGAGGGGTGGGGGAGGGGAGTGGGCTGGGGGAGAGGTGGGAGAGGGAGGGGAGTGGACTGGGGGAGGGGTGAGGAGGGGAGGAGTGGGTGGAGAGGGAGGAGTGGACCAGACCGGACCAGATACTGTTCAGGACTTTAGTTCTTGGTGCTGCCAGTGGAGATTGGGAGGGACGATGGTAGCCTTACTTGCTTGAGGTGGAAACTTCTAGACCATGTGTGTGAGTGTGTCTGTGTCTGTGGGTGGGTGGGTGTGAGTGTGTCTGTGTAGGGGAGTGTTGATTCTTCCATGTTTCAGCCTTTTTTGTACAGTTGAACTGTGGATTTAATTTCAGATGATGTAAATGTGACCATGCAGTCACTTTGGGAGGAGGGATTAGGGTGGAACCCAGAGCCAGGTGCTGTGCTCAGGAAGCCCTTGCCCCCAAGTCTTCTCCCCAGCTCCTCATAGCACTTACATTTCTTTTACAGTGTGTGTGTGTGTGTGTGTGTGTGTGTGTGTGTGTGTGTGTGTGTGTGTCTCGCGCGCGCGTCAGAGGACAACTCGTGGGCTTTGGTTCTCTCCTTCCGTGATGTGGGTCCTGTGATTGAACTCAGATGTCAGGCTTGGCAGCAAGCACCTTTACCCACTGAGCCATCCTGCCTGCCCCTCATATAACTTTATTTTAATGGAAAAATTACAGCCTTGTAAATCCAAGGGTGGTTCACATGAGAATGAATGTCAGATATCCACTCCCTCAGACCTTCCCTTTGTAGCTCTGAAATTCTCACAAGCACACAGAGATATAGGCAAGTAGTCAGACCTGCTTTGCCAGTAATGGAGACCAGCTGAAGTGCTGGGCGAGTGTGGAATAAATGGCGAGGCAGCCACTCATGATTTGCAACCTTTCAGAAGGACTGGCCCCATCGTATTGTTAGGCAGGCCGTAGTGTGTCCAGGACGGTGTAAGGCCCAGCAAGTTAGAGGAGGCTGTTGACGCCAGGCCTGCGAGGGGATGTGCTCCTTTGGGCTTTTGTTTGGTTAGTTGTATTTATTGATCAGCATCTGTGTGTCCTACGCTCGCAAAAATGCTTGGGATGTGGCCTAGAATGAGCTCAGGTCCTGCCCTCACGGGATTGTCGTCCTAGTGAGGGCAATTGACCTAATAGACAAATGCATCACATAAATGTCACCCTCAGTGGGGTGAGTGCAGTGCACAGCCTAGGCTGGGCTACATAGGGGTGGGAAAGAAGAGGTGGAAAGAGGAGAAAGGGAAGAGGGGGATGTGGGGAGGGGAGGGAGGGATGTGGGGAGGGGAGGGAGAGGGAGAAGAACGAGGGAGCAGCGCTGGTAGCCGCGGTTGCTATTAAACACAGCAAACTCCACTGCTTGGCTACGATGGGACGAAGCTCGTCTCTGTGTTCACAGCATACTAAGTGTTCTGGTCTTTGAGGAACAGGAAACAGCAGTAGAAACCATCGCTGACTGTTGAGCACTCACTGTGGCTGCTTCTCACAGCTCACCCTGGGGAAACTGAGGCCAGGGAAGCATTGTTTTTACCCAAGTCAGAGCCACCTCTGACTCAAAAGCCCTTGAAACGTTTACTGGGCCATTTTTTGGGAGGTGAGGACAGCTGGGGTACAGGTTTACTCTGTAGCCTTCGAGGTCGGCCACGACCTCACAGCCCTCCCACCTCCCGATCTGTCCCTGCTCTAGGATTTCCCGTGCACACATTCCCAGTGTTGAATGCACACGGGTCTATCTGCCCTCCAGGAGACTTTTTCAGAACCAAAGCTTTGGAATCCCTTGGATAATATGAAACAAAAAGCATGTCAAACCAAGTTAAATTATTTCTTTCTTTCTTTTTTCCTCCCTCCCTCCCTCCTTCCTTCTTTCTTTCTTTTTTTTTTTTTTTTTTTTTGAGACAGAGTCTCACTGTGTCCCTGACTTGCCTGAAATTTTCTATGTAACCCAGTCCAGCCTTGAACTCACAGAGACAGCCAGCCTCTGCCTTGAAAGTGCTGGGGAAGGATTAGTAACTTGCATCACCACATCAGCTATCTACTCATGTTCTTAAAGACACTGTGAATCTGTCCCCTCCTTCACCCTGGAGGTGAAATGCAAGTCTTACAGAGACCAGCCGGAGCTCTGGAGCTCCTACTTGCCCTCTTCAGCAGCGTCCGTAGAACCAGGCCGTTGGCCGCTGGCCATGGTGCTGAATGTCCCTGCCTGCCCTTCCGTTAGGGTGTCTCCTGGGACCACTGCTGGACACAGGGTAGAAAGCCTTTTTCTGGCTTTGGCGGTGAGTGGTGCCGCAGACTAAAGAGTTCCAAGGCCTGCCTGAGAACGCGAGACTCTGTGAAGTTGGTGAGAGCTGGACCGGTCGCTCACAGCGACTCATTTCCGATGAGCTTACAAGATGTGACCTGCACACAGTGGTTGATCATTGGGGAATTAGATTGTGACTGTGGCTGAGCCATAGAGCATCTGCCAGTGTGTGTGAGGCTCTGGATGATCCCCCGCACCATTGATGAATGAATTAATAGTAGCAGTTACTTAGATCTTGGGTGAAATATAATCTGGCTAACGTTTCGAGTGCAGGGCTAAGCACAGTGCAGCGCATCTGTGAGCTGTGTACGTGAGAGGGTATGGTCAGAGCACCACCAACAGGGAGCCAGCCTGGGCTACATTGCAACACCCTGTCTCAAAAAAAAAAATCAAAAACCCTCATTCTGATTTTTGAACAGAGGCAAAGTCATGCCTCAAAGCATGGCACGTGAGGGCTGAGCTGCACAGTGCCAGAGCGCTCGGCTGACATCTGTGAGCTCTCCTTCTCTCTCAGGCACTGCAAAGAGAAGAACAAAGGCAAGCGTCTCACAGTGGGCCTAACTCGCGAAGCTATAGCAGCCAGGCTAGTAACCAGGCTTGGGGCACGGCTCAGCGTTACCTCACGTAGCTGTGTCAGACCCAAAGAGAGAATGTGTGGGCTGTGGTGTGAGCCGCCGTGTAAGCCCCACCCTCCTGCCTCTTCTGTGACCCTCACCAAGTTTAAGAAACCTGTCTAAACCTTGATTTCATCCAAAAATGGGTGGAGATTTCCAGGGGCCCCAAGGGGCACAGCCCCGGTCACATGGCCTGCTGGAGGGTCCTGTCAGTGCTGTGCCCTGGTGGCTGAGCTGTGAACGGACCTGGAACATCTGGGCCCAGTGCCTCCTTCCGCGGTGGTGGCAGAATATGGCAGCCTGTGCTTATCGTGGCGAGCACCGGGTCTCAGACACCCAGGGCTCAAAGGCGTTCGCTGTCCCGCTGGCAGCTGAAATCAGTGCGAGCTGGTTATCAGGTCGCTCCTGTGAGAGCTGGTGTGTGGGGCTCCTGAGGACCGGTCGACGCATTCCGAGCGTTTCCGCAGCGCTTGCCCCTCTGCTGGGGACAGGGTCACCTGAGTCACCAGACCTCCCTGAAGGCTGGGCCTGAGGTGGAGGGCATCACGGGAGCAGACTGGAAGACTGGGTCCTGCCCCGAGACTTCTGAGGGCTGGGCCCCCACTGCCATGTCCACTTTGTCCCGAAAGACAAGGCCCTGGGAGTGCACGCAGCCTGCCTTTCCCCAAGCTGTTCTTAGTCGTTTCCAGAGTCTCCTACCAGGATGCTCTCGGTGGGTCCCATGAGGCCTTTTGAGGAGTCTGGGGCCAGTGGGGAGGCAGCCTGGCTTCCCAGCAGATGGCTTCTCTTCTTCCCACTGCTCACTGCCCGAGGACTCCAGACCTGCTGACACAGTGACTTCCTCTCCCGAGTGCCCATGGGGCAGTGCGGCCAGCACAGGCGTCCAGTGTGAGCTAGAACCCGCAAATCCCGTACAGGCGGCGGGCTGAGGAGGCTCTTCTCCCAGCTCCTCTCCAGGGCAGCCTTCCATCTCTGCCGCAGGCTCTGCCCCTCTTCTCATGGCAGGAACTCATTTCCAAGGGCTTTAACATTTCTTTTAGATTTTTATTTTTTTTTTATGTGTATGAGTGTTTTGCTTGAATGTGTGCATGCATACCATGTACATGCCCAGTGCCCTTGGGGTTCAGAAGAAGGCATCAGATTCCCTGAAACTGGAGTTATAGGTGCTTATGATCCACCGTGTGGGTGCCAGGAATTGAACCTGGGTCCTCTGTGGGAGCAACAAGGCTTTTAACCCCTGACCCGTCTCTCTAGCTCTACAAATGGCTTTTTAAAAATTTGTGTTTGCCTGTGTGAGTTCTCTGTGTGACCTTGGGTGTCATCCTTAGAAACATTGTCCATCTCCTTTGGGACAGGATCTCTTTCTAACCTGGAGATCACCAGTTCAGCCCCAGGGGTCCACCTGTCCCTGCCTCCTCAGCACTAGGGTGACAGGCCTGGCTTTTCCGTGGCTTCCGGTCATTGAACTCATGCCTCATGCGTGTGAAGCGAATACTTTAGCCAGGACCCTCGTCTCCCCAGGTCCCTCATCATAGACGTCACATGTCCCTGGGGGCTTGGTCTAAGGTGAGGGGGGAGTGAACAGGAGCTGCAGAAACCTCTGCTCCCTCCCCCTTCCCCGCTGATGAGCTACGTGCTGTAGAGCACATGTTTTCTTAGGGGAACCGCACAAACCCACGAGCAAAGGAGGCCAGAGCAAACCCCTGCCCGCATCACGCCTGGTTAGTGGGGGAGACGATGGACAAGATGGTGACCAACAGTGGTGGTCTCTTAACTACGGCGTGTGGGCGAGTTCAACAGAAAAGTTGAGAGAAGTGACCCTTGGGGAGAAACCTAGAGGACGCAAGGGAGGCCATCCTGTCGGCATCTGCAGAAAATCTTCCACAAGTGTGAACAGCGCATGTAAAGGTCCTGTAGCTCAAACGTGCCTGGGGTGCCTAGAAAATGTGGAGGCATTGTGGGTGGAGTTGCATGACCAAAACAGCGCATAGGGAGGCAGGTCAAGGGCAGCAGTAAAGGCTCCTGGACAGCGGACGGCCCCGGCTTTTCTTCCAACCGAGACGAGATCTGTTGAAAGGCTATGAGTGCTCGCGCATACTACAAACTGGAATCATCTGCCCCCAAGCTCCCTGGCCTGAGTGGTGGGATCTGGGACTCTTGGGCTCACTGGGAATCTGGATGTGGAGGTGAAAATTGGGAGGGGCCGGGCAGTGGTGGTGCACACCTTTAATCCCAGCATTCAGGAGGCAGAGGCGGGCAGATCTTTGTGAGTTCGAGGCCAGCCTGGTCTACAGAGCGAGATCCAGGAAAGGCACAAAGTTACACAGAGAAACCCTGTCTAGGAAAAAAAAAAAAAAAGAAAGAAAAGAAAAGAAAATTGGGAGGAAAAGGAAGAGCTCCTCCTCCTGAGAGGACTCAAAGCTCTGAGCCCCAGCTCCGCTCACCCTGCCAGCACACAGCCTAGAAGCTCTAGAAGCTCCTCCTGACTCAGCAAGTGAATGCAGGCCTCACTCAGACTGCTCCTTAAAGGGCCATATGCCCATGATGTTGAAAGCTTGCTTTGTGTGGCCAGAGCATAAGGCCACTATCACTGACTCACACTCGGGGTCTGTGAAATGACACTTGGGAGTGTGTGCGTTTAGATTTGACAAAAAGAAAAGGAAATAGCATCAGGAGCTGAGCCTGGGGGGACATGGGTCTGTCATTCCAGGGACTCAGGAGGCTGAGGCAGGAGAGTTGCAGGTGTAAGGCTTGCCTGGGCTACAGAGCGACCTCGATCCTGGGTGACTGCGCTAGATCCTGAAATAAAAAGTAGGAAGAGGGCTGCTGATGTGGCTTGTTAGCACGCATGAGGCCCAGGGTTCCATCCTCAACCCTGCTGAAACTGATAAATAAAATACAATGAAGTTACAAAAGGACGGAGTCTCGCTTCCACTCCTCCGCACGCCAAGCCTTCCTTTCAGACCTGGGGGATTCTGGGATCTGAACCCCAGGCAGTGCGAACCATGCTGACACAGCACCACCTAAACGCGGTGCCAGCTGCTGCGAAGGCAGTTCCACGGCAGCCATCTGGGGACAGGAAGCCAAGGAATGCCAGAGGGAGATGGCGCTCCACGAAGAAGCAGCCAGCCACCCAGGCTGAGAGAGGACGCGCGTCTCATTCCAATCGCCAGCGAGGGCTTGGCCTTGCTTTCTCTGTGTGCAAATATTGGCTCTTGTTTTCCAGGCTGCAGGGTGAGACAGAGGGGAGTCTTTGCAGCGCTTTGTTCTGGGACTAGTGAGTGGCACTGAGAGGCAAGAAGCCAGTCACTGATGGGCTGTGAGGCGCTTTTATTGTCGTCCTAAATTGCTGTTTGCAGCTGGGCAGTGAGACTGACAGCAAACAGAAAAGGCCGGACTTTGCCGCCTTCCTGAGATGCTTTCTCCTACATTTGCTTTCTCCTCCGTTTACCTTTCCATCTGGAAAATAGGCTGAGGCAGGAGGCTCCCAGTTCAAGGCTACAGATTGAGACCCTGCCTCAAAAACCTAGGCAAACTGCCGAACAGATCTAGATTCAAAGGGGAGATCAAGCTAATCAACTTCTTAAAGGGACACACTGAGGGGGTCCAGTTTCTCCCAGCTCAGAATAGGAGACACACTGTCCTTAGGGGCTCACATGATGCATTTGGTGTTGCAGATGGCAAGAATCATGCATGCTACTCCACTCCCCACAGTGCCAGGACAGTGCCCGCTCAGGCACTGTGTCAGGCTGGGAACCAATTGTCCCTGTCCTTGAGTGCTGTGGTTGCATGTCTGACATCCACTTGTTCATGCTCACCCTTCCAGCTCTAAGATTGCTAGCCCCGCTCACTAGGGTTTCTTCTGAGAGAGCTAAGGTGTTCTCTGTGAACTAGTGTGTGTGTTGAGATGGAGCAACAACATGGCTCCTCCCAAGTGCTGAGGTCTCATGGGAACTAACAGACAGTTCCTGGGGTGAGGGAGAGAGACAGAGGGAAAGGGTACTTCCCTTCTCTCAAGTACTGTCAGATCCCCTTCTGAGATGCCTGCTCTGACTACTTGTTATTCCTTTTGGTTGTGAGGCTCACCCTTTAATGGCTGTGCCGAGCCATCTCTTCAGCCAACGAAAGACTGTGTGTGTGTGTGTGTGTGTGTTGTGTGTGTGTGTGTGTGTGTGTGTGTAAGAGAGAGAGAGAGACAGAGACAGAGACAGAGAGAGACAGAGAGAGAGAGACAGAGAGAGAGAGCAGTGCCATGGAGCCCAGAAGGTGTCAGGTCCTAGGACCTGAACTTGGGTCCTCCACACTCTTTCCGCTGAGCCGTGTCTCCAGCACCCTACCCCCACCCCAAGATGGAATTTCACTTGTAGCCCTCTCTGGCCTGAAACTGGCTATATAGACCTGGCTGGCCTTAAAACCACAGAGATGTTTCTGCCTCTGCCTCCTAAAGGCCTGAGATGTTTTCAAGTGACTAATCCCCTGGCTTTTAGTACAGTCCAGGTATGGTGCAACTGTGTATCTAGTTCCCACACATGAAGCCATTACCCTCCCCTTCCTCATCCCCCAGCCTCCAGGAAGCTGCTTTGAAGATCTTCTGAGTCTGTGTATTCTGCACACAGTGGCCCTGTCTGTGTTCCTTTGTGCCCTGTTCCTCTCACTCAGCCTCGTGTTCTCGAGGTTGTCCACGTATCGGTGCAGTCCACACTGGACAGAGCTCACCCTCCCTGTTCGCACCTGCCGGTTCAGCCGTGCCCGAGTAGGTGACTTCCACCTTTTGGCAGGTCGAGAATGTGCTATCGCCATTCACATAGCAGTGTTT
The DNA here is from genome assembly GCF_004664715.2 of Peromyscus leucopus. Classification (NCBI taxonomy): domain Eukaryota; kingdom Metazoa; phylum Chordata; class Mammalia; order Rodentia; family Cricetidae; genus Peromyscus; species Peromyscus leucopus. The sequence continues at coordinate 75,327,678 of NC_051067.1, forward strand.
GAGTTCTGGTTTTCTCATTCTTTGGGCTCTGTATCTCAGAGTAGAATTACCACTGGTGTGGGGTGGTAACTCCATGTTTAACCTTCTTCAGGAATGCCAGGCTCATTTTCAAGGTAGCCACACAGCCTCATGCTCCCTAAAGCAGTGCACAGGGTCCTGGGCCCCCAGTTCGCCAGCACTTGGTGCTCTCTAGCTAGCTTTGTTCTACTTCCTGCTGTTTTTGTGGGGGTGAGAGCTAGTACCTCCCTGTGGTGTTTTTTTTTTTAATCTGCAGGAGAGGGGCCTTGCATGCATGCTGCACGTGTGTGTGTGTGTGTATGTGTGTGTATGTGTGCATGAGCGTGTGCGAACACATGCGCACGGTTCATGGATGGAGGTCAGAAAACAACTTTCAAGTGTCATTTTTCTCCTTCCACCATGTTGGTTCTGGGATCCGGCTCAGGACTCTCACTCAGTGCCTTCACCCACTGAGCGAGCCATCTTGCTGGACAATATCCATTTTTCTTTTGTTGCTTAGGCTTTGGGTGTCACACAGACCACTGGTCTGTGTGTGTGTGTGTGTGTGTGTGTGTGTGTGAGAGAGAGAGAGAGAGAGAGAGAGAGAGAGAGAGAGAGAGAGAGAGAGAGAGAGAGGGAGAGAGAGAGAGAGAGAGAGAAAGTGTAAGTGTGTTTTCACATGTGTGGGTGTGTGCACACAGAAGTCAGAGGTCTGCAAGGTCAGCGCCGGGCACCGTTTTCAATCTCTCTGCACCTGAGTTTTGAGACAGAGTATCTCGGTAAACCTCGAGTCCCCTGTTGCAGATAGAGTAGTGCTGGTAAGCTCTGGTATCCACACCCAGCTCCCCGGTGCTGGGTTCAGATGGGCACTGGGATCCACACCCAGCTCCCCGGTGCTGGGTTTCAGATGGGCACTGGTATCCACACCCAGCTCCCTGGTGCTGGGTTCAGATGGGCACTGGTATACACACCCAGCTTCCCAGTACTGGGTTCAGATGGGCACTGGTATACACACCCAGCTTCCCAGTGCTGGGTTCAGATGGGCACTGGGATCCACACCCAGCTCCCCGGTGCTGGGTTCAGATGGGCACTGGGATCCACACCCAGCTCCCCGGTGCTGGGTTCAGATGGGCACTGGGATCCACACCCAGCTCCCCGGTGCTGGGTTCAGATGGGCACTGGGATCCACACCCAGCTCCCCGGTGCTGGGTTCAGATGGGCACTGGGATCCACACCCAGCTCCCCGGTGCTGGGTTCAGATGGGCACTGGGATCCACACCCAGCTCCCCCGGTGCTGGGTTCAGATGGGCACTGGGATCCACACCCAGCTCCCCGGTGCTGGGTTCAGATGGGCACTGGGATCCACACCAGCTCCCCGGTGCTGGGTTCAGATGGGCACTGGGATCCACACCCAGCTCCCCGGTGCTGGGTTCAGATGGGCCCTGTTACACCCATCGTCACGGGGGTGCTGGGTTCAGATGGGCACTGGTACACCCATCGTCACGGGGATGCTGGGCCTTCAGCTGGGATCCGTGTGCTTTTATAGCAGGCATTTTACAGAGTGCGCCATCTCCCAGCCGCCTGGCCACTGTGTTTCCGGAGTCTCTTCCTGCCTCTTCTCTATAGCATTTGCATTCTTACTATAGGTGTGACCCGTTGTCATCCTTCTGTGTTCACAGTGGGTCAGTTCCTGGACTCCAGGAATACCCAAACCTGCAGACATTCAAGCCCTGCCTACCAGACCTGCACACCTCCTCCCAGAGATGCCAGCTCATCTCTGGGTGACATGGACCTAACGTGGAGGCTCTCTTCTCATTAGCTGCTGCAGTGGGTTGTTCAGGGTCTGTACATACGCGCTCAGCCTGACACACTTTTCTCTCTGAATACTTTTCATCTCCGGCCGGTTGGATTCCTGGATGCTGGCACACTCATGCAGAGGGCCATGCTCTCCGCACCGTGGCACTGTCTGGTGTGGTCTGTGTGTCTCTGTGAGTCCGGGAACTTTGCTCTCTTCCGCCCTTGGTCCTGTAGTGGTTGCTGGGGATGCTGTGTGTCCTGCAGCCATCGCAGAGCCACATCATCTGCAGTGATTGTGCTGCGTGGGGGGTGGATACAGAGAAAGAAAGGACGGAGAACGGGTGGGGCGTGGCATGCTGTGGACTCGAACTCAAGGCAGCTGTGAGTACCTGCACAAGACTGGGCCTGTCGGCACCGTTTCGTGGAGGAAAGAGGCCATCTTAAAGCTTCATCCTTTCCTGAGGGTTTATGAGCAGTTAGTTGGGGTGACATTTTCTCCAGGGGTGAAGTCACTGCCTGTGAGCAGCCTTAAACTCATTGAGAAGAAAGAAAAGAAACCAGAAGAGGGACTGGGGGACTAGGTGGCGAGGGGACGGGGGGGGGGGGGGAGGCGAATGTGACCCCTGTGTGTACCTAGTACATGCTAATAGGAACATTCTTTTTAAAGTCACAGGTGCAGGGCTGGGAACCGCAGGGTGCTCCCCAGACAGATGAGGCAGGTGGCTGTGTGCGTGGATGTGGTAGGGGTGTGATGGGCTGAGGGGCACAAGGGGGTGGACAAGGGTGTTGGGCCGGGTTGCTGGGAGAGGACAGGATGCTAGGCACAAAGCCACTGGTGTCTGCTCCTTAACCCCCACACTCCCTTCGAGTACATGATCCTGGCCACCATCATTGCCAACTGCATCGTCCTGGCCCTGGAGCAGCACCTCCCTGACGACGACAAGACGCCCATGTCTGAGCGACTGGTGAGCAATGGGTGGAGGGGTCTGGGTCCCTGGGCTGAGAGCTGTGTGGAGAAGGCCTGCCTTGCAGAATCATCAGTGGCCTGTGGGCATGGAAGCCCTCACTGCCCAGGCCCATCCTTGAAACCCAGCAGACCTGGTGTACACCAGGCCACAGTGACCATCACACTGCCCACGAAGACATCGTACTCGGTCCAAATTCTACTTTCTGTTTTATGCTCAGAAACACAATTTTCATGAAAAAAGAAGTGTGACTCTACGTTAACCCAGAAGAGGGCAGCTAGCCACTGTGAACCCACTCCTCAGATCAGTCACTGAGGACCCAGTCACACCCTTGTTTCCCTCTGTGCTCAGCTTCCTTGACAGGAGTGTTCTGGGACTCATCCAGAGTTGAGCTCCACAGCCTGGGGTCTGCGTGACTGGAAAGGCAGGGCACCTCGGGTGGCGTGATAACGCTTTGGTGCCGGCAGTGCCTCTTTCGGTGCCGGCAGTGCCTCGGCACCCGTCGGTGCCGTGTTCACTGTCTCGGCTCTGCCATCTTAGGGCTGTTTTGTGCTCCCAGGAGCCAGAAGCAGACTCGGTTTGTTTACTTAGTACCTGTTGGCTGCCTCTCACATGCTGTGGTAGCTCTCTGAGCTCTCTGACTGAGCCGTGGCCCTGCCCCCAGGAGGGGCTTCTAGGCAAAAGCTCTGCTCCTGTAGCCACACTGTCAGCTTCTCACTGGTGGATTCCAGACCAGGTGTGACTGCTGGGCTGGGCCCTCTTGGCGTCCAAAGTCTCAACCAAGGCAGCACCCACGTCTCTAAGGGTGGGAGTGCAGGATTCCTACCCAGGCAGTGGGTTGTTCTAAGAGTTCTGTCACTGGGTCACAGTGTCTGAGGCAGCTCAACTTCTGGAGTGTGTTCCTTTTGGCTTAGTTCCAGAGGTCTCAGCCTTTGGTCACCGGCCTGTTGGGAGGGGCAGGTGGGTCCACATCTCTGGGTGTGCTGCCTTGGGGTTATGCCACTCTCCACCACCCACACCACTGATGCCTTCTCCTCCTTCCAGGATGACACGGAACCATACTTCATCGGAATCTTCTGTTTCGAGGCTGGAATTAAGATCGTGGCTCTCGGCTTTGCCTTCCACAAAGGCTCCTACCTGAGGAATGGCTGGAATGTCATGGACTTTGTCGTGGTGCTAACAGGGTAGGCGACTGCATCACATTCTATAGCATGTTCTCCCCAAGGTGACCCAGGCTGGAGACCTGTGCCCAGTGTCCTTTCGTGCACATCTGTCTTCTTCCCACCACCTCTGTGTCTCTACCGTCTCTCGCAGTGAGTGCTGACTGATGGAGCTAAAACAATGACCTGCTGTAGCTGGCAGCTTCTACGGTGCCTCGTGCACATGACCGTGTAGTCCTCAGCATAACCCAGTGTGGCAGAAGATGCCCCCATTCCCAACCCCCCACTCAAGAAGGATAAAGCTCCAGCCGCTAAGCAGTGGAGCTGGGATTTAAACCCGCAAACCAAAGTGTCTGAGAGCTCCTCATTAGTGAATCTCATCCTTTGCTTGGAAACGTGGTACCTTTTTTTCATGGTGGTGACTGTGTGCTGAGGGTTTCTGGTGGCATGAACTTATGGTTTGGACTTTGACAGGTTTTGCTCATTTCTTTAAGGGGTTTTCAGATATGGATACAAGGAATGGGCTGTGGTTGAAAAGCAAATGTATATATGCTTCCCACACTGGCTGCTACAACAAATGGTTCCAAACTAAGAATGACTTCAACTTAATGGAAGTTTGCCACTCATTGAAAGTCGAGAATGGGCCGGGCGGTGGTGGCGCATACCTTTAATCCCAGCACTCTGGAGGCAGAGCCAGGCGGATCTCTGTGAGTTCGTGGCCAGCCTGGGCTACCAACTGAGTTCCAGGAAAGGTGCAAAGCTACACAGAGAAACCCTGTCTCAAAAAAAAAAAAAAAAAAAGTCGAAAATGGTGCTTTCTATTTGGCACTCTTGTCTCCCCAAATGATTGACAGCCTAGAGCCCTTGCCATATTGTGGCTCTTTAGTGTCAAACTGCAGTTTTCCCAAATTTGGAGTCTGTTAACAATAAACCACAGACGGTAAATGAACATGGGGGATACTGGGATAGTTTGTGAGGCTGAAAAGGACTTGGACCTTGACTCCTCTGTTCATATTCCAGTGGATGGGGCTATGATAGAGCTCTTGCCTTCCATGAAGTCCTGGATTTGATCTCCAGTACTACAAGAAAAAGTGTATGTTGGTTAGAAGTCAGTCACAGAAGCTGGAGAATGTGAGCTTGTACTTAGCAAATGGAGATGGGTTTGGGGAGTGTTCTTTTCATTCTGTTGCTGTGATAAACTGTCTGACCAAAAGCAACTTAGAGGAGGAAAATTATTTATTTTGCTGATACCTCTAGGCCACGGTTCATCACTAAGGGCTGTCAAAGCAGGAACTTGAAGCAGAAACCCTGGAGAAACACTGCTTGCAGGCTCTCTCTCTGGCTTGTGCTCAGCTAGCTATTTCTACAACTCAGGACCACTGCCCAGGGAAAGACACTGCCCTCCTACATCAATTAACAATCAAGACAGGGCCACAAAGGCTTGCCTGCGGACCAATCTAATCTAAGCAATCCCTCAACTGAGACTCCCCCAGGGGACTCTAGGCTGTGTCAGGTTGGCAGTTAAAGCTAACTAGGACAGCCACTATGTAGCCAATCTTTGCAAAGACTCCAAGAACCTTGTTAGACAACGCCCCCAGGATGGACCCGGCAGTCTTGTACTGGCTGGGGGTGGGTGGGGTGGGGGACTCCCTCTCTGCCCTCCTTCTGTTCTTCTCTGAGTCCCTCAGCTGTTCAGTTCCGGATCTCCTCTACCCTGACCCCTTCTTCTCTCTTTCCTATGGGCATGTTGTCCTTCCCAGTGGCTCCCGCTGCCACCCCAGGTCCTGTTACTTTTGGTGGATGTCACACATCTTATCTGTCATTATAACCAAATGTCTGGCGTAACCCACCTTGAAGGGGGAGGCCTTATTTTGGATGGTGGGAGTAGAGGCTCCATGCCATGGCTGCTTGTGCTCTTGGACAGAACGCCGCAGTGGCAGGAGCTAGGGTGAAGGCTTCTCTGTGCTCTCCGTGGCCTGGAAGAGACAGGCGGAGGTGGGGTGGGGTGGGGGGACTGCAAGGTGGCCCTAGAGACCCACTTTTCCCAGACAGTGCCCTTCTCCCAGTAATGCCAGCACGTTAAGAATCCATCAGAGTAAATCTGTAGGTTAGGGCGGAGCCCACATCTCGTTATCTGGAAATACCGTGAACGATGGGCTTGTTTCTCTTTTCCCTGTTCTTTTGTGTGTGCGCATGTGTGTGTAGGTGTGAGAGTGTGCAGGTGTCTGTGTGTGTGTATCTGTGTATGTGCCCGTGTATATACTAAATGCATATAGGTATGAGTGTAGAGGTGTGTGTGTGTCTGTGTAGGTGCAGGTGAGAGTGGGTGTGTTTGTAGGTATTTGTTTTTGTATGTGTAGGTGCTGATGTGTGTAGATGTGAGTGTATACATTGAGTGTGTGAGGGTGTGCAGGTGTGTGGTGCAAATTTGTATCTGTAGGTGGGCATGTGGATGTGTGTAGGTGCGTGTATGCACTGTGAGTGTGTGTAGGTGTGTGTGTGTGTATGTGTGTGTGTGTGTGTGTGTATTTGGAGTGTGTGTAGGTGTGAGTGTATGTTCCTGCACCTCTGTGCACAGGGGTGTAAGGTCAGGGGTCAACCTCTGGTGTGATTCCTCAGGCGCTGCCCACCTTGTTTTCTGAGAGTCTCTCTGGCCTAGAGCTAATCAAGTAGACTAGGCTAGGTGTCCTGGGAGTCCAGGTATCCTCCTGTCTCCGTCTTCCCAGTGCTGGGATTGCAACCATGCCCAGATTTCACGTGGGTTGTAGGAACGTGAACTCAAGTCTGCAGCAGCACTTTACTGACTAGACCGGTCCACCAGGTCCACCAGCTCCCGTACCTGAGCAATGGATCCCATCCTGGGCTGGCGGGCCCAACCCCCGCAGGTCTGGGACACACTTCCCACCACCAGTCACCTTGCCTTTGTTTCAAGGCCCTGTATCTCCTTAGAGGAGTTCTCATGAGTCTGTGTCTGGTGCAGCTGGCATGTTGTAAGGGTCCTGGGCAGTATTGCATGTCCTTGTGTTCACGGAGGACATGCTGTTCATTATGTCAAATCTTGTGGCTTGTGCCCTGGGCAGGCTCTTGGGACCTGACACAAAATTAGACAGTTTTCTCTTCTGTTGCTAAGGATCTCATCTTTAGACAACCCAGCAGGCTGACTGTCGTAAAAACTGTGGTGGGAACTGGGGTTAAGACTTGGTGATTAAGAACACTTTCTGCTCTTACAGAGGGTCCACACGTGGTCCCAGGCATCCATGTCAGGTGAGAGTTAGTATCCACCCCTTTTCTCTATTTCAGCAGAATGATTTATGTTGGCGTGTGTGTGTGTGTGTGTGTGTGTGTGTGTGTGTGTGTGTATTTGGGTATGTGTGGTGTGCTTGTATATTTGTGTGTATATGTTTATATGGTGTGTCTGTCTGTGTCTGTGTGTTTATGTGTGGTGTATAGTGTGAGTGAGTGCATCTTTGGACCATATTTGACTCTGTGCATGTGTGTAAGTATGTACATGTGTCACTGATTCACATCTCCTTGTGATTGGGGGACCTACCCACTGCCCATCCCTGAATGCTTCTCCTCCCACACTGTACCTGCCTCATCCTCTTGTCCTAGCCTTTCTTTACAGCCTCCCCCTCCCTTCCTCTCCTTCCCCTCTCCCTCCCTTCTCCCTCCCCTCTCCCTCCCCCCTTGTTTCAACTGCATGTTTATCTGGTCAGCCATGCCCCCTTGTCTGCCTAGGGCTCACACCCCGCGTGGCCTCTGGGGCTCTGTCCTGCAAAGGCAGCCCCCCACCAGTCAGCAGTGGTGATCAGTGCTGGATTCTGCCTGAGGGAGGGGTCTGGGGCGTTGATTGGACATCTAGACAAGTGGCGGCTTTAACGAGCATTTGCTGATTAGCTGGCTGCCTTCCATTCCCCAGCAGCCTGCAGGGTTCAGTCAGTGGTTGTGTCTTGTGGACTGCCAGGGCTTTTTGCCTTTGTCTTATGTGAGATTTGATGAGAAACATCTTAACCATGGAGTTGCTGCCTTGGGGAGGGTGGTGTTGTTTTGTTTTTCTCTTTGAGAAAGGAGAGGGAAAAAAGGCCTTGGAGAAATTCTGATTTTGTGACTTTTGTCAGTTTCTTTTTAAGTATACTTTCATTGTATTTGAAATTCTGAAGGTTAAAATGAAAATGTGTGAGATGGACATTTAGAGGGTTGTGTGGGTCTGGTCTGAGGTGATAGGGTTCATACTGTGATGTTCAGGGAGACAAATGATAGAGACAGATGATAGGTGGATGGGGACGGATGAATGGGTGGATGGGGACAGATGGATGGATGGATGGATGGATGAATGTATGGCTGATGGATGGATTGGTGGATGGGTGGGTAGATGGATGTGTGGATGGACAAATAGATGGATGGGTGGGTGTGTGGATGGATGGATAGACGAATGGGTGGAGGTGGGTGGGTGGAGGAGGATGGATGGGTAGATGGGTAGATAGATAGATGATGGTAACAGACGACAGATAGGATACACAGGTAATAGGGGGATAGAAGATAGGTTGTTAGATAGAAAAATAAATGATTAAAAAACAGATGGGGTGATAGACACATAGATAACATATGAGATATATGTAAAGGCAGATATTTAGGTATGAGTGTGCCTGTATGTGTGTGCATGTGTGTTACATGCATGTGTGCACACACATATGTGTGTGCACGTGGAGGCCAGAGGTTGATGTCTGGTGTCTTTCCCAATCACTCAGCCTTTTTTTTTATGAGACAAGGTCTCTCACAGAACCTAGAGCTCACTGACTCGCCACTGCTCTCTGGGATCACAGTGCCATGCCCAGGTTTTCACATGGGAGCTGGGGATCCGAACTCAGGTCCTTGTGCCCGTACAGCAGACCCTTCACCCACTGACACTGAGGCGTCTCCCCAGCCCCCAGACGAGTTATGAGATAAATGATGGAGATGCAGATTGGTAATAAACACAAGACTGACAGGTTGCTGGAACAATAGGGCGATACATAATAGATGACAGCCTGGGGACTGTGATCCCTGCGACCCATACGGTAGAAAGAGGGAGCAGACTACCCCAGGGTGTCGTCCTACACACACACACACACACACACACACACACACACACGCACGCACACAAAGGGACACACACACACTCACACACACACACAGGGACACACACACACTCACACACACTTACTTATGCACACATACAAAATGAATAAACAAACACATGGATAAGTTTTTAAAAAGACAGGATCACAGACTTCAGCAGGAATGAGATAGACACAGTGTTTGGTGGTCATGGGCCTAGCAGCAAGCCGCACGCTTGGTAGGTGGTCAGTGAAATAAGCAATTGTGCATTTGGAACGTGATAATCCTTTTGACCCTCAAATATTCTAGAATACAGTTTAGGACATGGATGCCATCAGCTGATAGAGACAGATCATCCAGAGTGTTGGGTTCAATTTCAATGTGGCTTTATGCAAGTTACTTTTTCTCAATGCATTGTAGCATGTGGGACATTGGCTCAGGGCTCATGTACCGGCTTAGAATCCCCCAGTGAGGGGCTGGGAGCATGGCTCAGTGAGTGTTAGGTAAATCACTTGCCAATCATGAGCAAAACCCTGGTTTTCAACCCCTATGCTTGGGAGCATGTTTCATCCACAAGACTGTAAACAAAACAAAAATCAGAAAGAAAGGGAAATTCATAGAGAATTCTCTCACCTCCTTTCCTCTTTCTGTTGTATACTTGAGGAACAAATCCACAGGCATCAAGTCATAAACCTCTAATGTTCACTCCACTTTGTTCAACTGAGGAAACACATCATGAGTCCACACCTCCTCTTCTCTTCTTTTGTAGCTGCCCTGAGGCGCCTGCACATACAAACAGCGTCTTGAAATCAACAACAAACACAGCCATCAGGCTGATGCGCAAGTTGTGTTGTTTGTGGTCACTCTGAGTGCCACGGGCATCCCCACTGTAGAATGAATGCTTTGCATGCTTCTTGATGCAAGTCGTAATGAGAGCATTGATCTTTCCGAGTTTGGGTGAGATTTGTTGGGCCTCGTTCTGTGTACTTGTACTCAGTTCTCACAGAGTGGTGTCGGTGTGGCTGCCCGGTTACCTGCCATCTTCTGAGCACCTCCTGTGTCCACGCACTACATTCACAGTTTGTGTCCAGTGCTGCCCTCTGGCTCCCAAGCCCTTCACAGTGGAATGTGTCAGAGCGAAGCAGCTTATGCCAGCTGCCGAAACTCCTCGGGACTTTAGTCACTCTGCTAGGAGGCCATGTGGAGCCAGGGTCACATGAGCCCAAGTTAGGCTCCGCCTCAGGCCTGTGCTTAGCTCCGCACCTGTGAACTGTGTGTGTTTCCTCTGGGTTGTTTGTGCTGCTGGGGTGGACCCAGGGCTGTGTGTGTCCCGGGCGGTCACCCTACCACAGCGCTGCATCCCCACCCCGCCCCCTCATCCTGAAACAGGATCTTACTAAATTTCCCAGTTTGGCCTTGAGCTCTTGTAGTCAAAGCTGGTGTTGAACCAGCGTTTCTCCTGCCCTAGATTCCCAGTAGCCTGTGCCCCACGCCTGGCTCTGTCTCGTATTAGCTACAGAATCAATGCTAAAAAAACAAAAATCACAAGTTGTGTCAACACAGCCTGTCTGTGTGTTAACTGCTAAGTTCTTCCCATTCCACGGGTGAAGAAACCGAGGCTGTGAAGGTTAAATATCTTCCACACAGGGGTGTGGATTTAAACCAAGGCAGCTCTCTCCATTCAGAACCGGTAGGTTAAATCCCGCATGATTTCCTCCAAAGTCAAAAGTTCTGTGGGTATCGACTTGGGAGTTGAAGCCGAGCCCGCTAGGGGGAGAAGTCCAGGACTGCCTTTGTTTATTCCCCTTATCTGGGTTGCATAAAGAGGAGTAAATGTACAAAAGAATTGTACAAAATGTACAAAGGATACTGCCGAGGGGCGGATGGGATGGTCTGGAGCGGAAGGTGCTTGCCGATGAGCTTGATGATGTCAGTTCCTCAGGACCCCCGAGGCGGAGGCGGAAGGAGAGAACCCGCTCCTGTGGATTATTCTCTGACCCCCACAGATGCCCTCCTGTGCCCCCCCCACACACACACTAAATGTGTGCCGGCTGGTGTGAGCCAGGGGTGAAGACGTGGGCTTTAGGGCCGTGGGAGTCGCTGACCCTGGCCGTGGGCCTTGACCTCATCTAGGTGTGTGCTTTCTTATGGGAAGAGGTGTGATGATAGTGTGTTTCTTCTTAGCGGTGGCAGGAATCACATGGCTGGCAAATGACACATGGCGTGAATCGAGCCCCGGGCCTTCCTCAGTGAGCACTGGAGGGTTGTGAGGGGAGAGGAAAGTGAGTTCTGTGTTTCTGCTCAGGGGGTGGCAAAACTCCCCACAGGAGTTTGGGCTGATTTCTTATTCCACCTCCACTTTGTAAGGCAAGGGCCACTGTGTGTACCTGTCAATCAACTCCTGGGAAGCTGAGGCAGGAGGAACCTGAGTTTGAGCCCAGGCTGAGTAGTTCCCAGCAAGCTACATCTTAGCCACCATAACACTCCCGTCTCCTTCATCCATGCCATAGGTCTCTCTGCAGCGTCACAATGTCTGGGCAGCCCATGTACCTGATGTTTAATCCACCCCCAGGACCTCCCTCAGCCCAGGAGCTGAGCAGTGGATATGTACATATCCAGCTTCCCTGCTGCTCAGGGAGGTGACTGGGACTTTACGAAGCCCTTCCTTCAGGCTTCTGCATAGAACAATTCTATGAATCGTCCCCAACTAATTCTGGTGGTGGGATCTCCTGCCAAGGGTCTCCGGTTAACCCTTAGGGAAAGCGGGAGCTTTGGAAGGAGCAGGTTTCAGCACGCTGGACAGCACCTCGGCCTCTGCCCAGGAAGGGCCTGCTGGTGACCTTCTTGTGCAGCATTGGGCTGTCCTGTCCATCCCCCCTGTGGGACTGGAGGAGTCCTTGTTGTCTGTCTGTCTGTCTACAGGGTTGGGCTGTCCTCCTGAGTTGCTGAGATAAATGCCAGTCTGCCTCACTTGGGGCATCTGGCCAGTGTTCCTGCGGTTGCCAGGCGATGATCTTCCTCCCAGGGCAGCAGGATGGTGGCTGAGGCAGACACAGGAAATAGTGGAACAGGAAGGAAGAGGGGCCTGTTGCCTGGGAATGGCTGCCAAGCCCAGGACACTGCATTGTCATGGTCAGAGGTGCTGGGAAGTGGGTGACCTCTGTCTTTGTGGGAAGGATCTGGTCCTGACCCAGAGACCCAAGGCGTCACGTTGGACAGGGCTGTGTGCTTCAAGGGTCAGACTGAGATGAAGAGAGGTCTAGGAAAGGAAAGCACATTTATCTCCTCCTCCCCCTCCCTCCTCCTCCCCCTTTCATCTATTTCCCCCTCCTCCTCTTCTCCCTCTTCCTCCTCCCCCTCCTCCCCTTCCTCCTCTTCTTCCCCCTTCCTCTTCACTCCCTCCTCCCCTTCTTCTTCCTCCTCCCCGTCCTCCTCCTCTCCCCCCTCTCCCTCCTCTCCTCCGTCTCTAGGTCCACCTGTGTGGACACCACTACATTGTTTTCCAATAGTCTCACCCGGAAGCCCAGGCTGGCCTCTGGGCTGTGATCTTCCTTCCTTGGCCTCCTGAGAGGTGGGCAACATTCCTGTTCAGCTTCCTCCTCCTTTAGCCAAGCTGGATGTGGAACCCAGGACCTCCCGCATGCCAGGCACGTGCTCCCCCTCAGCCCCAGCCGCCTGTCACCCTGAGGAGCTTTGTTTGGCTCTAGCTGCGCACACCAGTCCTCGTTGCTCTTGGGGAGACACACACGTGTGAGTTTGTTGTCACTTTTCTGAGGCTTAGCTCACAACATTCCGACGGCGCGAGAACTCACAGGGAGCCTTTTGCTCTGAGCTCCCACTCCAGTTACAGCCGGAGCTGCTGATGGACCGAGTTACTATAGACAGAAAGCCCAATGGGGGCCTCAGATTTGAGGGGCTGGGTGTGAGCAGCAGCGCCCGCCTAGAATCCCCAGTGAGGGCCGTGGTGTGGCTCGGTGGTAGATTTTCAGTCTACTGTGGACAAGACCTTAGGTTTCATCTCCAGGTGAAAGAAAATAAAAGAAAGCAAAAGCTGGACCTGGTGTGAGTGAGCATTGTGACCTCAGCACTTGGGAGGCTGAGGCAGAAGGATCATGAGTGTCACACACACACACACACACACACACACACACACACACACACACACACGTTAATAGTGACACTGGAGGATGCAGATGTGACCCCTGCTGAGATGAGACTGGGTGTCAGAGTCACACCCTGTCATGCCTGTCTCCTTACTCCATAGGGATCGAGACGAGAGAGAAGCTAAGACTCTCTGGAGCCTCGCAGCTCGGCAACGGGCACTCACTGGGTTTAAACGGGCACCGCATTCTTTCTCTTCATGCTCAGGAAGTAGAGGGAAGGTTACTGTTTGGCATCTGACTCGGGCATCAGGAAGAGAAGAGCCAGATTCCAGACATCAGTTGCCTGCGTGGCTCCCAGGGTACAGCAGTGGCCCTCGGGGTGCAGCAGCCTCCAGGCACAGAGCTACCAGGGGAGTCAGCTGAACCGCCAACTGGCTCTTTGCTAAGAAAAGGCTTTTCTTCCATCTGCAGAGCAGGAACTGTCCAGGCCTTGATGAGGCTCTTCTCCCTGCAGCTTGGTAGTATAGCCGAGGTCAGGGCTTCCCGAGGCTTCTGGACAGTCAAGACACAGAATCCAAGCACAGTGGACCTGCACCCCATCAGGTTGGGCCAGCCCCCACCCAAGGCCCTCGGTACAGATTCAGTTTGCATTTTCCAGGAGTCTGTTTAGCAACCGATACGTTTTCCTCCCAGCCCCTTTCTTTTTTGATGCAGGTCTCATGTAGCCCAGGCTGGCCTTGAACCAGTCATGTAGCCAAGGGTGACCGTGAATTCCCAATTCTTCTGCCTTTACCCCTCCAGTGTTGGAAAGACAGGAATGTGACAGTATGCCCAAATGCTTGTTTGCATGATTGACAGGAGTCACTCTTCAAAGTTTAAGCTAGCCAGATACTCTCCTGCCTCAGTCTGCCCATTTGCTGGGGTCACGGGTGTGTGCTACCACCACACCATGTTTGACCTCGCATGTGTTCACAGGTTCAGCGTGGTGCTTGGTCCGTGTTGACACGGGGGTTGACTGAACCAGTGAGCGTCACCTCACACACCATGTTGTTTGTGTGGAAGGGAGACCTTTCTAATCACCTCTCCTGGGCTTGGGGCTGCGCTGACCTTCACTGTGGCCGAGGTGTGGAGCTGCGCTCCAGATCCCTTCTCTGATGAGATGGACTGAGCCGTGGCAGTGTGTGACAGCGCATCCTGTGACTTACGGCTCCCGTCTGGATTGACTCCGTCAGGCTTCACACCCGAGAGAATGGGTGTCCTTCCCTTCTCCTTCCTCTCTTGTCTTTTCCTTCCCAGCTTCTCCAGTCTCCTCCCCGTCTCCAGGACCTCCACTGGCTCTTGACGAAACCCCTTGACTGGGGACCCAGGGCCCTTTGCACGCGCTCGGCAGGTTCTGGGAATGGAACCCCAGGCCTCTGCACCATGTCTCCATGCTCACTCCCTACTGCCCATGTTTTGGTGACGTCATCTTCCTAGATGCCATCCGTCCATCTGTGGCTTACGATCTAATCCTGGCTCACCTGGACTGGCCAGCTGCCCCATTCTGGCCTCTGCTTTCACTGTGTGCTCCCTGAGGTGCCTCTACAGCCTCATGATGAGGCCCTGAAAGTAAACAGGACTCCTCCAGTGGCTCAGCCCGCCTCGCTCTCCCCTCCCTGGGTCTGTTCTATGAATAGCCGGTAGAGGGCACTAGTGAGCACCAGCGTTAGAAAAGACCAAATCCCCTGTGCAGTCCCTGGGTCCAGCCCCTCAGCCCGCGTCTCCTTGTCTTTGTCTCCTTTCCTGCTCCTTGGTCACTCAGATGCAACCACATGTTCCCTGTGCCTGGAACATCCTCTCGACATCTGCTTGGCTTCCCCTGCCTTGGGCCTTTGCTCAGAAGCATCAGTGCCCACCCTTCACTCTCCACCTGATGAGCGGCTGCCAAACCTCACTTTGTGTGGATGCCTGTGTCTGTGGGAGGGAATACTGAGCCAGTGCAGCCCAGAGTTGGTCTTTCCGGGTGCTCTCCACCATGGTTTTTGAGACAGGGTCCCTCACTGGACCAGGAACTCAACCGAGAACCAATGAGCTTCAGAGAGCTAGCTGTCTTGTCTGTCTCAGCCTTCCCAGTGTGGGGCCTGCAGCTGTGAGCCACTCAGCCTGGCTCTTTACATGGGTTCTGGGGATCAGTCTCAGGACTTCATGCTTGTGTGTCAAATCTTAGCCATCGAAACTGTCTCTCCAGCCTCCTTTATTTTTTTCTCCTGATTCATTGACTTCCTTCAGAATGTCAACCTGGGGAAGGCAGAGACTTCCGTGTAGTTCAAGGCAGTGGCTCAGACCTCAGAGCCCAGCCTAGCACACAGCAGATGCAAATCTCAGCATGCATGCTCGCAGCAACGTGCTGTAGAAGCAGCAGACGCAGGGGCAAGAGCACAGCCCTGCCACGTCCCTGGGCCTCCTCACAGCCTCCTCGTCATCCTTCTTTTTGGAAATAAAAAGTAGTTAAACACACACAGCAGCCTGGGGCACGGCTCAGTTGATGAGTGTTCTTCTGGCAGGTAGAAGCCCTGGGGTTCATCCCTGCTGCGTCTGCCAGGCATGCTGGCTTATCTCTGTGACCCCGGGAGGAGGCCAAGGCAGGAAGTTCAGGAGTACAAAGTCTTCCCTGATTACATAGTGATTTCCAGGCCAGCCTGGGCTACAGGAGACCCAGTTATTCATGTGCCCACCCTCCATCTCCAGAGACTTCGTGGTACCGTCCCAGGCTGGGTCCCCACCACACATCACCCCTCTTCTCCTCTCCCCTAGCCTTTGAAACCACCTTGTCGCTTTGGTCTTGGTGTTGGCGGAGACTACTTGGTGGGAATGAGTCTGAGAACCACCCCTCCGTGGACGGACCTTTTGGCTCACTATGCTGCTGGGAACAAGGTGTGCCAGGTTGAGCCCCTGGTTTTGATTCTTTTGAGTGTATGTCCAGGGGCAGAACTGAACCATGGTGCTTCCGGCTGGGGTGACTGCTTGGGGTAAAGTGCTTGCCATGGGATGGAGGAGGTGGGAGATAGCCAGAGCCTGTATGAGGTTTGTGGGTGTGACCCCTGCCTGTAACTGCAGCACTGGGAGAGGGGTGTAAAGGGATCCCTAGGAAGTGTTGGCGCGAGCTCTGGGTTCAGCCAAAGGCTGGTGCCTCGGTGAATAAGGTGCAAGCATTGAGGAAGAATATATAAAACTTTCACCGCAGGGTCTATTCAGGGTCATTGATGAGAGCTTTCCTTGGACACTTTAAAACTAAAATATGGATCAGGGCACAGCGGGTCAGAGAGCTCTTACCTCAGGCTTGTTTCTTTCCCTCCAAACTTTTTGATGAGCACATATTAACTGTTCAGAGCCGCAGGCTTCACTATGGTGTGTCTAGGCTTGCACGGTGTTTTGGTAAGTCCGCCCCTTTGCTACTGTTTCCTGACAGCACCCCCTTACCCTCATGTGCGTTTCTTCCTCCGCTGAATCCCTGTATGAGAGAAAACGCGCCTTACTCATCCCTGTAAGGCTGGTCGTTCACTGGACAGCATCATCTCCAGTTCCGTCCGTGTTCCTGCAAATAACGGAATTTTGTTCTTCCTTATGGCTGAACAATGTTCTTGCGGACAGAGGTCAGGTTTTCTTTATCCATCTGTTGATAGGAATATAATCTGGTTTCAAAGCTTGGCTGTGTATGAGCAGTGCAGCAGCGAGCATGGCTGTGGGAGCGTCTCTGGGCTTTGCTGACGTCTCGGCATCCTTTGGTGTGTACATCCAGAAGTGCTATGTTCAAGTTGTGTAGTGTGTGTGTGTGTGTGTGTGTGTGTGTGTGTGTGTGTGTGTGTGTGTAGAGAGAGAGAGAGAGAGAGAAGACCCATGCTAGGTAAGCACTCTAACACTGAGCTACATACCCAGCCCACGGGTGGGGGTGGGGGCGATTGCACTCCCGCCCGCTGTGAAGGCCTCCTCTTCCCCCTCTCTCCACCATTCATTTTCTTCTCTCTTTGGTTGGTGGTATTTGTTTTCTGGCTGTGGACTTTTGACCTGCTTTTCCCTGGTGGCCAAGGATACAGAACACTGTGAGCTTCCATTGGCCGTTTGTGGGTGTAGGTTTCTTAAACATGGAGGAGGAAGATGTGAGAATGTCCTCCCTCCCTTCTGGTGCCCCCAAACACTCCTTGCCTCAGGAAGTGGCTGTGGCATGGGGAGGCTCCTGACGCATCTGAGACACACCACCCCAAGTTCGAGGAACCAGAGACAGGACAGGTGGGCTGGGGACAGGGACGCGGTGAAGCTAATTTTAGTTGAGGGGGACGATAAAAGAGGTAGATGGGGGAGTGGGCAGAGGCTACGGAATCTGTGGAAGTGCTAGGGACAGTCACGCCAAGGGACCCTGCTGGGGTGGGTTGTGAGTATGGGGTGGAGCTCGGAGTCTGGTGACACTGAGTTAGTAGAGATGCAAAGTGGAAATAGAGGCTCCGTTCTTAACCCACTGCCTGAGCGCTGGAGCGCTGTATATTTCCACGTAAGAAATGGGGAATGATCCACGCAGAGTCTGGCTTTTCTCTCACTGGCTATAAGGTCTCCTCGAACCTCAGTTTTCTTTTCCGTGGCCTCCCAGTTTTCTCTTATCAATGCCAGATGATGCCCTGTGCTCACTGGGGATTTGGACCCAGGCACTTAGCAGTGAATGCTGTTCCCTGTGCTGTGATGTTTGGGGAGGATTTCGGCAGGTAAGGAAACTCCTAGGATCTCAGCTGCTTGGGAGACTGGGGCAGAAAGATTGCAAGTTCAAAGCTAGGCTTGAGCAGTAGAGAGAGTCCATGTCTCAGAAGTGAAGACGGCTAGCTCAGTGGATAAAGGCCACTTGTCACCAAGCATGGCGAGGTCAATCCCTGGGATCCACACAGTGGAAGGAGAGCTGACTCCCAGAGGCCGACCTCTGATCTCCACATGCACACGCTGTGATAAGCACACACACACACACACACACACACACACACACACACACACACACACACACACACCACAAATGTAATTTAAAAAAACTGGAAGAAAAGGAGACTGCAGGCATGTGTGAGGGGGTTGATGTAACCCTAATGCTGGGAACTCGCCAGGGAAAGGGGAGCCCCGTGGAGTCCCTGGAGATGTTTGGAACCACAGCTAGCGCTTACAGCAATCAACCACTCCTACTGTTTAGGTTGGTTTCTTCACCCCCACGGTCACCTACTATTGGTGTTTATGTCCTGTCTGAGGGACCTGTCGGTCAGTCTCACCTAGAGCTAACCTCCCGCCTTAAACAAAGAAAAAGAAATCAGGAACCAAAGGATGCTTTACTTCTCCCCCATGCCTCTTCCTCAGGACCACAGGACACACTTGCTGTTCTGTGAGCACTGAGCCTGGTGTGAGGGTGCCATCTCTTACAAAGTCTCCTTCATAAAGACCCTGCAGAGTAAGAGCTATGACTGTCCCATGCTAGTGACAAGAAACTGGTGCCCGAAGTTGAACTGCTGTGATTGAACCCAGAGGCTGTATCCTGCATGCCACACCCTTAAACTACCCATCATTGGGTCCTTCCAGCAGCTCCATGAGGGTGGTTCTCCATGGTCTCTATTTTATGCAGCACGCAAGACTCAAGAAAGGAGACATTGCCGGTCAGTGGTGGTGCACGCCTTTAATCCCAGCACTCGGGAGGCAGAACTAGGTGGCTC
The DNA here is from genome assembly GCF_004664715.2 of Peromyscus leucopus. Classification (NCBI taxonomy): domain Eukaryota; kingdom Metazoa; phylum Chordata; class Mammalia; order Rodentia; family Cricetidae; genus Peromyscus; species Peromyscus leucopus. The sequence continues at coordinate 75,346,508 of NC_051067.1, forward strand.
TCTGTGAGTTCCAGGCCAGCCTGGGCTACCAAGTGAGTTCCAGGAAAGGTGCAAAGCTACACAGAGAAACCCTGTCTCAAAAAAAAAGGAGAGAGAGAGAGAGAGAGAGAGAGAGAGAGAGAGAGAGAGAGAGAGAGAGAGAGAGAGAAAAGAGACATTTAGTCACTTGTCAATCATGCCGAGGCTGAGAACTCTGGCAGGAAAATCAAGGTAGCCTTGGACTTTGTCCCCAGCCATCAGTGGTTCTGGGAGGAAGGTCTGGTGCATGGATCCACATGTTCCTATGCATCCGTGTGGAATCCAGTGGCATCCTCAGTCACTCCCCACCTTATCTTTTGAGACAGGATCTCGCTGAACTTGGAGCTCATTGATTGGCTGTGCTGACTGGCCATAGGGCCCCAGGAATCCTCTTGTCTCCTCCTCCCTAGTCCTGGGGTCTGTGTCCAGCTTTTTACATGGGTGCTTGGGATCCGAACCCAGTTCCTCACGCTTGCACCGCAGCTCCCAGGCACAGCAGGTGACATTTGCCACGGCCATCCTCCAGAACGTTTTCTCCGCTTCTGTTTGCAGGCAAATGCCCCAGGCCTCCCACTCTCGTGAGCACCAGGCCCTCGTCAGTTAGTGGAAGGTAGCTGCTTTAGTGACGGAATTACTGTGTCTCCTCGGGCGCTGCTGCCTGTGTGCAGAGTCCACGTGCATGTCTTCTGTCAGAAGCTTTAGAGAGGAAAGACATTCTGAGACCCAGGCAGGCTGAAAGGACCATGTCCTCGAGCATCGACTGCATGGAGATGTGGTTAGGACTGGGCTCCGATCCAAAACAGGCCTGTTTGTGATGTGTCCCAGCGAACAAGACAGTGGCTCTGTGTGTGCCTCGGTTTACTCATTCACTAGTTCTGGCTCTGGCTGTCTCATCAGCCTCTGGCCACTCCTGTGTTTCCAGTTCCAATGCAGCGTTTCCACGCCTGCAGATCGGCTGATCATTCTGACCCTGGTCCATCTTTTGTAGTGATGTCATGGCCTGGGGTGGGGGTCAGCAGCGGCACCGTCGTGGTTCTGAGCTGGTGGCCCTTGCCTGGGAAGGCCTGTGTGCCATTATAGGACATCTGGAAGCACAGCTGGCCTGCACTCATGAAAGGATCGTGTCGGGGGGTGATGTGGCTGAGGACTGAAGGACCTGAGTTCAGATCTCCAGCACCCATGTAAAGAGCTGGGCACATGCCTGTGATCACAGTGCCGGGGAGGTAGAGCCAGGATCTCAGGGCATGTTGACCAGCCAGCCTGACCTAACTCGAGAGCTCCAGGTTCAATGACAGACCTTACCTCAAAGGCTCCTGAGGATTCACACGGTTGTCTTCTGCCTCCTGCCCCCCCACACCTGTTCACTACCCCATCGCACATGCATTTTTTATACAAGGATTTTTAATATTTTTATTAGTTCTTTGAGAATTTCATACAGTGTATTTTTCTATATTCAATTCTCCTCCTCCCAGCTCCTCCCAGCTCCCTCCCTGCCTCCCCTCTGCTCCCTTTTATGTACTCCTTTGTTGTTATTTAAATAACATGAGGTGTGAAATTTATGCTGCTCATGCACCAGGCACCTGGAGCCCCTTAAGTTTGGGGACTTTAAAAATGTACGTGGGGTAGAACTGGATATGATTAACAATCCAGGTGTGGGACCTGGAGAGATAGCTCAGTGTTTAACAGCAATGTCTTTTCTTCCAGAGGACAGGGGTGGGGTGGGATGTTCAGTTCCCAGCACCCTGTCAGGCTGCTTCCAACTGCCCATAACTCCTGTTCAAGGGGGATCTGCTGCCCTCTTCTGGCCTCTGTGGGCACTGCATTACAGACATTCACGCAGGCAAAAGACTCATCCATGTAAAACAACAATAATGTTGACAAAATCCCAGTGTCATACTGCATGCCTGTGGTCACACCACTGGGGGACAGAGCGAGGGTCTGGGGCTCACTGGCCAGCCGGTCTAGACAAGTTGGCAAGCTCCAGGTCCAATGGAAGATCCCTTCTCAAAAAGAATTTTATGGTGAGTGGGGAAGCCCTGGAGTCCGTGTCTGACTCTGCATGCGCGTGCACACATTTGCACACATTTCACACACATTCACAAACAGCAGCGTGCAGATGGTTGTTCTGTAATCGGTGTTGGAAAGATCAGTCTCCGGTCAGAGGTCGTCTGCCGACTCTTGTCTCGACTGACTCTCTGGGCCGCATCTTCTTGCTGTGCATGTCTCGTTCTGTGGAATGGTGTTTGTTTTTGCTGGGGCTGGAAGGAGTTCTTTGAGACCTAAGTATGATCTGTGTGGTCCTCTGTGTAGGACCTCACATTTCTTTTCCAGGCACCCGGTGTCCCGTAAGTTTGAGGACCACTGTGCATTGAGAATCTCGGTCACCCAGGACTGCAGAGGCCCCGCTGCAGCCGAGAATTCTTGAGCTTCTTTTCTACTGCCTCAGAGTCCCTGCGGGTGGGAGGGGAAAGCTAAATGCATTCTGGGTCCCTTACATAACGCTGTGGCCTGTTGGGGTCCCATCTAATTTGTGGGGTCTCCTGGACTTACTTCATCCCCGGGAGGCTGTACATTTTCTAGGTTAAGCAGATGCTCTCCAGCACAGGAGTTTAGTGTTCCAATTGCCAGCTGGAAATGCCTGGCTTCACCTCTTGGGTCTTTTAGGGCTCTGTGAGGTGGGCTTCAGTTTTATGTGTGCGGCTGGACATGGATTTTAGTTCGAGGGTCAGCTGGGCTGAGTCCCAGCCGGTGCCGCAGCACTTCTGTCCGTCCAGTGTGAGTGGAGGGCAATCGGAGGAAGCCAGAGTGAGGCCGGGGCGCTGCCTACAGAGCACGGTGATGCAGCTCCCCTCAGTGGCCTTGGAAAGTCACCAGAAACGCAGTCACTCCAGGCTGACTGTGAAAGACCGTGGTCAGCCTGGCACTCAGCGACTGTAACATGTGGGCTGCACTTCTGCTGAGCAGCCTGATGCTCTGAGATCGCAGGCATCTGGGACGTGTGATGCAGCTAGGTAGCTGTCACTGTGGGGCGAGAGTGCTTGACGTTTCCTCCCCGCGGTCAGGAGTGCCTGACCTCACTGACTGCCGTTCAGCAGCTCCCACAGTGCAGAGTGCGTCCCTTGAGGACGTCCCACCCTCTGATGGAAACCTTGCACTCTGATGAGCATTTCTTTAGTCCCACTCCAGCCCCAAGTGCCATCACGCCACACTCTGCTCCTGCGACTGTCTTCTTAAAATAATACCCAGAGCCTGGAGATGCTTTATGGATAAGATCACTTGCTCTGCATGTGTGTGGACCTGAGTTCGAATCTCAGCATCCATGGAAAAAGCCAGGCACACCTATAACCTCAGTACTGAGGGGGTGGAGACAGGAGGATTTGGGCTGCCAGCCTAGCTCCAGGTTTAGTGAACCCCTGAATGACTGTGGGGCCAAAATGCCAACCCCTGTGGCTCACTGCAGGGCCACTCCTTGGAGGACTGAGACTACATTTTAAGTGACCGTGCCTTGAGCTCTCCATACAACAGTATGCTTCTATTTCATACTAGGGAGTAAATACTGATCACGTGTGTGGGAAGCCCAGGCCCCAAGAGGAGAGGCTGAGTGGACAGGGAGGCTCTGCTCCTAGGGAGTTACCCATCAGAGACGGAAACCTCAGTGATGGGAGTCCTTGCCAGGGTCTGAGCATCTCTGGGAGTAAGGCAGAGAGAGGTAGAGCCGGACCCCCAGCATCCTCCTCTGGCCTCCAGGCACGTGAGTGCACCCATATGCACCCCTGAGAGAGAGAGAGTGCAGTGTTCATCTGGGGCCAGCTTACCACCCGATACAGATGCCATCGAGGACTGTCATGTGCCCTAGTGACAAGACCTCTCTTTAGCAGCGTTCTCTCTCTTTTATTTGATTTGACTTAGGGAGACAGGATATATTTTTGAATTCCAGGCTGTCCTCTGCCTCCTGAATGTTCGGGCGACAGTTGAATGCTTGCCCATCCTGACAACTCTTTGAAATCACTGGCCCATGTCTTCCTGTGCCAGCAGAACTCACAGCCCACATAACTTCCAGTCCAGAACTTTCTTCAGTTCACATTCTAATGCACGAGGCACTAAAACAGGCTGCTGACCCATCTGCCTCCTCTGCTGGCTCTGGGGACCTCCCTTCCTGCCTCCTCCAGCTCCTGTGGTTCCAAGTAACTTCAGCTTGAAGCCTTGGCCACCACTCTGCTTCCCCGCTCACCCCCTCACTTGCCCTGCCTCCCTTTCAGACTCCCTTCCATCTGTCCGAAGGACAACGGACCAGATCCCCCAGACAGGCCCGGCACGGGCTTTTCCATGTAGATGCCTAAAGCACACCTACTGAGACCCATTTCACAAGTGGCGAGTTTGCGGGCTCCAGGTGCAGGCACGTCTTTTCCTCATTCATTCAGTCCCCTCTGTCCCGAAGACTCACTGATTTTGCCCTCTGATCTCTAGGGGCCCCTCCTTTTGTATCTAACACCTGAAAATTCTCCCCCAGTGTACACTGTGAGACCACTAGACCTCTAGGTCTAGACGTCTAAGTTTAAAACATTTTTTTTTTTTCACTTTCTTATTTATGTGTGTGCTTGGGCATGTCTCGCCATGCTTGTGGAGGTCAGAGGACAGTTTGAAGGAGTCTGTTTTCTCTTCCACCATGTGGATCCCAGGGACAGAACTCAGGCTGCCACGCTTGGCAGCCAGTGCCTTTGCCCACTGAGCCATTTGCTGGCAGAAGACCGGGTAGTCTGATCTCATACAACCGATCCCCACTGTAAGAATATTTTTGTATGTTAATTTCTCTCTATCAGTGGGCAAAGTCTCTCAGAAACCCCTGCAGAGCCTACAGGATCAGTATTGCTTGCTCTCACTTCTGGCTTCAATGTGTGTGTGCACCTGTACATACAATGGCCAGAGGAGGACGCTGGGTCCCCTGCACCGTCCCACTCTGTCACCGGTAAGAGGCAGAGCCGAGACACGAACCCACAAGGCCCAGCTTCGGATTAGTGCTCTAAAACCCACGGGAGTGTGGTCACAGAGTGAGCTTCCACCGTGCCAGGGAGGAGGCAGAAGGGAAAAAATAGAACCAGAAAGTCGGGCCCTGGCTTCCAGTCAAGGTCTTAGCTACTCGGGAGACTGAGGCAAGGTTCCTTGAGATCGGCCTGGGCAACATAGCTGAGACCCCACCTCCCCTCCCTGGTCTCAAAACACAAAGTAATGCTGAAAAGCAGGTGATGTGAGAACAGGCTGACCACGGATGGGCATGCTGCCTGGTCGAGGATGTCGTGAGTTCCTTTGAACCGCTCCGTGGACTTACTGGAGAAGCCGAATGTGTGTCCCCAGAAGACCCGGGGTTTGCACACCAGGCTGCAGAGGGAGGAGGAGGGAGGCTGCCAAGTGGAAGAGCGTCACTGCGCGCGCGTGTACCGGGTGGGACTGTGCCGTCCTGACGGTCAGCACCAGCCCAGTCTCCAGCCACTGTCCTGCTGGTGGCCTGCGGCACACGGGACCCAGGCGTGACAGCCTTTGCTGTCCACCCCTGCCCAGCCAAGTGGAAGCCCCTAGGGGCTTTCCAGCACCGGGCACAGGCAGCACCGTGACCACCGAGCCTGCCACCCTCCGGATGCCGATGTGAACTGACAGATGGACGGCTGGCTGCCGGCCAGGGGCCGATGAGTTCTTGGCAGTGGCTTTCTGACCTGGACAGGCGGCTGCCACCTCCCGGAACAACGAGCTGTTCTCCTGGTGACAGTGCCGCTTGAAAGGCCATGAGCTTTGAAGGGTCCTGAGGCTATCCCTGGGCATTTCAGGAGCTGCGTGCCATGTGCAATTTGGTTACCACCAACTTCACACGTGGAAGTTACATTTTTTTTAAATCTCGATTTGTGGTAAAATATACATGATATAAAATTGGGGAGCTAGTGAGATGGTACTTGCCACCAAGCTTGATGACCCAAGTTCTGCTCCTGAGGACCCTCCCCTTGCCCCCCCCAGCACCCCTGGAAGGAGAGAAGGCACAATCCTACAGATTGCCTCTGACCTCCACACATGTTCACACACATGTACACGTACATACAAATAAATAAGTGTAACTTTTTAAATTTAACATTTGGTGTGTGGGGAGCTGGAGCTTGAACCCAAGGATTCGCACATACTAGGTAGGTGAACCACACCCCCAGCCCCTCACCTGGGGATTCCAGACAGCCACTGTACTGCCGGTCTGTGCCCCCAGTCCCTCAGTGGAGGATTCTAGGCTTGTACTGCCAAGCCACACCCTAACCCCTTAACCAGCCCCAACGTGGTGTTGGGTGGCATGAAGCACATTCACCGTGTGCCAACGTCGTCACCATCTGTCTCTACAGCATCTTCGTCTGCCCAAATGGGGAAAGTCTATCCTAATCAAGCACTCACTCTCCGGTCCCGAGCCCCTGACCACTACCCTGCCATGGTCCCAGCCAGACATTAAGTTTTAATGAATGAGTTTGGGGTGACAGTTAGTCCACAGCGTCCACTCCCTCCTGATTTTCTCTCACACTCCCCTCTATCTATAGCCAGACTCTCACGATTCTAGGACTGCCTCCTGTCTTCTCGCCTAGCAGCCTGTCCCCACATGTCCCCAAATCAATCTGAAAAAAAGACCCCAGTGAGAAAGTGGCTGTCCTTGGAAAGTGTTGCCGTTTTCTCCCTCCCTCCTCCCTCCTCCTCTTCCCTCCCTCCTCCTCCCTCCTCTCTCCCTCCCTCTCCCTCCTCCCTCCCCCTACTCCCTCCCTCCTCTCCCTCCTCCCTTTCCTTCCTCCCTCCCCCTTCCTCCTCCTCCCTCCTCCTCTCTCCTCCTCCCTCCTCCTCCCTTTCCTTCCTCCTCCCTCCTCCCTCCCTCCTCTCTCTCCCTCTTCCTTCCCTCCTCTCCTCCTCTTCTCTTCTCTCCCTCCCTCCACCCTCCCTATTTAAAAAAGTATGATCTCAACACCCCACTTCACACCCCATCTGAGATGAATGCCATGCCCAGCTTCTTATTGCCTAGGATAGCCATTAACACAGAACCCATAACTGCTGAGGTACTGAGACTAAGTAATGGTAGAGTACATAGGTCCTAAGTTGGGACAGCTGTGTCACCAACCCCAAGGCTCAGAGGACCTTGAGGAAGAGGGAGCAAAAAAAAAATAAATAAAAATGGAGAGCTGAAGGATAGAGGATGTGCTGCAGAGGATGTCCTCTGGCCTTGAACTCACCACTGCAGTGCTACCCCATTCCCTCAGCATCTCATCATTCATGGAGTCAGGGCCACGAGACCCCACCCCTCCCTGGGGGACTACCGTCAGCTACTGGTGGGGGCCTGTCGTGTCCTTAAGTAGTAGCCACTGGTAAGTCGCACCACCACCAGTAAACCCAGAATACTGGGGAAGAACAACCTGAACTCAGTGGCCACAGAGACCGGAAAGCAGGGAGACGGGCACCAGTGAGGTGGGGAGAGAGGAGGGTTGGATGAGAATAAAATTCATTGTGTGAAATTCTCAAACAATTTTTTAAACAGTGGGAGAGCTGAGGATATGGCTTAAAGATGGAGTGCTTGTCTAGTATGCACAGATTCTAAGTTCAGTCTTCAGAACGTGTGTGTGTGTGTGTGTGTGTGTGTGTGAGAGAGAGAGAGAGAGAGAGAGAGAGAGAGAGAGAGAGACAGAGACAGAGAGACAGAGACAGAGACAGAGACAGAGAGAACATGGAATGGGAATGCTTGGGACCAGAAATACTTTGAATGTCTGAGACCTGGATTTCAGGTTGGTGGCCTGGGGATGTTCAGGCTCTAACTTCGTCCTTAAGGTTCTTTCGAAAAGCAGATGTCGGGCTGGAGCACCAGCTCAGCAGGTGAGAGCTTTTGCTGCTCTTGCAGGGGATCTGGGTTCCGTTTCCAGCGGCCACATCAGATGGCTCCCAACTCCATGTAACTCCAGTCCCAGGGGATCTGAAGTCCTCTTGTGACCCCTGCAGGCACCCATGCACACATGGCATACATTTGGCGCACACACACACATAAATGACAATTAAAATTTTTTAAGTAGATGAAACAGAAGTATTTTGAAAGGAGAAGGATCCAGTCATATGTCTCTCCTACATCCTGTTACCGTGAGAACACCTGTACCTGTCGGTGCTCCATGTCTGTCCGGAAGGCTAAACTGATCTGTGGTGGCAAATGCTGAGCGCGTCTGTATCATGACAGGCTGTTGCTGGAATGATTCACCCCACGTCTCACTGACTTACAGGAATAGCATTATTTCTAGTCTGTTCCACAGTCCAAATAGATGGGCATGGTTGGGTTGGGCTCACCTGTCCCATGGGTCTCCAGGCTCCGTCCGTCTTCTGGCTCCTCCATGGGACTATGGGATCTTGCATCGGATCCTCCACAGTTGTGAGGGAAGAGATGAGGTATGGAAGGAAAGTCCTGCAGGAAAGCTTAGGACACAATGGTCTGGGGAGGTGACTCCCGGGCAAGCATGAGGACCAGAGTGTGGATCCCTGGGACCCAGGTAGGAGCTGGGAGTGATGGTAGGTCTGTAACTTCCATACTGAGGAGGCAGGGGCGGGAGGGTCCCTGGGGCTCACTAGCTGTCCAGCCAATCTATCCAGTCAGTGAACTCCTGGTTCAGCAAAAGACCTCATCTCAAAAAACAAGGTAGAGCCATATACCATAGCGCACACCTTTAATCCCAGCACTGGGGAGGCAGAGGCAGGAGGACCTCTGTGAGTTCGAGTCCAGCCTGGTATAAAATTCGAGTTCCAGGACAGCCAGGCTGCACAGAGGAACCCTGTCTCAAAAAAACAATATGTATGTATGTATGTATATATTATATATATAAATGTGTGTGTATATATATATTGAAGAGTAATATATTTTATATATTATTATATATACTAAAGAGCAATAGAGGAAAACCCCTGACATAAATCTTAGGTATCTACATGCAATAGATGCATACATGTGCACACATGCATGAATATATATACATGCATACACAGAACACACACAAAAGAAGAAAAACTGTTTTAGGCTACAGTTTCCATCCCTCCCATGTCTCAGCGGCCAAATTTAGTCATGTAAAATCCTGTCTAGATGCAAAGAGTGTTGGGAAATACATCCTAGCAAAATGCTGGGGCCAGTGAGAACATGGGAACTGGAGAGCAGATGGCCAGCCCATGCTGTGACCACAATTGGCCTCCCCAGAGGTACAGGACCGGCTCCCTGGCACCGACTGGGCCACGGGGCAGCACAGGTGGCCCTCCCCGGCACTCGGAGCCCAGGCCTGTTCCCTCTCTCCCATAGCAACATGACATCCGCCTTTTGCCAGCCCAGAAGCTTCAAAGCCATCCTGGCCACTGCTCCCTCAAACCTGCAGTCACCACACCCGCCAGTGTTTGTCTCTGCGCGATGCCTGCCCTGGACACAGTCTTTCACCCATCGTCCGCACGGCTGTGGCCAGCACCCCTTGGACCTCCACCTGCTCTGCACTTCTGCTGACTGAGTGCCCAGCCTCCTCCCCTCCTCCTCCCCTTCCTCCTCCTCCTCCTCCCCTTCCTCCTCTTCCCCTTCCTCCTCCTCCTCCCCACTTCTAGCTTTTGTGATAGGGGTTTCACTATGTGGCCCAGGTTGGCTTTGAATTCAATACCCTTCTGCCTTGGCCTCCTAAGTAATGAAGTTGCCAGCATGAAGTTGCCAGTGTATCAGTGTCTGGCCCAGCCAAAGCGTTTTCATCACATAAATACTTAAGTTCCATCTTGCTACTTCCCACTTTAGAAATGCCTACGGAAGCCATCTTCAAGCTCTTTTATGTCCGTGGGGCCTGTTCTGGCAGATGAATCTATTATTCTCTGAACCATTTCTGACCGGAGAGTGACCCCAGACCTCCAGAAGGTTTGCGGAGAGCCCCACACACCTTTGCCCTTCCCTCCCTGCTCTTGGGCTCCTGTGTGCTGTGTGCATCCTCCAGCACTGAGTCACGTCTTCCACTGGCTCCTTGTGTTACCGCAGCGGACGTTCAAAACTCAGAAACTGGGCGGGTGAGGCAGTTCATTTGGGTGAGGGCGTTGGCCACCAGGCAGATGGCCTGAATTCGGTCCTGGAACTCACATGGTGGAAGGAGAAAACTGGTCTCACAAGTTGTCCTCTGACCTCCACACATGCCCTGTGACAAGTGTGCGCGTGTGTGCGCATACACACACACACACACACCTACACACACACACACACCTACACACACACACCTACACACACACACACCTACACACACACACACACACACACACACTCACACACACACATATAAAAGTAGTTTTTAAATCCAAAGAAACTAGAAATTAATATTGAACACTACTGTGACAGGCACCGCTAAAATGCTATTTGAATCCCAATGTGAGAAACAAAGGAGAGTGATATTTTGAGGCAGAAAACAACTTTTCTAGAAGTTTCCCTGTGCTCATTTCACACCTGACTCCTTGTGCATAATTGGTCCCTGAAACTCCTTGGCCTCACAAACCTCTAAGACAGTGGTTCTCAACCTTCCTGATGCTGCGACATTTTAATACAGTTCCTCATGTGATGACCTCAGCCATAAAATTATTGCTGTTGCTACTTCATAACTGTAATTTTGCTACTGTTATGGATCACAATGTCTGGTATACAGGATATCTGATATGTGACCCCTGGGAAAGGGACATTTGACCATGGGTTGAGAACCACTCCTCCAAGACCAAAGACATTCTCTGTCCTGGCTACACCACCCCTTTCTCAGCTCACCAGCCTTTGGGTTCCCTTCTTACAGCCACTCAGCAAATGTTTTCTTGAGAACCTGCTGTGTGCAGGGCAGTGTCTCCCGGTGCTGGGGCACAATATGGATGACTTCCTAGTACTCAGTCAAGTTGAGCATCTGGTAGAAGGAACTGGGTCGTAGATAATAAAGGTAATTAGATACATAGCCACATTCATGACTGGCACCAGGAAGAAAAGGAAAACAAGATGGAGACTTGAGAGAGAGGGTCTCCTGAGGAAAGGAAGGATTCTCGTCCTGCTTTGGGGAAGGGTGTGTGGAAGCAGGCATTGACCGTGATGGATTGGACAGGCAAGGCTGGTAGCTTAGACCAGCATGTCATGTCCCATGAGAGGACACAGGCAGAGGTGTGGTTGGCTTCAGTGTAGAAATCACAAGATCTGCAGATGAAATGGGTGTTGGCTTTAAGAGAGGGAGGAGGCAGGTGACTCTCTGTGAATTCAAGGCCAGCCCGGTGGGCACAGCAGTGAGCTCTAGCCCAAGGCCACACACGACACAGTGAGGCTGTGTCCAAAAATAAAGACTCACTTGTGTGGTGGGGACCCAAGATGTCACTTCACAAGTATGAGCCTACACACCAGCCACTCTCCCCAGCACCCTCCACCCAGTGTTTGCGTCTCCAGAAGGTGCAGGCTGAGTGCCTTAAAGAGAGAAGTGTCTGCTTTAGTACGATGGTTCCAGATGCCGAGGGCTCATCCTGTCTATGCAAGACCAGAGACTCTCCATCCTAATTTCAAACCCACCTCTAAAACTCACTTTAGGGTCTGTGCTGGGAACTGGGCCTCATCTGTCATCTTCTAGGGTTATGTGTTAAGACAGCAGGGAGAAAGGAACGCCTTATCTGGGAAGGAAGTCTGGACTAAACATTTAGCCTCTCCTAGTAAGTTTGGTAAGGACGACTCCCCGTATATTCTTGTATAAATAAATCTGTTAATCACAAAAAGAAGCCATAAAGGGAGAGAAACTGGAGGCGGTTCAGTCAGTAGATTATCTGCGCTCGTGTGAGGACGTCCCATCTTCAGCTCCAACACAGAAGCCAGATGAGGCTGGGGGATTGGCTCGGTGGTTAACAGCACTGGCTCTTGCTGAGGATCTGAGTTTGGTTCCCAGAACCCACATGGCAGCTCACAAGCATCTATAATTCCAGTTCTAGGGGCTCCCATGTCCTTTCCTAGCTGAGGACCCTACATACATGTGGTACACATGAACTCATACAAGCACATATATACACATAAAAATAACTTGGCTGTGGTACACACCCTTAATCTCAGAACATGGAGACAGACATGGCAGGTAGATCTCTGTGAGTCTGAGGCTAGCTCAAACTCTGTGTAGAGAGTTCCAGACCAGCTGGGTTGACAGTGAGACCATGTCTCAAAACAAACAAATATTGAAGAAAAGAAGAAGCCACCAACAACAGGTGTGGCGGCACAGGCCTCTGTTCCCAGTGTGGGAGAGGCGCTGACAGGTGGATCCCTGGAGCTTAATGGCCAGCTGGCCTAGCTGAGTTGATAAGCTCCAGGCTGTGAGAGACCCTGCCTCAGACACTACAAAGTAGCTTGATGCTCAGGAACCATGCCAGAGGTTGACCTCCACACACATGCACCTCCACACACATGCATCTACACATATGTGCACCTGCACACACGTGCACCTGCACACACGTGCACCTGCACACACGTGCACCTGCACACACGTGCACCTGCACACATGCACAGAAAAGCCCTCAGAGTTGTTTTTTAAAGCGTTTTTGTCAAGGGCTGAAAGAGTAAAGTCGGATGTTGACTGTAGATGAGCTGGGATTCGTATATTTGCTTTCTTTGTTCTTTTGGGGAGATAGGTTTTCGTGTAGCCTACTCAGACCTTGAACTCACTGTGTAGCTGAGGATGACTTTGCTCCGTCCTCTCTCTGGAATCCTGTAAACACTACTGCACCCAGTTTTAATGGCCAGAGCCTTGTGCATAGGAGGCAGGTACTCTGCCAACATGCTGCATGCCCAGTGTGTGGCTGCTTTCTCTTGTTTGTTTTGTGGTGGGGTCTCACAGTGTAGCCCAGGCTATCCTGGAACTCACAGTTCCCCTGCCTGTAAGTTACAGGCAGGCACTGCATATCCGAGAATTAACAAGAGGGACACCTCAGAGGACAAGAAAGAAAGGGTTTAGCATAATAGAAAACATACTGTTTTCCATTACCATAGGAAATACAGTCAGATCACTTCTAAAAAGCAGAGGTTTACCAAACTCCTCATTCTGGAGACTTCAGAGCCTCAGAGCATGGTGCCGCTAACTACAAAGGCTTCTTGCCACATCTGAACGTGGCCAAGGACCCCTGGTGACCCAGAGTCACCGTGAATGAACCACCAGCTCTGTTCATCTTCCTCTTCTTAGAGTGCCACTAACTCCTTCCAGGGCCCAGCCTCCAGATTTCATCCAACTCTAATCACCTCTCAAAGGCCATGAATGTATAGATATGGGGATCAGGTTTCCAACCTGTGAGTTTTAGGAGACACATTCAAACACCTGAGTAGAAAGGAAAATTTCACTTCGGGTTAGAGCTTGCCCAGCGAGCAGAGACGGGAAATAAGGTTCCCTTGGGCCTGAGTGGTGGTGGGGGTGGTGAGCGTGGGGACGGAAGGTGTCGGGTAGACTGCATTCTGATGTGGATGTGTCTGCGGTTTGAGTTGTTCAAGGACAGGCTGTGCACAGCACTTGAGCATGCTCAGTAGTTACTGGTAGACTGTTCACCCGGTACTGAGCACTGTACAGGTGGCTGGAGACACAGACACCAGGAAAGACTATGAGTCTACTAGAAGGCCACTTGCACTGGTTGACCTTCTCAAATGTCAAAACAGACTGGTTGCCCTGGCAGGGGGGTGGGGTGGGGTGCATATGTTAATCCCAGCACTTGGGAGACTGCTCTGTCATGTGAGTTCCAGGGCAGCCAGAGCTACATGGAGAGGCCCTGTCTCAACAACAACAAAACAAAAAAAAAAACATCTGGACTTGTGGCTGCTGTCCTGCCAGACATCCCTCCACCTCCTGCTCTTCCTCTTTCGTGGTTAGTCTTTAGCTCCCCAAATCTCAGGCCAGAACCCTGCACCACCACCCAATCCCATCCATCATTCAGGAAAGCCAAGTTCTCCAGCCTCAAGATTATATCAATGAACCAGTCTCCATGGCAATAGTCATGAATGAGCCCGGCAAGGTAACCTGGGAGATGGCAACATGAATGAGATGTGGCCCGTTGCCATGGAGATGTGCCGGATGGAAAAGCCCCAGCTAGCAGGAACACGTCACGGGGCTGGAACAGTCAGTGTGAAGTTGGAGTGTCTATTTTCAACCCAGAGTTACAAAAATACATTTTCATAAAGATCACGATCCAACCTCTCCCTCCTCCCTCCTCCCACCTCCCTCCTCCCACCTGTGCGTTCAGTCTTCCCACCACTCAGCCAAGGCTCACCAGGCATCCACCCCCTCAAGGACACCTTGTGGGATCAACTTTCATTTCCTCCCTGGGTGAGGTGGTTCTTCTTGGACCACTGACTGTCTTCCCTGTGGGGGCAAGCCATATCTTCTAAATCCATGAGTAGATTGGGGAAGAATATTGTATTTTTAGGGTAACAATTATAAGTCAGGGGCTGGAGAGATGGCAAAGTACTTGCCTCAAAAACATAATGACCTGAGTTTGGATCCACAGAACCTGTGACCCAGACGTGGTCCACACCTCTGTAATCTCAGGGCTTCTGTGGCAAGAAGGGACCTGGAGACAGGAGGCGCCTCAGAAGCTCACAGGCCAGCTAGCCTGGCACGGGGATTGGGAACTTAACCGTCTCAAACAAGGTAGGAAGGAGAACCGACCCGCAAGGTGGTTCTTTGACCTCCAGGCGTGCAGCGTGGCACCCATACAACAGGAACACACACACACACGCCCCCACACACTCAGACACTTACTTTAAAAAGAGAAAGAGAATGGAGCCAAAGAGCTGGATGGCTCAGTGGTTAGGAGCACTTGCTAGTCATGACTCCAGCTCCAGGAACCAAACACCTTTTTCTGGTCTCCTCAGAAAACTGTGCTCATGTGCATAAACCCACACACATAATTGAGAAATAAAAATAATGTTTTTAAAAGACAGATGGGGAAATACTGGCTAGCAAAAGCAGTTAGTCTGTGCGAGGACCTCGTTGGGTAGATCAGTTCCCATCTGCCAGCTGCGAGACCTAACACAGTGGCAGCCTCTGCCCCCTGTTGACAAGGACCGCAGGGCCCATGGGAGGACTCCTGGGCACAGGACTCGACTTAGGAAGGCATCTTTGAAGGCTGAACCTCGGCTCCTTACCCGCTTCTTCTTTCGCTCATGTTCACATGTTCATTCCTTCAACTATATTTATCAAGGTTTTCAGCAAAGGCTGGGAATAACTCCGGATTGCGTGGATGGGGTGTGAAATAAACTCTGGTGCACCCATCACTTGTGATATCTTAAGAGACATTGAGGAAGGGGGTCAAACAGGCTTGGGGATGCATGCCTGTTGTCCCAGCACCCGGGAGGCTGAGGCAGGGGGATTTGAGGCCACCTAGGCTATACAGCGAGAATCAGTATTAGAAAAACCAATAAAATCTAATCACATTTTTAAAAAGGAGAAGGAAGGAAGGAAGAAGGGGGTGTCTGTCTCTAGGCCGTACCACACTTTTAGGTCCCTGGCTGCATGCAACCCACCATTCTAAAATGAATTAATAGTTTAATTGACCCTCCTGGCAAGCTCTTGACAGGGTATGGATCATGCTTCCTTCATATACATGAAGATGTGGTCATTACCTCATCTGGGATAAACCGTCATACTTGTTTGCAAATACATAGACTGTCTGTCCAGAAGTCTCCGTAAGAACTTAATGTACGTGTCACAGCTCAGATGGAAGGTATCCTTGCGGTTGGCAGCCAAGGGACACCACAACGTCCCACCTCACAACAAACCTCACACAAGAGACTTACGGGAGGAAAAACCAGAAGTGGGGCCGAACGGCAGGGAACTGAGCAGAAGGCGGGGCTTACATAGGATTTCTTGGGGAGAGAGTGGAACTTTTCAGGGTGAAGTGTTCCAGGGTGGGAATAGGTGGGATTTCAAGTCCAGAGCCTGAGCTTTTTACTCTGTAGGGTGGGGGAAGGATCCAGCCACTGGGGCAGTTAGAGTGTTCTGAGGGTCAAACCGGGTGATTGGCGGTCCTGGGGGAGGGGCTTACACTTAGTAATTGTGAGCTGAATACAGTGACTCACACCTGTCATTCCAGCACTGGAGAAACTAAGGCAGGAGGATGGCTGTGAATCTGGGGCCAGCCTGGGACACAGGGACCTTCTCTTTAAAAGAAGAAGAAGAAGAGGAGGAGGAGGAGGAGGAGGAGGAGGAGGAGGAGGAGGAGGAGGAGAGGAGGAGGAGGAGAAGAAGAAGAAGAAGAAGAAGAAGAAGAAGAAGAAGAAGAAGAAGAAGAAGAAAGAAGAAGAAGAAGAAAGAAAAATTCTAATCCAGGCTGGGCTGGGGATCGGTTGATAGACCGGTTGCCTAGCAACACGAGGCCCTGGGCTCCATCCCCGCAACAGTGCTGCACAGCGAGCGCACTGTAATCCCAGCGTTGTAAATATGGAGACAGGCAGGTCCTTCTCAGCTGTGCACTGAGCTCAAGCCTGGCCTGGGCTGCATGAGCGACTGTCTCAAGAAAAGCCACACATCCCCCAGAAGGCCTCTGACACGTGCAGAGGAAACCCCGTCTGCCACAGCACTGGGCCTTCCTGGGTTCTGTGCCGTCTCTGGGGGCCATTGCCCTCCAAGTGGAGCAGCATGCCCCTTGAGTGTGCTGGGTGCCAGGCGCCCCTGGATTCCGGGCCAGTGCTGGGGTAGACACCCGAGACTGCAGCAGGTGGCTGGGACACCGGATCTATGCAGGAACCGGTGACAGCGTCTGCATGTGTTCATGTGTGAAGAGAAGAAAATGGCATAGAGGTCAGCAGGGACCAGTGCTTGGAGGTGTTGGCTGTGTCTTGAAAACACAGGGGAGCCACAGGAAGATCTGGGCCAAAGTCTACAAAGTCAGGATCATGTTAGAAGCCTTATTTTGTCAAACTTTTGTGAGCCTTAAGATGGGTGTGTACGTGTAAAACAGAGTGTTCCAGAACGTTCCAAAAGAGAAGCACTACATTCAAATCAACGTTGACCATCATGAGTCACCTCACAACATTTCAGTCAGTAATGGGGTTTGCATGTGATGGGACTGGTCCCACGAGAATGTTGACACTACTCAGATGTTCCTGCCTGGCTGGGGTGGGGTTCAACAACAAAGCTTGCCTCAAATGTGAGAGGCCTGGGTTCCACCTCCAGTGCCGGGGGAGGAAAGGGAAGGAGGAGACAATGCTGCGCTTACTAGGGAGGCTGAGGCAGGGGCATTGGAAGTCTTGGGAGTTAGTGAGATCCTGTCTCCAAATACAAAGTATGAAAAGGACTGAGAGCTAGGTTTGGTGGCACACGTCTGTATTCCAGAACTCAGGAGCCAGAGCAGGAAGATCTGCTGCTCAAGGCAGCCTGGGATACATGAGAGCCTGGGATGCTGACAAAATGGAGGTAAAGCTGAGGTGTGGCTCTGTGGCAGAGCACTTGCCTAGCTCGCACAGACCCTGAACTCGATTCTTAGTAGTGCAAGAATACACTTCCTTTTTTACCTAGTGACTCTCTAGTCCTCGTCACACATGACTTGCACGTTTGTGGCAACGTGGGTGTATACAAGCCATGCCTGAGCTCCTGGTTCACATGTTTACTCTATGTGTTAACTTTCTGTCGGTATCACAAAACACTCAAAATAACCAAGATTCGAAGAAGAAAGGTGTATTTGAGCTCACAGTTTTCGAAGTTTCTCTGGTGAGAGGAGAGGTCATGGGAGCTGGGGCAGTGAGAGACAGGAAGAGGAAGAACCCAGTGACCACACTTCCTCCTGCCAGGCCCCGCCTCCTGGAGATTCTACCACCTCCCAATACCAGCAACCTGCTGATTGGCCCTTCTGCTTGGTGAGAGCCCAGCCCAAGCCGTCGGCTTCCCAGCTCCTTGGCCAGATTGTTGGATAGGTGTGAATGTAAGAGTCTGAGACCTCTCAGGTCTGACTGAGGGAATGGTTGCATTCACAGCAGGCGAATCACTGTCCATTCAGAAACTTTATCACGGACTGTTGAGGAAAGAGGCTGTGTTAGCCGAAACCAGCCACACTGACAGGTGCACCAGAGACCCCTGACTTCAGTTTTGTTTGACAGTGGGGGTGGAGGTGAGTGTGCCTGCGGAGTTGGTTCTCCTTCCACCATGTGGGTCCCAGAGAACAAACTCCACCATCAGGCCTCCTGCCCATGCATGAGGGAGCTGTTTGTTTTTCTTGTACTGCCGGGCATGGGATCTAGGGTCTCACACATGCCAGCAAGTGCTCTACCACCAAGCCACACCCCCGCCTTAGAAACAACTTCATTTTTGTTCTCTCTCTCTCTCTCTCTCTCTCTCTCTCTCTCTCTCTCTCTCTCTCTTTCTCTGTGTGTGTGTGTGTGTGTGTGTGTGTGTGTGATGCACATGCTGGAGCGTGGCAGCCAGATGTTGACATGGCACGTCTTCTTTGATCTCTCTCCACTTTGTTTTTTGAGATAGGGTCTCTTACTGCATCTGGAGCTCATTGTTTGGCTAGGCTGGCTGGGCCGAAAGCTCTGGGGTCCATTTGTCTCTAGCTCATCAGTGCTGGAGTTAGAGACACAAATCCCCACCCCAGCTTTTCATGGGCGTGCTGGAGATCTGAACTTAGGTCCGAATGTTCGTACGAAAGCATTTTACCATCCCCCAGCCCAGAAATCTTGTTTTTAAAAGTTTTTTAATTATATCACCTCTCTCTCTCTCTCTCTCTCTCTCTCTCTCTCTCTCTCTCTCTCTCTCTCTCGTGTGTGTGTGTGGGGGGGGGTTCTTTCCTGGGACAGAACTCGGGTCATCAAGGCTGACAGCAAGTACCTTCACCACTGGGGCCTGTCCCTGATCCCTCAGAAACCACCTTATGAATGTGATTGGTGATGGCTTTGATGAGGCAGAGGTGGGGTACCAGCATGGTTTCCACCCACAGCCCTGCAGGATCCACCTGGCAGAGCTGCACCCTCCACCCAAGAGTGGCTTGCAGTTGAGGGCGAAGAGCTGCAGTCACTGGCCAGGAGCTGAGAAGGGCAATCGCGGTGGTGCCTGCCGGTGGGCCCCGTCCACCGTGGGAAGATCTGTACGGTGTGACGGGACTCAGTACTTGCACCACTTTCCATCACCCTGCATCTCAGAGCGCCAGGCCGCGCGCCTGCAGCTGGCCCTCCATGTTCACGCATGCCACCTCTGCCAGCAGAAGTTAAAAGTGCCGTCAGCATAAAGCGTGGCTCTGGCACAGCAAGATGGCTCCGTGGCAAAGGCACTTGCTGCCAAACCTAATGACCGAGTTCATTTCCTAAGACATAAATAGTGAGAGGGGAGAACCAACTCCTGCAAGGTGGCATGCACACACACACCACACACACACACACACACACCACACACCACACACACACACACACACACCACACACACACACACACATACACCACACACACACACACCACACACATACACCACACACACACACACATACACCACACACACACACACACACACACACACATACACCACACACACACACACACACACACACACACACGCACACACACATGCACACACCACACACACACATACACCACACACACACACACACACACCACACACACACACACCACACACACATACACCACACACACACACACATGCACACACCACACACACACATACACCACACACACACACACACCACACACACACACACACCACACACACACACATGCACACACCACACACACATGCACACACACACACACACACACACACACACACACGCACACACATGCACACACACCACACACACACACACCACACATACACCACACACACACACACACACACACACACACACACACACACACACGCCACCTAATGCCTGTCTGGAGTGTGAGCCTGTTTCTGAGACTCCTCAGTGCTCAGTGGGTGTGTCTCCCCACCACTCTCTTCCCGGGGACAGGGTGGCTTCCTGGGGACCCGGTGAGGGGTTCCGTCTGTCCCTCTGCACTGACTTCAGACGTGGGTCTGTCTGTCTGTCCCTCTGCACTGACTTCAGACGTGGGTCTGTCTGTCTGTCCCTCTGCACTGACTTCAGACGTGGGTTCCGTCTGTCTGTCCCTCTGCACTGACTTCAGACGTGGGTCTGTCTGTCTGTCCCTCTGCACTGACTTCAGACGTGGGTCTGTCTGTCTGTCCCTCTGCACTGACTTCAGACGTGGGTCCGTCTGTCTGTCCCTCTGCACTGACTTCAGACGTGGGTCTGTCTGTCTGTCCCTCTGTACTGACTTCAGACGTGGGTCTGTCTGTCTGTCCCTCTGCACTGACTTCAGACGTGGTGTCCGTCTGTCTGTCCCTCTGCACTGACTTCAGACGTGGGTCCGTTCTCTTCTGTGCTGCTCTTACACCTGTGTTTTCATCCCCCTTTCTACAGAGCAGGAACCAGAGACTCGGAGAGATGAACTACTTCTCCCAGAATTCCACTGAGCCAGGCTTCAGGTGCAGCCTGTCTCCAGTGCTGCCATTGTTAAGTTCTGTGGTTCTGACAATCCAACCACCAGGCCTCGCTCGCTTGTCTGGGCCAGAGCTCCGTCCTCTCAACCCTCTTCTTACTTTTGACTTTGAAACAGGATTTCACTAAGTCACCTGGGTTGGTGCTGAACTCACTCTTGCTCAGTTAGCCTTTGAACTTGTGATCCTCCTGCCTCCAAATCCCACCAGTCTCAGCTCAGGGACCATGTCATGATCAGCCTGACCCCGAAGGGCCTTCACTTCCGGGGTGTTCTACCACCTTGTGGTCAATTCCTGCTGACCACATGGCAGTGGCTCTCCACAGAGCAGCCCGATCGTGTATGAATTTAAAGGGGATTGTGGGCTTTGGGGGGGTGGGTATGAAGTAGGGAGTGGAGAGTGGAGATTTGCTTTTTGGGGTGCGGTAATATTGTGTCTGCTTACTGGAAGTAAGCAGGAATAGAGAGGCTGGCTGCATCAGTGAGCACGCTGTGCTCCGTGGGGGGTGGGGGGGGCCTAACTGGCCCACAGGGAAGGGCTAGGGGACTATTTTTTGCTAACCCAAGAACTAAAGCAGCTCGTGCTGACAGTGCTTCTCGGCGAGCTGTACACTCACTTCTGGTCTGCACTTTGCTGACTCATCCCACGGAGCTGGAAGGAGAAGGAGGCCAGACTGGCTCATTGACCTTTTTTTCCCCCTCCCTTTAGTGACTCAGCTGTGATTCACATTTTAATTAATGAGGGGGGAGCCTGCTGGGTCCCAGGACAGTGCATCCAATCTCACCTCACTCCTGGCAGGGTACAAGAATCAGACCTGAAAGAAGTGGGTGCCCTAAATGTACCATGAATCCCATGCCCTCCTGATTCTGGGTCCCACTGGGACTCCAAGAACCGGGACACGTGAATCTGAGCCCGGAGCTGCAGTTTGGAAAGTTAGTCTGAGGTCAGGATGGAGCCAGGCCGGAGCTCTCGTGGCACAGCTAAGGATCATGGGAACGTGCCGTCATTTCCTGGGCAGCTCTTTGGCCAGCAGCGGGGCCCTCATCCGGCCTCCATCCTTGGGTGGGAACCTGTCAGAGCCAATCACAGGCATCTCTGCTCAGAGAAAGAGAAAAGTCACATTGGCAGCCTCCTGGGCCTGCTTAGCACTTCTCCTGATCAATCAAGTGTAAGCCTCATTCCTTATACCAAAAGGAATACTTTTTTATAGCTTTCTCCATCCTCCCTAGAAGGAAACTGAGACTGGGTTTCCAGTGGGGGCAATTAAGAAATAATTGGGAGGAAAGGCCTGGGGAGGTGGCTCATTCGATAAAATGTTTGCTGAATTATCTTGAAGACCTGAGTTCCATATTACCCACATGCAAATGACCATGGGGGTGTGGGGTGTGGGGGTGTGTATGTGAGCATGTGTGCTCACATGTGTGCACAGTCCTCCCATGCATGTGTGCATCCATTTGCCAGTGCACACAGGTCTGGAGATCAGGGTGGCTTGGGTCCTCAGACTTGGCACCTTTTCCCACAGAGCCCATTGTTTTTAATGGGTGGGTAATATTCCACTGTGTGTAGAAAACACATTTCCCAAAGGACTGTTCACAGCAGTTTTCTTAGTACTGAGGTGGGGCCCAGGCTCCTTCACCATTTTGGCTTCTCATCTCCAACCCACAGCTTTCATCTCCCTGTCCCCTCTGTGGAAGATGCAGTCATAGGAAGGAGTCCAAAAACCCTGAGAAGTATTTCTGTCCTGTACAGAAAGCAGTCCACAAGACAGCCCACCCCAAGCTGCCCGTGATGCCAGATGAGCATTCAGGAGGTGGTGAAAGGTCTGGCCTCTGCCCAGGTCCTCTCTGAGGCACCCACTCCACACCTCGGCCACAGAAAATGAGCCGGTCTGAACCAAAGCTGCAGTTTATTGACAAGAAGGGTTTTTTTTAGTTACATTTATTTATTTATTGTGTGTGTGTGTGTGTGTGTGTGTGTGTATACATACATGTGCGTGCATGTACATCCCTCTGTACTTGTGTGTAGAGGTCAGAAGACAACTTGTAGGAGTTGGTTCTCTTCTACTTTCGGGGTCCTGAGCATTGAACTCGGGTCACCAAGCTAGGCAGCAGGGGCATTTACACACTGAGCCATCATGCCAGCCCAGGAAAGGTTTTAGTATAGACACTGTGGAGAAATAGACACCCATGCATGCTTATAAGAGGACAGTTGTACACCTGGGGGTATTTTGGTGGCCTTTGAAGTTACATTGTTGAAAGGATTTAAAATATCTTAGTGTCCTATTTGCAGCTAAGGGGTTTCTCTTGAGTAATGTGGTTTGTGAGGGCCAATAGCTAAAACCACTTGCTGAGGTAAAAATCATACATCAGAGAATACCCAGGGACTCTGCATTAGAATTATAGAATGAATCAATCTCTCTCTTCCTCTCCCCTCCCATCTCTCTCTGTCTCTCTCTGTCTCTGTCTCTCTCTCTCTCTCTCTCTCTCTCTCTCTCTGTGTGTGTGTGTGTGTGTGTGTGTGTGTGTGTGTGTGTGTGTGTGTGTCTAGAAAGAGGATTTATTAGAATGGCTTACAGGCTGTGGTCCAGCTAATCCAATAGTGTCCGTCAATGAACAGAAAGTCCAGGAATCCAGTAGCTGTTCAGTCCTTGAGACTGGATGTCTCACCCGGTCTTCAGAATATGCTGTAATCCTGAAGAAGCAGGAAGCAGGCTCTAATGGCAGTGAAGGAATGGACTTGCTGTCAAGAGTGAGAACAAGCCGGCAAAGAGAGGGAAAGCCCCTTCTTCCAGATCCTTTATATAGGCTGCTAACAGAGGGTGTGGCCCAGACTAGAGGTGGGTCTTTTCACCTCAAAAGATCTGAATTAGAAATGGATCTTTCTACTTGAAATGACTTAATTAAGCAAAACTCCCTCGCAGATGTGCCCAGCCATTTTGGGGTTTTAGTTAATTCCAGAGGTAGTCAAGTTGACAACTAAGAATGTCCATCACAGCTCCCTCTTGCCCACAGGTCAAGGTACATGCTTTCACTCTGAACATGATTCTCATATGTGTGCGTGTATGTATATATGTATGTATGTATGTATGTATATGTATATTCATTTTTAATTATAATGTGTATGTTTGGTAATGCACATGTGAGGGCCGGTGCTGTGGAGGTCAGAAGAGGATATCAAATCCTCTAGAAGAGGAGTTACAGGGGACTGTGAGCTGATATATGGGTGCTAGGAACCCAACTCAGGTCCCCTGCAAGAGCAGTAAGCACTCAGCCTCTGAGCCACCTCTCCAGCCCTGAACATGATTCTTAATCTCCTACTGAGATTCTCAGAAGGGTAAAAGTTCACAGGTGAAAAGGGAGTAGATGGTTTTAACCTTAAGCAGGGTTCCTGTTCTCCTAACATTCTTATTTGAAAAAGAGGAACTCAAGAAAGTGCCTGTGAGGGGCTGGGTTCCATCCCCAGCATCACACAGAGCAGCCTGGCATTTCGGGGAGCTTCTGTAGCTAGCGGGTCTAGCCAATCCCAGAGTGTGTGTGTGGAGGTCACGGAGCTCGGCCTCCACCTTTGTCCCCCCAGCCATCCTGAAGGCCCTGGTGCACCAGGGTGTTGATTCTTTTCTTTCTTTTCCTTGTTCTCTCATACATTCCATCCAGGCTGCAGTTTCCCCTCCCTCCACTCCTCCCAATCCCTCCCTGATCTTCCCTCTCCCCCAGATCCACTCCTCCAATTCCCTTAAAAAAAGAGCAGGCCTCGCATCAGGGTGCTGACTCTTAACTCTCAGAGACTACACACAGGTTCTGGAGTGCGAGGCCCTCTCACCTCCTCGTGCGTCTTCTCAGACCATTTTTAAGAAGCACCACTTTCTGCCTCCTCCTCTGTGTCTTGTGCCTTCTGCCTGTAGACTGGCTCCTGGCTTAATGAGGCAGATCAGCACACCATCTGTGCCCTGGAGGTGGAGACCTAAGAATCCAGCCCTCGAGGACCTCAGCAGACAGCAATGGGAAACAAACACGACTGTCGGGGTCTCTAGAGGAAGGCCTTGTCAGCCCCTCCTTCTGGGGATCCTGTGGAGGTCCCACCCTGCAGGAGGGGCCGAGAAGGGAGCAGAGAAGCAGTACCCCTCCTCTGACCGTCTCCTAGTACCTCCCCTAGCCAGACATAAACCAAAGATGCAGTCCCAGAACCTACCCAACCAGGAGTCAAAGCAGAGCATTCTGGGAATATAGACCAGACACTTACCTGTATACAAACACAAGGTTGGAAGCAGATGTATTCCCAGCACCTACCTTTAGGCAAAGCCAAGCAGGAAGCAAAGCATTATGGGGTTTGTAGTTCTCATGGTTTCACCACACAGAGCACAGCCCACTGGAGAATGGGTGTGGGGAATCACCCACACACACGGGCTATGAGTGAGTGGTCCTCCGCAGAATTCACTAGATTTGCCTGCAGAATTGCACACTGCATGCACTCATCCACTTCCACTGTTATGACCAAATACCTGAGGCTGGGCAGTTTCTAAAGACAAAGAGATTCTTCAGTGCACAGTTTGGAAGTCCCAAGGGCAGGCTATACCATCAGCTGGGCTCTGGCACGGCCCTCCATAACAGCTGCACACACCGTTGGTTACATCATAGCAGGGCTGTGGATGAGAAGAGCTTATATGGAGATGGGGCAAGGAAAATTCCTGCCATTTTGTTCAGCCCTCTTGGAAAAATTAAGGACGGTCTGATGAGAACTATGGCCTCCCACTACGCCCTGCCTTTTAAAGGTCCCTTCACCTCCAGGTATCCCTTCCCTAATGCATGGGTGTTTGTGAGATGGGCCTCATGGGACCATGGCCTGCCTGCGTGATGGACCGTGAGAGAAGAAACTGCTGTTTCCAGGGAGGGAGCAAAAGCTAAGGCCAGGGAGGGCAGGACAATGAGCCTGAGGGGCAATGGGACAGGCGTCTTCCCTGAGGACAGCTTCCCTGCGTGCCTGCTTTACCTCTGGCCACCCTTGGCTGCTTCCGAACCTCCATAGCTCCCAGGCTCTCACCATAAGTGTTGTTGGGCACATTGATGGGCACAGGCGTCTTTCTGCTTCCTGGGGACTGTTTTCTCCTTCTCCGTCTGTCCCCAAGGCCTTCTCTGTCTGCACGGCATCCCCTTAGACGGCGTCTTTACTGGATATAATAGTTCAAGTCACCCACTGTTGGTTTAAGGTCTGTGTGGAGGGTACACACACTCCGACAAACACTTCTGTCATACAGAAGGGACTTTGGTGTCTGTAACTAGCCCCCTGAGGATACCAGGGAAAAACTGTACTTAGAAGTTCATGAGGGGCTGAAGAGATGGCTCAGTGGTTAAGAACATGTACTACTTGTGTGGAGGACTCGAGTTCAGTTAGAGTTCAGTTCCCAGCACCAATGGCAGGCAGCTCACAACTGCCTGTAACTCCAGCTCCAGAGAATCCAGTGCCCTGTTCTGGCCCCCACAGGATCTGTACATATGTGGCACACACAGACACATAAACACACACCCACAATAATAAAATAAATATAATAATATACACTATGTAATAAAATAAAGCTTAGAAACAAAACAAACAAAAAGAATCCCACGAGAGAGCTGGATGTGGTGGCATACACCTATAATCCACGCACTCTGAGGCAAAGGCAGAGATGGGGAGTCTCAGGCCAGCCTAGTCCACATAGCAAGATCTTGTTTCAACAATGATGGGGGGAGGGGGAGGTGAGGGAGAGGAGGGGGAGAAGGGGAGGAGTGGTGAACGTTGCATCAGTACCCACCTAAACTGTGCACCAGCTTTGTGGGTCGGACTTGATCTCTCTGATCTTGAAACTAGAACAAATGACTGAACTTGTCCCATAGGGTCATCTTGGAGGTTGGTGATACCCAGGCCTGGCCTGTAGCTCAATACATGCTGGCAACACTATCAATTTATTTGTTTTTTCAGGACAGGGTTTCTCTGTGTAGCTCTGGCTGCCCTGAACTTACTTCGTAGACCAGGCTGGCCTCAAACTCATAGCAATCCGTCTGCCTCTGCCTACTGAGTACTGGCATTAAAGGCATGCACCACCACTGCCTGGCTTAATTTATTTTTTTAGCTTCATGTTGGAGTGCACATATCTTAGAGGTACAGACAGCATGGATGGTTTCATGTGCCTGAGTCAAGATACAGAATGTCTGCAGTTTCCAGGTCCCCACCCCCTGACATCCAGCAGGCAGTACATAGGCTGGGCTTGGATTTGAACTCAGAGCTTGGGGATCAGACAGTTGTCCGCTGACCTTGTAGGTGAGACATCTGTCACCATCTGTCACCCCCTCTCAGGCTGTGGCGACCAAACGGCCTGCCTGTACATCACCACTGCGGACATCTGGGGACTTGGCCCCGTGTGGGCTGTGGTAGAGAACCCTTCTGTGACCTATGAGCTCTGTGTACCCTCCTGGGAAACCCCAGGGGAGGAATGCCGGGTCATGGGGGTGGGAGGCGGTGGCTTCTACAGAAACTGACTGATTTTCCCAACAGTACGACCAGCGTAGACTCCCACCAGCTGTCACCTGGCTTTTGTTCTGTTCTGGAGGGTTTTATTCAGTCTGTCTTGTCATTGGTGTTCTGTTTTGTTTTGTTTGGCACATGGTCTCAGGGAACCCAGGGTGGCCTCCAGCTTCCTCCACAGGTCAGCCCTCAGCATCATTCCTCAGGCACCTTCCCCCTCTTTGGAGACAGTCTCTCACTGGCCTCCAGCTTCCTGATTCTGCTAGACTGGCCATCCAGCATGCAGCCCAGTGGCCTCCTTGTCCTGCCGACCCCAGTGCTGGGATCCCAGGCACACACTATCACACCTGGCTTTCCAGATGTGTGCTTGCTTTTGTGGGAAGCACCTCCTCATCTGAGCCGTCCCCCAGTCCCTCCTTGTTCTTTTCTCGGTCCGGTTCCCATTATGTATTAAAGACTTGCTTTGAATTTACAAATCCTCCTACCTCAGCCTAGAGTGTTGGGATTAGACTTGCCGCACTACACGGCGGAGGACTGTTTTGATTCTTACGAGGATGGGATATACTTGTATGGGCTGGCGGGCTGCTGCACTGACTTGGCGGTGTGGGATGAGGAAAGGTATGGGCACCCCATTTCTGTGGATGTTACTGTGTGTCAGAGCCTCTCATCCCTTAAGGCTCTGCCAAGTGTCTACGAATATAGTTGTCCATTTCTTTCTCTTTTCTCTCTTTTGGGGGTGTATGTGCTTGAGACGGGTCTCACTCTGCAGCTCATGCCTGATTTGAAGTCCTGTTCCCTCAGCCCAGTGTCTGCTGTGGTGAGGGCCCCACACTCATCCCCTGTCCCTCTCCTTGAGAGCTTCCCTCCACAAGGCGCCCCTACTGATGCTGTCCTCTGTGGAAAGCACCCCCACACCTGTCTGGCTCACGGCACTGTCCCCCTCCTCCTACACTTGTCAGACTCCCAGGACCCCTGTGACCCGCCAGCCTCGTCTGCGCAGTCTACACAACCCCAGTGCTCACTCTGAAGCCTCAGGGGCGCTGCCTGTCCTCAGGGCCGCTGCCTCTCAGCCCCTGACCCTTCTTAAAAAAACAAAAAAACAAAAAATACCTGTAGTCTGAGAGGCTCAGGAACTGCCCCACAGAGAAACAAGTCCTTTGGTTCACCTCCTTAATTTAGAAGATGAAGGGAGAGAAGTGTTCCCTGCATGTGGGTACAGTGCTCAGAAGGCGGGGAAGCGGTCAGAGCTGCCTCAGGGTGGGGCAGAGGAGCAGGACCGGGGCTCCTGGCACAGGGAACCTCAAAAGTACAAACTCTGAACCCAGGTGGTGGCACAGACCTGTCATCCCACCCCTCGACATCGCCTGTGTGTCCTTGGGATAATTACTCAGCCCCTCTGTGCCTCAGCTGCTTCAGCAGTTGGATGGAAAGAGTCACCTCTCGGAGGCTGTTACAGGTTCTGAGTGACCTCACTTTTATAAACCATTTGGATAGCAGTTGGCCCGAGTTCAGAAGGGAGAAGCAGTGTCTAGGTTGATGGGGACATTGACAGGGTGTTGAGAGGGAACTTCCACACACCTACATCACGGCATACCTTTATGTTGGCTCACAGGCTTGAATATAAATGAGTGGTAGGCTGCAAGACAGCTCTGTGGATAAAGATACTTGCCACCTTTATTGAGGCCAGAGCTCAGTCCCCAAGGCCCACATGATGGAAGGAGAAAACACGCTCCCAGAATTTGTCTTCTGATCCCAATACATACGAATGACACACACATGCCCACATAAGTATACATTATACACCCTAATAATAAAATGAAACTTTAATAAAATTCAAAACGCGCCCTTCCTTTGCCACATTTCCGGTAATTGCCGCAAATACAGTTGTCCCCCGACATCCACAGAGTTCTGACTCCAGGAAACCTTGCAGTCCTGAAATCCTCCATAGAACATTCTGTGGTGCTCGCCCGAGCTGTGCACAGCCTCCCCCCAACACTTGACACGGTGCTGCAGACGCCTCAGTCACCTCTTCACCCAGGTTATATGCACGGCTTTGAGCTTTGTAAACTATGTCCAACCCCCGGTTGATGAGAGCTGCAGGGGTGAAACCAGGGACACAGAAGATTCACTCTGCTCAGGGGATTTAGGCCCAGGCCCCCTCTCCAGGAGCTGAAGACCACGATGGCCACATGGCCCTCTGCAGAGCATGCTCAGCGGCTGCCCAGTGGCCATGCAGGGTCTAGCCTCAAGCTTGAAAAAGACACCTGCAAGGCCCAGGCCCAGTGAGAGCCCCAGACATTTTGTCTGTCAGCTCCTCCCTAGATGGCACGTTAGACATGGTTCTGGGTAGAACCAGACAGCAGCACATGATAGCTAACTTCGTCCTGGGCATATCAGTTACAAATATATGCTGTCAGAGGGCAGGACGTGATTATGCAAGGACACATTCCAGCAAGACCAAATTAAACTCAACATTGATTGCCCAACAAGACAGAATTATTATAAAAATAGAGTGGAAAGGGCTGGAGCGTGGCTCAGCAGCAGAGGGCCAGCCTGGAGTCCCTCGGTGAAGGGCTGGGACATGCTCTGTGATGACACTTTAGATTCCAGCCTCCAATACTGCAAAAACGAATAACCTTAGAAATGTGGCTAATGGCTAATGTGCAACAGACACATGGGTGAGTGAACTAGAGAAGCGTCCTCCTCAGACACGGGGTGAAGCTGTTCTGTGACCCCAGCAGCCTGAGTAGTTCAACTCTGAAGGTTTTAGAAAAAGGGTCTCCAAGACAGTTTTCCAGAGAGAGAAAGGGCCCAGTGTCCTCATTCATCTGTTCTACGGCAGCCTGCTCCCTGAGTGGGACACGTGAGAGAGAACATCAGGCTGAAGGCTCAGAAACCCAGGGCCAAGGCCAGTTGGCGCTCCATGCCCTAGGGTGCAGAGGGTAGTGAGGGTGGAGAGGGTGCAGGGGGTGGAGAGGGTGCAGGGGGTGGAGAGGGTGCAGGGGGTGGAGAGGGTGCAGGGAGTGGAGAGGGTGGAGAGGGTGCAGGGGGTGGAGAGGGTGGAGAGGGTGCAGAGGGTGTGAGGGTGTGAGGGTGGAGAGAGTGCAGGGGGTGGAAAGCGCCTCTTCACCTGAGCCCTTTTTTCACATGGTCTCACTATGTAGCCTTGGCTGGCCTAGAACTCAAAGATCCGCCAGCCTGTGTCTCCCAAATGCTGGTGTTAAAGGTGTGTGCCATGTACCCCATTCACTATTGAGCTCTTTATGAAGACCTATCTTTCCACCCATTAAGGCACTTTCTTCCTGGCTTAAGTCCCATTTCAGGGAAAAATAGGATCCAGCAGGCATGTTGGAGGAGCCCATGGGTCCTTCACATATCAGCAAGTGGATTTGTATAACCCAGGATCGGCCAGGCAACCAGATGAATGAGAAACAACCATGTTCCCAGGCTTCACCTTGGCAGGGCTGGGACTGTGAGTCTAAAAAGCAGGTGCCTCATAAGCTGGGCTAGGGAACCTTCAAAGCTCTCGTCAGCTCCACACAGCTTTCCAAGCTCACTGCTCCGCTCACTGCCACTTTACCCATCTCTCAGCTGATAGCCTCACTGCTCACTCCCAGCCTCAACCCCAAGACCTTGTCACATGCTCCTCACTCACGTGCGCATGGTAATCACCGCCTCTGTTGAAACGCTCTGATAGGGCTGGGAACATGGCACACAAGCATGAGGTCTGGAGTTCAGATCCCCAGAACTCATGCAAACGCCAGATGTGCCAGCTCCCAGTCTGACGAAGAGACCGTGCCTCGGTGAGTAAGGTGGAAGAGAGATGGACGATGATATCCACCCCTCACCTCCAACTGCATGCACACATGTGTACACCACATGCAGGGGGCGTGGAAGAAAAAGAAGTACATGCCTACATCCCACTTCCAACCGGGAGAGAATAGTGACACTCCTCCCCACAGCTGTAACCAGATGGAGGCAGATTCCAAAAGAATCCAGCTGTAAATAACAGAACGAACAAGGTGAGGATGCGGCAGCACATCCCAGAAATTCTCCCACCTGTAAAGGAAGTACCGTTACCGTCTCCATTTTAGTCGGGAAACTGAGACCCAGAGAGCTGAGGTGAGGTGCCCAAAGCCACACAACTTGTGTTTAGAAGAATTTGGACTTGGACCCTTTTCAGACCTTCATTACAGGAAGTATGGAGGCCACTTGGTTGTGGGGTTGAGTCTGTGGCTCAGCCACAGTGGTACGGAGTCTTTCCAGCTTCCTGCTTTTTTGCTGTGGGGATTTTCTTAGTTGCCCTATGGCCAAGAGCTGTTCCAAGATGTCTCTCAGCCATCATGCATAGACACCAAGAAACCAGCCTCCAGCAGGAAGAGGAGAGGCTGTTCCCTGCCATTTGACTCTTTCCAGGAGAAACCCTTTCCCAGAATTCTCCAGCCAGCTGACATGGGGTCTGTTGTGCATGTAACTAGGTCACGTGACCAATACTCCCATAGCAAGGCATCCAGGGAAAGAATTCACTGCTGAGCGTTTTCTCAGGCTTTGCTGGGAGGCACACTCGGCCACCGATGGAGGCTGGGAGGTGTCCGCTGAGTAGAGAGCACTTCATGTTGTCTGTGAATCTTTGCTTCAAATGACTTAGCCTCCCATCTCTTCTAGAGGAGTCTGTTGCCTCCATAGGTGTGTGCCTTCACTTCTCCATCATTCATATATTTAGCAAACATTTATTGAGTGCCTAATGTATGCCAGACATAACTCTAGGTACTGATGGGAATCCCTGTCCTCCCAGGGTGACCATGCTGGAGCACCACTGTCCAATGTAGTTTCTGTGTTCCTATGCGCTCACGTGTGGCTGCAGGTGCTCCATGAGCGACTGCTATAAGGGATTTGTTGTTGTTGTTGTTGTTGTTGTTTAAGTCAACTTAAATGTATATTTAAACGCTGTGAGGAAGCCTTTAATCCTAACACTTGGAGGCACAAGGTCAGCCTGAGCTCATGGTAAGACTCTGTCTCTGTAAGTAATATGGTCTTCTGTAAACACACATTAAAATGAAGCTCTGTGTGGCCAGTGGCTCCCTATCAGCCCAGCTCCTGGAATCCAAGGAACCTGCCATTGGTGTCCTTCCAGGATATGTAAATACATGTACCCAGGACCCAGGAGCTGGAGAGATGGCTTAGCAATTAAGAACTCTAGCTTCTCTTACAGGGAACCCAAGTTTGATCTCTACCACCCATATTGAACAGCTCACAACTGCCTGTAACTCCAGCTCCTGGAGATCCAGTGCCCTCTTCTGCCCTCCACAGGCAACTTCACTCACATGCATATACACATACACATGATTAAAAGTAAAATAAATCGTAAATAAACACATGTACTGTTGTCTGGCCTGAGAACTGCCTCTTCTCACGTCAGTTAGAAACCTGGCGTGGGGGTGGCTGCCCTATCCTGTGGCCTATTGGTGCTGCTCTGGATAGCAGTGACCACCTTCTCAGAAGCCCTTGGCCTTCAAGGATGCCACTGTCCTCCACGCAGTCTTCTCTCCCACCTCTGTCCGCACACTCTTTGCATCTTGACTGTTCGGCGATCTTCCTGCAGCATCCTCCCGAGGGCTGTGATTGGCAGCCCTCACCACACCTGCTTCCTACTTCCTGTTACTCCTCCAGGTGTCCCTTTCCCACCGCACCCATCTGCTGGGGATGCTCAGTAGCCTGTCACTCTGCCCTGTCACGCTGTACCACTCACCCACCAAATATTTAGGGAGCATAAGGTACTGCAGCCTCTGCCAGAAAAAAAGTGACTGTCCTCTCAGAGCTGGCACTGAGGAGGTGACGGACAAGAGACCCCTGGGGGCCACAATGTTCCTGATGTCTGAGCGGGAAGATGGGGTGGGGGGGAGCCCTCAGTGGGGACAGCAAGGACCAAGGCAAGCAAGCTCCCGTGGCTATGGTAGATTTTCTTGCAAGTTTCGTGGAAGCTACTGGAAATTTTTGTTTGTTTGGTTAGTTGGTTTTGGTTTTTTGGATTTTTTTGTTTTGTTTTGTCTTGTTTGTTTGTTTGTTTTTAAGGCACCTGCCTCTGCCTCCCGAGTGTTGGGATTAAAGGTGTGGTCATGGTGCCTGGCACTACCGGAAGGCTTTTAGCTCAGGCATCTCCGACTCGGCATGCCCACCCTCAGTCCTGATATCCCGTGAACCTCCTCCTTCCTAGCTCTTCCCAGCTCTGTAGGCACCAGCCCTTTGTCCCACACCAAACCTTGGCGTCACCTCGGCCCCTTCCTTTCCCACACAACGTTTACTTCCTCCTTGGATGCTCACGCCATCCTCCTCTCCACCGGCCTCTCCCCCCAGCTGCTCACTGGGTCCTCTGGTAGCTAAGTTTCTGTTGAACAAACAGATGGGTGTCTTTTCTTCTCCACCGTGACCCCTTCCCCACCCAGATAGTCCCTTGAGGGTCAAGTTCTGCGAGGTGGGGCCCTGAGGCTGTCTACACCTGTGGGTCTGAGTTCGAGTTCCTTCTTGGTGTGACTCAGATCTTTGGACACTGATTTCTGGGAGTCTTGGCATCCTCCTCTGTAAAATGGGACGTGAGCAGCTGACGGCCTCAGATGCAGGCCGGATGCAGCGCACCCAGGCAGGCTCCCTGATGCACAGCGTTAATGGCAGCTATATATAACCCAAGGCCTCCTTTGTACTCCCACCGCCTCTGCCCTACTTCCAGTCCTCATTACGCTGGCCGGCCGGCCAGTCTCACAGCTCCTTCCTAGCTCAGGCTTCATCACCGCCAATCTGTCCTCTCAGGTGTCAAGCTTGTCTTCCCTCTGCTCCACAACCTCCCCACTGTCCCCACAGACCCCAGGACGAAGCCTCCTGGTTTCTCCCAATTCCTACCATCTTTCTGGGCACGTGGGCAAGGGGAGAGGAGCTCCAACATCTTGGGAGTAACTGAAGTGGCGCTGGCCACGAGAGAAGTCAGTGTTTCTGCCGTTCTGAGGCCTGGGCCAGCCAAGGCCAAGGTCTCACAGTGAGCACATTCGGGGTGGCACTGAGCCTAGGTCTGAGCGTTTATGACTGTGCCCTGGATTTGAGCTCCTCGGCTCTGTGCTCTCCCGTTGGGGTCTTCATATCCCTCTTTCCTGCCTTCTGCATCAGGAGCCAGAAAGGGACTTGAACCTGTGTCATGACCTTGGGTCAATGTCACACCCAACACCAGCCCTGCCCATACCCGGCTCCAACACTAGACCCCAGGCTGAGGCCTTGCCCTGCTGTGCCCGGCTCTCATACTCAGCCCACCCACCCCCAGGCTGAGGCCTTGCCCTGCTGTGCCCGGCTCTCATACCCAGTTCCCCCCCAGGCTGAGGCCTTGCCCTGCCTGTGTCCGGCCCTCATACCCAGTCCCCCCACCCCTAGGCTGAGGCCTTGCTCCATCTTACTATTTGTTTGTTTGTTTTAGTCCAAGGGTAGCCTTGGACTTTTGTGTCTTTGAAGACTAAAGAAGTTTGGGGAGGCTGGAGCAGAATCAGCAAGAAGACGGGGAGTGGGTGAGGGTGGGGGATGGGCCAGTGTTTCAGGGCTTTGGGGATCACGAGGAGGGCTTCATCCTTTGCTGAGGAAGGTGGGAGCAGACAAGGGACATGATGGGGTTCTAAGGCAGTACAATCCCAACTGCTACGGTGGCTTGTGCTTGTGGTCTCAGCACCTGGGCGACTGAAGCAGAAAGATCACGGGTTTAGAGCCAGCTCGGGGTACAGAGTGGGAATCTGTCTCAAAGAGCCAAGAGCTGGAGATGGGTCTCAGTGGCAGGGTGCTTGCTCAGCACAGCGGAGGCCCTGGCTCCGTCCCCAGCACCACAAATGATAATAAGTAATAATAATTGTGAGCAGGGCATTGTAGCTCGGAGGGCTTGTCGCTGGGAATGGTGGTTCACACCAGTTATCCCAGCACTCGGGAAGTCGAGGCAGGAGAATTGCCCCCACTTCCAGAACCAACATGGGCTACAAAGTAAGAACTTGTCTGAAAAAATCTGTGTGTAGTGGTGCATGCCCTTAACCTCAGTGTGTCTAATGAAGCAGCAGGGAAGAGATTGTGTCTCAAACAAGGGCAGAGGCAAGGATCCGTGTCTGAAGTTGTCCACTGACCTCCACAAGTGGCCTGTGGCACGTGTGTGCCCATACACACAGTCCACAGGAGGGCTTGTGCAGGTTTGACATAAACACCACAGCATTTCACAGATGGAATGTGGATCCTGGGTTTCAGCATGGGGCTGGGTCGACCTGGAAGCATCCGCTGTGGATGACAGAGAACCATCGAACTTTGCATAGAGGAAGATAATTATATTGTGGGATTAATGCCACCTGTTTGTTTTTATTTGTTTAATATGGAAAAGGTAAAATTCCCTCTGCAGCTCTAGATTCCTCCTGGGCAGTGCTGGTCTGTCCTCTCCTCCCTCCACTTGGGATGAAAGTCAGGGTCATGTGGATGTTAGACAAACGCTCTTGCCCTGAGCCACACCCCTGCCCCTCACTGGGGATCCTAGGCAGGTCTCTACCCCTGAGCTGCACCCCTGCCCCTCACTGGGGATCCTAGGCAGGTCTCTACCCCTGAGCCACACCCCTGCCCCTCACTGGGGATCCTAGGCAGGTCTCTGCCCCTGAGCCACACCCCTGCCCCTCACTGGGGATCCTAGGCAGGTCTCTGCCCCTGAGCCACACCCCTGCCCCTCACTGGGGATCCTAGGCAGGTCTCTGCCCCTGAGCCACGGCCCAGCCCAACCTGGATAAGAACACTGAGCTGGTCCCCTCCCCGGTGGTAAAGAGCAGCCCCCTGTACTGATGTAAATGCCGCCGCTTCCCCTCTGACACTGTCCCCAGTGCGCCTTTCTCTCCGCGTTTCTCTCCTCAGTACACAGCACTCTGACATTTGATGTGTTTGCTGGGTTCTCTCAGCTTCCTCCACACACACAGAGACCCATGACTCTGTTGCACACACTGAGCAACAGCTTCTGTCTGCACAGAAAGAGGAAAGTGAGGCTCAGAAATAGAATGGCGCCTGTCAGAGGAAATCTGAAGAAGTCCAGAACTGCACAGTCATAATCCCAACAGTCAGGAGTCTGTGACGTCAGAAGAGCACAGCCCAGGCCAGCCTGAGCTAATTGATCACACACTGTTTTCAAAAAAGTGGGTGTGGGTGTGGGTGGGTGGGTGTGAGTGTGTGTGTGTGTGTGTAGAGGGGGGTGAGTGTGTGTGTGTATGTGTGGGTGGGTGGGTATGAGTGTGTGGGGGGGGGTGGCCTGTTGTCTCGAGCTTGCAATTCCACACCTGGAAGGCAGACCGTAGGATTCCTGTCAGTTCAGGGACAGCCTGGGCTACATAATAAGCTTGCTACATTTTGACACTCTGTCTTAAATATATGTATATTTGCTGTGTGTGGTGGCACACGCACGCCTTTGCTCCTGGCACTTGGGAGGCAGAAGCAGGAGGATCTCTGTGAGTGTGAGGCCAGCTTGGTCTATACAGTTAGTTCCAGGCCTGCCAAGGCTATACAGTGTGACACTGTCTCAAAAATTGTGTGTGTGTGTGTGTGTGTGTGTGTGTGTGCACGTGCGCGCAGACATGTCTTTATCATATATAAAACAAGCATGTTGTGGAGAAAGAGAAAAGAGAACAGGGTGTCACATGCTCTCCTGTGTGCTCCAGCCTAGCTGGCCCATGAGCATCTTGGGAGTAGAGGTTTGCACCCTCCCCACGGGTACACATCTACCTCACACACAGAAGAAAATGGCTACCAGTCACCTCTCACTCCGTAAGACAAGAACCATTACTGTCACCTGGCAGGCGACAGAACTGACCTGATGGTGTCCGGTCACCAGTGGGAAGCTGCTGGTGCCATGCGCCTGCCCATCCACCTGCCCTGCCCCACGTCTCACTGTCGCTTTCTCCTGCAGCATCTTGGCCACTGTCGGGACGGAGTTTGACCTACGGACACTGAGGGCAGTACGTGTGCTGCGACCACTCAAGCTGGTGTCTGGAATCCCAAGTGCGTGAGTCTCCATCCTTCCAGAAGGCGCTGCGTGGGCCCCGCTCCCATCAGGGCAGGATGCCCCTCAGGGGTTTCCCAGGAATCAGGTCTAGGTGGTCTCTGGGAGCAAACCAGAGACCTCACCCCTTTATTGAGCGCCTGCAGTCTACGGGAGTCGTGTTCTGCACACAGTTCCCTCAGCACCCACAACCTGTTGTATAAAGGATGCCGATGCCTCAGTTTTAAGGGGAGCACGTAGGCTCAGGTGTCTGAATAGTTGGATTAGGGTCACATGACAAAGAAGGGCTGAGTTAGAGTTAGCAAGTGGAACTCCGTGCCTGGGTGGTGAGCCTGCGGCACTTACTGCCTGGAGCAGAGCACTGCAGGAAGAGCCTCTGTGCTCTCATTTCTCCGCTGTGCTTAGGTGGTGGATACCCACTGCACAGGTGAGAAGGGCAAGGCCCAGAGGAGTCCTTGACAGGTGGGTGGGATGAGCACAGGGTCCGTGCACATTCTCCTGCTCTCTTGTTCTTCAGGGATGCCTGGGCTTCACACACCACGGAGAGGGCTCAGGATTCAGCCCCAAGCCGAACGCCGGCAGAGGGCTGTTTCTACCCCACAGTCTCCCCGGATAGAAAGCAGAAAGCAGTTACTCTGGGCGGCCGGGAGGTGGTTCAGATGGCAGAATGCTCACCACGCAAGCGCGAGGACCTGAGTTTGATCACAGAGCACTCTTGTGGGGAAGCCGGGTGTGGGGTGCATGTCCGTCATTCTGGCTCTGGGACTGTGGAGGCACAGGCTCTCCGGAGCGCATGGCCAGTGGGTCTGGCTGAATGGACGGGTGCCAGGCTTAGTGAGATTGGAAGCAGACACTTGGCGCTGGCCCCTAACTTCCACATACGTGCATGCGCACGCACACACAGATGATTAAACAAGTAAGGACTCCACTGTCCCTGGGAGTTCTACATGTCCAGTTTTTTGAACTCTTCGTCTCCAGAACAGCCGCGGCGTTAGGCTCTGTTATCGTCACTGTGTTCAGTGTGTCGGCCTCACTGATCAGAGTCACTCCCACCCAGACGTAAAGAGGTTTCTCTGGTGGGGCTGGTGTCTCTCAGTAGTAGAGTACTTGCCTAGCCATCATGGTTTCTGGCTTCTCCCTCAGCACCATGAGAAAACTTAAAATGAAAATACGAAGAGAGATTTCTCAGCTGACCACCAGCATGTTCCTTTTACAGGAAAAGGGGCCCATGGCCAGCTCTGCGTGCCCGCCGGCTCCTGTGTCCCATTAGGTTAAGAGCAGGAGACTTAGCTAGTACTAACAGGAGGCCCGGTGAGTAGGGTGACCGGGTGTTTGCTAGTGTTGGCTTTCTGTTACTGCCACGAAACGCCCGAGATGAAGGGAGGGAACAAGAAGTAAAGGCACCTGCTGGCCTGAGTGCCGTTCCTGGGACCCACATGGGGGAAGGAGAGCCGCCATTCCTGCAAGTCATCCTGTGACCGGAACGTGTTCACTGGCACGTGTGCTCACGTAGGTAGGTAGGTAGGTAGGTAGGTAGGTAGGTAGGTAGGTAGGTAGATAGATAGATAGATAGATAGACAGATAGATAGATAGATAGACAGATAGATGGAAGGATGGATATGAAAAGGGAGGGCTGGAGAGATGGCTCAGTGGTTAAGAGCACTGGCTGCTCTTCCAGAGGACCTGGGTTCAGTTCCCAGCACCCACATGACAGCTCACAACTGTCTGTAATACAAAAACCCTCTCCTGGCCTCCACAGACACTGCCCCGATACACTCAAACACACGCACACAAAGTACCCATATACATAAATAAAAGCAAAGGAAAAAACTGAAAAACAGAGAAACGTTTTGGTTTTGCTCCGTTT
This sequence comes from Peromyscus leucopus, assembly GCF_004664715.2. Classification (NCBI taxonomy): domain Eukaryota; kingdom Metazoa; phylum Chordata; class Mammalia; order Rodentia; family Cricetidae; genus Peromyscus; species Peromyscus leucopus. The sequence continues at coordinate 75,385,452 of NC_051067.1, forward strand.
GGGAGGTTCAAATCCTTAGTCATGCCCCCTTGCTTTGGGCTCATGGCCCCGGCAACACATCTTGGTGAGAACTCATAGGCAGTGGCTTACCACATGGTCGCCAGAACGCAGAAAATCAAAAGCCTTACACACAGGGACAGCACCCTCCCATGAAGCCCCACCATGAAGCCCACCCCTTAAAGCTCTACACCCCACTTACTCCACAGGCTGGGAAGCAGGACGTTAGCCAGTGGCCTTTGGGTGGACTTATCCACACCATCGCACCAGCCCTGGGCTCTCTGAGAGTCTGCGGTAGTCAGCCCTCTGTAACTATAACGGAACACCCACAAGAATCAACTTAGAGAAAGAAAGGTTTGCTCACCTCAGGACTGGTTTCAGCCAGTGCTCTATCTGCCCTGTTACGGTAGGCCTGTGGTGAGGCCACACATCATGTTGGGAGCACAAGGCAGAGCAAAACTGCTCACCTTGTGAGTTGGGGCAGCTGCTCTTGCAGAGGCCTTGAGTTCAGTTCCCGGTACCCATGTCTGGCTGCTCCCAACCTCCTGTAACTCCAGCTCGAGGCGCCCTCTTCTGGCCTGCGATGGCACTGCACTCACCTGAACAAATTCATACACAAATGCAAACAGGTAAACAGAAGAAGAAATCTTTAGGGGCTGGAGAGATGGCTCAGCAGTTAAGAGCACTGGCTGCTCTTCCAGACGGTGGTCCTTCAGTTTCCAGCACCCTCATAGAGGCTCATGGTTGTTTTTAACTCCATTCCCAGAGTATTCAGTGCCTTCTCCTGCCTCTGTGGGCACCAGGCACACAGATGGGACACCAACAGGCTTACAAACCAAACACTTAGACACATAAAATAACAACAAATCATTTAAAAATTTAGAAAATAAAAGCACATACCTATGAAGAACACAAGAAAAGGGCCCTCACTCAGTCTGCCCTGTGCAGGCTAGCCTGGTCTACAAAGCAAGCTCCAGGACAGCCAAGGCTACAGAGAGAAACCCTGTCTCAAAACAAACCAACAGTTACCTCAAGATTATTGATACAGGAGGCTATGTATAGACTATTCAGATGGCATCCACTTTATAGAGCAGACTTGGTCCATGGGAGCCTCCTGGTTATGGGAGGTCTGTACAGCACAGAGACTGGGGTCAGAATTTGACCTGCTTCACAAGAAGTTACAAGTCTCATTCGGCTTCCTTCTAGAAAGGGAAAAGGGAAGAAATTGTTCTAACATTCCTTGAGCTTTAGAATTGTGGTGGGCTTGGTGGCTCAATGGATAATGCACTTCTCCGACCAGCCTGATGACCTGAGTTCAATCCCCCAGACCCACAGAAAAGTCTAGAACTGACTCAGCAAAGATGTCCTCTGACCTCCACAAATGATTACCATAAGTAATTAAATTTTTAAAAGGTTTAAAATCATGGGGTTTTTCACATAGAATGAAAATTTAAGCATTTTCAATTTAACCCTTTCCTGTCTCTCAAAAAATACCTAAAGCCACATCCAGAGAGGGGAAGACACTGAAGTGACTTTGTGAGGACAAGGGCTTGCCCGGGCCCGATCTGATACTCTCCACATCCAAATCTCCCACGCCTCCCGCCCCGTTTCAACGTCTTCCTTCTCCGTGGAATTACTCAGAACAGAGAGGCCAGTGTCGGGCAGACTCGGGTGAACCCTGACTTTGCTGTCCCTTGAGCCCACAGAGAAATCCGACCCCCTGAGCCTCCACTCCAATGGAGGTGATTTTTAGCCTGCAGCCGCCTCCACGGGTCATGGCTGCAAGCTGAGGAGATAAGAGGGAATCTGGGCCTCGGAGCTGGGAGTTGAGGTGCTGGCTGCAGGCCTGCTGGTAACAAGGGAGCCTGGAAAGGGAAAGGGGGCCCCTCTTGACTTGGGGCAGTTTAGGGAAACAGCACCCCCTTGTGGAGGAAAGCTACCGAGCGTCTCAGAAAATGGCTTAGAAAGCCCTGGCTGACGGCCCTTGGGCCCTAAAACTCCTCAGAGCATAGCCTAGATCATACACACTGAAGCCTTTCTGTGGGAGGGGAAGTGGCCGCCTTCCTCTTCATCGTCCCCACTCTGGGATCCATGGGAGGCACTTGGCGGGGTGCTTGCTCACTGGCCGGTCTCTGTCTCCCCAGGTTTACAAGTCGTCCTGAAGTCAATCATGAAGGCGATGATCCCTCTGCTGCAGATCGGCCTACTCCTGTTTTTTGCAATCCTTATTTTTGCAATCATAGGGTTAGAATTTTATATGGGAAAATTTCATACCACCTGCTTTGAAGAGGGGACAGGTAGGTCCATACTATGGGATATGAGGTCTTTCTCAGGGGACAAAGCTCCAGAAAAGATAGGCAGAGGCACTGGTTCCCCGCCCCCACCCAGACCTGGAAGCTGGGACTCCACAGCAATGGGCCTGTTTACAGTCCACCAGAGAGAAGACTGTGTGCCTGGCTGGGGGCCCAGGTCTTGTCAAACATGCATGAGGCCCTGGATACATCCCCAGCATGGCTAAACTGCCTGCAGGAAAGACAGAGGCCACAGTCGCTTCTGATACCTCGAGATCATGGCTACAGTGTTGCATTTGGGGGGCCCTAGAAGGCAGCCCAGAGGACAAGTGGTTTGCTTGGCTGTGATCCCTGAGGCACCCCTGGGAGACATGGAGAGATGGGCTGGGGGTGTGCTCTTGAGCGGTTTTTCCTGTGAGCACAGAGCAGTGCTGTGGTGTCTGGACAGCAGAGAGTGTACCCCACCAAGGAGATGGAGGCAAGGGCTGGATAACAGAAAATGAACAAGGGAGGGTCCTGCCCTGCTCCTTCAGAACCCAGCACCTGACAGGTTGTGTCCCAGGCAATGGGAAACCTGCCTCTGACACGATCCTGTTTCATCCAGTCAGAACGCAGCACCCAGCCGGTGCTGCCTGCCTACCCAATGCCCCATCATGCTTTAGCTAACTCCTGGGAGGCTGAGTCCAGAGGGAGCTGTGATTTGCGTCCCACAGAGGTCAGCATGGAGGTGTACCTGGGGCTCAGGTCCGACCAGCAATGTGGAAGACACATGCTGAATTCACACTTGGAGGTGCAGGCCCTTCCAGATGCACTTCCAGTTCAATCCTAGACTCCCCAAACTCGAGCTGCCTAAGGCCCCAGAACCAAGAAGACTCAACCAAGAGGGGGTACCTGTGTTTCGTACTTGGACCACCTACTCCAGAGCAGGTAGTCTGGGTTTCCATAGCCAGAGGAAGAATGAGCCCCTGGGCAGAGAGGTGTGGGGCCTTGTTGGGAAAGGGAGCCAGGGAAGAGCAGAATTGTGCAGAAGTGACCTGGTACCGAGCGCACCACTAACCCCAAGCAGATCCACAGAGGATGGTGTCCTGGTCGGGTCCCAGCTGGGAACATTGTTCTGGAAGGCGGAGGTTTCATTTCTTCTTTCTCCTGCTTCTTCTCTCCTGGGCTTGTGAAGTTTGCTCAATACGGAATGGCCTAATTATTTCTTTCTCCAATAAAGAAGGTGTTAATTGAAGCAGATTTATTTCTGCACCTGGCCTCACCCGGGCGGAAGACAGAGAGTGTGTCTATCAGCCCCAAACAGAAGAACCCAAACTTAGGACCTAGGAGCTCAGGCTGTGTGAAGTGTCCAGGGTGTTTTTGTTTTTGTTTTGTTTTCCCAACCAGGGCTGGCTGGGGTCCCAGTGGGGTTGTGGGGGGACAAATGTGGGTGGAGCCATGGAGGCCAGCAGCCCGGATTCGGGAGGCAATCCAGAGCTCCCAATTAAGACTGGAAGATGTGTGAGTAAGAGACAGAGATACACAGACGCCCCGGCAGCAGGCTAATTTTAAAATGTATTTATAGCTGAATTTCTCCGACTCCGGATGGCTGTGTTTCTCGAATCAACCCTTGGAGTGCTTGGCGTCGACGCCTGGGGTTGAGGGACGGGGTCGAGCACACCTCTGGATGCTGTTGCTAAAGATAGGCAGCTCCCAGCCACAGACTCGGGGAGCCCACTTCCTGTCACCCACCGCCGTCCCACACATTCACAGACTCCAAGGCAAAGTGGAGTGCTTCCTGTTTGCTAAGCCTCCAGAATCCTGCCTGAACTAGACCCTGGCTCACACACATTTCTAGGCAAGAGGCTGGTGTGTTCTCTCCATGCTTCCCACTCACAGGAAAATTGAGGGGGTGCCTGTCGGAGGCCTGAGGAGGTGGGGACACCAGAATTAACCAGGTGAACACAGAGGGGTTTGCGTGAACCAGATTTGGACTGAAAGTGGGGCAGAGAAGGTTCGAGAGACACAAGTGATCTTCCTAGGGCCTTCTGTGGAACCCTGAGCCTTAAGCTTTAATGGTTTCGCTTTCCTGTCCACACTCACTGTGTGTAGGTCTAGTGTGGTCAGCCTGGCTGTCTCCACTAGAAGCAAGGCCTTTTTGTTGCCTTTGTTTATTTTATACTTTTGGGGGGGGGGTGTTATTAGTTTTGTTTTTTGGTTGGTTTCGTCTTCGTCTTGTTTTAAGACAGTCTCACTGTATAGCCCAGGCTAGCCCGAAACCAGTCATCTTCCAACCTCCTGGGTGCTGGGGTGACAGCTGTGAGCCACTCACTGCCCCGACACATTCCCTGCTGTTGACAGGATGACTCCATCTAGTGGGGGTCACGTGTGGTCCCCTTCCCCGCGGGGCAGCTGGAGTGGGACAGTCAAGTCAGCTGCACACAGGAAACGGATGTCTGTTGAGCAGAAACTCGCGTTTTTATACACTTAGCTGTTAGTTTTCTTTTCAAGCCTGTCGTCTTTGGTTTTGAGCCTTCTCAAACCAGCCATCGTAGCCATCAGGAGGTTGAGGCAGGAAGATTCCCAAGATTTAGAGCTACACGGTGAAATTGTGGCCAGGTTGAGCCAAGTGTTCAGTGCCTCCCCATTCTCTTCGGTACCAAGGGATTTGGATGTGCCGACCTGTTCAGCTGTTCCCTGCTGCAGGCTGTGTTGGGTCTCTGTGTTAAGGAGCATGCCCTGGCACTCCTGACATGTCACAATGTATCTCCTGATATTGGGGAAGAAAGCTCCATTCTGTTCCTACCCTCAGGTAAGAGTAGGAACCATGTGTACCTGTCCCTCACCCCAGGGCACCATGCATGTCGTGAAGAAAAACAGTCCGCGAGGTTCTAGAACACCCAGAGGACACACATTTCATGGTGCCCTGATCTGACCATGCTGCCGACCACAGAACACCTCCCAGGAGTTAAAGACTGGAAAGATGTAGTATAGTATGATGGCTCACACAGCTGCCAGTCAAACCCAGAAAGAAAACGCCACAAGTATTTGGAAACCAAGAGGCATACTTCTTGTTTGTGAGAGAGACTATCTGATGTTGGGGATTGGCCTTCAAATTACATTTAGTCTGAGTGTGTGTTGGAGGGGAGGGGCGGACATGAGCAAGGCTGGCCCAGAGTCACTCGGTGCTGCAATCAGTGATAAATATATGGGAAACCACCCCCCTCTCTTTCTTCCCCTCTCTCAAGTTTGTTTTTCCGGAGAAATATTTATTGGTTACCCATGGGTCAAAGGAGAAACAGTAATGGAAATTGGGGACTGTCTTAGTTAGGGTTTCGATTGCTGTGAAGAGACACCATGACCATGGCAACTCTTATAAAAGAAAACATTTAATTAAGGCTGGCTTACAGGCTCAGAGGTTTAGTCCATTGTCATCATGGTGGGAAGCATGCTGGTGAGCAGGCAGACATGGTGTTGAAAAGGAGCCAAGAGTTCTACATCTGGATCCACAGGCAGCAGGAAGAGAGTGGGTCCAGGGGTGTAGGATGTGGTTCCAGGATGCAGTATGTCTTTCCATGATGAAGGTTGGCTGTCCAGGATGCAGGACGTGGGTCCAGAGATGCAAGATGTGGGTCCAGGATGCAGGATGTGGGTTCAGGATGCAGAATGTGGTTCTAGAATGCATGATGGTGAACCAGTATGGAAGATTTGGTCTAGGATGCAGGATAGGGTCCGGATGCAGGTAATGGTGCCAGGGATGCAGGATGTGGGTCCAAGATGCAAAAGGTGGGTCTGCAAAAACTGGGCCTGGCTTGAGCTTCTAACATCTCAAAGCCCACCAGTGACACACTTCCTCCAGCAAGGCCATGCCCCCTAATAGTGCCACTCCTGGGGACCAAGCATTTGAACATGAGTCTGTGGGGACCATTCCTGTTAACACCACCACAGGGAATATTTTCACAATAATAAATAATAACATAACAGTGTTTCTGAGATGCAGTCAAAACTGTACTTGAAGGACAATTTGTAGCCTTAAAGAAAATGGCTCAGCTTCAACAGGTTAAGAAAAGAACAGGGGCCCAGAGGTGGTGCACACCTTTAATCCCAGCACTCGAGAGGCAGAGGCAGGCAGACCTCTTGAGTTCAAGCCCATCCTGGTCTATAGAGCAAGTTCCAGGACAGCCAGGACTATACAAAGAAACCCTGTTTCAAAAACAAACAACAAAAAAAAAGAAAAAAGAAAAAGAAAACAGAGAATTAAACTGGTGGAAAGCTGGAAAAAAAACAAAAATCTGGTGCTGCAGACAGGAATTAAGAGATCTAAAACCAGACACTCATATTTCATCCCAATAACCACTGTCGGGTTTCCCTGCCTCTCCCTCCTACTCTCCACTCTCTCCTTTCTAGACGACATCCAGGGTGAGTCGCCAGCTCCGTGTGGGACAGAGGAACCCGCCCGCACCTGCCCCAACGGGACCAAATGTCAGCCGTACTGGGAAGGGCCGAACAACGGCATCACTCAGTTCGACAACATCCTGTTCGCTGTGCTCACTGTTTTCCAGTGTATCACCATGGAAGGCTGGACTGATCTCCTCTACAATGTGAGTGCTGCTGGAGCGCATGGGGTGACGTGGGAGGGGAGTCCTGAGCTGGGTCGCCTTTGGAAAGTCCAGGGCAGAAGCTCAGCGGCCTCTGGGCAAGCCCTGAGCTGTAGAAGTCCAGATAGTCCTTAGACAGAACTTCCTAATGGTGCCTCGGCCGGGTGCTAAATATGCTTTCAATGTGCAATCCTGAGCTCAGCATGTGTAAAGGAGTAGGACTTCCCAGCCTGGGCAATGCCAAACAGCCCTGGGCATGCCCTTCCCATGACATATGGAGTGTATGGGAGCCAGGGGTGACTGTGAGGATGTTGGTGTCCATGCTAAATGACCTGGTATCCCAAGTTCTTTGTCTAAGCTCAAATCCATGCATTTCCGTGAGATCCTTCCATGTGTGTGAAAGTGTCCCCTTCCCCAGTAGGCAGCTGCCAGCGCAAATGCGGCTGGAGCCTGGGCACACGCATTGGACTCCACACATCTACACAAGCCACCAGCCAAACAGAACTATGAACAGCAGGGAGAGAGGTGCAGGTCACACACCATGGCTGGCTCGTCCCTTTACAATGCAGGACAGACACCGGGTTCTAGGAGCCAGAGTATATTGGGTTTAGTCACTGTGAAACACTTGGAAAGTGGCCGCTCTGTCCTGCCCTGCCTTCCTTCTGCTCAGTCACTGTCCCTCACCGTGAGCCCTCCTGTGCCATGGCACATCTCCCCACCGCTCACTCACGCCCGTGCGGCCGTCACCCCTCAGCAGCTGTCGGCCATCGGTTGCAGATCCCCTTTGACACCACGGTCCGGGGCTGCTCACAGTCCCTGTGTGAAATGGGGCGGGAGCTGGACTCCTCCCTGTTCTCCAAATCATGGTGTGCCAGCCTTCACTACATTGGTGCTTCAGGTGTGGTGTAAGCTGTGGAGCTCAGGACCATGAGTGAGGTGTGCCGAGTATGCTCAGGGCAGACGTGTGTTGATTCCTGACCGCAGACATGGAGGACCGACTGCAGGAGAAGAGCCACATCTATCTCCTGGGCTGGGGAGATGGTTCGGTAGAGAAAGAACTTGTCTCACAAGTGTGAATTCTCATGTGGATGCCGAATGTGTGTGGTGGCCTGCCGGGAGCTGTGGTGCTCTGGAGGCAGAGATGCGATCCCTGGGCAAGCTGGCCAGCCAGACTAACCAGGTTCAAGTGAGAGACCCTGTTCAATATTAGAATGTACTCAGTGTCAAGCTACAGCCTCTGCATGCACACACAGGCATGAGACATGTGCATACACACATTGCACACACAGGCACGAGACATGTGCATACACATATTGCACACACAGGCACGAGACATGTGCATACACACATTGCACACATACTACACACACATCTTTAAAAAATCTGAATTGTCCCTCTTAGCACGATGGGGTCACTCTGCACTTTTTCCATCACTCCTCTCTCATAACAATTTCTAGAATGTTCTTTGTGGCAAGACAGATTTCGTATTCTTTGTGTAGCAGCATAGTATTGAGTTTTGCTGCTGCCCCGCGGTTTACATGCTCAGTCCCTCGCAGAGAAATGTCAGGGTGCCCCCCCCCCACGACCAGGCGGTGCCCTGAGCACTATTGGGTTTGTCGAGCTTTTGTAGATGCAGACTGAGTCTGAAGGGTCTACGTCCCGGAAGGGGGATTACAGGGTCAAAGCTAAATTCATTTATAGAGTTTCTTTTTAAAAAACAGGACGAGGATGGAAGGATGGCTCAGATGAGAAATTACGTGCCACACAAGTATGAGGACTTGAGGTTGACCCACAGAATCCATGCATAAAGCTGTAGTGCAACACCCAAAGTTGTCCTGTGACCTACACATGCATACACACACAAACACATGTACACATGCATGTAATACTCAAATGTGTACACACAAACATGTGTACACATGCATACACACACAAACACATGTACACATGCATACACACACAAACACTTGTACACATGCATACACACACAAACACATGTACACATACATGTAATACTCAAATACATACATACATACACATATGTTGCTGTTGGGTCTTATCTGCCTCAGATGTATACTTAATACACATAGGCAAACACAAGTACATGCATGCACACATGCGTATGTATACATTTAGGCACATACATCTAATACATGCACACATGTATACATATGCACACACTCGAATACACACAGGCACACACACAACAAATACATGCATACATACATACATATACAGTCATACATGTACATATACATACAGCAAGATAGAGATAACCAAGTATATTGCAATTCTCATAAACTATCTTTAAAACAGATTTGTGAGTTGGATGTGCTGGCACAGAGCTGTCACCTGGGCACTGGGGAGGCTGAGACAGGAGGTGGAGAGTTTGAGACCAGCCTGGGCTACTTAGAGAGGGACACCGTCTCAATACAAGACCAAAGAAGGCTGGAGAGAAGGCCCAGAAGTTAAAAGTGCACTTGCAGAGGACCTGGGTTCTTTCCCCAGGACCCACACTGGGTGGCTCACAACTCCCTATAACTCCAGCTCTAGGGGATCTGATGCCCTCTTATGACCTCTGAGAGAACACATAAGATGACAGACAGACAGACAGACAGATATAGAGAGATAGAGAAATAGGGTTTTTTCCTAAAACCATTATGGAGTGTCAATAGCCACCTGCAGCAGCAGGTCATGTGGCGGTGGGTCACATAAGTCTCATGGTTTTGTGGCAGTGCCACATTTCAAAGACTTTGTGTGGCACTCTGAGACTCAGTGGCCCCCACAGTGGCCCCTGCAGTTGATGTGGACAGAAAGGGACAGTTTATAAGTAACCGAAATCCTCAGCCTCCATGTTTGGCTCAGCCTAACACCACCTTGCTGCCCAAAATTAGAGATTCAAAAACTGCCTTTTGCGTGGGCCTGGAGAGATGGCTCAGTGGTTAAGAGCACATATACTGTTCTTCCTGAGGACCTGAGTTCAATTCCCAGTACCCACATCAGGTAGCCTGCAACTGTCTGTGACCCCAGCTCCGGAGGGATCTCACACCTCTGACCTCTGTGGACTCTTGCATTCATGTGCACATATCTCACACACACACACACACACACACACACACACACACACACACACACACACACACTGAAATAATAAAAATCTTTAAGACAGAAGCCTTGTGCCAAGTGTGCCACGCCTGTAATCCCAGCACTCGGGAGGCAGAGGCAGGTGCATCTCTGTGAGTTCGAGGCCAGCCTGGTCTACACAGTAGCTGCAGGCCAGCCAAAGCTACATAGTGAGACCCTGTCCCAGGGAAAAGACAAAACAACAACAACCACCCAGCCCTGTGTTAAGAAGTGTTTTGTTTTGTTTTTTAATATGTGTTTTTGGTACCATCCTCCAGATGAGAAACTGAGACTTATGAGTGAGATCAGTCCGCTGAGTCTCCGGACAGTTACAAGCAAACGGGATTCTAATCCAACACTGGCCACTGCTCCTTGCGGCTACCCCTCTCTGTCTTGTTCCCCATATGTCTTTCTTCTGTTCGTTAATTTGCAGATACATCCCTGTCTCTCCTCTTTCCTCTCCCCTCCTCCTTGCTCTCTCCTTCTTCTCCTCTTTTCTTTCCTTCCTCTTCTCTGTGCCTTTCCCCATAAGCCTCTTTTACTCCATTTCTTTCCCTTGGTTAATGTCAGGGAAGAAACAGGAAAACTGCTTGCTGTCTGTTAATAGACTCACACCTCTTGACTAATGATCACAAACAGCGGGGATGAATCTGTGGCCTGAGCCTTCTCTCATTCACAGATACTTGTCCCATTTCAAATCAGGTGATTCTGGAGGACTGCCAACCACTCATTCATCCAGCAAGCACTCATTGAATGCCAACTACATGCAGCACCCTATGAATGCCTACTGTATGCGTGTGTATTGGCAACGCCTCCTGTGTGGTGACATTTCAGGCTCTGAGGAGCTGGCGTTCTAGTGGGTGAAACAGATGACCGTTAGATCGAAGACGGCGGGCACAGACTATTTTATGCTCGGTGTGACTCACACGGACAGAACCGGCTTGCACACCAGTCCCATTTTCACTTTTCAGAACCTTAGTCAGTAAGAACTTTGTCAGGAGGGTCTGAGTCTGATTCCCAGGCAAGGTGCCCCATGCCTCAGCATTGTGGAGACAGAGATGAGAATTCTCACCTACTTGGGCATGGCCAAGACCAGTAAGAGACCCTATCTCAAAAGAGGTGGACAACTGTCCGGATGAATGATAGCCGTGGCTTCCCTCACCCAGCCATGCACATGAACACGCATACACACACATATTAAAGAAAACATGTAGATGTGGTGCACTTGAGATGGCGTGAGACAGTCATATGACCTAAGGGCAGTGAGGCGGTCAAGGGTCACAGGCTATCCAAGGGTCAGGTGGAAACCCTCCCGAGAAGACCTGACGGAGGTGAGGGTAGCCCATGGGTCTTCCCAGACGGTAACCCAGTCCAGTGGACACCAGGACAAAATCCCAGAGGGAGGCGGGACTGCCCTGGTCCTCGTGAGCAACACTGAAGCCGCACAGTGGGGGAGGGGAAGTGAAGGAAGAAAGGGAACCGAGGAAGCCGAGGTGCTGACGGGCCTCACAGAACAACGGACTGCTGGTTATCCAAGCCGGGAGTGGATGGGGAAAGGACGCCCCCCGAAAAGTAACAACAGTCGGGAATCAAGGTGTTGACGCGTGTAGACTGGGCCTTTGCTTCCCTCAGGGTCACTGCCAAACCTTGGCTCTTCGTGGTCAAATCCACCGCATCTTTATCTCAGAAACTATGGAGTTGATTCTTTTCTTTTCTTTTTTTTAAGATTTATTTATTTATTTTGTATACAGCATGTATGACTACAGGCCAGAAGAGGGCGCCAGATCTCATTACAGGTGGTTGTGAGCCACCATGTGGGTGCTGGGAATTGAACTCAGGACCTCTGGAAGAGCAGTCAGTGCTCTTAACCTCTGAGCCATCTCTCCAGCCCCGATTGTTTTCTTAAACTGAGGGTTTTTTCTTTTTCCTTACATCTTCTCTGGCTTTTTTTTTTTTTCTGAATGAACCAGGCTGAAGGAAAACAGAGGGAAATAAACCATAAGGCAGAGGCACCTCAGGATTTCTCTGGGACTTAGCCATTAATTTGCCTGAAGAGTATTTATCGAGTGCTCACTGAGCGCCAGGCGCCACACTAGACTCGGCACTCTTCATGAGTCAGAGTCCTCCAGCTCTTGGGGCCACTCATTTTCACCATGAGACAGAGCACTGAGCGCGGCCAGAAGGGACGGAGTTAAAAGCAGTCGCAAAGCAGGACGACAGGGAAGCCGTTTTCCTGTGCACCTGTGTGCTGTGTTAACCTTTCCTAGGGAAATAAACAGAGGTCTCTTCACTCCAGCTAGAGAACCTACGAGAAGCCAAAGGAGCCATTCGACCAGAGTCCGGTTTGGCAAATCAACAACATGTTTACTGGGCTTACTCACGGGTGTCTGGGTGTGGAGAAACTTACAGAAACATGAATGGGGGATTACTTACAGGACCCGAGAACATGACAAGACAGTGAGTGTTGTCAACTTCACAGAACCTGGAATCACCTGGAGACCCACCTCTAGGCATTCCTGGGAGGGACTGCCTTTGTTTTTTGTTTTCTTTTGTTTTTTCAAGACAGGGTTTCTCTGTGTAGCCCTTTCTGTCCTGGAACTCCCTGGGTAGCCCAGGCTGGCCTTGAACTCACAGAGATCCTCCTGCCACTGCCTCCAAGTGCTGGATTAAAGGTGAGCACCACCATTGCCCAGCTCGGGTGGGAGGGGGAACTGTCTTGATGATATTCTCTGAGGAAGAAAACCTCAGTGACTACCAAGGAGAATAAACCATTCCTAGGCTGGGACCTGCACTGTATAAAAAGGGGAAACAGTTGGGCGGTGGTGGCGCACGCCTTTAATCCCAGCACTCGGGAGGCAGAGCCAGGCGGATCTCTGTGAGTTCGAGGCCAGCCTGGGCTACAGAGTGAGTTCCAGTAAAGGCGCAAAGCTACACAGAGAAACCCTGTCTTGAAAAACCAAAAAAAAGGGGGGGGCGGGGACAAAGCCAGCCCCTGCCCCTGCCGCTCTGCTTCCTGACTGCGGTGTGGCGCCTGCTCCAAGCTCTTGCCTTGACTTCCCCACAGTGAGGGACTGGACGCTGAACTTTGAGTGAAACACTTTCCCCTTGGGTTGCTTTTGTTAGGAGTTTTTTGTTGTTGTTTTTGTTTGTTTGTTTGTTTGTTTGTTTTTGTTTTGTTTTTATCACAGTGACTATTCGCATACAACATGTTTTCCAAAACAGTGCTGTGTTGAGGATGGTCCCAACTGAGAAGCTGATTGTGGGGGTGCTGGCCTCCTCGAGGGGTTCACCACCGGGAACCTGATAGGGGGGTGCTGGCCTCCTCGAGGGGTTCACCACTGGGTGAACTCAAACCTGGAAAGACTGTGCCACTCAGAGGCTACGTGAGGCGGCACCAGGGCTGTGTCTCTAAAAGACATGTCCTTTCCCTGTCCCTTCCTCCCACAAGCTGAGTGACTTAAACGACAGAAATGTGTCCTGACCTCACTCCGGAGCTGACAGCAGGCCGCGCCCCTCAGACACCTGTAGGGAACCCTTCCTGTCTCTTCCTCACTGACAGGCTTCACCCCCGCCTCCCCCTTCCCGTTGCCCCTTCCGTCTCTGCCTGTCCGTCTCTGTCCTGACGGCCTCTTTATGAAAGGACATTGATCACAGGATTAGGGCCTTCCCTGATGATGTGAGTGTCGCTCCCAGGACCTGGGAGTTCCGGCTTAGACGCCCTCACGGGAGACTCGGAGCCACAAGCCAGTGAGTATGTGAGTGTGCCTCTCTGCGCTTCCGCTTTCCCACCTGAGGACAAATGGTTGTACTCTCCTTCTTGGAATTCACGAGAGGATTTTTGTCAGTTTCAGTAAGCCAAATGTCCACGACTGTCGCACAGGCCTCAGGGCGTTCAGTGTGGACGGCTGCAACTGAGGCAGGGTACCTCACCGCCCCTCCTCCACCCCATGTCCCCATATGAGCCACGCCATGTGACAGCCCAGAGCCCTTCTTCTAGCTGGCTGCTGCTGGCGCTGGCTCCCAGAACTATATTTAGCCTGAGGAACTCGAACGAGAAGCTCTCAGCTCCACGGTGCCAAGAGGAACGCAGAGCCATGTACCTTCTGTCCAGCATATTCCAGTGACTCTTTCTTTCTTCAGAGTCCTTCAGAGCAAAGCACTGGGGTGCCAGGCTTGGCAGAACAGGCTGTGGACTGGGGTCTCGGCTATTCATTTTCTCCAGAATCCTGTCTGCGGCCGTGATTAAAAGTGACTTTTTGTTTTAATTATTTGAGTAAATACATTAACAATAGATATATCTAATTCTGCAATATTATTTTCTCACATTGCAGAAGATGGAACTCAGTGTCTTGTGGGGGCCAGTGCTCTTCTAAGTACTCCCAGCCCTGTTTTAACTTTGTTACTTTTTAGGCAGGGTCTCATATTCGGTCTGGCTTGCCTAGAATTCCATTCTCTGTGTGGACCAGGCTGGATTGAAGCAGGTGGTTAGTCTTTGAGACAGTCTGTGCTGCCTAGGTTGACCTTGCACTCTTAGGCTCAAGTCTTCCTGCGTCAGCTTCCAGTGTAGCTGGGGTCACAGGTACCTTCACACCATAGTTAGTTAGCCTCTTCTTTGCGTTCGTGCTGTTTGGCTACAGAGTGTAACATGCTGTTGTGTGACACTGTTCATGGAGAAATGTAAACAAACATCTACCCACTTCAGATAGCGATCCAAAGTCCAGACACCACCGAAGTCCAGTTTGGTGAACCAGTAAGTTTTACTGGGGTTACTTACAGGAGTGTGGGTGAGGGGTTACTTAAAGAAACAAAAATGACTCAAAAAGCACACCCAAGTGATGGTGACAGCCCACAAAAACTGGAGACCTCGAATGCACTGGACCTGCAGCCAGGTCGACAGGTAGAAACTCTCAGGCGGCTCAGTGATCTGAATCTCTCCCAAGCGACTTGTCTGATCTGGACTTCTTCCAGACAGCTCAGCGTGTCTGAGAGTCTGTCCACAGCCCTTATATACACTTGGGGAAAGAAGGGCCTAGCGAATCTGGTCGGTTTCTGGGGCTTCCTAAAATCTTTGAGTTGTTTACTTCCTGAAGTTAAGGAGCTTCCCTGCAAGGTGGAATGTTTCACCTCCCCTTAGAACATCCTGTGTCTATTAAGAAACTTCCCTCTGAAGTGGCTGATTTTATCTTAGAAGAATATACAACATATATATTCTGTGTCTGGCTAGGAGTCACACATGCATG